>NW_023494810.1:6697829-7897829 GCF_904425465.1 Colossoma macropomum | reverse complement strand
GCCTGTTTCCAATGTGATCAAAGCTTTGGGATTAGAATCAATTAACATTAAATGCACTGCTAATGAATCAGTGAAGCACTGCAAAAGCCCTTAGGTCAGTGATGTTAACTGAATGGATTGTTTCTAGGTTGAAATAACATAAAAGTGTATCTGCGTATTGTGCATGGCCTCCGGCAGTTCAACATTACAAGGTTTTTATTTGGTATTGCAACACTAGATTAAATATAAAAAGAGGAGTCAAGTGGATGAAAACGTTACAGTAAAATGAAGATTAATGAGCACTATGACTCAGTCTCATATTTTCCCTTACTGCCTGCAGCCTAGAAGGAGTCAAAGTAAATCAATAGAGGCCCCTCGATATGATATTATGATAATTTGATTGGTTTCTGTCATAATATTTGAGGATCTGTGCTA
Organism: Colossoma macropomum; assembly: GCF_904425465.1. Taxonomy (NCBI): domain Eukaryota; kingdom Metazoa; phylum Chordata; class Actinopteri; order Characiformes; family Serrasalmidae; genus Colossoma; species Colossoma macropomum. Next base: position 7,897,415 of record NW_023494810.1, on the reverse strand, counting down.
GAAGTATTGCGGTGTGACATGTTGCAACACGTGTCAACTTCTTACTTTTGACTGCAAATTATACCTCCAAAAGAAAACTCTACTCTAATGAAGTTTACAAGTCAAGTAGTACAAGTTTCCAGTTTTGATGATGATTTAAAAAAAGAGAGAAAGAAAATGGGACTTCTAACAACTATACAAGACCTGGTAAGACCACCAAAACTGTCACCATCAAATAAACAGTGATTAAAGACACAATCCCATTTCTTATTTTTACCCCTACCCCTTGTTTTCAAGCGTCACCTTGTCTCTTGGAACAGTTACAAGGGGTAGTTGTTGAAATCTCCCCTATAAAATGGGACAAATAAAAAGAACATTGCTTCATTAACAGCTACTAGTGCTGCTCTGTAGACCCTGCCAGTCTGCAGTGATGGCAGAGGAGGATAAAGTTCAGCTCCGCACTGCTGGGCTTTAGTTACGTTTAGGGAATCATAGGCCTTCAAAGAGGGTTAATGTGATATTTTTTTATTATAGCCCACCTCTGATTCTTTAGTGATATTAAGCTGAAGTCAGCTATTCACCAGTGTCTTGTTTGAATTTTCCCATTCCACCTTAAATGGAGCAGCATTTACAATCTGACGCTTTAGGCATCAGAACTGCTGAACTATTTTAGGTGGAATGGAAAATTTTGCTGGCTAGTTACCGAGTCATTAGCATACTACTACTGATTTTTTCATGCTTGTTATGAAGAAAAGGACCATTATAAATTAAATCGACATTAAACTAAGACAATACAATGGTTATCTTCACTTTTTAATGGAAAAAATATTCATATTTTTTTGGGTTTCTTTGGTCGCTTGTGCAGCCGTCTCGCTGGTTTATCTTTTATTCTCATAACGCTCTGTTTGGATTGTGCCTCTGAAAAACCTCTGTTTGGAGGGCCACGTAGCCCTAACACTTCACTCTACCCCTCTATCTCAACAAAAATCAGGACACCCTACCCCTTCACATGAACGCGCAAATTGGAGGGGTATGGCTAAGTGGTAGGGTCAAAATGGGATTGGGCCAAAATGTTCATCTATGGTGGGTCAATCAAGCTACACTCTTGCTTCAGATTTACGAACCAAACAAAGAAACTTTTTAGAAGAAGCTACATCAGCATCACTGAATGTGTTTGGGTGGAAAAATATCCCTGTGGATTTCTTTGAAAAACTGAAAGCAAGAATGCTGAAAAATTAATAACGTACTGGCCATTTTAGCTGGAAATTAAATAAATGAAGAGTGATCTCTGACTTTTGCAAAGTACTGCAGATAATTAGCAAATGCTCTTTTCCTGATTTGTACTGGTGGGTGAATGGAGAATTAAAGAAAGAAGAACAAAAAAGACTCAGTGCCATAATGAGGACTAAGAAAACAATGAATTTGGTAACCATTAGTCTACAAATTTGGCTACTTAAAATGAAATAATGAAAATACTCATACTTGAGCCTCCATGGATGAATATTTTTTCCCTCAAAATATCACAAAACCATGTTGCATCTATTCTTTCTGGAGCAGTTTTGCTAACATTGAATGACCTCGTGACAGCAAATCACAGATCAACTGAATCTCACCATACTCATCTGGTCTTTTTAGGCACCCTTATCCACTACAGTGGACATTAGTTTTAATGACCACTTTATAGCCAAGGGTGTCTACAAGTTTCTTGTCGTAACTCTGCAAATTCAGTAGCAAAAACGATCTCAAAGGACTTCATACAAACTAGGTTGTAAGAACAACTAGCCAGCCTCTAACCCTGACCTCAATGTTTTATATACCTTGCAATCGAGGGACAGTGTTGCAGCACCTTTAAAACTGGCATGTGGTCAGTGAATGAAATTTCCCACCAATGGAAAAAAGAGAAATTCACTCTAACTGGCCAGGAAAGCCATGACCCGAAGTTTATGGCCAGTTTGGGTGTGGGATATGCAGTAAGGGTGTAATGTAGTAGCCCTCCACCCAAACCCTTCCCTTCCACTCAAGCCGCTAAGCCAATTACAGCGTGACAATCTAATTAGTGCAGCACCATGAACTGTATCTGATGCCTTTTAGCCAACAGTAATGGAGGCAAATCGTTGAGAGAGGCTAAGAGTCTACAAGAGGTGGGCGTGGGGGTGTCTGTGCTCGTTTTTCAAGCAAGCTATTCTTCTGTTCACTGCATAAGAGACAACAATGAGAAGGTCTGTTTAAAGCAACATTAAAATTCAGACTTGTTTTTCTGCTTTTCCCAGTGCGCTGGTCCATTTGCCTGGTCCTTGATTAAGGTTAGTCTTCAGAATGAGCTGCAAGGCTCCTTTTACTTGGGACAAAAGGAACTCTGTATTTCAACAGCAGAAACTTTAATGATTTCTTTTCACTATAACAAGCCAAATTAGGCTTCACCTCAAACGTTAGAAGCTACAGATCTTTTTTTAAATTTTTAAGAAACATATATCGCATTTCTAGAAAAGGCCTAAACCACAAACCGCTAAAGCTGAGTGGACGGATCTTTTATTTGTCTCCTAGGACCAGCTGCACAGAAGAGCATGTCTGACACTTTTGTTAATGGAGGGTGAAGCTGGTGCTAATGCACCACATCTTTGTCCTCCCCTGGCTTTGTGACTGGAGAAGAAAGGAAACAGGCTAATTAAAATGTTGTACACAGACACACTTTTGGCAGCGCTTCGTCAAGCCAAGCCAATGGAACAGATCCATCTAATGTGTTGTTAGTGTGGGGGATGACACAGGAAAAACTGGCACAAAAACTTCATCTGTGGAAAACTACAATCTTTGTCTGTTTAGTGATGTCTGTTCAGTGGTTATGTTTGACTTACACTATTCCAGAGCCATCTAACACCTCAACTTCAACAGATCAATTCATAGATGCAAGGTGACCAAAATGTGACCTCTTGTTGACACTGAGGTTCTTGACTGTAAGAGACATCCGTAACCACACGACCCCGATGAGTTCAGTACAAGGCCCAAAAAACAAGAAAGCTGCTCATTTTTTTTTTTTTTTAATTTTTACCCGATTTTCTCCCCAATTTAGTCGTCTCCAATTCCACCCGCTAGTTAGGACTCCCCCAATCACACGATGCTATCAACGCTAGGAGGGTGAAGGCTAACACAGGCTTCCTCCGAGACCTGTGAAGCCAACCACCGCTTCTTTTCGAACTGCCGCTCACGCAACGTCACTGGACAGCCGAACGCGCTCGGAGGAATCCATGCAAGTTCCAATCAGAAACTACAAAATCCTTTGATCAGGTTTAGCATATAGAACTCACACTTTCTGTGCACTACTGTGCTCTCTATCACTGTATAAAAGATGCACAAGGCCTCCTTTTTCTTTCAGAGCAAAAGCATGTCGGCAAGCGCTTTCTATTCATTTGTTTAGTCAGATTAACAATAAAACACTTCCATTCCTAATCATGTGTTTTCTTACTGAAAAAGGTAGACTTAAAACGTAAATAAACGTAAAAATGTTCAGCTTTGTTAGATCACATTCTTTACGTATCAAATAAAAGCAACAACCGCATTAAGAAATTGCATTATTAATGGAAAAGGACAGATGAAACAGCAGAAACACCTAAAAAGGTTAAGTGTGCACACACATGGATTTAACCCTGATTCTCACTGGGACTTTTTTGGAACTTGCGATAAAGCCTCTAGCTTGCTGACAAATCATACAGTGTCAACAGTTCAGCATGACTTTTGTCTTAGTTTGTGAGTTGCTGCACATGCTCTGATATTTTCAAGTATGTTTGAAATTCTGCGCCATTAGTTCGGTATAGCGAGTAGCTCTATGGCAATTAGTAGGAACAGCATCCATTGAAAGTATGAAAAAACTCCCCAAGAACGAGACACCAGAACAATAATAAATATGGCGAAGGGGAAAAAAATCACTGATACTCGCCGAGGCTGCTGGTCACTGCCAGTGCAGCTGGGTTTGGAGTAGCATCTGGGCGAAGAGTATCTCCTCTGTCCTGCCTGATTGTCACCTGCATTCCGTACAGACCCAGGAAAGAGAGCAGGGCTATAGGCCTATGGTAAGAGTTCCTTATTTGAAAATGATTAAAAATAGATTTTTTGTTCTGTTCTTTCTCTTTTCTGCTGTAACAATAATTACACTCAAGTTTCTCAAGCTCCACTTTGACATGTGGCTGACACTTGTCATGTTTATTTCCGCAAGGCAGTGGGATTTTGCCACCAGGCGCTTTTTCGCATCTCTCCAGGTGAAGGATCGTCTATTGTGTGAGCCATCACGCATATAGTGTGCGCTCCACTATACTGACAAATAACTGTCCGCACGTCATGTAGTGTGAGCAGTACAGCAATTCTGTGACGCTGAAAGCCATATAGTGTCTGAAAGGCTTTAAAAAAGGTGCCTTTAACCTCTTAAACTCTAGACACCTGTCAGCAGGACACCTGTTGCCCAAGATTTACAGAACGTTGGCATAAATCATATAATAAAAAATGAGGAGAAACTGTAGGGCCACGTCCTATATTTTTACATTTTCAACCACTCTTCACCCCTCAGAATTAAATAAACCATTTTTAGTTTACTGTAGCTTTAAGACTGATATAAGTAAATGAGTTCTTTTCTAATTAGCTGTCTATGTAAATTAGTTGTTTTTTTTTGACATCACAGAAACAATTAAATCAAAACAGTCTGCTTTGCAACATGGTTTCCATATATGAACTGTACAGTGAATGGTACATTTAAAACTTGTTTACATAATACGTTCATGATTTGGGTCCTAAACCATCTAAATTTAGACCCAATCCCATTTCACCCCTCGCCCCTACCACTTAACCCTTACCCCACCATTTTGCACGTTCACGCCTAGGGGGTAGGGTGTCCAGATTTTCGTTGAGATAGAGGGGTAAGGCAAAGTGTTAGGGCTACATGGCCCTCCAAACAGAGGTACACACTCCAAACAGAGTGACAAAGTGTTGTGAGAAAAACCAGCAAGATGGCTACACAAGAGACCAAAGAAACCCACAAATGTATTTTCTCTGTTAAAAAATTACGATAATCATTGTTTTATCTTAATGTATCTTAATGTCGTTTCAATGTTTTATGGTCCTTTTCTTCATAACAAACATAAAAAAAATTACTAATAGTAGTTGATGTCTTGGTAGCTAGCTAGCTAAATTTCACGTTCCACCTTACATGTTGCATCAATTACATTCTGACACCTCAGGCCTCAGAACTGTTGCACCATTTAAGGCGCAAGACGCTGGTGAACAGCTGTCTTCAGCTTTGTAGCACTGAAGAATTAAGGGTGGGCAATAATAAATAATTGTCTCTCTTTGAAGGCATATGATGCCTTAAATGTAACTAAAGCCCAGAAGTGAGGCTGCTGAACTTTACCCTCCTCTGCTACCATTGCAGCCTGGCAGAGTCGCCTACAGAGCAGCGCTAGTAGCCTGTTAATGTAAAAAGTAATTTTATTTTTATTTGAGGGTCCCATTTTGTAGGGGAAGATTTCAACCACTACCCCTCATAACTCAGTTCCATGGGGCAAGGTGACACTCGAAAAGTGATACTCGAAGGGGTAGGGGTAAAGATAAGGAATGGGATTGGGTCTAGAGTCTGATATTCATTTCAAATGATGTTTAGTTTGTATGTAAATGAAAGGTCACACTGTTAGAATGGCTCGAGCATGACCAGGTCAATTCCTCACTCACTACGTACCTTGTAGTAATATAGTCATATAAACATAGTCGTAACATAGTATTTATTACAGATGGGTAAAATGAGCTCAAATTTTTATTGCATTATTTTCCACTAACTGGACAATCATAGGTTAAGATCTTAGGTAATTCCAAAGTTCAGAGCTTTCTAAAGGCCTGCATCTTTGCTATCATGACCTTGTTCCAAATTCATAGCTCATGTGCCCCAGTGAGAATGTTTTCTCTTTTCAATTTACGTGATGAAGCCACGGATGTCACGGACGATTAGCCTTGAACGCGCAACTCAGCAGAAACCTAGGGGTGAATAATGGATGCTGTGAACTGCAGCAATACGTCACGCGCACAAGATGCAGAACAGTTAATCAGCAGCGCCTCTGAAACAGACTGAGCGCCGGATTGCTTTGGTGGTACATCTCTCAGGCACCAGCGAGCCAGCTCAGCTTAGAGGCACGCTCTTCCTCTTCTCCACTGGGGAGCGATGGAAGGTTGAAGCAATCAGACCAAGCCACGTTGGCACAGCTCCCGCAAAGCTCTTTCGCTCTTCCAGATAATTATAGACAGTATGGGAGGAGACGAGGGGAGATGTGAAGGGATAATTGGAGATGAGCTCAGCTCCCCAGGCTCCAGGAGCACAGAAAGCTGACCTCATACAAAAGGCGTACAATTAAAGTGAGCTGTCTTGGTCACAGTGCGACAAAAAGGTCATACCTGAGTTTGGCTTCTGGGCGGCCTTAGGGCTGCAAAATATATCGTCAGTTAAGCATTATCGCAATATTGGCCTTGGCAATATTGACATCCTCATCAATCTCAGACACTCCAGATGAGCCTCTGTGAGAAGATGAAAGTTGAAAGAATCAATTCGTTCACATCATCCAACAAAAGTGCAACATGTTGGTCAAAAATATTGCAGGCCAGTCTTTAACCATGTTGTTAGATTCACCCATGTTTTATTTTTATTTTACAATAGATGTGAAACTGAATTACTTCCAAGTCAGAGACCACCTTTCATTTAAGTTTTTTCCAGTCAAACGGCCATTACGCTACCTTTCAGCATAAGACAAGGAAGCACAAACATATTTATCAGAAAACTACACAAAGGCCTTAACAACTATATACAATGTCAATTTCTTCAGTATTTATAAGGTCCACCTTTTACATCTTCCATTCTCTTCAGGAGACTTTCTTTCAATTTTGTTAAAGAAATCTGCAGGGACATTTTTTCGCACCTAAAAAGTTCAGTCTTAGAAGCTGGTTTAGCACTTTTTGCTTCTCACAATCCAAGTAATCCCAAATACATTTAGTAATGTTGAGATCTGGACTCTGGGGTGGTCCATCCATTGTTCTGAGAGCTCCAGCAGCTTCTTTGTTTGATTTGCAAATTTTCTACACATCCTTTCAGTCCCATACTGTTAAGCTCTCTTCTCACACCACATACTTTAAAAAAAAATAGGGTTTTAACTAAAAGCAGTTCAGGCTGCCTTAAAAAGTCAAGTTAACTGAACTTTTAACTGTACTTTTTTAAAGTTAACAGAACAAGAATCAGTGTTTTATGCCCTATCAACTTATTATCTGAGTTCAAATAACTCAAAATTGCAAGGCAGCCCAAACTGCTCAAAACACTAACTCTAGAACACTAAGCTGTTTTTTTTTGTTTGTTTGTTTCTTTTTAAATGCCCTGGAAGGATAAACAAACCATGCGGAGCCTTATTTTCTCCTCTCTCTTAAGGACGAAAGCTTTAAGTACTGTTTATCTGTGATGATTCCGGTGGTCTACCAGGTCTTACAGAGTTGTGTGAAGTCCCATTTTCTCTACATAATAATACTTATTTTCCTTTGACTTTCTCTTCCTTATGCAAATGGATTATCTTGTGACTAATTTCCCCTGAAATCTGTAATTTGTCAGACTTCTTCTGTATCGCCCAGCCTTAATGTGGAAATATAACTGCAGCATGTAGCTGCATGTCCATTAGCAACCCTGTCTAGAACAGTAACCAAGAATATGTCCATTTCTGGTTATGCACATAGATGACTATACATGTTCTCACATTGGTCTTAGATTTTCATTTTCTGTTCATTTTTAACACATAAATAATAAAAAAAAAAGAAAAAAATTGAAAAACATCATTACAAGGCTTGACTTGATTCTTTAAGTTCAGCAGAGAAGGTTAAATCTTAATGGGGTTCACAACAGGGTGACAGCGTCTGATATGATATTACAGACTGTGGAGATCTTCTGTTTCCAAAAACAGCCACACACAGGATACGATTCAGACTACTTTATCTCATAACATGACTGATTATATTAGATATTCATATTAAGTGTCTCAATTTAACGTGCTGATGTCCACAGACACAGACCAGGCCTTACAAAACAACCCAAATATAACTCAATAACAAAATATTAATGCTACTACTGACCCAAAACAACTTTGGCCTAGATCTGCAGACTTCTCCTGTGGTTTTAAACAGCATCTCTAATGCAGCATCTCTACGCAATGTGTTGTTTTCAACTGACTTCAAACTGAAATTCTAAGCAAAAACTGAGGAATATTTTAAACAGTCCTGACTTTATCAGGTGTCAATGGTAATAATGGCAAAAAAGTAGCAACTTACTGAAGTTTAAATTGTGAAAAAAGAGCAAGATAAGTGTCATTAGTGTGCAACCGAGTGGCTCATTTGTAGTCAAACAAGCAATAAATATTTTCTACAAGTTTTCACATCCATACTAACACCAGCACATAGTCTCCTAGGACACCTAGCTGTGAGGATACAACTGTTTGACTGAAGTGCGACAGAAAGCTTTTTCTTGTTTGCTGACTTTCATGTGAGAAGAGTAACGATTCACAAAATCAATAATTTGGCTTGAAACTATCTGGTAGTCACATAAGGAGCTCCTGAAAATGTGCTTCATGTTATACATTAATGTTTCTAATTTCAGTTTAAAAGTATTGCTAGAGCAATACCTATAACTATTAATAATACAAATTTCCACGTAATTAAACCGTTAAGATGTAAACAAAGTCATTGAAAGGGTTTTGATATGAAATTCTGTGTTCTAAAGACACTTACTGAGCCAGAACTGTTTACAGTGGTGGTGATAGGAGTTTAAATAAGAGTTGAATAAGAGTTTAAAGCTCTAAAAGCTACATCAGAGAAAGTTTATCAATAGTTTTGGGAAGGTTTTGGCCTTTTAAACTCATCTGTGGTGAGCGATACATGCAGAGCACTGTAAGGCAAAATATCCCAAAAGCATATTTTTTTCAGATTTATCACTATTTAACCATCATCAACACTACATATAAATATAAAAACTCACAAGGCATGTATGAGTTCACTGGCCAAAATGGCTATACCTGTAAACATTGCCACCCCTGGTTCTTATCACTACCACTGTAAAGAAATGGGTACATTTCTCTAGAACACAGCGTTTCACATCAAACTGCTCTCAATGACTTTGTTTACATCTTAATGACTGAATTATGTGGTAATTTTGAAAAATTTGTGATACTCCCTTTTAATCTACACCTATGAGAATGAATGCAACTGTGAAACCGATACAACAATAAAGTAAAATGAACAACTGCTTCTCAAACATTTCCCTAAAATATGAATATTTCATGACTAAGTATGCGTCACTTAAGAGTAATATCTTGCAATGTGCTGCAAATAAGGTGGAAGAGAAAAAAATACAAAGACACCAGGAAAATATAGCAACTCAAAATACAAAACTCAAATACAAAACTTCACAATAAGGTTCTGACACTTGCAGTGTTTTGGGCTAATTATCGCGATCCACGTGTAGAGCTGATTTAGCAAAAAATGCAAAAAAGCATAAAGGCAGAAAGAGGATTTCTCACACCACCAGCAATAAGCTTAAACTGCCTCGAGGGCAGCTCTGATTCAGAACTGCTGTGCACGCATTTATCTGAAAATCAGGCATAATGATAACTGATAATGAAAACCGATAAATAACACCTTGCTGTGACCAATATTTCTATCAGCAACCATTAATTTAACTTCCTTGAATTTTAAAGCAGGTTAAAAGACTAAAGATGGACTGCTGATTAATTCTATAATCATTACATAGTTAAATCAGATGTGACAATTATTGCAGGCATTATTACTGTAAGCAGTAACTCCTTACAACATTATGAGTCATTCAGAACTACCCAAAATGTTTACCTTATAAACTGAAGAAATATATTCCCTTAAAATAACTGGACTTTTTTTGATTATCCAACGTTTGAAGGTAAACACTCTGTAGGACAGGAAGCTAATAATCATGTACTGTTTACATCGATGAACCAAAACAATATGACCACTCATAGACAAAGCAAATAAAATTGATTATTTCGTAAGAACAGCACTATTAGATGGTAAGCGCGCAGTCGGTTCTCGTAGACGACGTGTTAAATGTGGGAGAAGTGGGCAGGCATGAAGACCTGAGCGACTTTGATAAGGGCCAAATCGTTATGGCCAGATGACCGGGTAGGTATGTCTCTGAAATGGAAAGGCCTGTGGGGTAATACTGGTCAGCAGTACCTACTGACAGTGGTCCGAGGAGGGACAAACCTCAAACCGGCGAGAGGGTGCTGGGCACCCGAGGCTCATCATTGCGAGGCCAACAAAGCTGGTCCGATTGCCAGAAGGGCTACTGTGGCACAAGTCAGATACATTTTTAATGATAGTTACGGGATTCTCGCGCTTTCAGCACAGCTACTCTCTTCTGCCTATAATGACAGTGGGATATCACCGGCGCGGGGATTTAATGGAAAAATCCTTATCAAAGATAGGTCATAATAGGCTTATATATCTTTTATGACATCTATCTCGCGAATTGCACCCCCAGGTTGGGACTCACTGGCTTAAAACACAGTGCGTTTTTGAAGTCGCTTGATATTTTATGCTGTGCGCCCCCTGGTGGATGTAGGAGACGTAAAATTGACTTGGAAGTCTGGCGTTTACTGCAGTTGTTTATTTAATGCATGATTAAAAACTACTCAAGATGCAAATATATACAAAATACTTGACAAACAAACAAGGGGACAAATGACAAATTTGATTTCTGATCCCTTTTGAAAGTCCTAGAGAGAATCAAACTTATGTACCCCTCCTGAAAACGACAACTAACAGTCCATCAAAAAAGAGACTTCAAAACCAACGTATGTGTGTGTGGCTCTCGTGGCTTCATGCCTCCTCCAATTCAGCGCTGCAAACTCCGTACACTTTTATCATAGCCTGCACTCTGATCAGCGCCAGTCATCACCATGGAAACTCTTTTGCCATCCCAACTCCCACCTTCCTCACACCTTCAAAAAACCATCAAAGGAGGCAGCGGCCATTTATAGCCACGTTTGAAGAGACCAAGGACTCGCTCAAGAAGAAACAGCAGCAGCAATCAACAAGTCTAAAGCTGTGAGGTGGAAAAAGAAGCTGTTTTTATTGGTTAGAACGTTCACTAGTACTGCTGTCTAAATACACCCAAAAACAGAAAAAGAACTTTGTTCCACTCAATCTCAGTGCAATGCAATATTAGAACAGACTCAAAATTAGGTAAGCATCACAGCAAGCCCCCTTCTCCAAATCCTCTATTCTGTCTAGAAAGAACGATAACAATATAATTAGTTGTCTACAGTGTCATCAATGGCAGTTCTTCACACAAGTAAACTACTCTGTTATCACTACAGTGACACAAAAATGAAACTATTTTTGTAGTAATACAGTACAAAAGTCAGCAAAAGTCAGAGACCACCACTCATTTGCTTAATGACTAGTCAAAATGGCCATTAAGTACAAGTTATTCATTTTTCAGCAACAAGAAACAGAAACATATTTACCAGAAAAATTACACAAAAAAACTTTTTTCATTATGAAAATTAATTATTTTACATGCAATCACCGCAGAATTATCTCATGAACAAAATGAATAAACTTTATTAACTGGGCAAAGAAAAAGCAGCAAGAAAATGTATATTACATAAGGAATGTAAGGTGTCCACAAACTTTCGATGGGCAGGGTATAAGGTAGGTGGACCCCATAAAGTGGCCAGTGAATGGAAGGACAGGGTAGGTGTTTCTGCTAAAGTGGATGGTAAGCAAACAGAGCATGTATGAAGGCTAGGTCATAGAGCATCTGCCCTGTTCACTCATCTTTTCAGACGGCTCTAGCACTTTCTCAGCAGCATCCTCAGATAAAACGTGGCATTTTCCTCTTAGCGTCAGAAAGCTCAAGCTACATGTGCCTGTTTTATCCATCCTCATCTCATTCACCCTCACATACTGCTGACAGACTCCAAGCCAGTCAGTTCTTTCTATAACTAATGAAAATGATACTTTTAGCTTTAAAAGATGACCTGTATTACCAAAATGTGGCTATTATTTTCATACATCCAGACTTACCATCATGTTTGAGGAGATATTACATGCTATTATGTAGCTTATAATAAGTAGTTATGTTGATTTTCTTTGTGTATTTAGGACTCTTTGAATGCACATTTTTGTATTTTCTCTCATAAACAGGCGACAGGTCTTAGTTTAGTACATACCTGACCACCCGAAGCAAAAAAAGGTGGTAACAGGAAAAAACAACAAAGGCCTCAGAACAGCATGTTATTATCTCCCACTCCGAAAAATGCAGGGCAGGAAACAGCCTCAGAAACACCTGCTCTATTTTCAGAAAGAAAATTGAAAGGATTTAACATCCGGTGAAATCAGCTCATAATATCCAGAGTCCTTAACGAGCAAAATCAGTGGTCTGATACAAGACCCCCTCTACACTTACACGAGGTGTGCGGTTGGCTGTTGTCATGTTTTCTTTTGGTTTTCTGTCCCATCTTCATTCTTACCATGATCACAGATTATTTAGCTCTATTTTCTGTACTGAAATAATTGCTACACAAGCTTTTTGTCTTTGTCTTTTGTATTTTGTCCACAGGTGTTTCTGTCCATCCTTCCACTGTGAGAAGACAACCCAGCTCCATGGGTCTGAAAGGATGTGTAGCTGTCAAGAAGCTGTTACTGAGAAAATAGACAAAGATGAACATTTGAAAATCAAACAAAGAAGCTGCTGGTGTTGTCAGAACAATGGACTGACCACCTCAGGGTGCAGACCTCAACATCACTGAATGTGTTTGCAATCACAGAATGTGTTATTTGGATCGTGAGAAGCCGAAATGCAACCAACTTCTAAGACTGAACTTTGGAAGGTGTGGAAAAATATCCCTGCAGGTTTCTTTTAAAAACTGAAAGCAAATCTCCTGAAAAAGAATGGAAGCTGTAATAAAAGCCAGGTTTGGACCAAACACTGAAAATTTGTTACATTTAGTTGTTGAAGCATCTGTGTACTTTTCTGTTAAATATAGACATTTATGTCTCATAACCAGAAGTGAAATGATCAACTATTTTTTGGGGATCTTTTTGTTGGGAGAAACTAATTTAAGACAATAAACTAGGGAGGAAAATGATTCAACATGAAAAATGACAAAAATGATAAAACAGCAAAATATCAACTGAAAAATATTGACTAGGAAGGGCAAAATTATAAAGCTGTTCAAAAAGGAAACATATGGCATAATAATAATTGTTGTCAACACAATTAAAAAGCAATTTAAAAGACAAATACTCCAAGGGTGTAATGGTTAGAGCACAAAGCGTTGCCTTTTTAGCCTTTTTAATTGTCTAGGAAAAACTCAATAAACTCAATAAAACTTAATTGAAATGCATCTGTAATGTGCAGCACTTGGGAAGTACAATCATCGTGCTACATAGTTTTAATTTTACTTTACATATTTTTGATTGTGACTCATAGTTACTGCATATTGTGGATATGCAACCAAGTACTTAATTTTATCATAACATCATTTATAAGAATAGAATAAACAAAATTAAACTCTTTTTCCAAAAGCTGTTCTTGAAAAATATCAAAAAAGTAAAAGATTGACTCATCTTTCAGCCAAACTGAGCGTACCAGCAAACACATCTGTAGTTTTGTGTGTTGAACTTTGACATCACTGTCCTACTTTTTGTGAAAGGGATGCTATTTCTGCTACCATGTGTCTGAGAAAATATACCTCAACAGACACAGTACAGTGCAAAAGTCAGACAGCATCCTTCATTTATTTATTCCCAGCCAAAACAGCCATTAAGTTCAATTTATTCATTCATAAAAGATACAGAGAAAATAAGACTCCTACCAACATGCAAGACATGGTAGACCACCAATCTTTCCACAGCAGATTAACATCACTTAAAGCTCTCATCTTTAGAGAGAGAGGAGAAAATCAAGCTGCTTCTGATCTGAAAACATCCACAGGTGTTTCTGTCCATCCTTCCACTGTGAGAAGACAAATCAGCACCATGGGTCTGAAAGGATGTGTTACTGTAAAGAAGCTGTTACTGAGAAAATAGACAAAGAGGATCATTTGAAAATCAAACAAAGAAGCTGCTGTTGTTCTCAGAACAACAGACTGACCACCCCAGAGTCCAGACCTCAACATCACTGAATGTGTTATTTGGATCGTGAGAAGCAGAAAATGCAACCACCTTCTAAGACTGAACTTTGTAGGTTTGGAAAAATATCCCTGCAGAAAAGAACAGAAGCTGTAATAAAGGCAAAGTCTGGACTAAACACTGAAAAACTGTTCCATTTAGTTGTTGAAGCTTTTCTTTTAAATATATTTGGATTCAATTTATAAAAGGTGGTGTCTGACTTACAGTACTGTAAATATGAAAATAATATGATGATGTTTCTAATAAAGTGGCCAGCGAGTGTATGTGCACAAGTCTGTTTTTTCCAGAAAATCTTGAGAATGTAAAACTGTAGGATGAACCTTTTTGGATTCAACAAGCATGCAGCCAGCTCTACCATACAAAGTAAATCTTATTATGCCTGGGTCTGCCAGACTGGCCCAGATTCTTTGTGAATCATACAACTTCGGTACAGTGTTATGACATTCAGTCCCCTTCCGTTCTACAGAACTGAAATACACTGAGAGCAAGAAACAACTGGCCTTGGGCGACAGTTGAGTCCTGGTTCTATGCCCTCCAGCTAGTCTATTTTTAGCTGGATTCACGTTCGATTTTTCGCACTTTGACAGGTGCTCGCTGACAGTACTCTTTATTCCCAAAGTGCCTCGGGTCAAGCAATATGACTGCAGGTATGAGCGATTAGGATCTCCTTCAAAAACCAACAGACTGCAAAGCTGACAGCAAAATAAAGGGATGAAGCGTTTAAAACGCTGACCCTTATTTCACTGCTCAGTGGATGTCTGAGCACACCTGGGATCTGGAGCGGAAAAAGGACACTGGAGAAAGCGAGTCTTCCCTATGCCATGTAGCACAAAGGAGCTGTTAGTAGAGCAAGTAACACTGTGAACACTTTGTCAAGAATCGTTAAGATCTTAATACAATAGGTCTTCTGAGGATACTAGGCTCAATCCTCAGCGAATGGGGTAAAACAGGTCTCGCATCAGCTGACAACTGTCACGACATGTTCTGACAGCTTCTTTAGCAAGAAGCAGACAGCATGATTACAGACCCGCTATGAACTGAAAGGCACATTAATCGCTAAATTTGAAAACCTCCATCTTCATCTCGAGAAGATTTTTGCTGAAGTCTCAGTGTCTCTGGCCTCAAAACTAAGAGAAGAGGTACACGTGAACCAACTTGAGGTAAACAATTCGGCAGCAGATGTCCCACATGGTCTGATGAAATCACACCGAAACTGGCAAATCAAGCTGAAGAAGCGACTGAATATTTCTTCGAAGTCGGGCTTGTCGTGCTCTGTCCAAACAACTGGCAGCAAAGAGAGACAGCTAACCCTTATATTTCAGTTACTGCTGACAGCAAATGCATGTCGTAATTGCACGTCTGATCCACTCGTACCAGCACAACACACACTAACACACCACCAGCACGTCAGTGTTACTGCAGTGTCCATGGGGGTCCTGACCACTGAAGAACAGAGTAAAAGGGGGCTAACAAAGTATGCAGAGAAACAGATGGACTACAGTCTGTAACTGTAGAACTACTAAAGTGCACCTATATAGTAAGTGGAGCTGATAAAATGGACAATGAGTGTAGAAACAAGGAGGTGGTCGTAATGTTATGCCTGATCGGTGTATATATTATGTTTTTTCTCACTAGTACGTGATGTTTTTCGGATATTGCAATGATGATATGAGAAGTAATATGTATCTTATTGGGTGTGCGACAAGTATAAACACAATTTTTTGTTTTTTCGATTTTTGTTTTCTGTGTAATTATGAATGAATGAATGAATGAATGAATATATTTATTTTCTCTACAGGCCTACAAACAGCAATAAAATCTGTATACTTAACTACTTAAAAAGCTCCTTATGGCGATGCAGGTTTGTTGTGACAGCACGGCTTCACATATCTTACACACAACTTTTTTACAGGTTAGTTAATTAAAGGTGCATGAGTCAAAACTGAAAGTAGTCAACTAGCTGTTAAACAGGAGAACTACAACACTGCAATTATTATTTTTTTGACTCTTTGAATCCATCTCCCATCCCTACCTATCAACACAAAGCACAATTCCAGAATTTTTGTCTAATCGATAATAATAATTCAAGTCCTCCCTAAATACTTCTTTATATAGCAAAGGCGTTTGGCCAGAACAAGCGTCAGGCTCCCGTGTCTCTTTTGTCCAGGGGCATAGCAAAGATACAAGCCTATGAACACTTAGCAATTGCTTCATACTGATTTGCTGCCACAAGAATGATCTGGAGTGTCTTTGCTGTGCTGTTTTTCTTCATAATGAGCTCCTACAATATCATCTCCAAGCAGTATTCGAGTTGGAAAAGAAAGTTTGAAAAAGAAACCAACATCAGCCTCATCTAGTTAGCTTTGTTACCTGCATGGCAGTTGTATTACACACATGTCTATGCAGGTGGTTCATCCAAAGCTCTACTTTACCTGCTCTTTGAGTGAAAAAGATTTATCTACTTGACTTCGTATGTAAAATTGACCATTCAACCAGTTCACTACACATACCTAATTTCTTGTCATTGAGTTTTTTGTAGCACAGTACTAGAACCTGACAGGGAAGGTCACCTATCAGATTCCACCATGTTTATTAGCCAAACTGATGGAGATAAGGGAAGGGTAATGCTGTGTAGGGGAGGTTCCTGTAAAATAACTGACAGGGGGTCCATGTAAAAACATAGCAGCCCTCCGCTCCATCTTGCAGTTTTCCAAACGGGGTTTCTCAGGCACGTAATGCATTTCTGCGGATGCCATTTCTAAAACAATTGTATATGTTTTCTAGGTAATTTGTACTAGTAATGAAATAAATACATCAACTAATGCAGATTTAAGGAGTAGTTTTGGAGCTGTGTGCTACATTCCCATCAATCTAATGACGTTCCCCCTCATGCTGTGAGTGTAATGTAATTTGATACTCTTACCACAATAACAACGAAAACATGATGTCACAGCTGATGTCACATTTTCAACAGAACGTAAGGGTGCCTACACACTAGAAACGACAGAAACGCAGCCCCCCAATGTATTTCAGTTAGGATGCTGCGTCAGCTCTGTCGAACTAGAAACGCGCCTGTATGCAGTCAAAAGACGCATCGTCAAACATCGAAAAAGATCAAACCATTTCAACTTTTGCTGCAACGCATTCTGACGTGGAGGCACGTCAACCAATAGAAACATGCAGACAGAAGACCGATGTAAATCCAAGATGGAGGACAGTAGCGACCCTGTGCACTCTTTTCCTGTTCTATATGACCTCTTTGCTTTCGGGGCTGTTGTCTGATTGGCTCTGTATATGGCCATCGCCATAGTTTTCTTTCTATGGCCCATATTGCTTTGTTTCTGGTCCAAATGTTTTGTTTCTCTCTGGATTTTGAACTGTATAAACTCCGCTCCAGCCGTATACACGCCTTCTAGACGGACAAGATCTGCATGCGTATGTATCTACCGCTCTGTCCTTACGTTGTCTAGTGTGGCAGCACCCTAAAGTTGAATGCAACGTAATGTAAATGTGAATGCAAATCCACTTCATCATATCTCAATGTAATTAATAATGTAATTGAGTAGTAAAATGTAACGTAAATCAAATGTATAGCATAAAAAGGCTTAAAGAGGCTTAAGGGCTCAAAGACACTGATGTGGCCATGGTCTTGGTATCAGGCCACTTTGTTTTTTACAGCAGTTCAGCATTCATTTTAGAAGAAACCTGAATCTAAAATCTAAGGCTGTCGCATTCATTTCCAAAAAGGACATAATTCCCTTTGATCCTGTCAAGAACAGGGTCTGACAAAGTGTCTACAAAACTGAGGGCGCCATAAAGAAAAGTTCAGTGTTTTTTCACTCACGATCCAATAACAAGCTAATGTAGTCATCTGTATCAGTCATTATCCGTATGACATGGACATAGTTCATCCTGCTCGTCTGTTATCGTGTAGTCTCAGAGAGACTTATAGTCACTTCAGAGGATTCTGTACATCTGGAACTGTGGCTGCATTGTGTATTCTGTCTTCCTCCTCCTCGAGTTGATGAAAGGATTGCTGAGCTGGAATTGCTATATTGTTCATTGGGGTTTGATGTCGGGCTCTGTTGGCTGGTCAAATAACAATAAATCTGTTTTAAACTACAATCGAGTTCAGGGAAGTTTCAAAGAACAAAGGCATTTTCTCAAAGGTGTTCATCCACAGAGGCCGAGGCGAGCTGACTTCATAAACAGTCCTCTATAAGAAAAGAGAAAACGCCAACTGATTGGATGAAGGTTATGCAACACTGACCATGAAGGTGTTTGTCCACAGAGGCAGAGGTGAGATGATTTGCCTGCTATTTCTTCCTGGAGCTATTTTCTAACAAGCAAGTAGTTTTTATGTACTATTCTTTATACTTACGCTGCGTTTACATGTTGGTGTTAAAAAAATGTAAACCATGTGTTAAACTATATAACTTGGAATACCAATGGGTTAAAATAATCACAGAACTTCTAAAAGCTATGAATATGTGTAATTGTTATTATTATTATTATCAGGGCTCCAAACTGATACTAAAATGGTCACAACTGTGACCACAATTATTAAATTGCGAGTAATGAATTAACTCGCCAGTGGCGACAGGTAGCCACTATGCATTATTATTATTTTCCAACTATTTATTATTATTTTTTCTGTATTTATTACTTTTTTGCATTTTCATATACCATTTTTCATCTTAAAACACAACTGATAAGCTATAGCACCACATAGACGTGTCCACCTGTCAAAAAAAAACACGCCTGCGTGCTCACAGGATTTCGACCAGAGTGGCAAAACGTGACAAACAAAGCAGATTAGCCAAGTTGAGCTTTTTGTAGTGAACGTCAGAGTGTCAGCGAAAAATATCTAATCTACTTCCCTGTCAGACCTTAAAAGGTCATCTCTTCACCTGAGTCTGACTCAGGACCAGTGAACTAGTGAAATGTGCACACGAAGATGTACTTAAACAACCGTCCACTCTAAACACTTCATGCAAAAGTACAACCACAGAAAGATTTCAGAACTTCTTGGCTTCAGGAGTTGGCATGACTCAGATATGGTAACATAAAGCAGACTATAATGTGAATTCTGTTCGAAAGCAAGCAAAGATATGGCTGGAAAAATTGATTTCTTAACAGGAACGAATCGATTAAAAAAAAGAGACGGAGAAAAAACACGGCAAGAGTTGAATGGATAAAAATTCACGGAATTTCATCATCGCAAAAAGCTCCTAAGGAAACTCCCTTAGCCCACACAGTGTCTCGTGCGTGAGAAAAAATGTCCGAAAAAAGCTTAAAATTAAATTCAACACAGCCTACATGACAGCACATGAAGAACTACCCTTCACCAAATTCACCTCAAATCTTGTTAATGAAAAAAAGCGGATAGGATGTGTGGAAGACATGTGATAATATGTATGACAAGAATCCGGCACGGTGGAAGGCAGAGATACCTAAATCACTGATCTGAGGTGTGTTAAAAAACTTATTTGGCACTTAAAAAAAAATCTATTGGCGCCTGATTTTTTTCGTTCAGGAGCCAGTGGTTCCTTTGGCTAATTTTTGTCTGGAGCCCTGTAGAATCTTACAGTGGCAGATTTTTTTTTTTACTGCTTCATTCAAAAACATGAAACATTCAGTTTGCCATCATCTGTTTACAGTCATAATGCAAACGCAGCTTAACAGCCTAGCATCATTTGGCAGTATGGTGAAAAAAAAATATCACAATACTTATGCTACAATATACAATATACATCACAATATTTAGTTTTTCAGAGGTCTGGCAGGTTGGACCAGATAGAATGCATTAGCAGTGCCACACCACACATCAAAACACCATCAAAAACTATGGGTGCAATTCTTTTTATTCAACGTTCACTTAAATACAGTTAAAGGGAAATTATGCTCTATTTGATTCATAAAAAGCAGCTGGACAATGTTTTAGGTACTGACAATATCTACAATATGCTCAGGAAACCTAATTTTGCTGTAAATTATGACTATACTATTAAATGCTGTCATATTGCAAACTCCTAAGGTAACCTTACAATATACACAGCACAACAAAGGGTTAAATGCCAACTGATTAAAATGTTATGTAACATCAATCACAGCTGCTATCAACCCAATAAAACATCTTTGTGATTTCACTTCGTTTATTCCAGACAGCCAGTGATGTCTGCAACTGAAATAAGAATCTATTAAGCTGCAAAAATAACAAGCTCTTAAGAAACTGCAGTGTGTTATGGTTTCAGAGGGGTCCTACTCTCACCAGCTACGTTATTACAAACCCCTGCCATCTCAGTCCACCTTGCTGGTGTAGAGTTAGAGATTGCAGCCAATCTGCTGATGCTCCATTTGTGTTAGCCATTTTCTAGCTCTTCATCAGTGGTCAGTTTTTCGGTGATGGACCAACGCTGTGCTGAAAATAATATCTGGTCAGCAGCAGTGGTCCTGTGTTCACAAGTGGCCAATGAGTGGAAGCATAAGCTAAGGAGTTCTGGTGAAGAGGATGATAAGTGTATATAAAGTAGAACTAAACCAGTAATCCCAGTACATTCCAATATGGCAATGTCACTGCTGATTTTTATTCAACAGTGGGGAAAAAATAGAAATATGCGAGTAGATGGCCTAATATAGGCAGAGAAGAAAATCTGTTCTCATCAAAAGTGGGTCAAAATGTAGCTCCAGGGAGAAAAGCGATAACCCTCTTGAAGTCAAAAAGAGTCAAATCGTCTGAACATCCACTCGGCAGGGAGATTCCCTCACACGTTTTAGGAAAAAGGTTTAGAATATCAGGACTACTAAGTCACAGTCCAGAAACTGAGTACAAAGTAGATTCTGAAATGAATAAATTATGTGCTTTTTCTGAGTTTATTAAATGTCTGGTAAACTATAGGAGTGCTCTCCTACTTCCTTCCATTTATGATATGGAAAAACCCACATCATGAGATGATATACCAGCATTAGTGACGTGCACAGGTACTTGAGGTCTCTGTTATCTATTTGAAGCACTAGTATTCAAATACCCAAATCACTATTCATGTATTCATTATATTTCATAACAAGAACATATTTCTTCAAAAATTTCATCACAGAGAACATACAGACTCACAAGACTAAAAGGACTGTTAAATGTTACACACTGTAAAAAATCTGATTGAAAGAATTGTTCATTCAAAGTACAGGGTGATTCAAAAAAAGTCATTTTGAAATCGGATGAATCATTTTACTTGTGAATCATTACAGAACAATACAGTAAATTGTAAATGGTTAAAGTGCTCAATATGAACCTCCTCCAGCCTTACAGACAACATCAATGAGCATGTTGGGTGTCACTGTGCTCACGGCTCTTTCAATGCGATTTCAGAGATCATCCAGTGTTGTGGAACCAACAATGAGCGCTCTGAGCTGTTGGAGGTTCACTGACGAAAATCACGTTGCACAGTTATGATTCACTCTTATTGAAGTGGAGAACACAGAACGTTTTCTGCTCAGGGGTCTCATCTCCTCACAGACTGAAGGGAGCCATCTTCCGGTGACAGTCAGAAACTCTATGACCCCCTCTTTCAATTGGTATGTGATTGGTTCCTAGGCACCTCATGGTTGTAAAAATATGGCGCTTTGAAATCGGATTAATCTTTTTGAATCACCCTGTACTTATTTAGGTTGAATAAAACTAGTAAATTTACTTATTACCACACGAAGCCATTTTTATAGTGTAGTTTTCCTCGTATTAGTGAATAAAAATATATATTACACCTTCTATATGCCACTCCTAAGTACGAGTGCCTTAACATGATCATAAACATAAGCGATGGTTGGTATAGTGTAGTGGGTCGCCTTCTACACTGTAGACTGGGGTTTAATCCCATGCAAGTCACTCTGGATGAGAGAGTCTGCCAAAAACGTAAACATGACATGACTGAGAAGGTCAGTTAATGTTTTTTTTATCGCTAACTGGGCTAACAACTCTAGCCGATGTTAAATAGGCCCAGAAAGAGTTCAAAAATATTTCTCTCTCAATCTAATATGTTGGCACATCATCCACTGAGGAGAAAAGACTTTGTGTAAGACAACGAGTCCTCATCGGCATCCAATGTTATACCAGTTAGCTGTAGTTTTCTGAACACACAGCCTCCGTTACTTGAAAACTGTCAACTGTTTTTTTTTTAATAAATAAGGATGTTTTCAAATGTATTCCTTTGCTTGCTGCTTAATTTTTGTACAACTGATCGTTTAGCCATCTGACCTAAAAGAGTAAGCCTCTGGCCAAAAGGTTAATTGCTGCCAAGGTACCTCTTTTAAACCCATGGTCAACTGCATATCTATAAATTAACTCTTGTGGATAATGGAATATCAAAATTATTCAGAATGCACATGTCTAACAAGTATTCACTTGTATACCTCCCAGCCCTAATCAACAACACACTGACTCAGTTTTTAAATTTAAATTTTCACTGAAAAATCATAGCCTTGCAGAGAGACAGAGAGAGAGAGAGAGAGAGAGAGAGAGAGAGAGAGAGAGAGAGAGAGAGAAAATGTGAGAAATAGAGACAGGGCTGTTATATCTCAGCTGCGAAGCAGACGCAAAGACGCTCCTCTAATGAACATCAGCACAAGGAAACAAGAAAATTATTTCCTCCAGCTGCAGCAAAACAGGCTGAAATTAGCCTCCTGAAGGAGCGTGCATCGGCACAATTCACACATTTAGCCTCAGAGCCCACAAAGAGTTCCTGATCAGGAGAGCCAGAAGGGTCCTGAAGCGCCTCAGAAGGAATAATCACAGCTATCAGAGCAAACATTACAGTGACAAAGAGAAAAACTACAGGACCAACCTGTGGCGTTAAATGCTGCAGTGAATGCACAGATCAGTGTGTTTGCTGTAAATCACTTTGCTGGTAAAAAAAAACTTTTTTTTTAAATAGCCTGACGTACCACATGCTAATCATCAACATGTTCTGCAAAATACATCAAGATGCCACAATCTGATCTATTCAATGCTTCGTTTATCCTTTACTGCATCTGTAAATGACTCAAAAGTGTTGACAATCACGCTTTACAATAAAGCAGGTTTGAGGTTGTTAGGTTGAAGATGAATTAACAATTCTTTGAAATCGAAGGTGGACTGTATTTCAGCAAAGTGACTGAAATATGCATTGGATGAATGCTGAATGGACTGAAAGCACATCTGACTCTCTCTTGCATGTAAAAAGCAGTCTTTTAAATCAAATTAGTCATCACCTTTCAGTGGTTCTCAGTTTAATTCTAACTGGTCAGATATTACTGCAGGGTTAACAGTCCTGACGTATTCAGCTATAAGCGTGGGATGAGAAACAGCCTATTTGGTGCAAGTTTCCAGCTCATTGCAGAAATGCACTGCTGAAAAAGACAAAATCCTACTGAGATAAATACTGTACGATAGTACCAATATAAGATTCTACAACTTGTAGAAACAGCAGAACCCTTTTGGCATTATACAGAAGTTCACTTTGCTCTCAAAACAGCCTCAGTTCTTCACAGCATGGATTCCACAAGACTGTGGAAACATTCCTTTGAGATTCTGGTCCATGTTGACATGCTTGCATCACAAAATTCCTGTAGATTTTTCAGTTTCACTTTGCTGCAAATCTACCACATCCCAAAGGCATTACATTGGAATCAGATTAAATGTTGCCATTAGCAGATGGGTAAATTGTGGCCATGAAGGGATACATATGGTCAGCAACAATACTCAAACAGTCTGTTGACTGCAATGATTGGTATTAACAGGCCCAAAGTGTTCCAAGAAAACATTCCCCACACCATTACACCACCTCCACCAGCCTGGACTGTTGACATAAGGCAGGTTTGGTCCACAGATTTGTGCTACTGGTGCCAAATTCTGACCCTATCATCTGTGTGTCTCAGCAGAAACTGATTTTCATCAGACTAGGCTATGTTTTTCCAGTCTTCAACTGTCCAGTTTTGGTGAGCCTGTGATCACTGCAACTGCAGATTTCTGTTCTTGGCTGACAGATGTGGAACCTAGCGTGGTCTCCTGCTGCCCATATCTGCATGATTTTATGCACTGCACTGCTGCCACACAATTGGCTGATTAGATCATTTCATGAATCAGCAGGTGTACAGGTGCTTCTACTAAAGTGCTCGGTGAATGAAGGCCTTAACTTGTATTTGTGGATCCAGCGATGGGATGGTTATTATTGACAATGGTTTATAAAAGTATTTCTGAGCCCACGCAATGATATCCATCACAGAAACATGCCTGTTGTTAATGCAGTACGATCTGAGGGGTTGAAAATCACAGGCATTCAGCTGTGGTTTTTGGCCTTTACTTTCATGCACAGAAATTCCTCAGAATTCCCAGAATCTTTTATGATATAAAACACTGTAGAGGGTGAAGTACCTACAATCCTTGCAATCGCCACGTAGAGCAATGTTATTCTTAAACTGTTGGATTTTTCCAACTTGTTCTGGAAACGCATTGCTAAAGAACAATAAAATGAGATAACTACTGTCCTTACTAATATAAGGTAATATGAAACAGTACACAGCAGAACCCTTTTGGTGCTATATAGAACATTTTGATTTATTTCCAGTCAAGATGGCCTTTAGGGATAAGTTGTTTATTTTTTCTGGAAATTTGTGAGAGATTAGATATACGATATAAGACATAAGATTCTACTTGTGTAAGGAAGAGGAAAAAAATTAAACAGAACAATGGTCTGACCACACCAGAGTCCAAACCTTGACATTAATGAATGTGTTTAGGATTACTTGGATCTTGAGAAGCAGAAAAATGCAACCAACTTCTAAGACTGAACTTTGGACGTGTGGAAAAATATCCCTGCAGATTTCTTTGAAAAACTGAAAACAAGTCTTGTGAAAAGAATGGAATCTGTAATAAAGGCAAACAGTGGACACACTAAATATTAAAAAATAATTGAAAAATATTATACTTAGTGTTGGAGCCCTCTGTGTAATTTCCATGTTTTCTATTTTTTTCTGACAGTGAAGAATGATAACTTGTAATGACCTTTTCAAATGAATGAAGAGTGGTGTCTGCTTCTATGCAGTACTCAATATAGCTATTGTGTTCGCCAAAACCCCTTTAAGAACCACTATTTTAAGGGTGATATGAGAACAGCAGTACTTTCGCTATCAAATGACTCCTGTGAAAAATTCTCCAATATTGTCTGTTTTTTTTTCTTCGCAGTTCATGCTGGCAGCAAGATTATATTGGGCATAGTCCGAAAAGCAAGCACTGAAACAAATACCAGCTTTTAGGCGTCGTCTCTCGCGCTGACAAGTTCCAGACAGTGTGTGACCTGATAGATGACAGTTTCACCACCCACCGCTGAGATTTCCCTTGATATTTACAGAGCATGCCAATTCTCTTACCACTCCAGCACCATTTGTAGGTCAATGCTTAAAAAAGGAAGGCTGAAGGAAAACAGGTAGGGAGTAAAAACAGATGGAGGTAAAGCATGGGTCCACAGGATATTTCTCTTTTATGGCTTTGCAATGGACAGCTCTGAGATTTAATTTCCCTCATGTGATAAAAATAATGAGGGGTTACAGGGTGGGCTCTGTCCCTCATAGTACCAGCCTAACTCACACATGTGCACACGCACACACAGGACACAGAGGGTGGCAGACACAGCTCCCGGCAACACAGCATGCAATTAGTGTTGATCGCTTCTGGAGGACTGGCCACAGTCACACAAAACTTAAACATGCACACACACACACACACAGCTGTGGGGGTCGTTCCACTTCCTCAGAACCACCGAATGATAAGTGGTCTTTAAAAAGAAAGTCCACCTCGAGGCTAATGGCAAAGTCACAAGGAGACTGGACACCAGTGCCAAAACCTTCTGTCCAACAAACAAACCAACTCTGACGCTTCTGTTAGTGAAGTGTATCTACTGAGCTGTAGACGACAGAGATGGGTGTGGCTATTCAAATATGGAGACCTCCAAACTCATCTCAGTATATGTTTACTTATCACAGGGCTGCGCAATATGGACCAAATTCCTTACGTTATTCAACAGTTTAACAATCTAACTGGTTAAAATGCATTTTGCTCACTTTCGTTCACAGATAACAGCACATTTTTCTCAATAACTGCATCACTCTGCTGCATAGCAGTAGGTGGTATGATTAACAAAAAACTTATATCACAGAATAATTAAAATTAATGACGGGTTCAATATATAGATTTTTTTTCAAATAAAACACATTTCAGATGCGTGACTAGTTTTGTAAATTAATAGTGGCTTATTTTTAGCATCTTAAAATCAACAGGAACTGTGACAATTTTTTCATTTCATACCTCTAATAACAACAGAAACATTTCTTTGCCTCATACTGTTCATTTAAAACAGCATAAATGGTCAAAATGCCCATCTCTGCTCTCTTTTTTAAGACCACACACGCATGAAAAGCAGAAGGTAGGCAGAGGAGTATTCCTCCAGAAACAGCTGCCTTAATTGAGAGGTTCTTCTCACGTACAGCTCTGGCTCTTCACCACCCAGTAAAAGAGAACCATAATGAGGTCAACAGGTCGAGGACTCACCCTTGTCTGTCCGAGTCGACCAGGACGCGCACAAGAATTCCCGTAACTGCTACCAATATGGGGTAATGATCCACACTCTCCAGCCCTGCACAGCAAACACATAAACAGCCCGTGTTAAACCAACACTGCTCAAACAACGGCCATATACAAGATGCTACTACAGGACTGCGTGATGCAGAACATTTCATTTCACATCAGTTTATTCTCTCAGTAAAATATAAATAAAGAAATACATACATCTCAAGGCAAACTCACTGAAACTTGAAACCACAGGCTAAACCACCAGGCTAATGTTGCAGAAAAGCAACAGATATAAAGGATGCTTGTGTTCATGCATATTTCATCCTGATCAACATGATTTGCAGGGACATTCTTCTCAGCAGTCACTATGAAAATCGCTCTGCCACTCATTCTCTGTGTTCAATCTAATTCCCACTACGCCATCCGAAAGCAATTTGCAGAACACCTGATTCTTGAATATTGAGCAGCAATCTAGAGAACAGACAGACAATAGCGTCAGGAAACCTGAGTGGCGTCTTTGATAATGATTCTGTCATTCTCTTCATGCAAATTAGGTTAAGCTGATGGGCCAATATTGGTCTACACTTAACTAAAAATGGGATTTCTGAAGTGGAGAAAAATCCTTAAGTATAATTATTTAGAACATGGATAAACATTAAACAAAACAAGATGCTCTTTTTGATCGCTAAATGTAAACATGATATAAGAAATTAATCAAAATGGTCAGTTTACAACTTTAACATACAATACCGCTAAGCTCTTTTTCGGGGTTTTGACATTTTCCATTACCTGTGATAATGCTGCTTGAATGTACTGTGCATTTAGACAGCTCATGTTTTTGAATCCATATTTAAGGGAATTCGTCACTAAACGATGAATCATGAATGAAAGTTAACAGCACACTGTTAGCTTTACGCAGTTAAGATGCTACTTTGCTCTCACTAGCTTACATTTATGATTATTCATGTAAAAATGTTTTGTGTGAAGTATTTGATGAAAGAAGTAGCCCAACCAAACATGGTAATAACATGGCTAACAACAAACCCACTAGTTAGAAGTGGGCTAGTTTGCATCAAGCTAACTGGTTGCTAATCACTTTCATTCATTGTTAGCAACATTAGCTTTACTTGACTGGAATGTTCTTTTAAAAGGATATTTCACTGATTACTCACAATGTCCAAAAACACTACACTAAATTTAAAATAACTGAATCATTAAGATGCAACAAAGTCATCAGAGTGGTTTGATGTGAAGTCCGAATTGATCACAGTGTCTGAAGTGTTTGATGCCTTTTACCAACAATATCTACGAAGTCTGAGACATTGTTTTATGCTAGTTTTGAGAAGGTTTAGATAGCAGCCGAGAGTGACTTTCCAACCGTGGCTTGGAGGCTTCTTGGGCCGGCCGTTTGAGTAGTGCTGCATCGCAGCTGTGATGCGGCCTGGACCATCCGCTTGAGTGACGATGTTTTGCGGCTACAAGGCTGCCTGGACCAAGGACCTGATAGACACTACATCGCAGCCATTTTTCCTGCCTGGGCCGACAGCTTGGATGGCGCTGCGCTGCAGCTATAGGGCTGCCTGGACCACCACGCCGCAGCTGCAAGGCCTCTTGGGCCAGTTGCCTAAGCGACGCTATGTCGTAGCTATGTAGCTGCCTGGGCTGGCCACTTGGGTGGCTGGACTAGTGGTGTTTGGCTGCAGGAAAATGCTACCCCTACGTGGCTAAGGACATTTTCAGCCTTCGAGGCTTCCTGGGCTGGCTGCCTGTGCAACACACTATAGCTGTGGAGTGAGACTCTTTTTAGGCTAGCAAAGCCCCTCGATACCTGTTGGAACTATAGAATTGTGTGTGTGTGTGTGTTCGTGTGCATCTGTGTTGTTTTATTTTTTGTTGTTTATGAGTTTTGTTATTTTCTGATCTCTTTGTAAAGCATCCTTGGGTTTGAGAAATTATATAAATTGAACTTATTATTACTATAATTTTAGGTAGAATAACTGATCATTTTATATAGTAAATTAAATGGCTATATTTACACTGTACACATCATGTCCCCAGTTCCTATCACTACCACTGTAAAGAAAATCTAAGTCAGTAATTTTGTCTACATTTCACATGAAACAACTCTGAATGACTCTACGTCTCAATGATTAAATCATGCAAAATATCAGAAAAATCAATGGAATTCCTCTTTCCAACTGCATATTTATATTACCTGTTAGCCATGAAAGAGCACAGCTGATCTACAAACAGCTCTCCTCAGCACAGACACCTTCCAGCAGTGCAGCTAACGGCACACTCAGTACTAAGAAGGTGACCCAGTGTCATTCATTATGAATCTCGTCATTCTACTTTGCCATGTCTGATAAATTGCCCCCCTGCGCTGAGGACAACCTCAATACCCTCTGGCAAAATTGAGTTATGATTTTACACTCAGCCATTGTCTCCTTTCCTCCCCATCCATCAGCACACCTGTCCAACTTTCAAAAGCTTCTGCAGCCGATTTGGACGTGGAATGATACAAAAAGTGCGCATTTAGAAAGGCTTAAATTGGAGAGACTTAAAGTAGGTTGATGGATGGCAAATGAGAGAAAGCAAAAAGGTCAATTGGCTTTTCTCAAAAAACTTCCACTGATATAAATTTACCCATTTAATGGAGCCTCGCCGCTCCAACTGCATTAAAATGAATATACAGTATAAGATGCCCTTGAACATAGATTATCCTTGAAAAAAGCTTTTAAAAATGCAAGTGTTATTTTCATATATGGGACGGGACAAAATGTATGAAAGTTTCCTATCATAATATCAGTGATAATGTATTATTGTGGTATTGATAAAATGTACTAAATATATATGTACTCGTTAAATAATAAACTTTTTAATTGTCATATTAGATCATATGTTGTTTTCACTTTCACTTCAAATCAGCAAAACGTAAGTTGATCAAGGGTGTTCAAACTTTTGCATATGACTGTATAAGGAGTAGGGAGCAATTTAAGTTTCAGCCTACCTCAGAATACTACGTAAGGCACATCTAACCTAAAAGACAGGCATCTGAATTTGAGATTTTCAATTTTATGATGCACTTTTACAGTGAATCATTCAGTAAACAGTTACAGTGAATCAGTCAGCAAACAGCTTTACAGTGAATCATTCCGCTAACATGGAATTTACTGCAGGTATAGCATCTTAGTTTAGCTTAGATTAAGCTAAGTTAGCTCTTAGTTTAGCCATCTTTTAGCCTATCATTTTAGAATCTTAGCTTAGCTTAGATTAGGCTAACTTAGTGCTTAGTTTAGCTATCTTTTAGCCTAGTCATTAAGTAGTTGTCTAGCCTACCTCACCTATCAGTACATTACACAGTACACTCACAGCCCAATGGGTTGTTGGTGGGTTGGTGCATTAATGTAGAATTCAGTGGCTGTTAAGCAGTCAGATACGTGCGTATATTGAGTATTTTTCAGCTTTCAATGTTAATCAGCCAATCAGATTTTAGATACAGAACTATCCATTTAAATGGGCCCATATCAAAGAATTCTTGAAGGCATAGTAAGAAAATGGTTTATTATTGTTTATTACTAAGGTATAGAGAGAGGTTTGAAAACGGTCCTGTAAGAGTGAATTATGACCGTTTTGGTACATAAAACCACACAAACAAGTGGACCTCAGGGAGAATAAATACAATAAAAAAGGAATATGATATGGACCCTGCTGCGTTCTTTTAAATCTATCATATTTCTTTATAACAGCAGAAAATTAAGAAAAACTTTCTTTGCATTTGTCCTGACCACACCACTGACCTTCACTGTGATTTTATTTGAACAATTACAATTTTAAAGAATGTGATTATCCCTATCATTGGGTTTAATACTGCAGCATATGATTAACACTGTTAACCTTAACACCCGAGTGACAGAGCAAAGTGTGCTCACGTCATATGTCCGAGCATTACCTGGGAGACGAAGGTTGACCACCCGGTCGAAGAGGTTTCTCTCGGCAGTCACTCGATTCAACACCTGGTTCAGCAGCTGGAGGAGAGAATAGAAAAGGTCCTTATTATTAAAACAACACAGATGCACTCAAAGCTCTCTCTGCTACAGATTCACAGTGAGACGCTTCATACAGTCATTGTGAAGTCTGTGCAAAATTGCTAATAATAATAACTAATTAGGGAGAGATTCTTTGAATGTGGTGCTGTCAGAAGTTATTTATTTATTTATCTCAGACACATCAATACATCTGGTCTGCTATGATTAATCCATTCTTTACTTGCACACACATGCTTCGCACAGCAACATCAGGTGGAATTAGCTGTTGATGAGGGGTGAATTACAGCAAATAAGGGAGGGGGCGAGAGAGAGAAAGATGATTGTGGAGCAAATTATGTGTTGATGATAAAGTGAGGCAGGTTCAATCAGCACTTAATTAACGATAGAATGTCGTGTCGCCCTCAGAAAGGAACAGAAATGGCCAGTAGAGCACGCACACAAACACAAAGAAGGGATTCTTCAGACGTCACTAGTGATAAAAGTGCTCGTTGTTAACACAAAGGCGTAGAAAAACTATAAATAAAAGAAGGAAATCAAACACACACACTCACTGACATGGTGCTAAAAAGTCACAAGAAACTCTGATTTGTCAAAAATGTGGAAAGCACAGAAGCTTAAATCAGGAAGGTTTGTGTTTGATTGTGGTAAAATTGGTCATGTTACATAAAAAAAACTGCAGCTTGGATACAGATATGTGACTTAATAAACAAAACCCAGCACAGAGGAGCATCTTCAGACGTTCTTTAGGGTGGGTGAGCCAGTGCAATGTAAAACTGAAAAAACCCACATGCTAACATACCCAATACCCTGTTATCAGTTATTGAATTTCCAGTCAAAACAACCATTGCGTACAAGTTACTCAAGTTTTCAGGAGAGCTGAAGAGATTAAACATAAGATAATCCAACTGCACAAGAAATTGGAAAGTCAAAGGGAAATATGAAGAAAAAGTTTCCAGAGTTTCCAAAAACGGGTGTTAAAACAACTATACAAGATCTGATAGACCACTAAAACTGCCCCACCAGATAAACAGCACTTCAAGCTTTCATCTTTGAGAGAGAGGAGAAAATCAAGCTGCTTCAGATCTGAAAACATCCACAGGTGTTTCTGTCCATCCTTCCACTGTGAGAAGACGACTCAGAGCTATGGGTCTGAAGGATGTTTCAACAAGCCCTTATACTGAGAAAGTGAAATAGACATACAAAAACACCTGCAAATCAAACAAAGAAGCTGCTCATGTTCTCAGAACAATTGACTGTCCACCCCAGAGTCCAGACGTCTACATCACTGAATGTGTTTTAGATTATTCAGATCGTGAAAAGTAAAAAATGCAAGCACCTTCATGAACTTTGGAGGTGTGGACAAATATCCCAGCAGATTTCTTTGAAAAACTGAAAGCAAGTTTCACAAAAAGAATGAAAGCTGTAATAAAGATGGTGGACACACTAAATACTGGAAAAATATTTAGTTGTTCAGGCTGCCCTGTGATAGACTGGCGACCTGTCCAGGGTGTTTCCAGCCTTTCACCCAATGACCGCTGGGGTAGGCCCCAGCACCTCCTGCAGCAAAGGAGGTTTAGCGGCTTAGATAATGTGTGTGTATGTGTGTGTGTGTGTGTGTGTGTGTGTGTATAATTGTTCAGGCTTCTGTGTATTTTTCCTGTTAAATATATGTTTCTGCTTTTTCCTGTTGCTGAAAAATAAAAACTTAAAGACTGAAAATATATTACTATATATGTGTAAATCTACTATATGCACTATATTAATATATATATTAATACACGCACACACACACACACACACACGCACACACACATTTTTGTCATTTTTCAGTTTTTGATGAAAAAAGAAATGTCCCAAAATGACTTTGAAAAAACTCTGGATTCACTGACATTAAAAGAAGGTTTTTTCCTTCTCCTGTAAAGTTACTATGTTTGGAGATTTTGTATGAGTTTGGATGTATGGACAAGCATAAAATAAGGCACCTGCTATCTAACGACTGTTTACGGTTTAACCACTGTTTGGAAAGATCTTTAAGAGTCACTAAACATGACAGTTTGCTCCCCCAGGAAAGGATTCTTGCTGTATTTAACATGCAAAGCTTTCAACACAGTTTGCTGCACAGTTTCAAAAAGACTGAACAATAAATTGCATAATTAGTTGTTCAACACAGCAAATAAACAATACTAACAATGATAACAATGTGTGAAAAATTTTGACAAAGTGGTTTGGTTTTTACATCTGTCACTGACTCATCGTGTAAAAGGTCATTCCTGATGTCATCATAACGTGTATCAGACAGCCATTCTCTGCTACCCTGATCATAAAGCTGCTTCTGTTCCACACAGCCAATCGTGTGCTGTCACCCACCTGAGCCAGTCGCCGCAGCAACAGCTCGGCCGAGGGGCGGTTCCAGTCCAGGAAAATCTCTGGCACCAAAGTGACTGTCATCTCCAGCACCCGCAGCAGGCTGACTGACAGATCGAAGCAGGTGGCGCACACCTTCAGCTGCCTCGTGTCCACAAAGTTGCGCTCCGGACGCTCCGCCGCCTGCTGGATCTGTCACACAACGACTGATTACTACACAGAATGACAAAACATTTCGGTCATTAGGGCTGCAATTAAATTCTGTTTGCGTTTTGCTTTGCAGTATATTAAAAACATACTGATGAATCCATGCCCTAACAGTGTTAAAGGGGAATTTTTACCACCGATTTTTTTTTTAATTTGTAACTAATTAAGTCATTGTAAACATTAAGTCATTCACAGTGGTTTGATATGAAATAGTCAATTGGTCAATCATACAAAAACTTACCCAATTGGTACTAGGGGGTTGTGATGTCTACAGTGCAAATTTTGCTATATTTTTTACTATCCAAATACACGTTGTATAAGCTTTTATGTATAATGTTGATAATGGTAAAATAGTGGTAAATCTGGAATAAAAAGTGAAAAAAAAAGTTTTCTCTTTTTACTATTTAAGATTACCACATCCTGCATGTACCTCTTCGCCATAAATGTTAAAAAAAAAACAAAGATCTCAAATCCATTAATCTTAAAACAAGTTCTGAGGCATCACACAGTGTATTCGGCATTATTCGGTGTAATAACTTTCTATGAGGGAGCTTTTAGAGACATTAAACTCTTCAGATGTCTGGTTCCTATCACTATGAACAATTCTGACTCAGCAACTTTCTCTATAATGATGCATTTCATATCAAAACATTCTCAATGACTTAATAATTTAATTATGCAGATATTATAAAATTGACCTTTATATGTCAAAAATGTCTGCAGTTGGAAAAAAAAAACACTTTTCCTCCATTTTTAAGGGGCCTTTCTTATCTAATGCAACCTTCTATGATTTCAGAATTGCAAAGGTCAATATTGAGATAATTAACATCTCATCATTACTGCCTGAACAAAACCTTGTATCTACTCATCAGGAAAAGGAACAAACATTCACAACATATAATGGTACAACATATAATAATTTTGGATCTTTTCTACTGGTTCATCCATTATGGCTTTTCCCATAGTATAAATGGCAGCTGGAACCTTCAAATTACAACCCCATTTCCAAAAAAGTTGGGACGTTGTGCAAAAACGGTAAATAA
The DNA here is from genome assembly GCF_904425465.1 of Colossoma macropomum. Lineage (NCBI taxonomy): Eukaryota > Metazoa > Chordata > Actinopteri > Characiformes > Serrasalmidae > Colossoma > Colossoma macropomum. Next base: position 7,862,952 of record NW_023494810.1, on the reverse strand, counting down.
AAACAAGATGCAATGATGTGCAAATTATTTAAACCCTATATTTCATTGAAAATAGTACAAAAACGACATATCAAATGTTGAAACTGAGAAATGTTATTGTTTTTTTAGAAAATATAAGCCCATTTTGAATTTGATGCCAGCAACACGTTCCAAAAAAAGTTGGGACGGGGGCAACAAAAGGCTGGTAAAGTTGTGTAATGCTAAAAAAACATGTGGTGGTTAATTGGCAAGAAATCAATAAAATGATCAGGTTTAAAAAGAGCATCTCAGAGGCTGAGTATTTCAGAAGTAAAGATGAGGAGGGGTTCACCACTCCATGAAAGACTGCACCATCAAATAGTGCAACAATTAAGAATAACGTTTCTCAACATAAAATAGCAAAGAACTTTTGCTTTTCATCATCTACGGTACATAATATCAATAAAAGTGATATGGAGAAATCTGTATGTAAGGGACAAGGCCAAAAACCAGTATTTGCTGGCCATGATCTTTGGTCCCTCAGACGGCACTGCATTAAAAACAGACACAATTCTGTAGTGGAAATCACTGCATGGGCTCAGAAACACTTCTGCAAAACACTGTCTGTGAAAACAGTTTGTCGCTGCATCCACAAATGCTAACTAAAACTCTAACACGCACAGAAGAAACTTCATATAAACATGATCCAGAAACGCTGCCGACTTCTCTGGGCCTGAGCTCATTTAAAATGCACTGCTGGGAAGTAGAGAAGTGTTTGGTGGTTCGACAAATCAAAATTTGAAATTCTTTTTGGAAATCATGGACACTGTGTCCTCTGGGCTAAAGACCACCCAGCGTGATCAGTGCACAGCAAAAACCAGTATTCATGATGGTATAGGGGTGCATTAGTGCACATGGCATGGGTGTTGTGTACATCTGTGAAGGCACCATCAATACCATCACATGTCTTGCTAACATATGCTGCCATCCAGTTGACGTCTTTTTCACTTTCAAAACTACAGCAATTGGTCTCCTCAGTTCCCAAACGTTTACAGAGTGTTGTTAAAAGATGAGGTGATAAACACAGTGGTAAATATGCCCCCATCCTAACTTATTTGGAATGCGTTGTCGGGATCAAACTAAAAATGGGCATATATTTTTCAAAAGACAATAAGATTTATCAGTTTCAACATTTGATATGTCGTCTTTGTAGTCTTAGCTTTAAAAATATGGTTTATATGATGTGCATATCATTGCATCCTATTTTATTTACATTCTGCACAGCGTCCCAACTTTTTTGGAAATGGGGTTGTATATAAAAAAGCGAAAAATTTCAAAAATGGAAATTTGCCCTGACACTGATGAAATACTGTTAACAGTTTATACATATTAACAATATACTACCTTAATTATAACATACAGAACTTAAAGCCTGCTACTGGGGATGAATGTGCTCCGACACATATTAAATTCATATACATTCAATATTTATGCTTTGAAGCCCTTCATTAGCTGGATCAGGTCAGTCAGAGCTCTAGAAGTAAGTTCTGCAGGAGCAGGGCTGAACACCACGTCTCTCCCCTGTAAACACTTCCCCATAATAAAGGAAACACACAACCTCTCCATTTTACAGGAAGCTAATGGAAACACATTCAGCAGGGTGAAATGCAATTTGTGCTTTAGAGCCTGAGAAAGCATTTTATATCCCCATCTTTACCGACACAAGCAGTTGCCTGGAATATTGATGATATTTTCCATTAAATGTACCAACAAACGCTAGGAAAGTCCTGCTTTCCTTTATAAGCAAAATGGAAATCATGCATAACGCTGCATTTTCATTGCAGCTGAGGGTTTTTCATTTCATCTCTCATTCATTTTCTATGGAGACGGGCTGCAGTCCGGCATGGAGGATTGAGAGAGCGGCACAGGAGCAAAGCAGGTCATGAGAGTGAAAAAGCAGGGAATTTCTGAACTTCACACAAATAAGAAGAGAATTCTGCTGAGCAGCTGAAATGTGGCAAAGTAAGAGTTTCATCATGAAGCATGTCCATCTTCAGTCTACAGGAATCAGAAGAATTCAGTGGTGGATAATTGCAGACGTATGCATTTGACAGTGAAATCAGTTGCATTCCAATAAAATGTATTGAGGCAAATTTCTTCCAAAAAAAGAAGCAATACTGCATTATACCAGTTCATAATACATACAGCAGTATATATTATAATGAAATGATGCCTCTGATGAATGACAAATACATAGAGGAGGCAATGGAGGAAAATGCCCCCTTTAAAGAAAATGTCCATTAACTGCAAAGCTAAACTCGTCTGTGCTTTTAACACGTACAGGATGATGATGCATAAACCTTTGCACAGTTAGAGGAAAGAAATGAATAAAAGAAAATCTTTAAAAGAGGCATCTTGCCAGAAGCCCCTCTCCCTGGGTAAGAAGCCCCCCTGGTGAATCATGCATAAGTTTGTCATCAAGGTTTTTACAGAACGTAAAATCACTGACATTGTAAATTCTTGTATTAAATCATATTTAGTGCCTTTGTCTCCATTATGTCTTCCACTTCATTTTAATAAGCTACACTCCTAAAAAAAGATGGTTATTCAAGGGTTCTTTAGTAAAGAAAAAGGTTCTATATAGAACCATGAACACTCAGAGAACCCTTTGCATGATTATAGGGTTCTCTGCATCATGAAAGCGTTCTTCAGAATGTGCTATAGATAGTTTTATATGGAACATTTTTAAAAAGGGATCTATACAGCATAGAAGGATCCTTCTATTATTATGATGTCAAGCTTGTAACAATAGAAGAACCCTTTTTGGTGCTATATAGAACCATTTTCAAAAAGGTTCTATGTGGAACCATCTACAGCATATTCTCCATCAATCTGAACAATCATTTCATAATGTAAAGAACCGTTTAATTATGCATGAGTGTTCAAGGTTCTTTACAGAACCTTTTTTTTACTAAAGAACCCTTGAAAAACCATCTTTGTTAAAAAATGTCTGAAAAAGTAGAATGACAGTAAAATAGAACAACCTGAAATGTCAATTTTGTTTATTAATTAAACAGTTATGAGGATTAAACTAATTCAATATTAAAAAATTAAATTGATATTGTGAACATTTATGTAATGGTATTTTTGTTATCATTATTATTATTATTATTATTAGTAGCAGTAATAGTAGTAGTAGTACAGCAACAACTAATAATGCAAACAAAGCAATAGCAATCAATATTAATTAAGCGTAAATGATTATTAGACATGACAGAATAGATCAGGTATGAATGAAACTCTGCAGAGCTCCAGCAAGCAGCTATTAGCTATTATATAGCTAATTAAAACTATAGATAGCATGTAACATTAATGCTAGCTAGTCAGTGAAACTAAAGAACAGCCTTGTCTTTCTGATGAAAATCCTACTACATAACATTTCTGGAACAAAATGCTAAAGAGGCATTTTGCCCTGGTCTGGAGGAACTTCTTACCTCAAAGGATCAACTGCAAAATCTTACCCTGGGGGGCTTCTTTTCCTGAGTTACAGGGTGTGTGCTAACCATGAGGATAACAAGTTAGAACACAAAACCTTTATGTAAAGAGGTAAGAAAATAAGAGCTAATTAACGGAACCCAGCAAACATTTTTGGAAGACATCTACAGTCAAATGACATGTATTGTTGAACATAAGTTCACATCCTCTTTAGAGTCACTTCTGCATATTTTAATGCACAGTTGCTGTTCGTTTGAGTTCAACACACTGAAAAAATAAAACAGTATATATAAAAAGTGCCATAACCTTTTGCACAAGTCATATTTATGTTTTCTCAATATGCTAAATTAAGCAAATAAACACTAACTATCTAAAGAAAAATGTATCTCGACAGGTATGACAATTTTTATTTCAGTACATCAATTAAACACAGCAGCTGCCCTTTACAATGTGTGGAAACTTAATGACAAATGGACCAATAGGAATGCTGAAAAAAAGGCTGGAATTCAATCTTTTTACATTAACTTACATTAAAAGTAAAGAATGTTTTTCACTCTCCTGTAAAGTTGACTTGTTTTTCTTTGGACAGTATATGACTGTTATCAGAAAAAGTCTTGTTTAACAAAAGCTGAACTAACCACACAAAAACTAAAGCTTTAAATTATAACTGGACATCATCAGATGTTGGCATTTTAACTCCACAAGAGAGTTTCAATGACAACACTTTCCTACATTGGTTAAATTTAGGGTGTCTCTTCAGGGGGCAGAAGAACTACCCTGCAAGTCTGCATATGCTTTTACTCTGGACAGCTAAACGTGTTTGCATTGCATTGATACATCCTTAAAGCAAACAGCTGGTGAAAGCAACACAACACAACTGCCAAAGGCAACAAGATAACTACCTAACCCCAAAAGATCAATACTATCTTGGTACACAATACGCTGTTAAACCCTTTTGTTTCTCTTTGGACCACATAAGCTTTCCATTTCACATCCATTCTCTCAGAGAGCAAACTGGTAAACACCAACTCCATCTCTCTGAAGAAGCTGCCTCTTAATTCAAGAATCATCAGACATGAAAGCCAACCCCTGAGAGCTGGCTAACCTTCGGGCCAAGGAACCCGACCTTCAAAGCCCAATCTGCAGTAAAGTGCAGGGCTGGCGTGTCGCTCTGCGTCAGAGGCCGCTGTCTTAAGAGCTGGAAGATGGGCTGGCAGGAGAGCACTTTCCCAGCTCCCCTGCTGGAGCTTAATTCTCTGCCATTATGAACCAGGGAGCCTTGCTCTTTCCCACCATCGCCCAACGGAGCCTAAAGCCTCCCATCACTAATAATGACACCACGGGAAAAGGGGGGGGTGAGTGGAGCCGGGCCTATTTTCACTTCTGAAAATCCGTCTTCTTGGCTGCGCTCCTTCTACCCTGGGATCAAATTATAGTTTCACGAGGGGTGGAGGGGGCACGAGAGAGGGAAAGCGGAGATCTAAATTGCGGAGAAGACGAAGTTTGGAGGATGTGCTTAAGGTGTGCAGCCGCTGGGGGTTGCCTGCATAATTAAAGAGGGTAATGTTGTTCAGTGAGGCGGCACGTACACGAGGGCGGCAAAGAGGACTGGTGACTCACAGGGGAAAGGGTAGCTTATTTGTGTTATATGTATTCAGAATGGTTGTTTTCTTCAGGATATAAATGTGGCGTTGCATAACAATGAGACTATCGGTTCAAGTAAAACAAGGTACGTGACCGTAAATCTGGATGCAACACTGCTTTCGTTTAATTACAGGTACAAACTCTTCGCTGCAGTGATGGTGGTGATGCTAATATCGACAACTCTGTGCAACATCTCGATGACTAAGCCATTTGTATGCAAAAACATTGTTTAAAATGTGAATGACTAAGCTTCTAAAACAACCAGTGACAGCAATGACAATACTACTGATCTGGCCCATTATGAATAAAGGTTTCATGTGAGTCAAGTTCTGCAACAGCAGAAATGTTTCAGTAAACTGAACATGACTGGTTGAATATAGAAATTTTCTGAAAAGCACAACAGCAACAATCAGCTTCAAACTGCACCCACAATTTGGTGGTGCTGCTGTCCAGAATTACAGCTCATACGGGGCGGCCCAAAATCTGGCTGGCACATCATTGGGCAGGCACAAGCTCCTTACCTCCTGGATCATGCCAATGAACTCTGAGAAGGCCCAGTTGAGCTGGTTGAGGACGCTGTTGAGGAAGCTAGCGGCCATGTCTTTGTCCTGACTCAGGAGCTCCGCCATGTGCCTCTGGAGCAGAAGGGATGGGCAAGGCTCTGCAAGAAATCACAAAAATGCATGTTTACCAGCAGAAATACACGCTAGATATAGAGTTTCTAGGCTTAATTGATAATTAACACCTGCTGTGGCCCATACCAATACCAATACCATTTTTTTCTTTTGAATTTTAAAATACATAAACAGTACCGAGTAGAAGTCACAGACCACTCTTCAATTTATTGAGCTTAAGTATTTAAAAAATATTTAAAACTTCTATTTTTTAGCATTTAATGTGTCCACGCTTTTACTTTATTACAGCTTGCATTTTGTTCAAGAGATTTGCTTTCAGTTTTTCAAAGAAACCTGGAGGGATACTTTTCCACACCTCCAAAGTTCAGTCTTAGAAGTTGGATGAATTTTCTGCTTCTCAAGATTTAAGTAACCTCAAGTACAAATTTATCATAAATCCATACAACATTTTCCAACATCTCAGATGTTCAGTTTCTAAAGCAAATGTTCTTCTTTTTTGTCTATATCCTTTTCTCAGCAAGATTATCTTGCATCTAATCTCCTCAAAAATATCTTCTAAAAACAAATAACGTACTTCATTACCAAATTAACTGGAAGTAAAACAAAGGAAGGGTGGTCTATGACTTTTGCAGTGTTGCAGATTGGAATGATGACTTTTCAAAAGACTAATTAGATTACTGATACTGAAAATCTATACAGTATCAGTGCAGACAGAAGCTGTACACCTGGACACTGGACTAACCGTATTTTCCCCCTTTTGGTGAATATCTGCTGCCAATATACCATGAACCATGTCCGCAATCATTCATCAGTACGATACTTCTGACAGTGGCCCCCAAATTCATCACAGTGGACCTTCAGTGCTTCAATAAACCAACAACAACCATGTCAAATGGTTTGAATGCTATCAGTGTTTTATCCTGTATCATTAATCTGAAAGCTGCAGTTAAGAGCTCAGAAATGACTTCCTAGCTTTGAGCCATTCTGTCCTTTTATCTCAGGGCCTTGATGAGCAGATGACACGTTTCTCACTGTAGTTAATTAATTATATCAGCATTATAACACATCCGATATTCCAGTCACATGCTGAACTTGAACAGATTGTGACAAAACTTGTGTGCGAGAAAACACTAAGACGTATGAAAATACCTTGCGGTATGGCAGCAACCAGAATTAAAACAAAATGATCCCTTTTCTATAATCAGCTGTTACCCCTCTCATTAGGCCCACACGCCTAATTCCCCCGTAATGAGTGATGAAAATAGCATAAGCCACAATACGCCGACGCTCATCAACAGCGGTCAAATGGGACAAAACTGTATCACACAAAACAATGCGAACAAATGACATTGCCGTCCGGTTGGCGGCAGCGCACCTACGGCTGATACAAAGAAATGAGGTATGGGCCGACAGCATCATTACCGCTATCTCACTGGCCTTTTGTATAGAGACAAAAGGCTGCCCTGCACACAGAGTATACTGGGTAATTCAATAGCCTGTCCAGCAGAGCGCCTGATGTGTGAAAAGCCTCAGAGAGCAGAGCAAAGAGGGCAGTGGACACTCTAAATGAAGCTCTGAAAGAAGCTAATCAGTTGACCGGGCAGTGCCGTCCTGTAATAGAGAAATAACCTTTATGTTTAATTAGATGGGAGCAGTCTCTCTCTCTATGGTGTTCAACAGCAGCTGGGACAATAGGGTTGAAAGGGCAAAGGAGAGTGAACAGGAGCGATAGAAAGACTGAACATGAAAGGGAGGGTGGGACACTTCTCTGAAATAGGGAAGGAGGCATTGATTGGGAAATGGAAGTCGATGTCAGGCTGATCCACTTTTATGTCCTCTGTGGGAGCGAGCACGTGTTCTTCAGCCAGAGGCTGTCCAAGGTGGCTAATCATTCTGTCACTGCTGTCGCACTTCAATCTGAAGATGCTTTGAGGGGATAACTGAATGCAAACACCACACATGAGCACGTTTCCCGCAAGCAAATGGATGGAAAAAAGAACAAGAAAGAGGGCAGAGAAGAGGTTACATCCACACAGGATCCAATACAGTCGCCTGATGCACCCTGGTTCACTCTGGCTTTACTGTAAAACAAGAGGGAAGGACAGAATATGCCGAAAGATCAAATAGCAAGCCCACAAGGTGACCCCTAGATAGTCAATACGGATGTAAGGCTCATTCTTTGACGTGAGCGACATTTTATAGGTTAGAAGCCAAAAAATGAACATGGATTTTTTTCAGGAAATAACAGGCTGTAAGATCCTGAGAGGCCGTGTTTATATCACTGTGGTCGATACAAAACCTTGTATCTCCAAAATGGTAACTTTACAGGAGAAGGAAAAACCTACTTTAATTTTAATGCAAGTCAATGGAACAGACTTTTTGTCCAAGTAATTTTGGGCTATTTCCTTTGGTCCATTCATCTTGAAATTTACACACAACGTAAAGAGCAACAGGCATTTTCAAATTATGTCAAAAACTGACAAACAGACAAAAACGGAGATATGAGGTTTTGTTCCGATAGCAGCGCTATGTTTATATTGTATTTTTTTGTATTGTGATATGTTTGTAATGTGTTTATTTGCATAAACTAAAGGGTTTGACTAAATGTCTGTAGCCAAAGTGCACAACTAACTGATTGTTGTGCTCCTGGTGATTCTTCTGAATTTTATCGCAGTTCCAAAAGAGACATAAAGGAGGAAACAGGTCACTGGTTGGAAAATAAATGGGAAAGCATGTAACACTCAACATGGTGTCTGTTTAAGGGGAAAGGCCCTCCCTTCAAACAGAAGAGCCAATTGGCTTGCTGGTAAAGCCTCAAGCAGGAAAGCAACCCCTAACCCCTGTTGCTGAGATAGCAAGAAGCCAGAACAACCTAAAAACATTTTTTTGTGAATTATTTGAGGTAAAAACACTACAATCTATTTATGAGATTTATATCAGACTTTACCATTGATTCCACATATGTTTTTGCATCACTAATCTGGCCTCAAGTTTAGTTGTTAGGTCTCTCCCAATTCAAAGATAGGAGTCTGGTCTTGTATGATGGAAATAACTGTCGGGTGGCGATGCCAAGATGGCCACTGAGCAAACAGACTTTCCTACAAGGACTGGTTGTAATTAGATCCACTTGATTCCCCCTTTCAAACACTTCTAAAATCTCCTTCAGTTCACAATGAGGTGTGTCGAATTAGGAGTTACCAACTGCTCAAGTGTAGTGAACCAATGGAGTATTATGGGAAAAATTGTTTTTGGTTATAAAGCGTGATTCAAAAAGATTCATCCCATCATTTTATAAATCATTACAGAACAGTGCAGTAAATTGTAAATGGTTTAATTGAGCATAAAGTTTATCATGTAATTTTACAAGTGCTCAGTATGAACCTCATCAAACTGTGCAGACAACATCAACACCATAGTCAAATTCATCCCATACTCAATTGAGCGTGTCGGGTGTCACTGCACTCACGGCTCTTTCAATGCGATTTTGGAGATCATCCAGTGTTGTGGAACCAATGATGAATGGCCGACTGCCAATGAAAATCATGTTGCACAGTTATGATGGATTCACTCTTATTGAAGTGGAGAACGCTAAACTCTTTCTGCTCAGGGGTCGCCATCTCCTCGCAGATGTGATTGGTTCCTAGATGCCTCACGGTTGTAAAAAATTATGGCGCTTTGAAATCGGATTGATCTTTTGAATCACTCTGTATATCTGGGTCAATGACGTTTTGTGTCCATTATTAAGAAAAAAATGTATATATACATAACATATAACACACTATTCTACAGTCCTTCCATTACGTATGTTTTTAGTGTATCACAATTAAACTCATTTTAGTCATTTATGTTTCTGAAAATCAGGCGGTCCAATCATACACACTGATAAAGTAAAATATTAAGCAAGGCAATTTGGTTATAAAAAATTCTAAACAAATTATGAAACTTTTAAGAAACAGTGAACTGGGTACTGCAACATATAGAAGACCCCAAGTGACCTTCACGGAACAAAGCCAATCCTGAGTACAAGGACGAAGGTTTATATAAGGGTCTAAGTACAAAGGCTAGTTCATGTGTCCTCAATAGTCATAAATAATTTGGCTGCTGGCAAGTGTATTTAATTGTAAAATATTAGTAAAATAGAATAAAAAAAAACATCAGATGAGAAGTAATGGAAAAGGAAGAAGGATTTGATAAAATCACAATGACAGCATGAACCAGTGAACGCAGGATTGAATTGGCCTGAACTGTGAGATCTATTTGGCCGACACCCAGCAGACCCTAATGCCAAGTCAAAACACATCCGCAATCTTTAACAGACTCAAACAAACAAGCACAAACGCACACGTGGCCCTCAGCATATTCACAGATAATGGATGTATTCAGATCAGCACATACTTGGTTCTTTCTCCTGGGCTTCACCACAGACAACAAGCAAAGCATGCGTAATTCCTAATTACAATGCATTAAGCGCATGGAAATGAAGAGGCTGCTGATTCCAACAAGAAATGCAAGAGAATTGCTGTTCAAAAGAGGCGTCTGTTTTGTGGCTTTGTAAAACCTGCTGCTCTGAAGTCGATTTCCCAATGTTCTTCATTAGATCAGACAATACTGGCCTGAGCAAATGGGTTTCCATCTGCAGCGCACCAAGATCTCAGCGGACTTGATCCTGAACGGCCACAGATGCAGTTTTATGCAAATCCACAATAAGGGGAGATTTACAATTCATATGAGGATGCATTAAACCCCCGTCGTGATTCTCATGTTAACAATCACCTCAAGATGTTTGCGTCAAACATACAGCACTTATCTAATTCTTAAAGGGACAATATCACCTCGTTTTTCTTGCTTTTTTATTAAAATGATAGAGTGTGATGTAATGTGTAATCACTGTTACAAGTTTTAAAGTGTGCTGTTCACTCTTATTTTAAAAACTGCCTGTTTTGACCTCATTACAGCTGTGATATCACGATCATGAACATATTTACATACAGTTGTGTGCAAAGGTTTGAATACGCCTGGTAAAATTACATGTTGTGTTGGTTTTCTAAGTGAACATAAGTTAACACATACTGTGCAGCAGTGGTCTTCAATCTGGTCCTCAGGGTCCCCTAGACGGTCCATATTTTTTATCTGTCCTTGTGCATTGTGACAGTCTAGGGGTCCCCGAGAACCAATTTGAAGTAGAATTGCAAAAGGGACCCACCACAGTATCTTAGGTAGGGAGTAATTATTAGTATTAGTATGCACAGGAGTGGGCTGTTTACCAGTTTAGTGCCAATGTGAGCAGGACAACACATACATGTAGCAAAATCTCGCAAAATAATTAATAATCTAAACAAAATAATCATTAGCATAACACTGATGTCAAAACAAAAGCTCATATCTCAATTTTTTGTTGTTTTTCATTTTTTTACATAATTTTAAAAAGTCAGTGCCACTTACATTGTGTTTAAATTTTGATGAATTGTGTCGAATGGATCAACAGAAGTTATCCAAAACAAAAAATATACATTTATTGTTAAATATTGTTAAAAACACTTCCTTCTAATATAAAAGTTCCTTTTTCTGAAATAAGAGGGTTTTTCTTCTGACAGCAATGACATATAAATAATATCTAACAGCAGATAACAAGTAAATAAACTCATTCGAAATAGTTGTGAAGCAACGAATCACATTAACACCGAGCAAATTGCTTTTTTGTAGACAACAGAAACGGCGGAGCCTTCAGACAGTCAGATGGCCACGGCTGTCAAAAATGCTCTTGATAAAGGTGAATATGCAACAATAAAGATGATATTTAGGGTTATTATGATAAACTAAGCCACATTATGTCACAATATGCTTTTCGAGAATATTACAGATACAGTTGTATGCAAAACTTTGATGCTCCTGGCCAAATAACGTTTTGTTGATTTTCTAAGTGAAAATAAGTCAACACACTGCAAAAAATGGTATCTTGTAAAGTGAAATGATCCTAAACCTAGTTGATATATGTAATATTTCCCATTTTGAGATGGTTGTGCCTTTATTAAAAGATTATGTAGCTTACTTCTCAACATTTTTTACTTTTTTTACATAATTTTTTAATTTTTTTATTACTTTCAATATAGTGAGATAAATTTACTTGACAAAATTACTTAAAACAAGCACAAATGTCTAGAAATCAGGTGGGTAATCTTAAATTAAGCTTATAACAGTCTTAACAGGAGAAATATTAGATTTACTGTCTATATTTACAATAATTGTACTTGACAAGATACCATATTTTGCAGTGCACATCCTCTACAAAGAACACGTCAGCACATCTCAATGTACAATTACTGTTTATTTGCTGAATTTAACATCTTGGGGGGAAAAATAAAACATAAAACGTGGCCTGTGCAAAAGTTAGGTACATTTTATATTTTCCAATATGTTAAGCTTGAGCAAATAAACAGAAATGTGCAGAAAAATGGTATATTTGAGGTTGTTCCCTGCAGAGAAGAGAGCATGTTTAGTCCCGTTTCATTGGATTTAGTGTGGTGCAGAATGTAAAAGGTATTCATAATTTTTCAATAGTATTCATAGTATGACAAGGTTTTTTTTTTTTATTTTTTTTGTAACCTATTCCAACTTCTCAAATCTCTGATCCACTTAATATTATGATGCATATAAAGTATTGTGAATATGTTTTGAAGTACCACAATGTTATAATGCCCACCTCGACTATACCCGCAATTGCACAGTAATAAAGGAATAACAGAAAGGTCAACTAACAAAAACGGTGTATAGAAGGGAATACATTCACGTTCTACAGACAAAGGTGACAGAAATGGGAGGGGCTGAACTTGCAACAAGGAAAAGTTTTACTAGAAATTAAGACACAAACTACATTCATCTGTAGAAGCATCAATGTGAACACTATTTTTGTAGTTTCTACAAATTCGCTTGCAGCTAAATGCAATGATTAGTTTCACTAATTCTAATCAGGGAGAACAGAGGCGGAGAAAGAATGGGAAACAAAACAGAAAAAGGAATAGAACTTACTTTGGAAACTAGCAACTGACAAATCTCCTGGAAGTCATGCAAATGAGAGTGAGAAAAGATGACAGCGTTAGCATTGAGACAAGGCTGGTCAAACGAGGGGATGAATTCATGCATAGCTAGAACAAAGGCTCAGCAGTCGAGCAGAAACATTCTGCACTGTCACAGGAAGGAAGATAAAGTTGTAAAGTCATGCATTACAGGATTCCGTCTCATACTGTTGATGCAGAAGGCACTGATTTTGATTTAGGTATGGATGCAGCATGTGTGTACGGGAAGGTTTCTTCTTGTGAAATCAAACCAAAGAAGAATTTAAGACAGAATTTAACTTAATTGAAGAATAATGAACCATCTAATGATCTGAGACTTTCACACAGTGAAATCAAATTCACAGTTTACCCCACATTTAGTTGTTTATTTCAAACAGACTTACTTATGTGGTTTCTGACACTGTATGAGATACTGTTATCTATACAAATGGACAAAAGTACAGTGCTGGGCAAAAGTTGGAGACCATCCTTCAATGAATTAATTTCCAGTGGTGGACGAAGTACACAAACCATGTACTTGTTAAAGTAGAGATACCCAAGGTAAAATATTACTCCAGTAAAAAAAAGAAGTCCTCCCTTTAGACCTCCACTTGAGTAAAAGTACAAAAGTATTTGCCTTCAAATGTACTTAAGTATCAAAAGTGTAAGTATTGAAGATTAATTATGGTTCTAATGTCCTATTATCATTTTTGTAACAAGACTCTTGCTTTATCAACTCATTTTAGGTGAGAATACTCCAGTGTCCCTCTGGGTAATCCAATCTTTTGATAGAATGTCATTAATTAGTCTGACGCTGATGTCTATTAAAATTATCATAAGCACAAAACACTGAAGGCAAACAATTTCCATTAGGTAGAACCAAGTGGATATGAAATAACAAGCAAAGTTTCCGTTTAAGATTTATTTGCAACTTAGTTACAAGTTGAAGTTTAATAAAACTTGCTTTAATCACAGATTCACAAATTAGTTTTCCTTTACTATATTACATCTGTAGGTCTCTGTTCATAAACATAAACTAGCTAAAACGAATTTACTATAAAATGAAAATGTTTGTATAAATTCAGAAAAAAAGACACAAACCAGTCACAAACTGCATACGTGTACATATTTCTATATTGTGGTCTATTTACACAAAGTTAGGTTGAAGTCAGAAGTTTCTTCAGTCATTTACGTTGGAATAGGCACTCCCAAACTTTTACGCTGCTGCACTGATGTGGAACCGTATGCTTGCACTGGGTCGGTATGTCCAGCAGGTCAAAACAAGCTCAAAATAAAGAGCGCGCTGTGCCCTGATTGGTGTTCATGTTACATTTTTATGCACACATAAGCCAAAAGGAACGACAGATTTTGCATAATGTAGTGGAGTAAAAAGTAAGATATCTGACTTTGAAATGTAGTGAGTGAAAGTAAAAAGTCGCCCAAAATGGAAATACTTCAGTAAAGTACAGATAAACGAAAAAACTACTTATGTACAGTAACGAATTACATTTACTTCGTTACTGTCCACCAATGTTAATTTCCAATCAAAATGGTACAAGTTAGTTCATTCATTTTCAGGAGCTATTTCTGAGGAGATTAGGTACAGGATAGATATCAGATATAAGAAATGGAAAAGTCAACCAACTTCTACAACTGAACTTTGGAGGTGTGGAAAAACATCCTGGTAGATTTCTTTGATAAACTGAAAGCAAACCTCACAAAGAGAATAGAAGGCAAAGGTGCACATGCTAAACACTGAAGAAAATATTATATTCAGTTGTTAAGGCTTCTCTGCAATTCTCTGTTTAAGATATGTTTCTTTTCTAAAGCTGAAAAATGAGAAAATTAACAGCTGTTTTAAATAAATGAAAGATGGTATCTAACTTTTGCACGGTACTCTGTCACAGAGCTACAAACAGTAGTAGTAGCCATTTGGAAGACGGAATTCAGTCCATACTTTTGTCCATTTTTAGAGAGAATAGTGTGTTGTGTGTGATGATTGAGTCATGCTGTTCACACAGTGCTAATAGGTCGGTAAAGCTTCCACTACTTTCTAGCTACATCAGCCTTGTAACTCCAGTGCAAGTCTGACAAAGCAAACTTTAGACATGTTGGCTGATGACTGCATTAGGATAAGAGGGAAGTCCCGCTGTTCCTATATTGAAACATCTATTTGTATATTTCAGCCTTTGGTGATATTATGCTGCAGATGTGAACGGTGAGATAATAATTAGCCAACAATGTACAATGACTGTCCACTTTATTAGAAACATGTTTTGGAGTCTATTTATGAGCTCCACCTGCCTTACAGGCACACTATAAAGGGGCACAGTAGCCCATCTGTTGACAGCCCCCTTCTACCCCATAATTGGTCAATTTCTGACCACATGACTACAGACATCGTAGTTAGCGGCCATGGTAGTGTGTGTGGTGCTGGTAAGAGTGCATCAGACACAGCAATATGGAGCACTCTGTGGTCAGAAACTGACCACTGACGAAGGCCTAGAGCAAGGGTTGGCAACCCAAATGTTAAGAAGAGCCATTTTATCCTTTTAACAAATATCAAACCACCTTGGGAGCCACAACATTTTATGTCCATTGTATTGAAGTAACGTTTTATCATCTTGGCTGTAAATATGTCTTAATATGTCTCGAAAAAGTGCAGACTTGCTTTTCTCGCATCTCCATCAGGAAACGTTCCCTCAAAAGCAGAACAGTTTCTTGTAAAATGTTTAACATTCATTTTTTAGGAAGCTGAAGTCCATCTTAAATGGTGCCTGAGGCGGCAGAATGTAACTGTTGCACCATTTAAGGTGGAACAGGACAATTCGAACAAAAGGTTATGAACGAGGAGCTACAGTTTCACAACCTACGGTGACCAGCAGCCTGCTCGCCAACCTTCAGGGTAAATGGGTTAATTTACAGTTATACATTAACTCCAAAGTTTTTCGTAAAATCGTGTTAGAACAGTTTGTTAAAAAAGATCAGCTGAGCTTGATTTTACTGCACAGGAGGACTGCATGTTCCAGAGCCGCATGTTGCCGACCCCTGGCCTAGAGGATAACTAACAGAAATGGGCAACAATCTCTGCCAGCAAGGTGGATCTACAAGGTAGGGGTTTCAAATAAAGTGGCAGGTAAATATACTGCGCACTCCGAACGGAACTAGTTTTAAAATTCAAAAAGGGTTCAACTAATATGGCTTGCTTCGTTTCTGTTGCCAAGCAAAAAGACAGTGAACGATATCCAAACAAAAAATCTCATGAATTTATGTGCAAAGTAAACAAAGCCTGTTCACCTGGAAGCATAATTTATGCTACAATCTTGGCAGCAGTCATACAAACAACTGGGAAATACCACGTACACAGCACACACAGCTTTTGTGCTTCATGTGCCAAAACACGTGGTATGTTAAGGCATCTCCTCAGGCTCAGAGTGTCCTTGCAGTAGCTGCCAGCAGAGGTAAGATGGGAGCTGCAATCTGTAGTCTTAAAGGTTACAGCACGGATAAGGAACACTTTCAAGTGCTGTCAGCGACCTCGCAGGGCATTTTAACAAAGCTCTCCCATCATCAGCTGGAGCGACGCTGCCAAAACAAGAGTGATGGTAAACTAAAGAAGAGGGATTAAGGTCAGAGTGTGCCATCAAAGGAAACTGAGGAGTGACAGTGCAATGGCATACTCATAATGCGCCGTCTATGAAGATGTATGAGTTTTGGCAAGTTAAAGGGGCAGCTTAAAAGACACATCCTTTTGTGTGTGTGTGTTTGTTTTCATACATTTTCGCAACAAAAATGATCCGATTATACTGGCCATTGGCCAGTGCCCAGACCTTTCATGGCCATAAGACTTTCACAATTTAGACACTAAAATGTAGAGCCTTTGGCTCCACCGGTTACTTTCCTTTGATCCTTTTTGTTAAATTTCACTGCTGTGGAGAGACATCTGTTCCTGTATTTTGCATTGTTTTCTTTAATAACATTTAAGGAATATATTTAGATGGAAATGTGTTTGCTTTACATAACTAGCAGTGAACCCCACTTTGTCTGTGTAGATCTTGTAAAGTGTTACTACTGTGTTTAAATCCTGTTTTTTATCCATGGCTGTTGTACATGATATTTTAAAATGAAGAAAGCTGCAGTTGTGCTGTCTGTTTCATCTCTGCATGGCTGCATTTGTGGAGAAGTGTGAGTTGTTTGTACAGCAGGGAGCTCTCAGTCCCCCCCATCACCCCTCATTGTTTGCTAGCAGCTCAACACAAAGACAGAGTCAAAACATTTTACACACAGAGAGACAACACTGTGTTAGTTCATCTGATAGCAGAGTTACAGGGAAAAAAGTTTTATTTGATCACATTTCTTAAATATACTCATGCTGATTTCCATTCAGCTGGCAGAACGGCCACCAAGGGGCCTGCAGAAAGAGCTAATAAATATGTTTGGACAGAAACAGAACTTACTGCACCCAATCAGATTTTGTCAAAATTAGAAAATTATTTTTTCTGCCATGCTGGAGCTAAGGCAACTTATTTTATTGCTTATCACCTTCCCAGCTGTAAAAAGTGTTGGCTTATGAATACTATTTGTGGCGTATATATATATATATATATATATATATATATATATATACATATATACATATATATATAGAGAGAGAGAGAGAGAGATTGACATAATTGCATTATTGGAAAATATCTGTTGGCCTTTACATTGTCTGTAAATTTCATGATGAATGGACCAACAGAAACGGCCCCAAAATGACCTGGAAAAATGCCTAGTTCCATTGACTTACATGAAAGGTAAAAGATTTCCTGTAAAGATATATAAAGAGTGAAACAGTGACCAAAATGAAAAAAAGTGACCAAACTGAAGATGTAAGGCCTGTATAAAGTTTATATAGATCACAGAAGCTGCTATGTCCAAGCACTGACCATTATAAATTGACCTCATTTTTTATTTCCAGATCAATAGAAAGCTGCCTAAATTAGACCATAAGGTGCAATTACTCTGGCTTCAGAGAATGGGAGTGCTAAAATAGAGCAAGACTGCTTTCAATACCTGACAATATACAGCACCATCCAAGGCTTTTCCATGAGAACAAAATCGGAGACAAATTTAGAAAAAGGTACCTTGAAAGCAGCTCTGTGAACTACAGCACATGATGGATGAAGGCTCTTTTCAGTATTTGTTTTCTTTGATGCTATTAATAGGCTGCTCTCAGCTTGCATTGTGCTGTGTATGTCAATGCTGATGAAGAAGATTTAGTGCTTTGTTTTTGGTATGGAAAGGAGGACATTAATACAGTGTCATTAAGCGTGAAGGCATTGACACATTTGCACAGAAACATGCACGTGTAGTTTATTATCTCTTATTCAGACACATTAAAACGAGGAGAGTTAAGAGAGCCCACAATGAGAGAAGCACAGCAGACAACAACACAGGAACATTTAAGAGATCTGTATGTTGGAGGCAAAATTAGCTGCATGTATACAAAAGAGTAACTATAGCTAATCACATCAATGATCAAAGTTACAGACAAAAAAGTTCACTGGGGGTCAAAGAGGAAAAAGGAAAACAGTGGAAAAAGAGAGAGAGAGACAGAGACAGAGAGAGAGAGGAGAATAACCATGATAGAAAAAGAAAAAGAAAGAGAAAGAAAGAGAGCAAGAGAGTAGGAGAAAGAAGGAGACAAAGATAGAGAATCAGAAAGAGAGAAAGTCAGACAGGCAAGAGAGAGAGAGAGAGAGAGAAATGCAGGAGAGAGAGAGAAGAAGAGGGAGAGGGTGAAGAAGAAAGAGGGTGCGCATCCCGAGAGTGAAAGAGAGAGACACAGAGAGAGACAAATGTTTGAGAGAGAGAGAGAAATGCAGAGAGAGAGAAGAGATGGGAGAGGGAGAAGGAAAGAGAGGGTGCATCCCGAGAGAGAGAGAGAGCGAGAGAGAGAGAGAGAGAGACAGAGAGAAGAGAGAGAGAGAGAGAGAGAGAGAGGGAGAAAGAGAAAGAAAGAGAGAGAGAGAGAGAAAGAGAGAGAGAGAGAGAGAGAAGAGAGAGAGAGAGAGAGAGAAAGAGAAAGAAACAGAGAGAGAGAAAGAGAGAGAGAAAGAGAGAGAGAGGAACAGAGAAGGAGGAAGACTAAATGTATGTAAAAGAAAAAAGAAAAGATTATGAGAGTAATTTGAGAGTCAAAGACAGAAGCACTCACTCTGCAGGCTGGGCAGGTTGGCATCCTCAGGTTTAGTTTTCAGCAGGTGGGGCAGCCGAGTGTATCTGTAGCCAAAACCACAGCCCTACAGAGAGAGAGAGAGTGAGAGAGTGAGAGAGAGAGAGAGAGTGAGAGAGTGAAGAGAGAGAGAGAGAGAGAGAGAGAGAGAGTGAGAGAGTGAGAGAGAGAGAAAGAGATGATGAGGACCAGGAAACACAGTGAACATTAAAGTCAATGTAAAGCAACAAGATAAAGTTAATATAAGAACCATTACACCATAATTAATAACAAGCAGGCCTGTCACAATCATTATATATTGTATATTTAAGTTCTCTAAGGGGGCTACACACAAGATTTTCACTAACTTTTGCTCCTTTGTAAATGTGATGTGACAATAAATGTGATTTGATTTGATTTGTTTATTTTTCCTAAAACTAACTTTTATGGAGGGGAAGCTCAGATGATTATAGCAAAGCTGAAGCCACTTAGAACTCAACATAAGAGCTGTATCACACTGCATCAGCCTGCACTGGGGTGGAACATTATGAGATAAGAGGTGGAGAAGAGGAGTGAAGCTGCAGAGAGGAAGAGAGGACAGAGAAGAGAGGCTCACCCTCCACAGGCGGACCAGGATCCAGTTGGTCTGAGCCCATGGCCTTTGTTCATATGGAGCCAGCAGGTTCCTCATCATGGCTACACGCCTGAAAAAAGATTAAAGATCAAACAACTGTCTGTACCAAAACATGGCATATAAATACAAGACAAAATAACCAATTATTAAACTTTTCATAGCTATTGGGACATGTTTGGTGCCTAAGGTCTGCTTCTTTAGTTTTGTACTGCTGCTTTGAGGGTAAAAAGTAATGGAAGTTTATACCGCAATTAGCATCATAAAAACTGCATGGCTTAATTTTCATAAATGTACTTCAAATTATGTGGTTTCAGATGGCATTCAGGCTTAAGTTGGCTACTACAGTTTTCAGCATTAACATGTACTTTTGTCCACTGTTACAGATAACAGTAAGGCGCAAACAACATTTGGCAGGCTTCAAATACTTGGCAGTATTTCCAAACAAGCACTCATTCTCAAAATCACCCTTAAAAACATAAATATTTCAAGCATTTATTTATTTGTGTTTCTAAAAACTATTACACCTCCAGCCATCCGTAGCCGGGAGTCCAAGAGAGCACAACTGGGTGGGTAGGACGGCCCCTCCTTCTCCCCCCATCACTCAACGTGATGCTAGTCGGCGCAGGCATCAGTTAGCTGACGTAACAGATCTGGCGGTTGGCGCTCTCCTCTGAGCGCGATTCAGCTGTCCAATGACGTTGCGTGAGCGGCAATTCGAAAAGAAGCGGTGGCTGGTTTCACAGGTCTCGGAGGAAGCCTCTGTTAGCCTTCACCCTCCTAGTGTTGATATTATCGTGTGATTGGGGGAGTCCTAACTAGTAGGTGGAATTGGATACGACTAAATTGGGAAGAAAACTGAGTAAAAATCCAAAATAAATAAATAAATAAATAAAAATAAAAACACGCCTCCATTTTACATTTCAGTCCACAACATTGTGCTGGTCTTGTGTCTTACATCCATCAAAATAAAAGCCCTTCCAACCTGCCATGCTTTTTTTTTTACCTACTTGCACTTGAGTGAAGTATAAACTCCATAGAGACACATTAAAATCAAACACTCAAACATGAAATACTAAAATCTGATGATCTTCTTGGTGCGGTAGATGCAGAGCAGCTCCTGCATCATATTAGCAGTATGTAGAGGAGACTGTTTTCTGATATGACAGTAAAACTTGTGATTGTGGCAGATTGCCAGTAGTGCTGTCAAACTTTAAACCCGCTATAAAACTGTTTAATTTTAAAAATGAAAAAAAAGAGCCAAAAATGAGCTAATAAATCTCATAGGTAGTGTGGAATGGATGCCTGGTGATACTCAGATACTGATCACTATACTTGAGAACATTTCTCAAACTCGCTGTGCCTCCATGGTACACTAGCCTCTTTTTCTTTTCATCCATGAATTTTAAATACTCGTGATTTTTCAGGCATCTTTGCTGTTTTAGCTTCAGTGACTACATGGAAAGTTGAGCAGTTAATTGCGCTCTGAGGTGATGTGGCATGAATATCTGATGCATTGAGCTAAAACAGCTATAATTTATTTATTTTCACTAGCATGTATTTACAATCGCTGTTCTAGCTAAAGGCCTGTGCTCATGAAATTAATTTTAGGAAACAATTGCTGCTGCTTGATCCTCCTGTTATTCTCAAATTTACTAACATCTTTTATTCTCAGGGTCAGTTTGACCCCAGCAATTGAAAGCTCTGGGAAATAAAGTTCTTATGGGAATTATGTTTTCCCCTCGCTCACGTCATGTGAACTATCAGTGGTTCTCGCACTACTACAGGTATGGTTCTGTTAGATTAGGGCCCTAAAGCAGAGGGAAGTTTTTTGAAGATTATAAAAATGCACATTACAGTGACCTCAATATCATCCAAAACAAATGTGTGTAAAATTGTTGATATTTCTTATGTTTTATACAGCTGAATTACCTGAAGTCAAACTGACCCCAAAGAACAACAACGTGTACAAAATGTGTTCAGGACATTGAAAACATATCATCATGTTTATGTTATGCTTACCCAGTGCCCCCCCGCCCATTAAATTAGGAGAAGTCACTAAATATGAAGCAAATAAAATTATGTCAATCTTTTATTTAACAATAAAAAAAGTAATGAGGTCAAACTGACCCCAAAAGATAATAGAACGGTATGGCCTGGCCCACCAGATGTTGCTGTGGAGCAGTGCACGACAATAATTCCGTATAACAACTAATATGCATATTTTTTACTGTGTAACTGACATTGTTGAGCGTTTATACATATGACAGTGGTGGGGCTGCCTGATACATTCCAAATATCTTCCTGTACCTGTTGTGTAAATGCACTCTATGGTGAGCGCGAGGCGCATCAGCACTCGTCTAACCAAGTGAGCAGTTATAAAAACAACATGGCCCCATGCTGAAAGCAGCCAATCAAAAATAATAAATTTACATATGTTCAGGCGTAAATGTCGTTTACGGTATGGGTGTTGCTACACAGCTAGACATTGTTATCAGTTATGGTAGCCACTCATAACAGCAAGGCAATATAATGAGTGAGGTTGAAAATGTAATAAAAGATAAAAAAAATACTCAGCCATTAGAGCAGAAATCAGAGATTAAAAGTTTGGGACACAACAGCCAGAGGATTTCAACATCATTCAGTCTGGAAAAGACAAACACTGCTCTTTCAATCCAGAGAGGTTCAAGAGAAAAACATGGCTAACTGTGAGTGTAGCTAAAACATTCTCCTGCTTTCCTTGCCGCCCTTGGTCTGCTATCACTTGAATTCATTCATGGATTAGTGGACTTTGAGAGAAAAGTTTTTGACAAGTTTGCCCAGGTGAAAGATCGTCGTGCATCTTTTCTTTTCGAGCAGTCAACATCACTGGAGAGTCGTTTTGCATTATTACAAGTCGTGTTACTCCTAATGCCCGGAAAGCGTGTTTCCCTGCTCTGAAATGTTACTTTGGCTATGTATTTGCAGACCACAATGATCGTTTACTGATAGGTAACTCCGAATTGTAATGCGATGCTGTATAACCAGGTTATGTGAGATCTAAGGCTGTTATCATATCACTCATATTGCTGTCTCCACTCTGCACCACGTTAATTCGTGAATTTGTGATTTTGTTGATGGAATGTGTTCGTGTTTGGATCAGGTTTGTGAGTAGTTTCATTGATGAGTCAGTTGCTGCCGCTACAGTCTCTTGTGTCCCACCAGGCTTTCTGTGGCAGCGGTGCCACTGGACATTATTATATTTAGTCATGCAGTTCACACAATGCTAATTGTTAGGGTTACCGATTTCATTACTTGTTAGCTACATTAGTCTTGTAATTCCAAATCTAAACTAAAGAAAGCAAACTTCAGACACCAGACATGTCTTGGCGGATCTACTACTTTATTGTGCTAATAACTACTACTTCAATTGTGCAATCATTTTAAGTGTAGATCATTTGCACATCATTATAGTGCCGTATCTGTGCTCTGTGAGGATTTTGGGTACTCACTGCTCCTCTGGGATCCTCTCCACTGCTCTGAGGGATTGTGGATAACACACATAGCTGGCTAGGGCCTGCATCAATGAGTCTTTGATGTCTGCAGAGGAGAAGAAGCAAGCAGTCACACTTACGACAAAGTTTCAAGCTTATTGACGTATTGGGACGAGGCAAATATCTCATTTCCAGAGCGGTTTTAAGATGGTAATGTGTGCAAGTGTCTGTTTGCTTCAATTTATTTGTGATCAATGATCTGTGAGATCTACTCGAAAGCTCATCTCAGCCTTAATTGAGAAAACAAGGAATGAAGCCCTTAAGGCGGCACAGGAGACGACATGCTGCATCAATAACACTGACGCTGTATACTGGCATGTCATTAAGATGCATTACAGTTACAGAACCTAGTATGAAAGCCAGACGGTATCTAACAACAAATCTATTAATGATTCTATCTGGTCAATGGGAGCCTTGAGGCGTCTTGGCAGATGTTTTCCTACTTACGCCCATATCAACCAACCGAGATCATGTGCAGTGAGGAGTCGTGGAAATGTTATTAATACAGCTCGCTTATCTTTCTCCAAAATGAAAAGACACTGCTATCATAGAATAGGCTCCCTCATAAGGAGTCCCAATCCTTGAGAATTACTATTCAGTGCACACTGTCAAACCCTTACACAGAGTTAAAGAAATCTGAACCCATGCAAACAGTGGTACATTCCCGGAGAGGAACGGGACAACTTTTAATTATACCTTTATACGGAGAATTAATCTGAGTGACGAATAGGCCACAGAAGCCACTGGCTATATTAGGTTTAAAGAATTCCCATTAAAATAGCTCCCTAACAGATTACTCGCACATTTTTGGACCCGATTCTTTTTGCGCCCTTCGCTGCAGGTAATGAAAATAGATAGGACATTAGGAGAGACAGATAGGAAGGAGAGGAGAGAGGAGAGAGGGATGTGAGGGGGAAAACTGGGCCAAAAGGGGGAGAGAGAGTAGGGAAAAAGGAAAGACAGAGAGGAAAAGAAGAGAGCAAGTGAGGAAAGACGAAAAGAGAGAGAGAAAGTGAGAAAACGAGAGAACAGGAGAGGGAAAGAGAGATGGAAAATACAAGAGGGAAAAAGAAAGGACAGAAGGGGAGGGGGAGAGAGAGAGAGACAGAGAGAGAGAGTGAGAGAAAGAGGGGGGATAGAGAAGGAGGAATACTGAGACCAAAGGGAGGATAGAGAGAGAGAGAAGCTAGAAACAAGAGAGAGGAAGGGAGAACAGAAGGATGTGAGGGGAAAACTGAGGGCAAGGGCAAAAAGGGAAAGACAGAGAGAGAAAGAGAGGGAGGAAAAGACTCAGAACGAGAGCGGGAAAAAGGAAACAATAAATGGGAAAGAAAGAAAGAAAGAAAGAAAGAAAGCAAGAAACAAGAAAGAAAGAAAGAAAGAAAGAAAGCAAGAGAAAGAAAGAAAGCAGGACAGACAAAAAGCAAGCAGGGAGAAAGGAGGAAAAAGAGGGGGGAGAGAGAGAGAAAAGGGAGAACTATGAAAAGGAGAGAGCAAATGGGGAAAGAGGGAAAGAGAAAAGTGAGAGCAAGAGAGAGAATAGGAGAACAGGTGAGGGAAAGAAAGAGATGGAAAACACAAGAGGGAAATGAAAAAAAATCGTGAGTGGGGTAAAAGGAGAGAGTAAGAAAGACAGATGGAAGGGGAGCGAGAGGGGGAGAGAGAGAGAGAGAGAGAGAGAGAGAGAGAGATGGGGAACAGAGAAGGCGGAATACTGAAAAAAGGTGGGACAGAGAGAGAGAGAGAGGTGAAGGTGGAGAAAGAGGGAAACAATGAGGGGGAACAGGGAGAGAGAGAAAAAGAGAAAGGTGGAGGTGTAACAGGAAGGAAATAATGAGGGGGGGGAATAGTCAGAGTGAGAGAGAGAGAGGAGACAGAAGGAGAGAGAGCTCATCCATTAAGCTCGGTGTGAGTGGAAGCGTATGGCTGTATGAATGCAGTCCAGGTCTGTAATTTAATATTTGTCTCATAAATCACGAAGGCTCTGCTTTTATTACAGGAGAGTCTGGACTAAGACAATGTAATGAACTGGACTCAGTCAAGATTAGGAAATATGCAGGACAGGAGAGACTCTCCTCAGAAATCTTTAGTACTAAAAATGAACGCTGCACTGGGCTGATGTGTACTGTAGTGTGTGCTGCAGGCTGAGTGGGGTGGGCTTACCTGTGCCCACGATGCGCGGGTCTGCAAAGTGCTTGGCGAGAATAGCAGCGAGCTGAGTGAGTGTGTCCTCATAGCCTGAGAGTAAAACACAAATTTTATCAATGTAAAAAATGATTCTTGAGAGTGTATAACATCAAGAATGAAGCCCTTTGTTTCAGAAGTGGTGACCGACTTGACAAAAACAGATAATACAGTAAATAACAGATAATAAATAATTATAGTATATTACTTAGGCCGGGCCGACACTACATGATTTTTTGCTTATTTTAACCCTGATTTGCCCCTTGCGATACATTTTCACAATCTGAAGCGATTTTCTAGATCGGGAGCTCGATCGGGATCGACAGACAATAAACAGACAATACACACATTTATATTACGTAAAAATGCAACACAAAAAGCAACCGCTCTTGCTTCACGACGTGTGTTGCGTCCAGTACGAAATGACGAGCGTTATGGAGTGGTTCCGGATTACCATGCACACCGCGTCACATCTGGTATGAAATGGGTGGTATAGTTTCTCTTTCTGCCGTGTCCTCTAGTGTGACCACCCTCACAACAAAAAGACAAGAAATTCTGTGACAAACTAATCTGAGTTTGTAATGCTCTCCGTTTTAAAAGTCGTGTAGTGTACGCCAAGCCTTAGTCATTTCAAAACTTCTTGTTGTTCCCAAAATAAATACAGAATAAAACCATTAAAAAATACTTTTTGTACTAAGTTTGTAATATTTAAATCTAACCAAGACTCAGAAGGAAACGTCACGCTCCTCAGAGCAGTTAGGATACAAGTAGGAGTTTACAAGGAGGATTAAAGAGATGCACTCAGATCAGACAGAGGAAAGATCCATGAGACAAACCACAGACTAATGTCTGACTAAAACTGTCGAAACATCTGGTGAATTTCTGATGGTATACAGAATTTTAGCGAAAGCACAAAACTACAGTCTCCGGCAACCTTCAGCATTTGGCACCGTCTCCAAAATTACTTTCTGGGCCAGTGCTGCAAATCCATGCTGTTAAATCACTATGCAAACGTCTCATATGAGCTGGTAAATCCTCCCAAAATCCTCACCACAAATCCCTCACCCAAAATGCTAACAGCACTAATGATAAATGAAATTCATTCACCGTCAGTTAAGCATTAAGCAAATGAGATCATGCTAACAGTTCCACTGCTGGCTATCGTTTCACTCTTAGCCACCTTAGCAGTTTTTGGGTGAAGGAGTGTGTTATTCACCATCATTAATGCATGATCTCGAGTGGTCCGTGGAGTGGTCGGCTGATTGAGTGTGTCGTGTGTTTACTGACTGAATACCTGGGAGCTCATCCATGCTGTTGGAGGGGCTGAAGTAGTTCTTGAGTGCGCTGTAGCTGTTCATGGCCACGTTGAGGTAGAACTCGGGGGTGAAGGCGAACAGTGAGCCTGTGTTATCGGCGTGCTCGATGGTGCGAATGCATACGCGCAGCAGCCAGTACACGTCCAGCATCTTCTCCTGCAGCGCATGTACACACAGATAAAACTCTGACACCAACGAATTATACAAAAAGTTGCAGATCCCAGGTGATACAGTACCAGTCAAAATATACCACTTCACCAGGTTTTTCTTCTATTATTATTGTTTTTCACATTTTAGAATAATAGTGAAGATATCAAAACTGTAAAATAACACACATACACTGATTTACAATCTATAGAAGTCATTGCATTGAGACAAGAACCATTCCTTTCAGATTCAGCTTAAATGTCCGTCCATACAGGACAAATTTAAGCGTCCACCTTAGCAAATATAAAAAGGTTTTCACAAAAAAATGAATGTCAAAGCAATCTGTCTTTAGGCTGGAAAGAGCTGTACCTTGGAGTAAATGGTGGCATTGATCCAGGCCAACCTGCGGCTGAGGTGGTTCAACTTCTCAGCAAACACTTTCTGGCTCTTCTGCAGTTCCTCCAGAATATCTGGTCTCTGCACACAGAGCACATTAGCTCTTCCAATTTGAACAAAAATGTGAGTTTTTTTTTGTATACAGTCCTTTTACATAACATACACAACAATTTCAGAAATGTTCTACGATTATATCCATTTTCTCTGAAGTCATCATGCAACATATTCATAGATATCCAGTTTACCCAAAGGATTTTTCCCAAATATTTCACTGGTTTGTAGCGATACACTCTCGATCTAGTGTATTACATCGAAAAAGGCTTCACCCTGTTTGCTGATACTAATCACATACTGTTTTTATTTATTTCCAAACGTCTAAAATGTCAAAATGTCAGTCTT
The DNA here is from genome assembly GCF_904425465.1 of Colossoma macropomum. NCBI lineage: Eukaryota > Metazoa > Chordata > Actinopteri > Characiformes > Serrasalmidae > Colossoma > Colossoma macropomum. The sequence goes on along the minus strand of NW_023494810.1, from coordinate 7,835,366 downwards.
GCTTCCAAATTTTCCAAATATATATAAACATGCAGAGGCCACTTTGATCTTTGTAAGACATTATTTGAAAAATAATACCTGATACCAAACGTGATAAATTTACCAAATGAATTTCAATGAGTAGAGTGAAAATGAACTTGAGCTTTTTGTTTAGCAGTGCTTTTCTGCTATGCTTCCAACATGCTATAGCTGTAGCCTTTAGCCTGCAGCAGTGTGAGCAAAGAAAACGTTACATAACAATGTTAGTGAGAAGCCAATTTGCGTATCAAAAATCAAATCTAATCTAATTTGCAACTCAATTTTCAAAACTTTCATGACTATCTGAATGTTTAAAAATCCCCAATAATGTTGATTTTCGTGGATATCATCAGTACTTAAAAACCACTGACCAGCAGCATGTTTCATTATACAGAAAGCACACTCACAAGACCATTAGCACAATGCAGTAACTGAAACAATAAATAAAAGTGACTGTACTCACAGTTAACTTTTAGCTTGTTTTTCATTATTTTTTATTTATTAGTTTTTTGCACATTGTTGCTATGAGTCAAGTTCCATTACGGGTCTCTGGATAAAACCATAAAAAATACCACTGATGCAGCAAAATACACTGATTACCTTACTTTCATGTTCGCATTACAATAATGTGAGTTTCATGTTCAGTTCAAACGTGAAAATAATGTTGTAACATTATTGAAAGTAATAAATATATTCTGCACTCCTTTTAAACGGAACAAAAAAAAAAAACATTGGAGTCAAATTTGAACTAAAAGACAAATGAAATGAATCTTGATTAACTACACTGAAGAACATTCAGACATGTCACAATCGTTACATAATCGCCTAATCACAGTTATTTAAGATGACTGCAACCCTTTAAGTTGACTGCAGTCACTTTCCACAGCCGTTAATTTGTTTGTTAATTTGTATTTTTTTTTTTTGCTCATATTTTAACTCGTGTGAAGACTATGTAGCTTTACTTAAATATGTACCACACATAATTATCCCTAACTGCAGAAATTTTTATGAGTGATTCAACAGCACAACCAGTGTCTGCTACTAGGCAAACCTAGCTAGCAGGTAAAGTGGCTGAACAGTCAATGAAGCCACTTTAGGCTTGTATTTTAATGGCTGCAATCATTGCTCTATTTTTTAACATACTGTCCACCCCTACTTACAGGGCAGCACATCAGCTGCGTGTGGAATTTGCTTACCCTTCCGGGGCATCGGGCTATTTTCTCTTCTGTGTCTTTCAGGGCGACAGCATACTCGTGCACATCTTCTGACACAACCACCATCTGTGGAAAACATTATACACACACATACATACAGCTTTAGTATTGCTTACTCAAAGATCTCTCCAAATTCATCTTCAAAGTGAGCTTAAATCGAAACCGGGCTCCATTTCTTCCTCTCCTGTGCTGTGTAAAGCCATCAAGTCATCACCGGTTACACAGCAGGAGTCCTCAGTGCCATAAAAATAGGCAGCAATTCTACAAGAGGAGCAAAGAGCCAATTATCACAGCAGAGCCCTCAATACCTGGTGGTTGACAACTCCAACTCTGCTCCAGTGACCAAATCCTCAAGACAGGATTGAAAAGGTTGTGGGGGCACATCACATGGAAAGCAATATCAACTCGGCAGAGAAAAAGCACCAGATATTTACTGTGTAATAGCAGGATAGTAAAAGTAAACGAGAGGTTTTAGTAAAGGTGGTCTAGTCTTAAAAAAAGCTGCAGAAGCCGATCAAAAAGCGTATTTGTGGTTAAACTCTGAAATCTTAACCTCCGTTGCTGCAGAACCAAAATGCAAAATAAGCTGTGTGTTATCTTCTTTTATCTTCTTCTTTTTCAGGCTAAATGCAAACGCTCATCCTCTTATCTTCAGTTACACATTCACATCTCATCAATACGCATCCAAAAAGAGAGAGACTACATGAAATATGTATGAATTTTTCATGGAATAATATGAGCTCAGAGAGACAGCAGTAACATTCCTCATCAATAGAGTCAAATCTTGCGAAGACGCCCCATTAAGAAAGGCTGATTACAGAGTCTATTTGCATGGCCGAGAAATCAGACAATTGTCATTCGATACAGGCTTTAAATAAAAGAAGAGCTCAAAAGTAAAAAAAATTAAAAAGAAAGATCAACTCACCAATAAACTCTCAGAAAAAATATTCATACTTAAAACAAGAAGGATTCAAATGTCTAGGAATGAAATGCATCCAGGATTATATAATTATGCATTAATTACACTTTTTATGTTCAGTTTCGAGTGCACACATCTGACTTTTATCTTTTTTAATAATAAAAAACATGACTTAAGAAGTACTTTCCATCAAATTCAAATCATAAAATAAATGGCCAAAAGTATGCGGACACCTGACCATTACACCTATATGAGCTTGCTGCACATGGGCATTAATCTGGAGCTGTCCCCTACTCTGCAGCTATAACAACCTCCACTGGTCCGGGAAAGCATTTTACAAGATTTTGCAGTATCTCTGTGGGAATTTGTGCCCATTCAGTTAGAGCATTTGTGAGGTCATACATTGATGTTGGCCGAGAAGGTCTGGCACACAATCAATGTTCCTATTCATCCCAAAGGTGTTCAGTGGAGTTGCAGTCAGGTCTCTGTGCAGGGGTTCCACCACAGTAAACTCATCAAATCATGTCTTTATAGCCCTCGCTTCAGTCATGCTGGAACAGGAAAGGACCTATATATACCTATACCTGTGAATAGTGATATTAGGCTTGTGCAGCTGCTCAGCCATGAAAACCAGTTTCACAAAGCTCCTAATGCACAATTCTTGTGCTAATGTTGCCTCCAGAGGCAACCTGGAACTCTGTAGTGAGTGATGAACAGACGATTTTTACTCACTACGCATTTCAGCACTTGGAGGCTCCGCTCTGTGAGTCTGTGTGGTCTACCGCTTCGTAGCTGAGCTGTTTTCACAACAACAGTACTTACAGTTTACTGGGGCAGATCTAGCAGGGCAGAAATTTGAGAAACTAACTTGTGGTAAAGGTGACATCCTATCACAGTGTCACAGTGTTTGTCTATGGAGATTGCATGGCTATGTGCTTGAATTTACACACATTAGCAACGGGTGTGGCTGAATCACCTGAACTCAGAAATCAGGAGAAGTGTCCATATACCTTTCCAAACGGAGTATCTCCTCTTGTGCTACCAACTGAACCTTTCAATTGCACATTTTCCACAGAATCAGTGAGTTACAAGTGAAAAAAATACAAAATTACAGCATGTTTTTATCGCTGCTGATAGCTAAAAGTCAGAGAGGAGTCATGTTGTTAGGTGGGATGACTAAGCAGCAATGGCTACTGTCACAACAAACCCATATTACAATAAGGACGTTTTTAAGAAGTGAATATTTCTGTTTATTTGTTGTTATAGGTCTATATAGGATCAGCTGTTCAGGCAATGTTGGCTGTTTTCCTTGCCACCTTACAGTACACAAAAAATGTACTTGCAATCCTGTTATGTATTTAATTATTTTTATTTTTATTCTATATCATTACTTTGCAGAATAAAAAATGAGGCTTTTTTGCTATTTGCCTAAAAGATCCGATAAATTTCTCTGTACTTGCACAGCCAAAAAATAATAATTATACTCATTGATCATAATTAACCATTTCTCATATCGTCATCACATTTTCCAAAAGATTTAGCGAAAAGCATTTTATGTCCATATCATGCAACCCTTGATAACAATATGTTACAGCATGTTAGAACGCAGCATAATTGAACAGCATGAAGAGCTTCCATAGACAGTTCAGTAACTGCATGGTCAGCATTTAGCCTACTTAACGTACTGTGCGCTGAATGACTCTGCGGTATGAATGTCAAAAAGACAGTCCTTTTTCAGCTTTTGGTCGTGACACTGGCTTAGCACGATTAAGTGCTTCAGTAAGCTCAGGAAACTGCTTAGCGAGCCACACTTACAGCGTAATTCAATGCCATTCAATTACGAACATAGACTTAACGGCTGTGCAGGTCTGTGTGCAGGTCTTTTTCAATGGAGCGGATAACCTAATGGAGAAAAGAGTGCTTGCGTATGGATGATGTTAACGAGAGATGCTGGCACTGATGTTATTTTTCTCACATCGTTCCTTTCAGTGACAACCTGTTTTGATCAATTACATGTGGCTTGCAGAGTGACAGCGAGACGATTTTAGTGCCGTTAGTGATGTACCCGCTGAGTTAAAGCTCCGATCGACAATACGTCCCAAGCCTTTGTCTGAAGCAAAATTGGTGTGACTGCAAGAGAACATAAATAATAAATGAGTAAAAAGAAAAGGATTGGAATTGAGATTCAAAAAGCAGTGAAAGCAACTGAGATCCAAACACATCAATCAAAACGGCAACTTACAGGAACAGTTCCCCTTCCCCGTGCACCACCCCCTCCATTTCCCCTCCTACCCAAAATGTCATCAATCAACAATATATGTTTGAGGTCCAAAGTCTGCATCTTTAGTTTCACATCAGAGCTACGAGGCTAATGTGGCCTAAATTATTAGTTAGAGATGTCACAATACCACCTTTCGTTTCCAAGACCGATACGGATATCGATATTAAACTTCGGGTTTTGGCCGATACTATCCAAAATATTACAAAGCTGTTTTAAGTGAAGCACTTCACTTACAATGAGCATCTAACAGTAGTCTCTACACTCTACTACCCCACAGGAAGAAGTACAGCTAACAATATCATATCACACAGTGTGACTATGTACTATTTCATGACAGATTTCTTACAGGGTTGGATCAGAGTCATTCTTTTTTCTTTTCAATTATCTGATCCAGTATTTTCTTCAGTTATGAGTCTGATAGTCATACCTGGTATCAGGTATTCATATTAATATTAATAAGCTTAAACTGCACAAATTAGCATTCTGCAATCTATATTGCTAAATCATCAGAGTTGTATTTACTGCATTGTGTTAAGAAACCTCATACAGACTTATATGACATACTGTTATGTATAAAAACGTACAAAAGTTCATCACATATCTGAAAGCAGTAGCCAGCTCCAATTCTGCCTTTACTTTGGTCCATTTTTTAAATAACACTATGTCATACAGTGTCAGAAATCACAAACGCAAGTTTATTTAAGATTACTCAATGTGGTTTGATGGGAGTCTGTGATCTTGTCAATAAAAATAGCATGCAGGATGATGTCAGATGAAACTTATCACTTAATGTCTGTAAAACTCATAAAATCATGAACCGGCTGTCCACACTCACCCTAAATATAGCTAAATATATAATGTTTAATCAAGAAATAGTTCTTAATTTGAATGACAAGGGTGAATTTTTCATCAAATCTCTAGTGCTAGCATGAGGCTAATTTCCATTAGCCCGCTAACGCAGGCTTAGCTTTAAGTTAACATTTGTGTCTGTTTACGTTTTTCAGCATGCTATACCTTTAACACAGACATTTAAAGCTTGTAACAGACATTCAGGTAACATTTCTTGCTATGTATGTTGGAGTTTTGCAGTCTCTTTATGTAATTTGGTTGAATATGGTCACACTATTCACAGACTACAGTCGAGTGCTTGTTGTGTACAGTGATTAGCCAGCGATGTCACAGAGTGTCCAGGCATTTAACCTTTTCAGACCTAAATTATGTTCTATTGCCATTCCGTTGCATGATGGATAAACATTTCCATTACTTGTTAGCTACATTAGTCTCGAAGCTCCAGTGCAAAACTAACAGATTTTAACTGCTTAAATCATGAGCTGCCTTGAGATACCCACCCCTAGAAGCTAAAGTAACTAAAGTTCACTAAATTTAGTACGTTTGGGATGAAGAGAAAATTGAGTAAATTAGATTTTTTTGCCAAACTAAGTTCCCTGACCCTATAACACTAAGAGGTGCAGGAATATGCTGACCCAACAAGCAGGAATAACAACATTAGGAGAGACAAGAGACAAAGCAGCACTTTTTCACACCTCACTCAATGAAATAATGTTCCTCGAGCTCGAGGAGGCTGCAGCGCAGGAAGACAGAGTGGATGGTATACAGGGCTTTGCCGAGCCAAGCACTTCTCGCACAGTGCAAATTACATCCACCTTCATAGATTGTGAGTGCATCTTTTGCCGCGGCTCAGATGAAAGAAGACCGCATAAAAGATGTTTTGCAGCCAGAGCATTATCTACTTGGTGGGCCACATTTGTGTGTGTGCATTAATGCCTTCCTTAAGGTCGGTATGAGAGGGCTCCACTTTGGGGTTCAACTAAGTTGATTCAATTAGAGAGCTGGTAGGCTGTGTCAAGTCTGCAGAACTCAAAAGGAAGGGTCCTCTAGGGAGTGGATGTTATAATTAACTCCTAAAACGGACTACGCTGAACAACTGCACTTAGCTTTTATGCCTAAATGGGTGTTTTTAGGTCTTTCTTCTTCAGCATCCTATCTCTGACAATATTTTCCATCAAACACTCTGCCTAAACAGCGCTCACATAATCAAAAGTGGATGTTTCTGCCCCCTCGAAATGACATCAAACAGAAGATACAAGAGCAGAAGTTTTGACACATCGGTTCATACCAGGGCTGTTTTTTTAACTCCTGACATTCTTTCAGCTTGCTTTATTATGAGCTATCTGGGTGATCCACATGACCTGAAGAAGTTCAACATATGCTGAGACTTTGTTGGTTGCTGAAAAGTACACATGACCAAAATTTTGATTCGTGAATTTAGTTAGTTTAAAGTGCTCCCATTGCTTACATGTGTTTAACTGCACCTGCGCAGCGTGTACAGGGAGATTCACTCCAAAGAGGTCCTGAATATTCTGTAATAACTCTTGCTAGGATGAAGCAATCTGAACGAAACAATGTGCAATGTGCTCCTCAGTATATGGAGCTCCGAACAAGCTGGGAGGCCCCTGCATCAGAGCAATGAGGTAGACGACAGACAGCCGTTGCGGCGTTTAACCTCCGTTTGCAACTTCCGGGTGCATACTCCCATACTTCTTCATGTGTCTAGCAGAAAATGGAGATCACTTCCAGCATTGCATGTAATGCAATCGATTACACATACATCAAGGTATGTAGCGTATTTTTTTGGTTCAGACTGCCTAATTCTAACGGGAGTTACAACAGAATATTCAGGGCCTCTTTCGAGTGAATCTCCCTGTATAATTTCCATAGAAAACATTGCCAATAGCATGAAATACTCTGGAGCAGCCGCACATAAGCCTAAGGTCACCACACCCAATGCCACGCATCTGTAAGAGAGGTATAAAGCCCCTCAGCACAGAGCTGTGTAGCAGAGTAACTGTGTTCTCTGCAGTGATGGAGCTCCATCAAATACATTTGGGATGAGTTACTGATGCTAATCATCCAACATCAGTACCTGACCTCACTAACGCTCTTGTAGCTGAATGTAATCAATTCCTTACAACAATGTTCTAACATCTAGTATAGACCCTTCACAGAAGAGTAGAGGCTGTTACTGCAGCAAAGGAGGGAACAAACTACTTATTAATACTTTTGATTTTAGAAGAAATGTTGGATGAGTAGGTGTTTGGGACATGTAGTGGCTCCAAAACGTATTTAGACATTTGTTCCATGCTTAAAAATGTAGCTACTAAGTTAACGGTGTCAAACCATCAAACGAAGTGGCATTTGTTTTAAACAGACTACTCCAACACTGGGCTCTTCTTTTTCTTTCAGGTTTGCATCCAAAATGCCTTCTGAGTTCATGATCCCATCAATGAACACAAGCTCAGTGACAGCACTGTGAGAAAAACAAGCCCAGGTTTCTGTGCTTTAAAGCACTGTTAGGTTTTGACTGACATAATGATGCTGCTGTTTTTATTTAGCAATAAGATATCATACATTAAGGGGCACATTATCCTATCATTAATATTTGTTAATTTTATAAAAACGCAATTTTATGCACATTCACCTTTAACTAAAATCTGCAGGCATGACAGGTAACGAGCAACCAAAACGCCTGCATGCACTAAGCTGGATACCAACTGAAACCAAGTGGATTCAAACTTCTGACTGGCAGGCTGAATAACACCACATCTGTGCCAAGCCAGGCTCTCAGAAAGACAACCAAAAGCGACAGGTGAAATCGACATCAGCGCATGTCAACAAATATGGCTTAACCTCTTGCTCTTGGCATGTCTTGCCCGGTCATGTTATTAGCCTCAGCCCTTTTTCCGCTCTAGTTCTCTCTCTTTTCTCTCTTGGCACGTTCGCAGAGAGACTCGGGAAGCGGTGGTGTTGGCTCTTGCGGCTATCTCACCTTGCCCAGCTGTTGATGAACACTCAGGTTATACATCATCACGATCCCGTCCAGGATCTCCAGCAAGGACTTTTCTGTGATTGGCTGGTCGGGCTCTTCCAATGGTCGCCCCAGCAACAGCCCATCGTTACCATGGCTTCCCTCAACTGGAGTCAGGGGGGGGTGTGGAGGGAGAGAAAAGAGAAAAAAAGAGAGAGATGTGGGGAGTTTGGGAAAAAAAAAGAAAAGATTATCCCCCGGCAAGGTCTCAAAACGTGGCATCTTTTTCTTGAGGCAGGTGATTTTTTTTTCGTCACTCCTAGCCTAGCTAATTGGTTTCCTGCTGACTTTCTTTGTAGAGCTGGAAATTGAGGCTTACTGCTGGTGGAGAGGGCTTTGTGATGCTCTATAGGGGCTGGGAATAATGTAAGTGCCATCGACATTAAGCCTTTTATATCATGCGGTGCTACTTATCTTAATAGCAAAAATAGATTTTCTCACAAAACAATACATGATTTAAACCCAAGGGATGGCTTAGGTATGTCACGACATAGAATATAGAACAGGAAGATACTATTTAGCACAATCACTGTGTGACAAGTTAATAATAACAAATAATAATAACCTTTTTTTTTTATAGGGCACCTTTCATACCGCTGGCAGCTCAAAGTGCTTTACAGACAGGTGATAATGGTTTACAGTAACAGACAAGATAAGTACAGATCAACTTAGAAAGAAATACTATACAAATTCAGTTGAATGCTAAGTTAAAGAGATACATTTTTAAATGTTACATGTTTTCATGTGAATTGAGCTTGACTGTCGAATAGAAGGTGGAACTGAGTTCCGAAGTTTAGAAGCACAATAACCGAAGAGGCCTCTCTACGTTTTCTGTATTTTACAAAAGGTGTTTGTAGAAGGAAAGTATCTTTAGATCTAAGCTACTGAGCTTTTGGAACATAGACAGACATTCTGTGAGGCACACAGGTGCTACATCTTTAGAAACTAGGAGCAGAATTTTAAAATCTACCCTGAAAGATACAGGTAGCAAGTGCAGTTCTTTCAAAACAGGAGTTATATGAGATTTTCTTTTGTTTTTGTTTATTTTTTGCTGCCACATTTTGTACAAGTTGTTAAGGGATGTATTGTTTTCTTAGAAAGTCCAGTAAGAAGAGCATTACAGTGATCAACTCTGCTTGTAACAAATGCATGAAGTGTGTCTTATGCAGTCTTTATGTATACAAATCATCGTTATATCGTTATATTTAGCATTAGCAACTCACTGTCCTCCTCGGTCCTCTGTTCCACAGGTAGAGTGCGCACTTTGACCTTTTCAGGTGGGGCCAGGGGTCGCCGTGGTGTCATGAGGCTGACAGCAGCTGTACTGAGGAAACGATTGGCTCGCCCCAATGTGGGAGAACTCAGCCAGCTCGGCCTAGCCAAGGCACCGCCCATTGCTGCTGCACCGGATGGCCTCTGTACACATAAACATTATACACAGATAAAATCATTCACTCTCAGGAAGTCTAACATCCTGACAGGTAACAGGTTTAAATATTGTTTTTAATGCTTTTAATTAGGGCATCTGAGGTTAGGGTCAATTTATTGATGCCTCATCTATGTTCAGTTGACACTTGACAATACTGCCATTTAGAATCACTTGTCATATTAGTAACTTTCATTATTTTAGCAGTTAAAGGGCCAATGTCATATCTTTTTCTTAGCATTTTTTTTTTATTTATTATCATTTTTATTTTATTTTTTCCCAAAGGGACAGTAAAATTTGTGTGGTTTTATATGTACCAAAGCCAGCTGCAATTACTTTTTACATGACCATTTTCCATCCTACATCCTGTTTATTCCTTATATTTCAACAGGCTATTTTTCTTACTATCACTTTAAGAATGAAATATGTAAATGACGTCTCTTCTGATTGAGTGCCCTGTATTTTGATTTCTGATCATTCAAAAAGGCATCTAGGCTGACGCCTGATGCTTCACGTAACTGCAACTTGAATGGGCGGAGGTAAACGTCTGTAAATATGGATATATGTGTTCATCTTTGGTGACTTTTTGTACAATGAATTCAAAATGGCTTTGGTTTTTGCAGTTCACTTTCCATATATGGAAACTATGGACTGGGGAGTAAATGATAAGTTTCAAATTACATAAAAATCAGTTTTTGCATTAATTTGGTTTTCCATAATATGGGCCCTTTAACTTATAAAACATAGACTGAAATACACTAGATAACAGAAGGTATTTTTTTTAACATGAACAAGAAAAAAAGATATTTAAATTATACATTTATAGTAATTTCAGGCTATCTGTCTAGATGTGAAGTTATCTGCCTAGAGACTTTTTCAAATATGAGGAATTCTGGATATTATTTATAAGTTTTTTCTTGAAAGAATAGTTTAATTATGCACTACTGTTCAAAAGTTTGGAATCAAGATGTTTACTGGAATAAAACCAATTTGTTCGCAGATAAATATGATAGTCCTGTAGAACTTTAGTCCTGTGGAACACAGGTTTAGAATTGTCAGATACACCAAAAAGCTGTAAATAAAAATCGAAAAAAATCTTAAGATAAGTCCAGAGAGATGAGAGCTGCACACAACTCTAAAATCACTGAGAAAGCTGTTCAACATTGAAAATTAACTTACAATAAAAGTGATATTCAGAATTCATCTTATTTTAAAACTGTATATGTTATTGTTGTACATAAAGTATAAAAAAATAATATGGCAAGTGATTCTAAACTTTTGAACAGTAGTGTACATGTGAAGGTTGCTAGGAATGACAGAACATCAGTAGCAACCAAGCATGTGAATTATGCTGACTGAAGACTATTTACTTTCATTCTTTGTTGGTATTAGTAGCTCTGACAGAACATTTTCTTTAACACTGTACAGTTTTCTCAGTCATTTTAAAATGATCTACAGCTCAGTTCCTCTTACTGAACACATACAATGTTTCACTGCAACACCTACATGTAGGTGCACAATTATTCTTATATGACTGCAAACAAATTCCAAACGTTTAGAAAGTGATTCCAAATGTTTGAAAGATGATGCAGCGGCTTTTACCATGAGAATCTGATTTCAGGATATGGCAGAGCAGATCTTAATCAAGTCCCATGCACCCCATCATTTAATAACACTGACATGTTAGTGTAATTTCTGATACATCTGCATCCCAATGCATTCATAAGCAAGACATAAAGAAAGAAGCAAAGACAGAATGCAGAGGTCACTTCGGCCCAATTCCATTTTGCCCCTTGCCCCCACCCCTTAGCCCCCCATTTTGCGCATTGAGGCCTAGGTGTAGTTTTTGTTGAGATAGAGGGGTAGAGCAAAGTATTAGAGCTACATGGCCCTCCAAACTGAGGTTTTTCAGAGGCACACTCCAAACAGAGTGTTATGAAGAAAAAAGAAAAACCGGGAAGGTGGCTGCGCGAGCGACCAAAGAAACCCACAAATGTGAGAATTTTCACCATTAAAAATTACAATAACCATTGTATTATCTTAGTTTAATGTCGTTTCAATGTATTATGGTCCTTTTCTTCACAATAAGCATAAAAAATCGCTAACAGTATGCTAATGTCTCCGTAGCTAGCTAGCTAAATTACCCGTTCCACTTTAAATAGTCCAGCAGTTCTGATGCATAAAGCGCCAAAATGTAACTGCTGCTCCACTTAAGGTGGAACAGTAAAATTTGCTGGCGAACAGACTTCAGCTTCATATCACCGAAGAATTAGGGGTGGTCGATAATAAGTAATTGTCGTATCCCCCTCTTTGAAGGCATATGATGCCCTAAACGTAACTAAAGCCCAGCAGTGAGGTTTCTGAACTTTACCCTCCTCTGCTACCACCGCAGACTGGCAGGGTCGCCTACAGAGCAGCGCTAGTAGCTGTTAATAAAGTAATGTTCTTTTTTATTTGAGGGTCCCATTTCGTAAGGAAAGATTTCAATGACCCCTTGTAATTCAGTTCGAAGGGGCAAGGTGACACTCGAAAACAAGGGGTAGGGGTAAAATAAGATATGGGATTGGGCCTTATGCTTTACCTGTGCAGCTCCGCTCTCCTCATCCTCGTCCAGATCATCCATAGAGGTGGCCTGGATCTCTGCAGGGTCGATGATGATGTTTGCTTTGGAGGCCAGGTCATCTGAATGGAGGAACACACAAACAAAGCCAGCATGAGCAAACTTCATTACGCGATTCAATGTGGCTTTTCCTCCTGTGTTCCCTAGAGAACAGACAGGCTCTGCTTTCTGAGCGAACAGAATGTGAAGATGTTTAACTTGGAAGCAAAATACTATAGACAAGTGTCACCCATTCAGTCAGCTAGACACAACAGATGAAACTGAGACCTTCTGTGAGTGGAAGATCCAAAAAGCTGGCACATTCTATCACATGCATCACTCCGTATTATTTATTAGCATCTGCTTTTTTTTCTTTTTTTATGGAACAGAATAATCTATAAAATCAATGTTGTGCGGATCATGCATCAGTGTGAGCTACTTTACACTTCAAGTGAAAAAAAAGGTGCCTTATTTTCTGAAGTCCCTTGTTGATCAAATCCCTTTTTGTACAGTGGCAGTCAAAAGTTTGGGAACACCTGATAATCTACAGCAAAGTGATGAAACATTATGGCCACTTATAGATAAAGCAAGTGAAAGTGATTTTCTTTAAAATCTAATCTTCTGAAACTAATCCTCCTTTCACATTACTGATTCAGAGTTCTTAATATACTGCACGACATACTGCAATATGAGGCAATATAGATGCAATACTAATAATTTACTCAAATTATAGAGCCACAATATACTGTAGGTGGTACCAGACAGTGCAGGTCTGAAATACACTAGAACCCTTGCAAGTTTAGCAGGGCATCAACATGCAAATGAGAAATATAACTAATTACATTGTTTTTGTGTGCTGTGAGCATTTTGACCAAAATGAGGGTTCCTGTGGATATTCTGATGAATCAAATATCCATGTATTAAAAAAAAAAGTGTATTATCTGGTCAAAATAATGCAGGTCAGTATTCTCCCATGCTGTTATTAATGCACCAATGCATGAAAGACATACTGCCATCACAATATGAGGTAATGTAATAGCAATGCTAGCACTGTCTCCAGTATTCTGCAGTCCTAATTGGTGCTGTAGAAGGTAACAGAAAGCAGTGGTCTGAAACAAACACAAGAACCCTTGCAAATTTAGCCTTTCAGCAGCTACAGCCTTGTCTATTTATTTCATACTAATAAGAGCCCAAGGCGTATATAGCACAAAGTTATAAAAGATGCAGGAGAGGTGCAGGTAAGACTCTGAAGTCAGTATAGAAGCATTAACAAGTTTGTGGAGAACACAGATAAAAACTCAGCATAAACATCTCACTGAAAAGTTTACTGATATACACATATGGCCAGATCACATGTTAATTTGCCTTGCAGAGTATTCTGACTGTTATATAACAACAGGTAGCACAACCGTGTTACCCTGAAGTACAGCAAGCGCGGAGGGATGTCCTGCCGTCCTGAAATTTCTATACACATCTGCAGGCAAGTCAAAATTTGCACAGCCAGCACTGCTTTATGCTGGCTCAGGTCGTTATCCTGCTTCTACTGACAGCTCCACAAAATATCCCACTACTATTACATAACATTTCAGTTTTTTACTCCTGCGCCATCACGGACACGTATACATATTTGATATTCCATCAAAACACGTTACCATCCAAACAGAAGAAGTGTAATTTGTAACCCTGACGGGGGGAAATTGCACTGGACAGGTGACGTGAGAAATACTGTTTTATTAATCTGATGTAGGGGGTTCAGGCATAATCTTCATCACACCTGAGGATGTGACCCCCCGCAAGGCCGGATCCATGACACCCTAGGATAAATCGGCATGTTAGTGAGGTCTCTATCATAAACTGCAAGGAGATCTGAGTCACTCTTTATTTTGATGGTCACCTATAGCAAAGGTGGGTAATATGCTATCGTTATTGTGATGAAGTACATCAGAATATACTCTTCTGGGCTGGATCATAGACATCATCAGAATGTATAGGACACCAACCAATTAAAAGCTTAACTCAAAAAAAACAAATTACAGATTTAGATTAATTATTACATTAATTAATTAACAGATTTAGATTAATTATGGAGTGCCTGTAAACAAAACATAAAAGTGCAACAAGTAGCTGACTGGATGTTAGCACATTATGCCATTATCTTATTTATTTTTGACCACTTTTTAAAATTTCTTCTGGTTTCTTTATGTTGAATAAAACTTGCACTTCATTTTTCAGTTTTTTGAGCACACAGCTGTATTGTTGGTGCATCAGGTCTGTTCCAATGTGCTCGCAACCCTCTGAAAACAAATTTAATGGGACCAACTGTGCATTATGCCATTTTGCCACACTGCCAACCCCACCCTGTAACTTATGTACAAATACTCAGACTGTGAAACTAGCAGTCTTTAACCCGTGAGCTGCAACCCCCTAGTTGGCCATGGTGGTAGTGCTAGGGCAGAGGTCCGGACCCAGACGCTGTCCAATGTGGACCTGGACCTACAACCGATAAACTACAGGTAATTATTTTATTTCGACGGGGTGGTCCTATTTTAATCTGCGTATGATTTCTAGTCATTACGGTACCGATTTAGCGCCCAGGGAAACTCACAGACCAATCGCATGCGTTGTAAATATCACACATAACGCTACTCAACCAATCAAATCTGTCCATTACGATGAGCACTGAGACTCAAGTGAGTGGCGCACACACAGGGAAAGGACGAGGCGAGACACAACAGTTGGAGAAGAAAGTGAGCCAGATTATTTTACATGGCTCTAAAAAGAGAAAACTGACAATAAATGTTGTTGAAATATTACTGAATTGTACTTTATTTGATTTGATATTCAGTTGTCGACTACATACGACGTTGACAGACCTACTAGACTACTTCAGTAAACAGTATATGGCACTGAATCATAATGCAAGTTAGACATTATGATGTTCCGGACCTTTGCTTGAGGAAACTTTCTTTAACTGGACCTTACTGAACTTTAATTAAAGATCCCTGTGCTAGGGGGGTGCTGACTATCAGTTTTATGTTTGTTTGCTTTTTTTTAAATCGCAAAACTTTATTTCAATGCATAGACATACTTAAATCTTAAATATGACACATATGGTTGTGATAATAATTTGCAAAAAGTACAACATCAAATTTAGTTCTGACTTATTGACTGTTCTGGCAAAATGCATGACCATAATCAATGTAACTGACCTAGTTAGTTGGTTATGTTTATATTCTTAATAAGTCAATGTAAAATGTTTCTATTTTTGGATTTTTTGGAATTCATTAATGCAAAGGATAAATGGCCACAAACAATAATAATATTTTTTGGTATTTACATCGCATGATCATACAGTTAAGCAAAATTTGATAGGCTACATTGATGTTATATTTGTTTGCAGCCAACATCAGTTTGGCTGTTTGGGCCAGAAGTTGCAAACGGTGAGGAACTCCTGTGTAACTATGCAGTGAAACTCAGTCGATTACCATCTCAGTTAGGGTTAGGAGCAGCGCTACAGTTAGATGTATGTTTTGGATTAATGTCAACAAGGTAACAGTTTAGAATATGAGTTAATTCATTGATTAAATTAACTTCTTATGAAAAAACAAACGTTAAAAAAACTTTCTGAAAATTATAAATATATGGAACTTCTAAACGTTTATTTTAGAGACAGAACTATAGAATATTTTCTTGAGCTACCCAGTACTGTGTCCCAACTGTCAGTTTCTTTATAAATATGTTGTATTTTGGCAGCCTTGTTAATTTAAATTTTAAATTTAACTTTGCCTTTTAGAACATGACAACCTAGAAAAAAAGTGTTAAGGTTAGGGTCAGGGTTAGAGAGTTAGAGCATAAAGGTTAAAGATAAGGAAAAGCTGTGTTTGATATACGTTTAATTGACCATGTGGTTGTAAATCTGACCCACTCCTGAGAGACCCTGAAACAGTTAACAGAAAGACACAAGGTCCCATCTGCCAAGCTCATCTGGCAAGCAGTAATAACAGGCCTTGAGTTTGTCCATAAGGCGTGAGTTTGCCTTGGGTTTGTTCCATTGCTCTTTCAAAGGTTACGAAGGGCTGAATTAAATCTAGTGATTTGCACTGGGGTGAACTGAGCCAATGGAACATTAACGTTAATTAACAGAGTAAAAGGTTAGGAAAAGAACATAGTGGTCCTTGACTCAAGCTCTAACAGATCCCGCTATTTAGTGGCAGCCAAGAGGGAACAACAGTTTGAAGGAGATTTGGATCTAAAAGTTTGGAGAAACAAACCTAACCTCGTTATTTACTCATTATTATTCATTTATTATATCATTAATCTTAAGAGTAATACGCAAGTTACATATGCGTAAGGCTACAACCATATTACCATGTTAAAGTGGCACAAATCAGATTTTTTATCCTAATGTGACCCAGATATGATGTTTTTAGGGCTGTGTGGACACGCAAATCTGATCTTTTCATATGTGACCTGAGCCACTTTCATATGTGGTCCTAGATCGGATACATATCCGATTCGTGGCCATGCGACCTTAATGTGACCCTCAGATCGGAATTCATGTGCTTTTTTTCCACTGCGCGTGCGCCATCATTCAGCGTTACCATGGCAGCAGCGCTGAACAGAATCTAAAGCCTGTAAATGGTGGAAAAGCAGCACATCTCACCGTTTTCACCTTTGTCTCGCCCTAATAATGAGCAGCTGAGAGCTGATCAGAGTTAATAAAAAATGCTCGTTAGCCTGTTGGAAGATGATGCACGTGATTCATTCACATGACATTACTGAGTAGGATGTGCACATGCGGTTCATTTCAGGATGCCGGTTCGTTCCCATTAATGGCAGATTTGAATCACTTACCTAAATGAGTGTGAACCATCGTGTTAGAGAGATCGGATCTGAGCAAAAAATCGGATTTGAGCAATGAGGCTTGTAAAGTGAGCGTAGCCTAAGAGTGAGGAACTGACCCCTGGCAGGTTATGGGTATAAGGAGAATCGACCATCGTAGCGCCTACGAAATTAGTCCAAGCTTAAATCCAAGAATGACTGCATCCAAATTATGATCTAATGGTGCCACTTAAGGCCCAAATGCAGACAAATGCACATACACCTAAGAGTCAAGAAGCAATCAGTGACGTCTGACCACAAGGACCAAAGAGAGCCATCAATAAGCACTATCAGACCAAAATGGCAGCGATAATGATGATGATGTCACGGCAGAATCGATGCTGCCCTTCAAGCCCATGAGAGGTAATCATTATGATGAGTGGCAGTGTGAGGAATGCTGCACTTCAAGCTGCACTGAAAGGAGAGATGAAAAAAGAGGACGAGGCTTTGAAGGAATAACAGCTTGCGTAAGAAAGGTCATGACAGAAAAGCCCAGGCCACCTTAAAATCTAAATCGTTATCATCAAGTGACAAAAGGGTGTGAAGTTCACATTTTAAATTTCCTCCCGCTCACCTCGTTACAGAACACCCCTGTCAAAACTGGCAGCATGCCAGCTCCAAAACTGTCACCATCAACAGAATACAAATATTACGGGCATTCAATCATCTCCCCTCTATCATTCCGGAGCCATGTTTAACTCCCGAAGCACAATGGAAACAATCAGCGGCGTCGGAAAAGGGGCTCAATCAGGCAACGGTGGCGGGAAATCAGCCAGCGGGAGAATGTGTTTTTTTCAGGAGAGACACCAAAGAAGTAGCTTGTTGTAATAATCAGAGTTTAATCAAGCAAAGCAGGAACTTAGAACGAGGCCAAGAATGAAGAGAGCTTACGGAAGGGAGGGAGACAGGGAAGGAGGTGCAGGGAAGAGGATGAAAGATGCTTGAGTTTCACTTTTAAAAATAAAGGTTCGTAAATGAGTCTAAGATGAAATTTTAGATGACGATTAATATTAAAAAAGATCAAAAATTGAGTAGACCTGTTAATTGTACTCATCTATTAAATTAAAAGCCTAAAGTGGTCAAATTGGCTGAATAGCTATCTTGCTTCTTAGCTGCTGATATTTACTAACCAAACACAGACACAGTTCGAGCTCAAATAAACAAACATTACTTACTGCTGCCCAGATGTTGCAGCACCCGTCAGAAGTTAGAACGTCTTGTTTTTGTAAGACCCGTGACAAATTTCTGCTTTCTTTTATGTACATTTATTTGCCTGATGTCACCCAACTCACATTCAAAAGTGGTACTTGTTTAAATATGGTAGACATTATAAACATTATTAAAATGATATGTGCTAACCAACGCAATTCACCTCGGCCTTAACAAGCCCGCTTAACAAGTTATCTGCAATGCCACAGAAAACTGTACATCTCCTGTAGGTGCAGGTCAGGAACAGCTGTGGAAAAAGCCAACAAAATGCATACGGAATGAGGTCACTGATCAGCGACTATTTTTGTGTCTTAAATGTACGCAAAACCAGCTGAGGAAAAATGCGTTCATATTTCTTAACTTATTTCTTTAATTCCCCTTTATGATAGGATTATCATATTATGAAATTCAGGATTACCATGTAGGTCGTGCTGGGACAGAGAGAGAAGAGGTCCGCAATGATTTTAGGTAGATGGCACGTGTGAAACTGACATCCACGTGAACGCTTAGACCCAGGACTTCCCAGCAGAATGCTGCCCAGATCACATTCCCTCCACCAGCTTGCCTTCTTCCCACTGTGCATCCTGATGCCATCACTTCCCCAAGTAAACGGCACACACATACCTGGCCATCAGGTGATGTAAAGGAAAACAGGACTCATCAGACCAGGGGATCCTCATTGCTCAAAGGTCCAGTTCTGACACTTGCCTGCCCATTGTAGGCACTTTTGATGCTGTGCAGGGGTTAGTGTCGGCACTCTTAACCAGTCTCTGACCAGCATTATATATTCCTTCCATAACCCGTACAATTTCTGTAACTTGTGCCACAGTAGCCCTTCTGTCAGTTTGGAACAGATCGAATAGCCTTCATAGCCCTCATGCATCGATGAACGTTGGGTAGACATCTCCCTTTTGCCAGTTCAGGGTTTGTCCCTCCTCAGACTACTGTTGATAGATACTCACCACTGCTGACCAGGAGCACCCACAAGCCACAGTCAGGCCAATTGGACACGCTAAATTGCCCCTAGGTGAGAATGTGGGTGTGAATGTTTATGTCTGTGTGTCTGCCTCTGATGGACTGGCAACCAGGGTGTTTCCTGCTTTCTACCCAATGACCAGTGGGATAGGCTCCAGCACCCCCGCCGCAACCCAGAAGGATAAGTGGTTAGAAAATGTGTAATAGCTTCCAGACCTTGACATGTACCATTGAGATAACCAGCGTTCTTTGCTTCATCTGTGAAAGGTCATAATGTTCTGGTTCATCTGTGTATACTTAAAGCGCACTGCATCCACAAAAAGTCGAAAAGCAAGTACAACTTCTGCACACACACACACACACACACACACACACACACACACATACACACATACACATACATAAATACACACACACACACACCACCCTCTCCTCCAAACAGTCAACACCTCCTCTGTTGTTTTAATCATAAAGATTAAATCCCAGAGCGCCGAGCCATTATCACTTAAGCTTATTTGAAGCAAACAGACCGCCATATTGGCTAGATTCCTGGAAAAGTAAGGAGAGTGAGAGAAAACAGCAAACAAAAGCAATAAGAGGAAATCATCAAGAAAGAGCCTGATATGGTCCCTTTTCTCCCTCTCCTCACCAACCCCACCCATACGACTTAATCCACTCGGCTTTATATTCAAACCTCATCACTGTTTTGCTACAAAGCCGGGCTTCCTTCAGGGAAATCAATATCCATCTGCATTTGAGCTCTCCTGACGATGTTGGCATCCATCTCATTCCTGTCAATTCGGGGATTTTACGAGGTCACAAATCAAAATGGAACAGCCACCCTTCTGATGGTTGGTAAACAAGGCCAATTCCAATTGTGTGGAATGACTGTGCCGCCAGTATTGTAAAATGCACTTTGCTCTCCATTTGATGCTGATTAATCAAAGGTCATTCAATCTATACTGTTTTGCTGGAAGCAGTGAGAGGATCAATAATGAAGGGGAAAAGTGTTCCAAAAGTTTTACAAGAGAGGAAACATAATGTGTGCATCTAACTGTTTCCTCTAGTACTATTGATGTTAACACCAGAAAAGTAGAGTTAACTTCTCAGAGTAGCCAATTAAAGACTTACAAAATGATCCAATCCATCAATAACGTCATGAAAGAGATCTAGGCTACCTTATCTTAATTAGAAAATTTGTGGCATAACTGAAATGAAGGAATTGACCAAAATATTAATAATACAATCTTACACATTAATTGTTTAAGCAATATTGTCCCTAGTTTGAACATTCAGTGAGTATTTCTAAAATCAGGGCAGTATAGATTTAAATCAACTAAGGCTGGAACTGTAAATAGATTTGACCAAAAGTTTATCTATGAAGCTAATTAGTGAAGAAACATGAAATAATCAATTGTACGCAGCTGAGATCCAGCATTTGTACCACTGGACTTCTCATCAGTCATGATATAAACTGGTGCTCTTGCTAATGACTGACACTCAGCTGCCCTGGCCTTTTCTCTGGACATGGCCACTCTATAGCTCTAACCCCAGAAGAAGATGCCAGAAAATGAAATACAAAGAAAAGTAAACAAAAAAATGTGCCACAAAGAATAAAAAACAAGTACTGTACAAATAAAATAAAGTATCGATATGCTATGGAGGTGTGGGTTGATGCCAATGTTTTTCATAGACATAACTTCCACTACTGATGCATAGAAACTGGAACTAGATATCCATTATTTGTCTGTAGGGGGTTACAAATGTGGTAAAATAAATAAAATACAGAAACATTAGCACAGTAGACCAGCGTCGTCTAAACATTCTGCTATAATTAAATACATCATCAAATTTCTGTGTAAATTATTGGACCAATCAAATGCTGCCCAAGGATGATCATTTTTTAAAAGCAAATATCTGCCAGTATTGAAATGATTCAGAAATCGACTCAGAATGGAAAAAAAAAGTGGTGGAAAGAGAAAAATTCACAGAACTTCAATTGAACTGCAATATGGTTTTTACAATTCAATATGACATTTCACTTATACATGGCACTGTATTCACTCTATAGACGACTCACTTTGTGTCTCAGCAGTACAGCAGCCGCCGAATCTCTCTTCAACAAATTAACCTTCATCTCCCCCTAGTGGCACTTCAAACTAAATTGCCAAAGAATTTTCTGGGGAGTGGCCATTTCTCTCACTCTTCATTTCCAGATCAAACATCAAGAGAAATTAGATCATAATAATAATACATAAAATAACTTATTCCAAACCTTTCAGCGTCTTCTTTAAATGTGAGAGCAGCCCTCCCAGCCGCTGAAGGTCAAAGTAATCCACTTTTCCATTGTAGAAAAGCTGAGGGGGGACATAGGCCTCTGCAATGAAGACAGAGAAAGAGAGGCATTGTTTCAGAACTGCAGAAGATGCAATATGAAGCATAAAGCACATTTTAAACTTTGCACTTTCCACCAACTTTCTTTGGTTGGCCATTTTTCCTGCACTCCACCATAAAAATGGTTTTAGGACAAAGCCTTTTCATATATCCTTGACTCAGGCAACAGGCAACGTAATCAGAACTTTAACTGAATAACTTTCTGTCAGGGAGCTTTTAGAGGCATTCAACTCTTCAGATGTCTGGTTCCTATCACCACTGCTGTGAACAATTCTTTCTCTAGAGCCAAGCATTTTAGTTCAAACCCCTTTTGAATGACCCTGTTTACATCCTAACCATTCAATTAAGCAGAATTTTATGAAGCACTGCTAGGATTCCCCTTTAAAGAAAGCAATTAGCAAAATACAATGGGGAAAAATGTTCTGTTCAGAAGATGTAGCCCTGAATAGGAGCAGTACTGCCTGAATGAATAGCAGCTTCCTCCCAGCATCTCTTCTTACTTCTCTCCTGAAAGTTTTATGGTGCTGGAACAGCAGTCTAACCGAGTTTGGCTTCCTATTGCAACCATTATGGTGGAACAATGAAAGTGATCTCAGACTAGAACTGAGACCTTAATGCATGAGCAGTGCGCGTGTGCTCACCTTCACTGCTGATGGCACCAGTGTTCTTTCGTTTTCCCTCGTCCCAGTAGCTCCTTACAGCTGTAATAAGACGGTGCATGAAGCACACCATGTATTCGGGAGGACACAACACCGTGGGGTTCTGATATGAGAGACAGAGAGAATGAGAGACATACCATACCAGTGTAATTTGTGTTAGCCATTGTCTAGCCCTTCATCAATGGTCAGTTTCTGAGCACAGAGTCACTGGATATTTTTAGTAGTGAACCACTTTCAATCTATCAATGACAGTGACATGCATAAAATTCACTCACTGCAACTATGCACTCAGCATCATATTCCACCACCCAATATAATAATGAAAAAAAAAATGTATGGATAGAGGTCAAAGTCAGCAAATAAATGTAAATATTTTTATTATAGTGAACATTTGCCACTTGACATTTTTAAACGGATAAAATAAATGATTGTTTTTAAAAAAAAATCATATTACAAAAGCTATGAAACAATTATCAACACATTAGATTCTTGAAGATATAAAGATTTTGAAAGTTTTATTTGTCATTGACCTATGGGCCTGTATCACTCTCATAACTACATGACTCACATCTTAGCTTCATTGTAGTCACTGAATAATCGATAGTACTTACTGAATAATAAGTCTGAAATAACTGTGCCTGCTGTTTATGGGGTTCATTCTAACATTCTAACAGCTGACTGATAAAGACATTTCAAACTCAATTACTAAACACTGTGTTTTGCTGTCCTGTCCAAATAATTTAAGAAGATACTCGATTCACACTCTTTGATTGCCTTCCAGGCTAACTTTTTTTTTTCAGTTAAACTTTAAAAAGACTGACAGGGTCACTGTGGTGTCATACAAAGATGCTGGGAATGTTTCCTGGGCCTGAAGCTTTTCAGAGATGAAAGTAATAAAAAAATGTCAGGGGAGAAAAAAATGGTTTGTGGTCGTTTGACCTGACTGAACCCCATTTTGCAGCTCCAGTGTGCAGTCTGAGTGCTCCCGAAATACAGTAAACACTTGAAAGTTAGAGCAAAGTGGACTTTTCAGAACTGCTATTCCGGCTGCTGATAAGGAATTGGAAATGTGCTGGACGCAGTCTGAAGCCACCAGGTGACAGCAGCCTTCGATTTATTGATACCATTATTACTGGCAGCTGGGGAAGGCACAGAGTAAACGGCCCTTTTGGTAAAGATCAGATGTACTCTCTATTTCATCTGAGACAGGGACAGCATTGTTTAATAAAAATTTATGAAGCATTACAAATCAAACATTTATATGCTACACAGATTGCCACATGCGGATGCTTTTAGAAGCTCAGATATATTTGGTAGGTGAAAATGTGAATGTTTAGCTTGTTCTCTGAGCTCTTACCCCTCGGTTGCTTGCGTTCTCCTGAAGGAACTTGCGGAATTTGTTGAGGAAAATGTAGCGAGAGGCTTCTCCCTACAGAGAAGAGAGGGATATAAATAAATACAGCATTTCTCTACACAAGAGAGAAGAGCAGGAATGGCCCACAGCTTAACCTTTAGAAGCTAAAGTGTTCTACTATTTCTGTGCTATACATTCAATTTATATTACATACCTAAAAGCAACCAAAAGTACTTAATGTAATTAATTCTATAGTTATATACACATATATATATATATATATATATATATATATATATATATATATATATATATATATATACACACACACATTTACACAGTTTGGAACCACTTTTCATATTACTAAATTTGCCTATTTTATATGATTCATCTTTATAACAACAGGCACCTACTAACAGCAGCTTACATCGTTATCTGATAGTTTAACAGTTAATACTTATATAACTCTCACTTATCCATTAATAAACACAACTATTTTAATTATTAACTATTTACTTAGTAAGAAATAAGTACTGTAAATGTTATTTTAATAAAAAAAATATATGTGTATAAACATCTCAACTTTATAATAAGTGGCCAACAAATGAAAAAATGTTTCATCTTTATAAACAGGATATACTGACCACTTAATAACGACTAACAAAGCATAAAATAATAAAATACTACTTCAGAAAATAAAATAAGACAGACATTTACTATGAAGCTATTCATAATGATTATGGATTGTTTTTATGCAACCAAGTAAATGCTTAATATTACAAAAATATCATTTATACGTAATGAACAATCAGGTCTCTACAACTAAAAATAATGTCACTAAATAAACTGTTAATAATATAACAATTACATATACATTAATAAAAACTAACAATAGAATTATTAAGCCATAAACAAACTATTAGATAATAGTTGCTGTTTATTATGGACTGTTATTAAACAATGTTACCGTTACGTTTGATATTTCAAGCTGTTTAGCAATAAGTTATTTAAAAATAAATAATATACTGTCACATTTAAAATACAAGGCATTATGGATATTACTTTTATTATAAATTCATGCAGAACCTTCAGAATCATCTACACGTTTATTTTTACTGCTAATTGTTTGTAATTACATGAACTTATAAACTATCACATGATTCATATTATTATCATACCAGTTTTATATTATTGAATACACTGATTTCCAGCTTATGAATGGTAGTGTACAATCTACAGTCTTTAATACATCTATTTTTCATTACAATGTCAAAAAATGACAAAATCACAAACAAATGTAAAGGAAAATAACACTATGCACAACAAAGCTGTTGTCGGAAGAAATCATCTCCAAAATGGTAACTTTACAGGAGAAGGAAAAAAAAAATGTACTTTACTTTTAGTGTAAGTCAATGGAACCAGAATTTTTTCAGAGTAATTTTGGGCTGTTTATTTTGGTTCATTCATCATGAAATAACACACAATGTAAAGAATAACAGGCATTTTCAAATTTTGCCAAAAACTGAAAAAGACAAAAATGGAGATACAAGGTTTTCTTTTGACAACTGCAATATAAATAAAATATTATATCTCCAACTTACAAACACAAATACGGCATCAATTTAAAGTTTAGTATCTGCACTTTCAGCAGAACATCTCTGCTACCTTCAATGAGCAACAAGCAACAGAAATAATACAGGGTGATTCAAAAAGATTCTTCCGATTTCAAAGCGCCATATTTTTACAACCGTGAGGCGCCTAGGAACCAATAACATACCAACTGAAAGAGGGGGTCACAGAGACTGTCACTGGAAGACGGCTTCCTTCAGTCTGTGAGGAGATGGAGACCCCTGAGCAGAAAGCGTTTTGCGGTCCACTTCAATAAGAGCGTTCGTTGTTGGTTCCACAACACTGGACGATCTCCGAAATCGCACTGAAAGAGCCGTGAGTGCAGTGACACCCGACACGCTCAATCGAGTATGGGATGAATTTGACTATGGTGTTGATGTTGTCTGTACAGCTGGAGGAGGTTCATATTGAGCACTTGTACAATTACATAATAAACTTTATGCTCACTTAAACCATCTACAATTTACTGCACTGTTCTGTAATGATTTACATGTGAAATAAATCATTTTGAAATCGCATGAATCTTTTTGAATCACACTGTGTGTTTGTTTTGACGATAACTGTGACTTCTAAGCATTATGAAGAAAAGGGAAATAAAATTAACAGCTATATGTAAATAACGCTTTTCTTGCACAATGTCAGTGGGGACAGAGAGAAGATGCTCCATAAAAAGTGCAGCTGTGAGTGCTGACGCCAGTGAAGTGTCATAAACCTGGCCACTGGCCCAACATACCGTCCCTTTGTCCTTGTTATTTAGCATCAGCCTCAGGATCTGAACCTGCAGCTCCTCCACAACTACACACACAAACACGCACACACAGAGGGCAGGACGGAGTCAGTGAACGATAAGAATCCTGCTGTAAGCTGCTGCTGAAGATTAATGGGGTCGTGTGTATGTGTGTTTGATACCCTCAATCCGCTTTTTGAGTCTCTGACAGCCACGCTCATATGCCCGCCGCCTCATCCTCTCCTCAGCAGTCTCATTCCTCAGGTCCTTCTCATCCTTACCCTAGGAACAGATAATATCACAGATCACATTTGTCACTTATTTTCAATTAGAAAATCAACAAAATGTCATTTTAACCGGGGCGCCCAAACTTTTGCATACAATAGTAATTAACACATTTATTTAAAAAGTACAGCAGGAAAGATTCAGTGTGTACACTGGCCGGCCACTTCCTTGCACTTACACTCACTGTTCATTGTATCAGCTCCACTTACTATATAGGTGTACTTTGTAGTTCCACAGTTACAGACTGTAGTCCATCTGTTGCTCTGCATACGTGGTTAGCCCTCCTTTCACCCTGGTCCTCAATAGTCAGGACCACCACAGAGTAAGTATTACTTGGGTGGCGGTGGTGTGTTAGTGTGTGTTGCGCTGGTACGAGTGGATCAGACAAAGCAGTACTGCTGGAGTTTTTAACACCGTGTCCACTCACTGTCCACTCTATTAGACACGCCTACCTTCTTGGTCCACCTTGTAGATGTAAAGTCAGAGACAGTAGCTCATGTTTTGCTGCAGTTTGCGTTAGTCATCCTCTAGTCCTTCATCAGTTGTCACAGGACAAGGCACATTAACACACCACTACCACATCAGTGTCACTGCAGTGCTGAGAATGATCCACCACCCAAATAATACCTGCTCTGTGGTGGTCCTGTGGGGGGTCCTGACCACTAAAAACAGGGCGAAAAGGGGCTAACAAAGCATGCAGAGAAACAAATGGACTACAGTCTGTAATTTTAGAAATACAAAGTGCACCTATATGGCAAATGGAACTGATAAAAGAGGTGTACTGATGGTGATGGCTAAAGTGGACCAAAAATACATATATGGGTTTTTGCTTATTGGTCAGAAATTTTGCAGGGATACAAACACTCTGTTCCTCTCACATTCACAAACATGAAAACGGAAAAAATTTCTCTATTTTTACTTAATGTCTACGTGATTAAAAATCATAGAGATAATAATAAACCTTGATACCAGCTAACTTGATACCGATTTACCAATTTGAACTTAACAAAGGTCATTGATGCTTGGCCAAAAACATGTTTAGTGATCCGCGTGCCAAAATTAAATGCATTTCTCCTCTGTTTTTATTGCTTGTCTGCCATTTTTAACAGCAACTCATGCTGCAGGAACGATATGAGTGTCTGTAAAGAGTGAACTGTTAAACAGGCAGATTGTGCGGACAGTACAGATGCTGACGTGCACCATGACCGAAAACATACTCGGATATTGGCATCGGCTCAGAAATGTCATGCCACTGGGACATTTTTGTCTTATTAAACCTCAGCAAAATCTAAATATAACGACACATGTTGTTTGTGGAAATGCAAAAATATTATGTTTTTGCCATCTCGCCCTCTCACCCTCTAATGAAATAATAAACATGCAAAGAAAATTTTGAGTTGGCTAATGGCAAATCGACTTAAATGTAAAATATTTTTATAAACAAAAATAAATCACAGCTTGCTTCCATACTTATGGTCTCTAGGGTATCTCAAGTAGACAGTGGTTAATGATTTCATTCAAAAAAAAGTTTTTTCACATTTATTGACACGTATGTTTTACATGTGGGTCTTTAGATCCATGGATACAGGATACTAGAGCCTAGAGTGGAAAAATGCTGTATACAACTGGAACAAACTCCCAGATGATCTTTGACTTGATTTCAGCGCTTCCAATGTAGCATTTTTTAAATCCATGTGCCTATAATTCAGCTCTAACACTTGCACTTTATTCTTACTGCACTTACTACATTTAATAAATAATTTGAATAACCCTTCAGCCCTTTGTTTTTCATTTCCTTTGATTTTGCTTTTATTTACTTTGTTCTTCCATTTAAGTATGTTTTATTTCTCAAAGCTACTGCACTTTGTATTTTTAAGCACTTTATTTTTATTGTTTTCCACTCTTAATCATTTTATTTTTATTTTTCCGTTTGACATTCCTTTTTGCTTTCATTTATGTAAAGCAACTGCCTTTGTGTATGAAAGGTGCTATATAAATAACCTTGCCTTGCCTTCACTACAGCATTTAAGACACACAAAACAACTTCACAAAGTGCTTAAACAGTATTCATACAAAACTACATACAATTGTGAGTGAAGGCTTGTAACATCTTTGTAAAAGTCTGGATATCTGCATAAACTTGCAGGAAGACGATCCCTGCTGTGTCTGAGCACTCACCTCTTTGTCGAAACGTGTAGGCCACCACGTGGTGGGGATGAGCTCCTCCAGCCCGGCCTCCTTGACCCTCAGAGGCGTCTTAATGTAGAAGAACACCACGGAACGCAGGACATCAAACGTAATGCTGTTAAGGGCCTTTCAGACAGCTTGGCGATTGAAAGAAGAAAAATTGAGGGAGCACTTAAAGCTCATATTGTTTCCTAAGACTCCATTTGCATTGATTTATCATGGACCGTGCTTTATAATCGTACTACTTTAACTCATATTCACAGTGTTCTTAAATCAAAAGGTGTTCATTATGTCTTGAGTGTCATGACACTTTATCTTATGACACATTTTATGACTAGTTTTTATGTTAAAGTTTTTGAGCCCATTAATGAAGATTAGTCATTTTACTTAAGTGACTAACTCTGTTGAATAATGGTCAAAAAGTTTTTTTATGTGCTCTTTTACCAATAAGTACTTTTTGTTCCTTGAACCGTGTGTGCTACTAAGAAGCAGATTTTTAATGATATTGTATGTCTGAGGCAGAGCTATGGAAAGGATATAACACATTATTGAGGAGGTATTTTCTGGACTTCTCATGGCGAAGGATGGCAGTGGTCAAGCGAAGGTAGTGAATCTAAAAGACATACAAAAGTGAAAATGAGTGTATAATATTGAAGTCTGCTTTGAAAAAAAGGACATCCTGGATGTGGAATGACCATCTTAAAATTGCACGTAAAGATGAACATGTAAACGCAATTAAAATATAAACAAAGTAAGCTCAGAGTGGTCTGACATGAAGTTCTCCATTTTAGAGAAACTCACTGAGTCTGAATCGTTCACAACAGCAGTGACTGAAGCTTTTACTGCTATTTTATAAATAGTTGTTGCAAGAAACTGCTACAACTATGTTGCACGATGTCTGAGACATAGTTTGAGATAACATTTTGGCCTAAAACACATTTAATAAAATATATTACTACATGAATCACCATCATAGTAAAAAAACATAAGCTTCTTTGCAATGAACCAGTTCACATCAAACCACCCTGAAAGTGGAGTCCCCCTCTAAAACATGCATTTAAGTAATGTTACAGTTTTATTTCAATAGCATCCATTAATATATTAACTTCAGAAGGATTTATATACATGCACTAAGTGCTATACAGTTGACTGGAGCTACAATGCTGACCAAACAACCTTCAACAACATCCCTAATGTGATTAACTAAAAGGCGCTTGCTAAGCATGTGCTATCTGATACATACATTCACAGAATGCTCTCTGAGAGGCTGGGCTTTGAAAAGAAATCCATTTACTACTACACATAGCTCAACCATTAAACATTCTCAGCCAATGTGAACAGAAAGACATGCACTCCTGACCCCTGACACATCAGTGAAGAGACCTGCTACACAGGTCACAGGTGCTTTGGTTGAAAATTCAAGCAGACAACTGGTTTCAGACATGAAAACTCTTGACCAGTGAAAAAGGTGGCAAGTTTAGAAACCAACCCCCGGTAAAGGGGTCCAGCGGCATTATTCATAGGAGTTTTTCTCCTATCTTAATATGAAATTGCACATGGGTTCAACAGCTACAAAAACGTAGGTCATGTCTAAACAATATACTGCTTTCCAGGGTTTTTGATTTATTCAAATCAGTGTGTACACAATTTGTCAGACACTTGCATTCGAGGCCCCATATTTAATACAAATCGATATCATCTGTGTTCTACTTGCTCTATAAGGTACAGTGCTTGGACCCCGACAGTTGCCACCTGCAGTGAAAATTGTAGACAGTGATACAACTTTCATAGCAGTTTCAGTAGCTCACAAAAAACGAAGTTCTACATCAACTTCAGAGCTAAACTAAATAGAAGCTGACTGTCTGGCTTGCTCAAAATGATAACTGACACATATTAACTTTTTCCCCACCGTCCAAAAGCTATTAAATAAAGAAAACCAAATATTTGAAAATTAAACCAAATTCACTGCTCAGAAAACTTTGCTCTCAGTAATATTATCGTAGTTCTTAGCCCATAAAAATCAAACACTTTCCGTGGGTTGGCTGAATAATAATGATCACAAACTGCTGCTCTTCTGTGTTTACTTCAGAGTCTACTTCAGAGCTCTCTCTCTGTCTACTTGCAATAGACCTCCATTGCCATCTTTCTAAAATTAAAAACTCTTAAAATTCACATGATTCACGTAAATGGCATATTCAGAATTCAAAAAATTTTACTAAATAGCAATACATTTTCCATATCCTTGATCACCTTATATTTTTCAGTACCCCAAAGTTGAGACTCAAAACTTAAAATGAGAAAATACTGGGTGTATTTTTTTGCAAATTCTAGTGAGAAAGTGTGAGATGTTTAACTGACTTAGTTCCCATACCCAAATCCCAGGCCTTCTCACTCTAATCTGAAACTTTACATGGGGCGGGGCAGTGAAGAGAAGATATAAGTGATTTTGTTTTAGGCCAGGGGGCTCAGTCCCTCTTACCTGGAAGCCCAGGTCAGGTATGATAGGAGAGAAGCGATAGGCCCTCAGCAATGACATCATCAACTGCTTCAGGCACTCGTTCACCTCAAAGTCCTTCCAGACAGAGGAAGACAAAAGACAGTTCTACAATGATCAGAAAATACTAACCTAGCACTCATTACTCTTTTGGGTTGACTTATACTCTTGAATTGGAAGTTGGCACCTCCACCATCACATCATCAAAGGATCTGGAAATTACTGTATGATCTCTAACTGGTAACCAGAGGTTTGAGGTTAGATAGAAGCCTGAACTTTTCTAGAAGGCATGAGGTCCATTTATGAATATTTTTGGGGAGACAAATGTTTCACAAAAAAATATATTTATTACCTTGGAGAGTGTTTTTTCCCCCTTCATTGTCTTACCTACTTACTTATAATTGTTTATTATCATTTATTTTTTAAATCAGTATTTTCCTATGGGTACATATGTATAAAACGCATGTTTGTGTGTACACTATAGCACCTACTGTTGCTTTACCTATTTATTTACTTATGTTTGTCTATTTACTATTAGTAGTAGTAGTACTAGTATTATTATTAAATATATTTTCTAACAGCTTTTCTCATGGGTATGTATAAAACGCATGTTTGTATGTACACTGTAACACCTACCATTTACTTTGAGAAGGACACTTATTTGGGAAGTATAATTATTACATATGACATCATAATGTATTATATTTATTGTTTAACAAACCATACATTTTGTTCAACAACTAGCTGTTCATGTTATATAATTTGAATAATGTGGGTAATGTGTGTATATAACATTATTTGTACATCCTTACAGACAGGTTTATTTTCAATAACCTGCCTTGAGATTTTCAATTGCTTAATATTTAAATAAAAGACAAAAAAAGGAGATTTGTATAATGACCATCCTCTTTAAATTCAAATGAGTCAGCAATGGAAAAACTGCCAGTGGGAAAAGTTGTTTTGCAAATTTGTTTTATGTTAATCATGCTCCATAATGTGAATTTCTAACTTACTATGCATGCACAAACTAACAAATAAGTATGGTACTGATGTCTAGATTTTCTTGACTACTAAAAGACATTCTGAATCTCTAAAAACGTGTTTATGACATTTGGATTGAAAACTGAAAGATCAAAATTGCTGTAAATGTTAACACGAATGCTGCCAAATTCATACAAAATCTATTGCTAAGGCAGAGAAAGACTTTAGATGGCATGCTAATAAACATAAAAATCTTATTATAAAATAATCTATATAATCTGTGCTTCTATTGTTTTGAAGCATATCACTACAACAATCAGCTACAAATGCCTCTTCTGATATACATAAAAGAAGCAGAAATGACATGACGGTTATTTAGTTGTTTTTGTGAGGTTTTCAAATAAATAACCAGTAGACAATGTAAGATCTTTGTGTTATGTGTATGTTATCTGACAAATGATGATTCATAGCTGTCTTGGGCAAGTGTTATAAAAACATTACGCTCACCTCCATGAGCAGCCAGAAGAGGTCTAGTAGTTGCTGGATTAGAGGATGCTCATCAACAGAGCCACCCCCCTCCAAAATGCCCAGCAGGAAGCTCATCAGTACATCTTCTACCAGGTACACTTTACACTGGAACACACAAATTTAAGCTTTTAAGACATCTGGAAGTTTGTTTTTGTCTTAACCCCTAAACTCTTGTTTATTCTTGTTTAGTCTTGTTATTCAGTAATTACATAGAAAACAGTGCAAACTGGATGAGTTCGCCTAAGAAATGTAATGGTGGAACAGAAGTCAGGAGGCTCCATGTCTTACACTTTTCAGTAAAACATCACTTTTTAATGAAACAATTTGGTGTTTCTTGGGAACAATGTGCTTGTAAAGCAAGATATATATGGTGCAAAACTTTTCTTCCAATAGCGCAGAGCATAAAAAGAGATTTCTTTGAGAAACTCTAATATACAGCTAATGCAATGACACAATGTTCTCCAGCAGACTTGTCATAACTTTCATATTATGGCAAGATCTGAACAGAATACATCTTATCTAATAACTCATCTGGGACTATTTTACTGTTCCATGCTCGTCTGAATGTTGTAGATAGTGATTTTTCGCTATAGTATCCATCGCTTGCTTTCTTCCCTCTCAGGCCGAGAAATACAGAGAACTGAAAATAATACAGTAAGAATATTAGCTATAAAGCTAATGGATGGATCACAATATTATGCTACATTTCATTTTTAAACATAATGAAATACTCATTCATAAATCAGTCAATGACTTTGAACTTTGAACTGCTTTTATGCTTGTGTTTGTCAATGTGCTTGAATCCAAAACCAATTATGCAGCTCTATGCCTTGTGAAAGCCTACAGGAGGTCATTTGCGTGCATCTTACACTACACGCACACGTTCACAATAACAAAGGGAAAAACAGCTCTGACCACTGTTTTCTAAGAAATGCCAGATTCCATTAAACTGGGCGCCTAACATATGTGACTGACTGACAGCTTCCACGACGTACTAACCATAAGAGGAGCGAAGTAATTGAAGATATGTGCTAGAGTGACCAGGACAGTGGGCTCCCCTTTAAGTTGCCAAGAGCCAATGTCTTTTTCAGTGAGTTTCTCCTCCTTACAAAACAGGAAATACACAATTATCAGAAAAATTGCATTCCAGAGTGTTTGTTTGCTTCATAGAAAATTAAGAAGAATGACATGAACATGGCAGCATTTCGAAAGGTTCAGATGTACCTGTGTGTCTATACAAGTGGACAGCACAGTCTTCATATAGCCCAGCAGCCTGTTGGCTTTGATGAGGTCAGCAGTTGGTGGATCCTGAAGAGGAAGATAGCCTTCCACAGGGTACGTGAAGAACTGCATGGTTAAGGAACGCTAAAGAGTGGACCTGCACTTAAAGCTACACTTTGACACCAAAACAATGAAAAATCTAATTTATACAATTTTCCTCTTACCCTAAATGGAGTTCATCAGCCAAGACATCTTCAGTGTCTGAAGCTTACTTCTCTATTTTTGCACTAGAGCTACAAGGCAAATGTAGCCAACAAGTTCATAGCTATCAGCTGGCATCATGCAAACTGCATGACTAAGTTATCACCTACATGCCTCAAACCACATTGAGTTAAGTTGCAGTAGAACCATTTTGTTGTCTGACAATGTATGACATACTGTTTTCAATAAAAATGGACAAATGTAGGCTCCATAGCTAAAAGCAGTAGCAGCAGGCAAGCATGAATTTTGTCCAAACAAATAAGACACAGATCTCAGACACCAAACAGGCCTAGCTTTGGGGTAAGATTGTGCCAAATTACATTTATGGCTAAACAAGCGCTTTAACATTGAATAGAGTAAGTAACGTAGAAGTGAAAAGGATATCTGAGAGGGCGGCTGCCAAAGTTGAAGGCCACAGACTCTTTAAACGAGAGACTGATAGCAGGAAAGTACGCTACACCTGGACCCATCTTGATATTACTGAAAGCCGTACCGAGAGACTGTCCATTCCTGAGGGTCAAAAAGTGAGAGGAATTCCACAGAAATGTGGAGGGACTGAAACATGCAACTCCAATAAACTTTACATATACTAATCAATACATTCTTGATATGTACAGAGGCTGTGTTCAAATGTCTCATACAGCATTGATGCTAGGAGGTTTTTTATTCTGTTATATAACATCAAAAACCCAAATGTAGTTAAATAAAATCAAAACATCAAATGTAGAGTACACTCAGCATACTTACAGGCAAAAAGTAATTGTCCCTTCATCAAGGTCTATCATACAGCTAACAATGTCCCCTGCAGCCCAGGACTGGAGGGAGAACAAACAATGTTGAACACTTGAGTACAATAAAACTCCAGTGTCTCACTTCACTTTCACAAAACTGTCGAAACAGATCATATAAAGGAAACCACAGAGATAAATACATAAAGCGATGTGTGTTCTCACCTTTCCATAGTTGGTGGTTGTCACATTCCATTTCCTAACTCTGTTGCCATCATAGGCATACGAGTCTGGAGTGTCCCCAACTCCTTCCTGAAGAAGAAGTTTAGTACGGGTGAGTGATAAGGTACAATGGAAGATCACGATACTTGAAAACATTTTTTGATACTTGATGTATCATCATGCGACTGTCAAGTTGGAACAGACAAAATGCATCAGCAAAACAGCAGAGTCATACTTTGACCAAGGCAAGTGTACAATAGTAATTCAACATTTGCAAAAATAAAATATTTGAAAAACAGGTAAACAACAGCTAAAAATCAATTACTAAGACAAAATCAAAATGGTCTGCCATCCAGTACAGCTACTACTTACTATACACTTCATGCAGTTGCTATACAGTGTTTTTTGTTACAGCCTTTCTATAACTGGCCTAAATTTGTCTTTCTTAAGATCCATGTAGTTGTTTGGTATTTTAGAGGTACTGACAATACAACAGACACGATACACTCAAGAAAGTATTATTGTGATGTATTTTAGCATGACAACTATTATGACCCACCACAAAAGCTGAACAGCATGGAAAAGAAATATATCACTATATCACATCATATATATCACTACTTATTGCGATATTCCTTGCAATATATTAAAAAACTAATTAGTGAACCTTAAATGGGACATGATTAAAGAATAGCGTGCATTATTCTGACCAAAATTATTTATGTTGTGAATCACATAAATGTCTTGATTCACTAAAACACCCACAGAAACTCATCTGGAATTGTGATGTTTACAGCACACAATATGAGACCAGTCTAATGTGAGATCACAATAATCAATAGTAGATGAGAATAAAGACATTTAATATTTCAAAAGAAACTACTCAGTTAACAATGCAATAGTAGGGTTGTAAGTTTTATTTTACCTCATATATTTAAGCTAAAAAGGAGTTCACGAAGAGTTAATCAGCTGATACCAAATGTGAGAAACTCACTAAATGATGCTCAATAAAGCTTTGAGCTCAGACCCAGAACACCCACTGGCCTAACTATGTGCTTTAGCTGCGCTTTCTTATCTGCTACCCAATGTTGCGTGGTATTTCTTGGCTGCTAGGTGGTAGCTTATAGGCTTCCAGCATATGAGGGACCACAGCTGTGCCAAAATCTTCAGAACTAACAGAATAAAAACTAGACAAAATGAAAAAACATAAAAATTCATACACAAATATGACTACATACCTCCTGGTTGAACCTGCAGTTCAATGTGCACCACCCTATTTGCATCAACCCTTCAGACGAGATGAGCACCTCATACACCCATTTCCCTGTAAGTGTTTCAAAATCGTTTAAAAACATGTAGACTTTATCATACAGTGTTCATTATATGATTCCATTACAGAAACAGAGCATAATCTGAATAAGATGTATTATTGAAAATAGAGATAAAATTACAAAATTACCTTTGTATACACAGGTAGTAGCCCTTATTGAGCTGAAATTGCTATGGCCAATGACCTTGATTTAAAAAAAAATAAATAAATATATAAAACACTTCAACCTATCTAGCCATTTCTGTTAGAGTTGTCATTATTGAATATGTAAGTATCAGAGTAATCAATCCATTATTTTGATGACTGAGTAATTTAAGTGTTTATAAAAGGCAAACAATGACATGGATAATAACAAACCATGCAAAGCAAAAACAACAAAATAAACACTACGTGCCACAAAATGCACATCAACGGGTGAGCACAACAAGCTCGTAGAAGCTACTATGAAATGCATTATCATCATGAACATTGGCAACTAATCACGGTCAATTCATCAAAATAGTATACTTAAACCATTTTTAATAATCATGGCACTCCTAAATCTAATATAAAATACAAAATTGCAGTACTGTAATTACTGAATTACTGTCAACTAAATATTCTTACCCCCAAGAGATCATCATCTACAAACAACAGGCCTTCAAATCCACTGGTGTGGTCTAGGACAACAGTAGAAGGTCCGAGTCGGCCCTCCACTTGATCTGTAGAGGAAGACAAAGACAAGAAGTCTACTGAAACATTTCTAACATTATTATCACAAGCATGTGTTGGTTATTTCTTCATCTGTGTTTTCAGTCAGAGTAAAGCCTGTTCAGTTGTTCACAAGCATCCTAATATAAAAAACCTATAGCTGGAATGCTAAAGTCCCATTCAAGCTGAATTAGTTTTACCATTTGCATGCAATGAAGCATCTGTGCCATCTCCCCAAACCTCATAGCCTAGCTGTTTCTGTCAGCGATAGATTAAAATTAATTGCAAGCAAACAAACCAGAAAAATAGATTTTTGGTTAATGTCATAATCGAGCTAATTGGGCTCATTTAACTCACCACATGCTGTCCAACAGATAAAAATCACTCTGGCCTGTGAGAGTTACTTTTAAGAGTTTTCACTTTTCTTTCTCCTTCTAATTAGGTTGTAAATTACAGATTACAAGTCCTATTCTGAACTTGAGCACAGAAAAAACTGTGCCAAGTCAAGATTTATTTTAGTGGTTAGGCTTGACTCATGCTTGCGAAAAGAAAGAGCTGCTGTGGCCTGTTACACTCACAGGTTGTGTTACTACATTACTGTGAGGGAACTGCTATTACCGAGGAGCTCCAGGTTTAATGACTCATCGACGTGCTCCAAAATTACTGCTTAGTAGACTTGTGAAAACTACAGGCATTTCAGATTTGTACTGGATTAAAATCACAGATCTTGTTGGAATTCACTCAAATTACAGCACCTAAAACCATCTCGAGTGGGCTTAACATACCAGCAGCTGATGCCATTATGATGTTGATGTTAGAGATGCACATCAACTAACATTCTGACCTGAGATTATTATTTCTATGGTTAGTCCATACACACATTTCAGATGAAATCTTAAATCTACATGCATAAATGTGAAGAATAATATATTGAGCTCAGCCGTTCAGATTTGAAAATATGGAGCAATTTTCCTCCAGTTCAAACACTGGTGATGAAATAGGGGCTAACTAAGCCTTATCATACTAAGATTTATCATACTGTCACTGAAAGCTACACAATGCTCATAAGTAATACGGATATTTCTGTGCATCACTATCATTCATGTGAAAAATTGTGAACATATCATTTACTTAGAAGCAAAATTGCTCT
Organism: Colossoma macropomum; assembly: GCF_904425465.1. Lineage (NCBI taxonomy): Eukaryota > Metazoa > Chordata > Actinopteri > Characiformes > Serrasalmidae > Colossoma > Colossoma macropomum. The sequence goes on along the minus strand of NW_023494810.1, from coordinate 7,797,118 downwards.
ATATTACTGTAGAATTTCTATGTTATGCACTCAATTGTTTTGACAGATTAAGAAGTGAGAATAAACTATATAGGGCATAAGCCCTCGTATTGCCAAAGAGGTGCGTTAACTGACCCGTGCCATCCTCAGCAGGCTCATCTTCAGACAACAGCCTCTCCAAGTGGGCCCCGAGGTCCTGGAAGTTCAACGTTTTTCTGTGGGGGGAAAAAAAATCTTGTTAGGTTTTCATGTAATGCATGCTTTTCTTATAAGATGACCCCAAACGCCCACGTTTGACTGAAAAGTTTTGTCACTTCTCCCCACCGACTGCACAATAAATGTAGCCTTGAGCAACCATGCAGCCACAGTAGTTGAACGCAGACACAGTACTTTTACAAGAAGAGTATTCCACAAAGGCTGAGAGAATTTGTTTAGGATGTCGAACTGTTCAGCCAGCGTGTATATTCAAGAAACGTTTGTTGAAGATAGAAATTTGTCGACATCATCAATATCATGGTGATATTGATCACACAGGGCATCTCATTATGCACGCAGTCTCACTGAGTTTCCTGAAGACCATTTCAGTCACGAGTCCTCCTTGTCTCACTAGTATGAGCTCATTAATTCCATTAGCTAAATGGAAGCCTTAAACGTTAATACAACAAGTGGTCAGACAGCACAGTGAATATCACCATCGCAATACAGGCAAGACTCACAATGCTGCACTTGTCTACCATATTAGACTCCGTTGGGTACGACTGTCTGCTACAAATATCTAAAGACACATCTGCTGTCCACAACAGATACCACAGTACTGCTTATTTAGTATAAAAAATGTCAAAGCATTCTTCTGTGTTCATTTGGTAAAGGAAAGCAGATCTTGAGTAGTTCTGTTGTTTTTTTTTTCCTGTCTTATTAACATTTTGCATCTACCTGGCAAAGACTGGTTTACGTCTCAAAGCATTTTAAAAAGGCAGTTTTTAATCACTCTTTTAAGGCATTTCAGAAGGAATGCATCAATATCAAGATTTTTTTAATCAAAAGGTTGAAAAATATTTTTTTTTCAAGAAACATTTTAAACAATATAATCCAGCCCTACTTGACACACAAAATAAAAATTTTAACATCTCTTTTAACAAGAGATGTCAGGCTTGTGATTGGTAAAGAGAATGCTTACGGAAGCATTACCCAAGATTAGGACCACCCAGTTTATTGGTTATTGGCCAGTTTATTTGTTTACTGTTTGCCTGCAATGACAAGATTAACCTAATTAGGGAAAAAACACATATTTCGGTCCTTTATATATATATATATATATACACACCACACACACTATATATATATATATATATATATGTTATAATATTTATTATTAATATTTTTCTACGTAATTTACAGTGAAATTCTTCTATGTCTTTATGATACGAAAAGGTCAACTATAATTTTAAATCAATATTAAATTATCAGCACTGCTGGTCTGTACTGTTCAGATTTTGACCATGTAAATGTGCTGAGCTGGAAAACTAGCACCACAGCAAAGACGGTATGTCGTTATCTGAAATCTTCATATTTAAAACTATTATTATCACTGGATTTTATCCTGCTGTATATCATTAACACCAGTAACCATCTCATCTCTGACTGTTTTACAACGGAAGTAAGTGCAAGGCTAGTTTCACAGAGCTATGCTCATCATAGGTCACCTCTGTTTCTGAGGGTCAGCTTTCTTCATCCCCCCATCACACTCTATCTATAGAGCTGCAACAGTAACCTGAGACTGGCTGTGGACATGGGAACAGTGCCCCTGGCTTACTCGGGTGGGACACAAGAACCCCCGCCCCAGTTCACGTTTAACAGTAGCAGTAGGTCAGTATAATCCATCCTCATAAAGGTCTATGCTTTCATTATCAATTCACCTAGCTGCTATTCTTTTCTTGTTAAACATGTGTTACATAGTTGTAATTCAGCAGTTCAAAGATTTTTAAGGCCTATTCTGTAGAAAGTAAGTGTTGCTGAAGTCTCCGGCCCCCTCGCCCCTAGTTATTACCTTCATTTAACAAACAATGACTGTGTCTTTACAGAACCTTGTACATTTTACTAGCTTATTCAGCAGCTATCGTGGATCTGCACATACAAGGGACATGGCTCTGTTCTATGACATTACAGGTAACTCATTATGGGGTGCGGTATGGCCTTGTATTGTAACTGGCTGGCAGGTTATTCATTTATTAATCAACTACATTCAAGAATATAACATTTTTAAACAAGTAAAAAGCAACATTTTTATGATAAAGATTTAACAAACCAACACAATTAAAACATACTAAGCAGAAACACAACTTCTGAGATTTTTCTGCGGCCCTTTTTACGACCCCTAGTTTAAGAACCGTGGTCGTAATGTGTAAAGCAGTGCTTTTATTGTTACATTACAAGCGCCTTATCATTTTCAAACAAAACTCAATCCAAGCCTTTGCACACCGCCTTTCATGCTTGTGTTTAAGTGAAGTTTAACCTTATCATAGCAAACAGAACAACACTCAGGGGCAGCTTGTTTTATGGTGTGCACTGTAAACAGCTCCATTCAAACAGATAAAACAGTGGCAAAATGTCACCTACTATTCCACATGTAATCTACACTCTTTCCTGACAGAGCTGCATTGCACTGCCCGCTTTTTGTGTTAAACAGAATATAATTCTGAAAAACAGCTTTATGTTACAGATATATAATTTAATGAGCTGTTACTGGCCATTAGCCTACCGTATCTACCAAAAAACAATAGTTACTAGCAATATTGTTATAAAGTCTCTAAAGTTACCCACTCACTCTTTCAGTGCCCTTGTCAACGTGCTAGTTAGCAAGCTAAATAATATTAGCTGGCTATAAACAGGGTTGGCTTGTTATTAGCCTTAGCTAGTAAGGTTAAATATACACACTGGATATGATGCCATGGCACTTATAATTTATGACTACTATATACTGTATATATTAAGGACCAGACCCTAATACCTCTAAAAATGGCAACTTTACAGGAGAAGTAAAAAACATACTTGGAGATACAAGGTTTTGGTCTGACAGCAGTGATATACTGTATATATTAGGAAACAGACCATAATATATACAAAATGGTAACTTTACAGGACAAGGAAAAACATTCTTCACTTATAATGGAACTCAATGAAAAGTAAAATGTAAAAATGTAAAAAATTAATGTAAAAAATGTTTTTTTCTATGTAATTTTGGACCAATTCAGTTGGTCTGTTCCTCATGAAATTTTAACACAATGCAAGGGTAACAGGACTTTTCAATTACCAAAAATTAAAAAAACACAAAAATGAAGATACAAGCTTTTTGCAACAATATATTAATAACGGATCTGTACCACTACTGTAACATTCTTTTGAAAATAGAAGATTACTCTGTCTTCCTTAATCTACGTGAGTCCAATGAGTGTAAGAAAGCTGGACAACAGTGCAAATAACAGTCGCATAGAGTTGCCACTGAAACAGCATCTGTGTGTTGCTGTATATTTTATCCCTTACAATGTCAGAACTACATCAGATTACTATCTTGTGTGCCATTTTGGAGTAAACACATATTTTCTCTGCCCCTTTTTTTCCTCTCTGAATGTTAAAGTGAGGAGGACAAATACAGCCATCTGAAAAAGTGGGAAGGTGGGAGCACGTTACCCCCATAAAGTACGCCTAGAAATATTAGAGTGGCGAAATCAGTCAGAAGCACTTCGAAATCCAACCTGTATGTTGCAGATGCTGGTCCGTGCTTACTGGAGGCAGGAAACACATGGTGTAGGTAGTCACTCAACAGCTTCTCATTGACAATACCTGAGATAAGACATTTCAAAAATGTTACTTTTGACCATTTTTATTACATAATTATTACTAACACATGATAAGCTTCTAGTATACCTGACTTCACAAAAAAAAAACATAACAAAAAGGTTAATTGTTAGTTTGTACACGTTTCTGAGTAGAGTTGTAATCATATATCATTAGTGAGATATGAAATATGATATTATGCATGGATTTTAGACATTGTAACAAAACAACAAAGCCCAAACCTCTGGACATCAGTTCCAGTCCAGCATATTTTGATGCTTTCACTCTTCAAACACGCCTGGTTCAACTCACACGTTAATTGCTAGGCTTAATAGGTGTGTTTGAGCTGGAAAATCACCCTCCACGACCAGAACTGATGACCGCTGGGCCAGATAGTGTCTATTCACAGTCTCAATACTGATGCAACTTTAATCAATGTTTTTTTTTACACTAACAAACTTCTTTTCAAAGCATTTCAATGAATAGTGTATCAATGAACAGAGCAAATATCACATCTGTTGAAATCTGAACCATATATTAGAGGACATGACCCAACCCAGACATCACAGTATAAGAACTTGCACCATTTCTCTTACCGGTGACTTTAGGCTTCTCTGTGTCAGAGGCCAAGCGGTAGTTTCGTCGGGACAGGGCAGTACCGCCCCCCTTTGAACTCATGCTGCCACGTTAGACTGGGACACAGCTCTATGAAACACAGACACATTACACAAATCACACACGGCACTGCACACACATAGACAGACAAATACAAACACACTGGCATTACTGAGGTGATTTAGGGGAAACAAGCGATAACTATCAGACAAATCTAATTAAGATAAAGCCACTGAGATCATCCAGTAAAAATGGACAGAAAAAGACGACATTAGCAAGAGCCAAACATTTGTGCCATACCACTCAGATACTGGCCAACTGACCCAGATACAGCAATCAAATTCCTGAGGAGGTACAGCTTGTACTACAACTTTCTTCTTGAGATAATATCAGCTTAACATGAATGATAGTAGCTCGATGTTACACAATTCAGTTTTTAGGGCTGGGAAAGATGATGGAGATGCTCAAATTGGCCTTAAGCTGAAACATAACGTAAAAGGTCTGCAATGTTGTTTTGATGCGGCTTCCCAAAGCGAAATGCTTTTAAACTGCATGAAACTGCATGAATATTTGCTCCATATCAGCTTTAAACACAGCAGAAACAAGCAGGCAAGAGTGATGACTACCTGGCACAGGTGTGCTTTGAGCTGAGATGGAGTGATAAACTTACTTTCTAAAGATTTTGGTTGCGAAACACTGTGAAATTTGCAGTACATTCTTAAAAAAAGATGGTTCTCCAAGACTTCTTTAGTAAAGAAATGGTTCTATGTTGAACCATGAGTTCCATATAGAACCATGTGAAGCTTAAGCGGTTCAGTTCATAGTGAAATTGTTCTTCAGATGGTGGAGAATGTGTTGCATATGATTCTATGATGTAGACCTTTCATGATAATGGGTTCTACATAGAACCAAAAAGCATTCTGCTATTGTAATAATGTCGAGCTTGTGATAGAAGAACACTTTTTGCTGCTATAAAGAACCATATACTACACACTTAACAAAGCTGGTTCTTTAAGGGATCTTAGTAAAGAAAATGGTTCTATATAGAAGCATGATCACTCAAAGAACCCTTTGCATGCATAAATGGTTCTTTGCATCATAAAAGCATTCTTCAGATGGTGGAGAATGTGTTGTGTATGATTCTATGATGTAGACCTTTCTTGATAATGGGTTCTATATAGAACCAAAAAGCATTCTGCTATTGTAATAATGTCAAGCTTGATATAGAAGAACCTTTTTTTGGCTCTTAGTAAAGAAAATGGTTCTATATAGAACCATGAACACTCAAACAACCCTTTGCATGCAGAAATGGTTCTTTGCATCATAAAAGTGTCCTTCAGATGGTGAGAATGTGCTACAGATGGTTATATAGAACCTTTTTTAAAACCGGTTCTATATAGCACCAAAAAAGGTTCTTCTATTATAACAAGCTTGACGTTGTAACCATTTCCGGCGCTATACAGAAGCCTTTTTAAAAAGTTTCTACATAGAATCATCTACAGCACATTCTCCCAACAATGTGAGGAGCCCTTTTGTGGTGCAAAGAACCCTTTAATCATGCAAAGAGTTTTTTGAGAATTCATGGTTCTATATAGCACCATTTTCTTTACTAAAGAACCCTTAAAGAACCATGTTTTTTAAGAGTGTACACATTCTCCACCAATCTGAAGAATAATTTCACCATGCAAAGAACCATTTAAGCATGAAATGGTTCTAAATAGAACTCATGGTTCTAAACAGAACTGAAGAACCATCTTTTTTAAAGTCTGGTTTAAACTCTGAAGCTGTACTAGTCAGAAATTCAGTGAAAGGACATCATGGAAATAAAAGACACTCACTGTCACTTTAGGAAAGCCTGCTTAGCTAAAGCAATCCTGCGGACCCCTCACACACAGTTTCCCCCCTAAGCTCGATTCCAGCGTCTCTCTTAAAAGCTTTTCCAACCTTAGACTGCAGCTATATTAGGGTCTCTAGCTGAGCTGTGGGAAAACCGGCAACTATCAGCGTTACGGGGCACTAAAGGTAAGTTAACGGCCCTGTTGACAAGACACACAGCAGCCGGTCAGGCTCCACAACACAGCCGGCAACAGCTGGCGAGCAAAACACGCTGAATAACGCCGTCAACGACCGCGCTGCCTGTTACTTTAGCAAACATCTGGGCTCGTATGCCCATGTCTGGTGCTGAAATCTCGGTCTGACAGGCAGAGGAAAGCCGCTGTTAGCGCAGCTCCACTTGGACACAAACCGCGAAGACAGCCTCATTAAAGGCGCTCCATGCGAACCCAGGCGTGCAGAAATTAACCCGCAGACTCCTCGGAATTAGCTAAGGTGTTTAAGTCGTGGGGTCTGTCCACAGCAGAACGGTACGGTACCTCTTTTTGCTATAACACGACTCCCCCCTTCCAAAACCCTCCCGTGAATTTTGTCAACAGTAGCTGCTGGCTAGCTCTTCATAAACGGCTCAAAACTACGGAGCGAGGCGGGGGACACGCGCGGAGAAACGCGCGTTTAGAAATCGAAGAGGTTCAGTCAGAAAAACACCTTAAAGAGGAGAGAAGAGGAGCCTAAACTAAACACTTTAGTCCGAGATTAGGCTTAATCCACGCAAAAGAAACTGGCCCATTATTTAATATCTATTTAAATTAATTTGCATAAGTACCCTTATTACGCAAATAATGGTTATTTCATGTTTATTTAATCATTAACTTTGTACAATTGTTCTAATCTATGGTTAGTTGAAATATGTGTACAACAGAACAACTAATGACCTACACACATATATACGGAGCCCTGATGATGACATCCTGTATAAATAAAAATAATGCGTGGCCACGCCTTATTAACATGTGGGAACGAGATCCTAATGCGCGGCCACGACTTAGTAAGGCGTGGGAATGAGATGATTAAGTCGTGGCCACACATTAGGATCTCGTTCCTATGCTTTACTAAGTTGTGGCCACGACTTAATCATCTCATTCCCACGCCTTACTAAGTCACATTATTTTTATTTATACAGGATGTCACCAGCAGGGCGTCGTACATATATACTCTGAACTTGGATTATATTATCTATTATGAGTCATTCTATGACAATAGTGCCATTTGAGTCCACAATATTCAGTGCCATTTATAAGAGGATATATAACAGCTAAAGAATGTTACTTAAGCCTAAAGATATTCACTCAAAACTCATCATCCCTTCTGGAAAAGCAGGATGCTTACCACTGTATGTTTTTATTGCACAGGGAAAATATATTTTGTGTATATTTTTAGGAATACAGGCATTTTCTCCATATAAACTGTCATTGTTCCATCTCAAATATTACTAAATACAAAGCATGCTGCCTGTTTTCGTGTCACTATTGAAATGGCTTTATTCAATGGGTGGAGCCTAGCATTAGCCACACCCCTGTATTTTAGAGCAGGAAGTAAGACTACATCCCTGTCCCTCATGGCCACATGGTGAGCAGAGATCCCACTTTTCTGAGGAAAAGGTGTCCTAAGAATTGTCACTACCAAAACACATTTTCTGCTAAAACGTTTTTGTGTTTTAATGAGAAATATTATGATTTTTTGTGTGTGCAACTGTTCAAAGCTATTTTCTACTCATGTACTGCCTGGCATTTTTTATATTCTGCTAAAATTGTCACTACCGAAACAGTCACAACTGAAACATTTGGTAAAGTTTCAGTAGTGTTGTGATTGTTAACAAACAAATGGAAGGTTCAATTATTTATTTTCATTAAAAAAAAAAAACATTATTATGGTACAGGGTCGCTCAAAGTCAAAATATTTTTTATTATCATTATTTTTTGGTAAGAGCAATATGTAATCGAAACTATGGGGTCCAAAAACTGTGATTGCATGAAAAAATGTAAAAACATCATGTCCATTTGGCACCAATCTCATGGAATGACCATTAAAAAAGTAGACTTTCTGGCAGGGGGACACGATAATGAAACAAAAACTCTTAAACACGAGATCTACTGTCCAGTACAGCGTAAAATGGACAGTGGAACTTATTAGCACATCCAGCATCTATCAGCATAAGAGTCTACATGCAATTCTTCTCCTCTTGGGGTCCTCTTCATCTAAAATAAAATGCTAAAGTGATGTGAGCAACAGCAACAATATCCAGAATCTGAACCAAACATGGTGTTATCATCTCCATGACTGAGCTTAGATCATATGTAGTGCAGCCACAATCACATAAAACAGTGACATACGATTTATTTTGCTTGTTTCATTAAAAATTATTAAAAGTTTACACTGTTTACAAACAGATTTAGATGAAATGACGTATTACATTCAACATTACAGATAATAAAAGAAAAACAGAGCAGATCTAAAATGATACAATGATATAAAATATAATATTTCAATTTCTCTACAGTCATTTTCTCTCGAGGCTGGAGTATTTGCTAATGTCCATTTTACTGTGCCTTCAGAAAAGCTTCTCTCCTCAAGACACAATCTTCTCCATACTTCTCATTAAGCCGCTCAAGCTTAGAGGAGTCAGCTGAAAGGAGGATTTCATCATCATGCTTAGTCCAGATGGGCCCGTGTACTTTAGGATCATAGCCTTCAAGCAAATATAATCGTGCCGTAGCCACATCGCCACTGGCTTTTAGAAGTGCCTTCATTACCTCAACCAAGTCTTTCTTAGATTCCTGCATCAGGTTAACTACGTGTTGCTTCGTCTCCAACAAGTCCTGAGAGAGAGGTTCGCTCTGAGAGGAGTGGGTGAGGTCCTCTTGGGATTCCTGGTCAAATATAAACATGTGGGCACTGGAGGTCGCAGGTATTGCAGCATTACTCGGACCTGGACCATCATCCTCAGGCCCCGAGGTGCTTTGGGCTTGTGCTGCCTGCTGTTTTGCATTACAATTTTCAGCGTTCTGTTCCCTTACAGCCTTTTCACGTGCCGCCATAATCTGACACTCATCTGTTTCTGAGTTAACAGATGACGTCCTGCTCAGAGGCCGATCGTCTTGACAGTCACCATCAACCTTTGAACGGACGACAGAAAAGAAAATATTAGAAACTGTTCTTTGATGTGGCAAGTCCCTCTTTAAAGGGATGTAAATAAATCTCTGATCTAATGATCCAGTTCAATGGATCACTTAATTTAATCATCATCATTTGATTCAATTACGTTGCTACAATTCAGAACTAATTTTAAAGGGCCCACCGAGTTCCACTCACAAAGTTTATAGGAGTTTATGTACCAAAAACAGTCATGATTCACTTTTTACCTGACTTTATTTCAGCCTCTTGTCATCCCTTAAAATTAAACAGACTTTGTTACTGTGCCTTTAAATTGACATATGTAAATGAGCTCTGTTCTGACTGGTTGATCTGTATTGTGCCTCATTCAAAAAGTAGTCCTGGTTGAAACACGTCTTATTACTTCAACATACATGGATTACATATTGCTCTTACCAAAAAATAATAACTATAAAACTTTTTTTGACTTAAGACTTTAGGCTGAAATCCTTTAGCTTTGAGTGACACTGTACCTTAATTATGCTTATTATATACGTGTAAAAAAGATGGTTCCTCTAGTAAATAAAATGGTTCTACATAAAACTATGACCGCTCAAAAAACCCTTTGCATTATTAAGGGGTTCTTTGCATCATGAAAGGGTTCTTCAGATTGATGGAGAATGTGCTGTAGATGGTTCTATATAGAACCTTTTTGAAAATGTAGCATCCAAAGAGGTTCTTCTATTGTTATGATGTCAAGCTTGTAACAACAGAAGAACCCTTTTTGGTGCTATATAGATTCCTTTTCAAAAGGGTTCTATATAGAACCATCTTTAGCACATTTGTGCACATTTTGCATCAGTCTGAAGAACCCATTCATGATGCAAAAAACCTTTTAATCATGCAAAGGGTTCTATGAGTGTTCATGGTTCTATACAGAAGTATTTTCTGTACTAAAGAATCCCTTGAAGAACCATCTTTTTCAGGAGTGTATGAAAATAATTGACTGAACATTCCAGTTTGTCATTGTAAGAGTTACTTATTTTAGACCACAAAGTATTTTAGTAGTGATAAAATGGAAACGCACTTTATTTAAATGGCATCCAGAGCATGTTTTTAATGAATCAGTGCATAAAAATGTACCAGGAATATGGACTTCTCACTGTTTATTCTGGGTGGATTCATTGTTAAAACTAACTCTGCCATGTGGTGGCTGCACGTTAGCCTGGCTAGCTCTCACTGTGAGTTGGTTATATGCTTCAAAATGATGCTACATTGTAGCCGACAAGAAAGATATTAAAATAATATAGGAGTGAATTCTGTGACTTTGGGAACATGAAATGATGAGCAGAAGCATGTTCTATTTGAACCTATTTAACATAAAAGTCCAAGTTACTTTTTACTCCATGTTATTTTGGGCCCTGTTCTCTTATGAAATGTAAACATTAAACAATATGCCAAACTTTTATTATTATAAAAATTATTAGCAGTTCAAAACAGATGCATACAAATCTCTGCGACCTTTCAGACTGACTTATCATGCATGTCTACATGCTTATTACTTTGTTGTGCAGTAATACAAGACTGGCTTTCAAGTGCATAGCTGCCTTTAACAGTAAGTGTACATAATAATAATTTCTCAGTGGAGGTGTTAATGTTACCATCTGAGAGTCCTCAAATTCTCTGGCAGCTCTCTCGAGTATGCCAAGCTTCCTTCCATGAGGTCTGGATGTCTTTTGTCTGATCTCAGTGGGAGTAGTCAGCTGATCTTTTGGTCCTAAATAAAAAAAAACAAAGACAAAAAGTTTTTTTTTAAAGAATGCAAGGGCTGTAGCAGATGTAATAGATTACAATACAAAATAAGACATACATATTATTACATCAAAGCAAGGCAGCAAGGCATTCAAAGACGGCTACAGCAGAAAAAGCCTTAAGTGACAGCCAAAGAAATCATGGACAATAAGCAGACTGTACAAGTGAAAGTACCACAATTCACCTTCAGTAAAGGAGTCTGAGAAAAAGACTACAGACGCTACACAACTACAAAATGTGCATAGTTTGTAAGAGATTGTTTGTTCTAAACAAATATCAATGGTAAACTTCAGTATCGGTGTAGAAAAGGGAACATTGTGAAATTAATTTTTTGTCATGCCTATGCAATAAAACAAGTGTCGACAAGACCCAGAACTCGGCATGAGATCAATATGTAGCGTCCATGCAAAATTTACTAAAGATTTAAAAAATGATCACATTCACTCCTAATACTTTATTGTGGTCATGAATAAATATCATTTTCACACCTTTTGATAATGTTTTGGCCAGGAAATAAGGACCACACTGTCTTACATTACATAAGTTGTGGTATCTAACTCTAGATCCAAAGAATTAAAGAGGAATTCCACAAATATTTCAAAATTTCCTCAAAACTGAATGGTTATTAAAAGGTTATAAATGGTTATGATGTAAACAACAAAGGTAAAAAAAATACTGTTGCACTCCATAATACATGCACAGTAAGTTGCTGCAGGTGCATACAGCAAAAAAACTGTATTCTTAAAAAGAAAATATTGTCCACATACTGCAAAAAAATTCAACCAGTGATGACAGCAAGAGGCTGAAACGTTTGCTCGGTTTGGGTCTCTATTTCATGAAATAAAAAAGATTTTTTGCCAGACTTGTCTTATAATTTTTGCAGTGAGTGTAAAAAAAGTCATTCATTTGTTTGATGTGACATTCCAAAATGAACCACGTCAGAACTGTTCACAGTGGTGGTGATGAGAAGCAGACATGAAGAATTTACTGCCTCTAAAAGCTCCCACACAGAAAGTTATTACATGAAATGATTGTTATGATGTTATGAATATGCTGTCTGAGACATTGATTTACAGTAGTTTTGACAAATGTTTTTTGGGCTATTTGTAATGTTTTTTATCCTTTTTGAAATTTTAGACCAACCTACCTTCTTCATTTGTACAGTTTTTGTCTTTTTGGCCCCGAGCCCAACAAATATTGCACTTTGGCCCCTCAAGACAACAAATTTCAGCGTCACTGCTCTAAAAGCTACCTCACAGAAAGTTATTGCAGGTAATGTTTATGAATACGCTGCTTGAGATCTTGCTTTACAAGAGTTTTGAGGTGGGTTTGGTATATGCAGGACATCATAAGACAATATAGTCACCAAAGAAAATTCCTGATTTACCACTATTTTACCACTATAATTATTACACATGAAAACTCAGGAGACACTGGTTGTTCTGGATATTAAATACAATGGCTATGTTTGTGTTGTAGACATGGGAATCCCTGGTTCCTATCACCACCACTGAGTCAGTAAGTTTCTCTACAATTAACCATTTCATATCAAACCACTTTGAATGACTGTTTACATCTCAATGATTGAACTGAATTATGCAGAAGTGCGATTTCCCTTTAAGAGTCTTACAGCTACATATTTTATTGTATTGACACATTTCATTGCCCTTTTAGTCAAAGTCAGAGCAAAAAAAATACCATCTGTTGTCTCCTTCTCAGTCACATCCTGGTCCATTCTAGCTCTTTTAGGTGAAACTTCAGGCTGCTCGCTGTCTTCTTGGCACTGCTGCTGCTCAGGCGATGATTCCTGGTCTGGCTTATCACCGCTAGCTTCTTTCTCAGCTTCATCACTTGGGGCAGGAGTCTGGTTCTTCTCTGAACTGGGACGCTGAGGGGAGCTGCTTTTTTCAGGTGAAGATTGTGGATCTGATTGGTGTGTTGGTGTGTCTGCCGTCACGCGCTGAACATCAGGGCTAATATGTGTGGGATCTGAATCAGAGGACGAAGTCACTGGGGCTTTCTTGGCGTCCTTCTTTTGAGGTGACGTCTGAGAGACATTATCCTCAGATGAAGAACTTTCCTTCAAGGGCAGAACTTTCCTCTTTTTCCCAGGGCTTTTGTCTGTCAGCTTATACTGTAAGTGTTTCAGAAACCTATCCCTCATGGACTGCCAGGTGTGTGCGGTGACACCTTCTCGCTCCATTTGCTGCCACACGCGGTTGCCTTTGGCTTCATGACGTCGCTTGGCAATGAAATCCAAAATGGCGGCGTCGTCTTCCAACGAGTAACCCATGCGCCCGCTGCCTCGCTGTTTCCGTGAAGCTGCCCTCGTTTGAACAGGCTGCAAATTGCTGAACCTGTACTGTTCTATATCCAACTGCTGGTTCTGTAGAACACAGTCGCGGATGTACTGAGTGGAAATGTAGAACTGCCCAGCGCCGTCCACAACAGCATGGATCTCTCCGGGATCCGCCAACAGAATGGCACTGGGCTCCTGAGTCCGGCACAGGATGCCTCCACCGTTTGCTATTAAAGGCTGGAGCTGCAGTTTGGTGGGACCAGGCCTTATAAAGAAGCGCATCGGTTCACCTTTTGTGTTTAGGAACAGGACCGGTGATGTGGCTGAAGATTCCCCTTTAACAGCTGACATTGTGCAGTTTGGACCTGAAAAACATGAGCAAGTGCTCATTTTCAATCTCTCTTTTGGTAATATGGATAAAAACAGACAAACATTGCAGATGAGGTGGGCAATATGACATAGTTTCAGTGGTGGGTAGTAACTACTCACATTTACTCAATTACAAGTACTCTCCTGAGTATTTTCAAATCATTCGACACTTTAACTTCTACTAAACTATGTTAGTGAGTACAGCAAACTACTTTTATTCAGTTACACTTTAACCATTCAAATTTAGTAATTTATTCCTTTTTGTCTTTAATTTCATGATGTTTTGTTGGTGATAACATCTGTACTGCTTTGTAAATGGTTACACCTCTGACTCTGGAGATTTAGCACTTTATTTATGATAAATTGTGGTAACACTTTATTTGGATGGTCCACTGTAGATGCTTTGTAAATGCTCAGTATATTTTCAAGTAACATTCAACTAAATATCTATTAAATGAAACTGAACTTCAAATTCAGTGTGAAAGAGTTTATTAAATCTATCCCTAACCCTAAACCTAACTCTAACCTTAACCTAAAGGCAAAACCTACACCTACTCCTAACCCTAACCATAACCATACTGTTGTTGAAGATCACTAGAAAGTTTGTTAGGGATTTAGGTATTTGTAGAGCATCTATATGGGACCATTCAAATAAAGTGTGGCCTAAATTATTATTAACTATTATTATATGTATTTTCATTTATTATAAAAACAGAAGAATAGAGCCAAACAAACTTAATTTCCTATGTCAGCAGGTGCACTGCAGTTGTGTACGTTTCTCAGTACTTAAATAGTTTTTGACCTCATACTTTTGTAGATGTTTTTTGGAAGGTACTTTTACTTGAGTCATTATTTTAATGTATTTTTTATTGTAATAATACTTTTACTTAAGGAGTGTGGATTTACTATGGATTTATGCTACTCAACCCACCTCTGACTATCATATTGTAATAAATTATGCCACATAACATTTCTAAGCATATCATCAGTATTCAGAAACATTGATTGGCTGCATTTTTCATTACAAAGAGAGAAAACGGTTACTGTTTAATTGGATTTAGTGCAGAGTGTGCGAAACAATAAAGATCACTGTACTCATCGTTTTTGATAGTATGTTTTAAACATGCCACTGCTGGGTCATTCTGTCTGTTTCAACTGATCAAACCTCAAAACTAAATATCGTAATACATCTCATGTATTGAGAAAATGTTTTCAAGTATCGTGATATTATTTTTGCATTATCGCCCAGCCCTGCTGTCACTTACACAGCTTTCTCTCATTCATACCTTCAAAACACAAATCAAATATATAAACAAACTCACTGACCCTTTCATTAATTACATCTACCTTATGTCTACACTCACTGTCCATGTTATCAGGACCCCTTACCATACAGGTGCACTTTGTAACTCTTATAGTATTTACAGGTTATATTAATTCTGGTTTTCTGTACCTTTTGCTAGGCTCCCTTTTTCCCTGTTCATCAATGGTCAGGACCCTCACAGGACCACCACAGAGCAGGTATTATTTGGGTGTTGGATCATTCTCAGAAATGCAGTGAGACTAACACAGTAGCGGTATGTTATTGAGTGGAGCTGCTGGACTTTTAAACACCTCACTGTCATCGCTGGGTTAAGAATAGTCCACCAACCAAAATATCCAGTCAAGATCGTCTTGTGGCCAGACACTGACCACTGATGAAGGACAAGAAACCCACACTGTCGTCTCTAACATTACATATGTACAAAGTGGGTTAACATGTAAGGTGTGTCTAATAGAGTGGACAGTAAACATACACAGGGTTTAAAAATTCCAGAAAACTCATCCTGTGTCTGATTCACTCGTACCATGTCAGTCACTGCAGTGCTGAGAATGATCTGCCACCCAAACCCAAATGTGGGAGCACTGACCTCTGATGAACAAAGTAAAGGGCAGCTAACAAAGTATGCAGAGAAACAGATGGACTACAGTCTGTAACTGTAGAACTACAAAGTGCTCCTATATGGTCAGTGGAGCTGATAAACTAAACAAAGATTGTACAGTAATAAAATTAATAAAGCCAGTGACTGTATTTCCATTTTTAACACTGAGAGCTATTAGGCCCTACAGACAAAACGGCAAAACCTTAGTAAATGATCCATAAAAATTAACCAATAATAATAATAAATAAACACTTAAAACCTTAGACAGATGTTGTAACCTAACTTTTCAGGACGAGGCTGGAGTTCGTATTCGTCAGCTTCTTGTTCAAATGTCCCGTTCCACCTTAAATGGTGCAGCAGTTACACCAGTTAAGCTCCAACATCTCCTGCGCCAGAATGTAACTGCTGCACCATTTAAGGTGGAACGGAAAATCTGAACAAGAAACTGGCGAATAGGAAGCTGACTTCAGACCAGATCGTTTAAGTTAATTCACGTATCTAGTTAAACATAATGCACATTTAAAACTATAAACCAGTAAAAGAAACAACGTTAGTAATTCACTCCCCAAATCTCAGAACTGGAACGTTAGCTTGGCGTTAGCAGTTAACGCTAACAAACTGGCTAAAATGTAACTATTTAACGTAAAGACCACTTTGGCAAACATGAGACATTCCAGAAATCCCTCCTAAAGATATCTACAGTTAACATAACACGAAACAAATAGAAAATTAAACTACCAGGAGCAACAACAGTCTCCGCACTGAGCCAAATACCTTTGTTTTTGTTTTGGGACGCAGCTAGAGTGACAGTTCTGAGCCAGCGTGTGAACTAAGACACCACTACTTCATTTTATAAAGTAAAAGTCTCGTTTCTGGAATCAAGAGTACTATGAACAATGTAAACAAATTGTGTATTAATACTATTTACATCTTATAGACATAAAATAAATTATTACATTTATTAATAATAATAATAATAATAATAATAATCTTTCTTTATAGAGCCCTTCTCATACCAGTGGCAGCTCAAAGTGCTTTGCAACAGTAATAGAAAAAAATTATGAGTATTCCATTAAAATCATGTAAGGCAAACAGATCAAATTGAAAACATTAATACCAAAAAGAGGTAGAATTTTAATTAAACATTAAGTTAAAGATGTTTCTTAGAAGTGTGCACTGAGCTTGACTGTCTGGTGTAACTGAGTTCCACACTTTAGAAGCATACTAACCAAAACAGGCCTCTGCACATTTTCTGTGTTTTAGATAAGGTATTTGCAGAGGGCCGGTATCTGCAGATCTAAGATCACATGATGGAACAGACAGACATTCTGTGATGTAAGCGGTGCTTTTAGGTCATTCAGAGCCTTAAAAACTAGTAGCAGAACTTTAAAATCTCTCCTGAGAGATACAGGTAGCCAGTGAAGTTCTTTCAAAGCGGGGGTGACATGAATTGTCTTTGGTAAGTATCTTGGTTTTGTTTTCAACCTGTGCACTGACGGATTTCTCCACGCACAAGAACCTTTATTTTGAAGAACGCGCCGCCATGGTCGTTGCCTACTGTTCCCTGATGACGCCGTCGTCAGAGAAGGCGAACTTTTGGCGGGAAAGTGTGGTGGGCTGGTGGATATAAACCGTGCTTTCCTAATGTACTGAATTCATCATCAACTGTTTATTATCTTCTATATACAGTCATACAATAAAAACAGTGAGTGACTGCTGTTCGAGGATTTGTGGACTTTCTGTATTCTTTAATTTCCTCTAGAGGGCGCGCGCGAGGTACTGCTAAATAACTTAAACGCCTGTTTTTTTTTTGGTGCCTCGAGATTTTGATGAGCTCAGTTCAGAGAAATATTCACACTTTCAGTTTCAGTTTTCAGACGTTTAACTTTGCTGCTTGAAGAACACAGTTAGTCCGCTCAGACCTGCAGTTCATGAACTCGCCATGAAATCTTTAAAGAGGAATTTCACTGATTTTTCAAACATTTTGCGTAAATCAATAGTTGAGATGTAAACGTGGTACATTCTGAGTGGTTTGATATGAAATGGTTCACTGTAAAGAAACTTACACAGGTTTCCTTTACAGTGATGGTGATAGGAACCAGGGTTTGTTATGTCTGCAGTCCAAATATAGACATTTTATTTACAATCCACAACAACCAGAAAACCTACCTCTACAATTACAGACTGTAGTCCATCTGTTTCTCTGCATACTTTGTTAGCCCCCTTTACCCTGTTCTTCAGTGGTCAGGACCCCCTTTAAACACCTCAGTGTCACTGCTAGACTGAGAATAGTCCATTAACCAAAAATATCCAGTCAACAGCGTCCCGTGACCACTGATGAAGGACTAGAGGATGATTAGCTCTTACTGTACAGCAAGAGATGAGCTATCATCTCTGGCTTTACATCTACAGGGTGGACCAACAACGCAGGTACGTCTAATAGAGTGGAAAGTGAGTGGACACAGTGTTTAAAAACTCCAGCAGCACTGCTGTGTCTGATCCACTCTTACCAGCACAACACACACTAACACACCACCACCACGTCAGTGTTACTGCAGTGCTGAGAATGATCCACCACCCAAACAGTACCTGCTCTGTAAGGGTCCATGGGGGTCCTGACCACTGAAGAACAGGGTAAAAGGGGGCTAACAAAGTATCCAGAGAAACAGATGGACTACAGTCTGTAACTGTAGAACTACAAAGTGCACCTATATAGTAAGTGGAGCTGATAAAATGGACAATGAGGATAGAAACAAGGAGGTGGTCATGATGTTAAGCCTGATCGGTGTAAGTTTGAAATAGAGTTTTGAAAAATGTATTTTATAACATTACACTATACTTTGTTACAAAATATTCCATAAATATAATGTATAGTTATAAAACACATTTTTTGAAAACGGTTTGTGACTCACCTTTACAAATACTTTTTAATGTATTTATAACATTATACTATGTTTTGTTACTGAAATACTCAATTTTATAAGGGGTAAATTCTATTAAATCAAGCATCCTCATGGGCCGACTTTGAGCAGCCCTGTTTTAGAGGCATTAAACTCTGGATGTCTGGTTCCTATCATTACCACTAAGAACAATTCTGACTTTGCATTTCACATCACACCACTCTGAAAGACTTGTTCACATCTTACCAATATAATCATGTAGGAGTTTTAAAAAAGTGGTTCAATTCCCCTTTAATGTTATCAGTATTAACATTGTAGAGCTGCAATGACGTGTTTTGACCACTAGATGGACTAATTGCACATTTTTAATCTGAAGTTTGGGCCTTGGTTTGCATTGTGATTTCAGGTTGGACTAATATTAAGTAAAGAGTTAAATTTAACCTTAACTTAAAGTAAACATCACATCATATACTGAACGTTTACAGCACAGATAAGATGCCAGGCGCGATAAGATGCCAGGCGCAAGGCGCGTGGAAGGCAAGCAACTAGACTGTTCTCTGTGCTGGCACCCAGGTGGTGGAACGAACTCCCACTGGCTGTCCGTACAGCAGAGTCTCTCGCTGTCTTCAAACGCAGACTGAAGACACACCTGTTTATTCAGCACTTAAATGAGCACTAAATTAAGTATTGATTGTAATGTATTGTACAGCACTTATGTATTTTATCGTATTGCACTGTTCTGTGTTTAACTCTGTCCCTTTTTCACTAGGTGTCAATGACCTTCTGATTCTACCAGTATCTGAGCTTAGGACTGACTTTCTCTCTAACCTATCGGTAGCTAGCGAAGATTCTTTCTCTGGATAGACAAAGCACTTTTTGTAAGTCGCTCTGGATAAGAGCGTCTGCTAAATGATGTAAATGTAAATGTAAATGTAAATGCCACTGCTCTAAATTACAAGTCTGCACCAGTGTCATTAGATGTCAGCATATCTCAAAGAAAAGAAAAAACAAATTCATTTTCTAGAATTTATGGTCACAGATGGACAGGAGACCACTGTGTACCAGTAAACCAATACAGGGACTGGAACATTTATTTTTCCTCCAAGCAGAAAATGATTGTGAATGAGTCGGCTGCAAATCACTGTGGGTTAGAAGTGTCTCTTGAGATTTGTTTCGTTAACTTTGATTAATGAGTCTAAACGGGAAAAGCTGAGAGCGTTCCGGAGTCAACAAGGAATCATGCAATTTTTCATCCTAAACTGTTATAAATCATCGTTTGAGTAATGTTTACCACACATTAATAAATAAGCCTTATTCAAAAGTGCATTCCTAGCATGGTAAATTAAATATGGACTCTGTGGGTGGACTGAACATGCCAGCGTTTAACTTAATGACGTTGGGATGGGAAAATGAATGTTACCCTGAGTAAACAGAAAACAGATTAGTCAGTAATAGACCATAAATACATAAATGTAACAGCTGTACAGAGTCATATTAACTTCATGAGACACATCATTGTGATGTCCATTTTTTTTACCTTCTACTTTCCATTTCATTACACATTTTATGGTTAAATTTTTCCCACATTACAGCCTCTGTCATTTCTGTAAAATGAAAATGTGCTAAACGACCAAATAATTAAGGTTAGTATATTTAAATAAAGGCCAGATAGAGTTTTTTCACTGTGCCAGTACAACGATGCTCATAGATTTAAGATTAAGGGAGAAAAAAGATTAAAACTTTTCCAAATTTCCAGAAGTCCCAAATCTGAATGAGTAGTTCTTCATTAGTGTCTGACTAATTTTTAAGTCAAGTGGAAATTAAAGCTTACCTTTTTTAAGTTGGAGGCTGATGTTCCTGGTCATATTAAGCACAGTTCATCATATCATTCAAAATACAAAATTCTTCTATAATTATTTTCTTGTAATCTCATCAAAATGTGATGACTTTTACCCCGCTTCAGAAAAGGTCCCCTTTTTTATGATTACATCACCATGCACAACTGGCCGGAGAAATAATATTAACCAATAGCATCATGCTTCACCTCCACTCAGGGCTTGCTCTACCTAATAAGTGAAATAAGCAGCTGCTTAGAACACTGCAGCCACCAGGGGGCCTCCAACAACTTTTGGGTTATACTGTACCGTTATGTTGTCTAAAGCTGCTTTACCCCTGCATGGTATGGCTCAATTCGACTTTACTGTATTAGCTTTTGGTACCAGCTACTTTGTTTTCCACTGCAGATGAAGTACCCTCTCAACATAGCTGGTCATCATAGCAGCGGCACGTGAAACTGCCGTGATGTGAAGGAGACAAATTTTGTTCAAAATAGAGGCTAATGACAGTAAGACAGAAGACTGCTGAAAAACTGGGAAAAACTGCATCGAAGTTCAGATGACCAGAGGATTCTGGTCGCTCAAAGGCGACACAAGAGGGTACGCTAACCTGGTAGCTAATGTTAGCATATATGTTTAGGGTAATAGTGACGTTTCTGTCTGACCAATCAGTTGTCTGCAGCTTTTGCACGTAACATTTTCATATTGGCTGAGCTCGCTTGGAATCTCAACGGAGGTGGTACCCAACATAGTACCAGGTACCAGGTTTGCCTAAAGGGAAACCAAATAAGGCGAGCCGAGTCGGTGCCATCCAGTGGAAAAGCAGCTTAAGATGACTGAATGAGGGGGAAAGAGCTACTTATTAATCACGTGTTAAAAAACAATGTACACATCTGGAGCCGAAAAACAAAAAAGAAAAACAGAAGAACATAGGTTAAAGATGAAAGAGTGCTTTGTTTGTTTGTTTGTTTTTTTTTATTTTTCTTTTTTTTTGTTAACATTATGTCATTTCTTTTGGCCTGTAGTTTGAAAAGAAGAAAAATAAGGAGTGGATCTGGGATTTATCTAACAAAGTAGGTTCAACTTAGACAGACCCTCTGACTGAATTTCATCCAATCATCTGCAGCACAACTAATCAGATACGAATTTACAAAATGTAGAGAGATTGTGGTAGTCTCTGTTTTTCATTAGCCTATATTTTTACAGTACATCATTTAGCAAGATCGGGGACTGCAAAAAAGTCTTGCATAAGGCCCCCAAAATTAAGAGCCGGCCCAGCCTCCACCTCCCACCACCCCCACCTATCATCAAGAGACAACACTCAGCTAGCTCAGAGACCCTCGCTGATGCCATGTTTCATATATGGAAATACTTAATCGACCATGTTATCATTTCCAATTCCGACTTTGAATCTCCAGTTGCGGTTTAAAGATGTAACTGGGGACGTTTCAAAGTGAGATTCTGTTCTGTAGAGTGTGTTGTTTTTTACCCATCCAAAGCCAAAAGCAAGTTTAAAAAAACTGTTGTCATCATTTTCTGAGAATTTGGTATGTACAGTGATCTTTAGCTACAAAAGCTCAAAGCAAAAAGATCAAAGCAAACAGTTAACTTTACTTCGATTCCTTGAGTCATCAAAAGGCCCATGAGCACTTTTCACGCCTGCCATGGCAGTACGCTTTAGCCTATGATGATGAGGTTTAGGCGTTTTTATAAAGGTTTCTAAGTTTGTTGTGTTGTTTTTACTTGTCTTTGCATGTTTTAGATTCAAATCTGTCTGATTTTAACATACGTTGTCTTTATTGTTCAAACATTTTAGATGTTTTATTCAACATTTCACGAATTCTGTGAACAAGAAACTGAAAAATGATGCTGTAATTATCTATTTACATTCATTTGGTCAAGTTATCTGCCTTAAAATTTGACCTCTACTTCTAAAATATGATAAATACTGGACAAGAATTCATATGAACTCACCATTCTTCACAGTTTTCAGATCATTATTAGCACAAGCTGTAAAGAAATAGAATCTGAAAGCTGTGAAGTTGTACAGGACTAACATATTATCATCATGTTTTGCGTTTATCTGCAAACAATTAGCTTTTACATGATTAAAATCATTGATCCCAAATTTCCAGCAATTCCAAGCTTTGGAATGGTAGTGTGTGTCACATGACCACAGTTCTCACCCTACATTCCAAAATATCTTCAAGGTCAATAATCGCACAATAAACAGAGAAGAATGCTGCTTTAATAAAGATTTGTAGCTGATGAGGTCAGAGATATTTCAGGGCTAATAGGTCCCGGTCACACATTCTCTTTCATGCAGTGGTATCGAGGCAGCCATTTTAGGCCTGCATACCCCACTTTATAGCCAGTCTGCATTCTTGAAATACAGCAGACCACCGAGTCTATTAATCAGTGCGATCAGAATCACCCGGTTCCAGAGTTTGGTGGTTGGGTTTTGATTGCGAGCCTATGATAACACTGCCTTCACTGCCCTACCAGCCTCACTGAGAGCTTTTCCTATACAAAACATAACAGGCCAGGGCCAACTCCCCCAGCTGGTCTAGCGATCATGTCTGGACTGCGCACTCTGAAGCCTTTCAGCTGCCGCTGGAGACAAAGGTGGCCTGTGCGCGGGCATGTTGACTTTGGCGACGCACTCGCTGGGCTTCTGCTTCTCTTTGGCTTCACCTGTTAGAGCTAACGGGAATAGCATAGCGACTCAGAGGCCACATAGTTGTTGGCATCAAAGGGGCAGAATAACTTTACAGTAGCTGTAGGTGAACGTTTAGGTTGCAATCCTGTAAGGGGTTAATATGAATAACACAGTGACACTGAGGCCACATAGTTGTTTGTTAGCAACCATAAAGGGGATGTTTATGTATCTGATATCGTTTGCAAGAAAAGTGTGCAGCATTCCGTACAGCGTTTTTATTTTTTTAAACAAAACAAAGTTTTGTTTTTCCAGCTGAATTCCAGTTAGTATAGCAAACAGCTGCATTCACTGGATATCGTGATAGAAATCGAGTCTTATATTGAGTCATATATCCGAGGGATTTTCACACTCGCTTCCCTCTACACGTCGCGCCAAAACAGCAGGGTTTGTTTTTTCGTTTTGCATGTCAGTAAAATGACCTCTTCCTAACAAGGTAGGTTCTTGACCACACTGCGCGGTGAAAGGACCACTCTGCTGGTACGTCTGGTTTGTGAAACTAAGTAGTCGGTGTCGCTTACATTACACCCCTAATTTCTTTGTTGTGTTTTGATTTGTTTTTTTTTTTTGTTTGTTTGTTTTGTTCTTTTTGCCTATGTCATTACATAGCAGTGCTTAAAGTAGGAACTTTCACTCTATTAGTAGCCCTCATTAAGCCGACTTACTGTTCTTCTTGGCACCACTGTAGAGCCCTATTTGGGAATAGTGTGCTTGTGCTTTTGGGGCCAATAACACACGGTTTTCATACAGTATTCATTCAAACACTTTTGATGAAAATTATTGGCAGAATGTTGAGAAAATTCAAATCTAACTGCCACAAACAATGTCAAAAAGAACGTATATCTATGTGTGTATTGCTGTGTCCCAATTCAGGGGCTGCATCCTTCAAAGGACGCGGTCTATGAAGGCGTGTCCTTCAAAGGCTGTGTAGACACATGAACTGAAATGAGACGTTCTGCTTTACGGCTGATTTCCTGTTGGCGTCACAGCACCGCTGTTCTTGCCCTTATCATTGCATCATGAAACACCGCTCTTGTCAAGTTCTTTTACAGTTCTTTAAAGACGGAACCAGAAACTTTGATTTTAGTCTTTCATTTATTAGATTGTTTTTTTAACATTTGTATCGTTTGCTATTCGACTCAGTTTAAACCCAATACTTACATTTAAAAGTGTCTCCTCAGCCATTCACTCCTCTGCTGACGCCACCATGTTCTCAAATCCTTCCCAGCACACAGGGAACTTCGGGATATGTTGACTGGCGAAGTATCCATAAGTATATATGGCGAAGGATATAAATATCTATTTTGCTGCTGTCGGAACAAAATCTTGTATCTCCATTTTTTTTGTTTTTCAGTTTTTGATATAATTTGAAAAAGCCTGTTTACATTGTATCAAAATTTCATGATGAAAAGACCAAAAGAAACGGACCAAAATGACTTAAAAAGTCTGGTTCCATTGATTCACATTAAAAGTAAATTATGTTTTTTTTCTTCTCCTGTAAAGTTACCATTTTGGAGATACAAGGTTTTGTTCTGACATATGGCTGCTGTCGGAAACAAAACCTCGTATTTCCAAAATGCTCCATGCTCCATAACACAACTAACTAATCTAGCTTTGAGATTTGAGATTTGCTGTTAGAGTAGCATCAAGCTAGCGGTGGTTCACATTCACATTCCTAGTTTTATATTGTTTATTACTGGTCTGTATTTAAGGTAGTAAATTCACACTTTATACCTATATACTCTGATTCATCTGAGCTTTAGCTAAATACACCATTCTATAAATACTCCTATACACTAACTGTCCTAAAAGTGAAACAAAAGTAGACCATTTTTACATTAAACGGGTCTTTTAACTTCATTAAACAGGTCTAAACTTTTGTAAATTATTACATACTAATGTAGAGACTTCAAATATCATTTTAACAGCCACCTTCAACAGTTTTAACTGTAGGATATTTTCTTTGCATGTGTCAAGTATCAGTACTGGTGCTGGTATCAGGATAGTAATTTTGGGTAATGAAATCAATGTTATTGCCCATCCATAAATATACAGAAACAAAAGAGCAAACAATAAACTAAACTGCACGACAAACTATTTGTATGTTCTCCAGATTTGATGAGTGAAAGAAAAGGTCCACATTGTCACATTAGGGCTTGTTAATAAGCCCAGTTTTTTAGTTTCACAGGATAAAACTGCATCTTTCAGTCAAAGAAAAGCAGCCAGGAGCTGAAGACTGTGTGGAATTTGGCTGGTCTAAGGTTGATGATCAAAGTCAGTCTTCACAGTGAAATCCTCGCTGTTCAAAGAGCACCTGCAGCGTTTATGTAAGTCCTGTAAGAGTGAAGTAAACACTGTGAGAGTCAGTTCAGTGCCTTAACTGTTATTTCAAATCTGTGGCTGTTAGTCAGACATAGTAAGACTGAATCCAGCACTGTTGCTCAAACAGGACAGGCTAAAGACAACTTTCTTGTTTTCCTGTTATTTTCTATTAAAATGTAATGATTTTTGCTCCGCCTCTAAAATAACTTCTGAGTTTTAGTTACATCACTGCGCACCAGCAGCTGGGAAGACTATTGACCAAAAATAAATGTTTACCTCCCCCGCCTGTCATCTAGTGCAGACGTCGGCAACCCAAATGTTAAAAGAGCCATTTTGTACTTTCAACAGAAATCAAACCACTTTGGGAGCCTCAACATTTTATGTCCATTTGATTAAAGTAACGTTTTACCATCCTGGCTGAAAATATTTCTTAATATTTGCCAGCTAATGTCCTGGTATAGACTAAATAATATAATATAAATGAAAATGCAGACTTACTTCGCTTTGCTTTAAGCTTTAGCTCAGCTATACCTGCTTTTCTCACATCTCTGACAGGAAGCTTTTCCTCAAGAGTAGAAAAGTTTCTTGTAAAAAGTCCCTCAACTTTCAACTTTTTACGAGGCTGAAGTCGCTTCTCATTCTCCAGCTTCTTGTTTGAATTTCCTGTTCCACCTTACATGGTGCGGTAGTTATATTCTGGCGCCTCAGGCACTATTTAAGGTGGAACGAGAGAATTTGCACAAGAAGCTGGCAAGTGAGAAACTGACGTTTGACTGACTGATGTTCGTCTTAAATCTTTCTCTTTGCTGTTTCGTTAGCTACTAGCTGGGTGAGACTGTGGTCTGCGTTGCTATGGTGACCAGCAGTCTGCATGGCAAACTTCAGGGTTAAAGGGTGAATTGGCAGTTACACATTAACTCCAGCATTTAAGAGCATTTATTGTTAAAACTCTATTAGAACAATCAGCAGAGCTTTATTTTACTGCAGAGGAGGATTATTTTATTTTTACCTAAAAATCTAATTCTGCTGTGGAGCCACAAAAGGGCAGTGAAACAGCCACATGATGCTGATCCTTGATCTAGTGGAAACGCCAGCTCAGAGACCCTCCTGATACCGGGTTTCACTCAGTAAATCATTATGGAGGGAAAAAGCGTTGGTTTCTTGTTCGTGTTGACTTTAAGAATTCCACTGCTTTCTCAAAATTTCTACATAAATCATTGAGATGTAAATATTCCTGAGTGACTCAGCTGTCTAAGCATTGGCCCTATCATCAGATCTTGAATTTGATGATGCTACAGTCATCCGTGGCCAGGAGTCCAAAAGAGCATAGTTGGCCTCGCTCTATCTGGGTGGGTTGAACAGAACTGGTGGTTAACGTTCTCCTTCAAGCACGTTCAGCTGTCCAATGACGTTGCATTAGTGGCATGACTAGGAGGAGTCCTAACTAGTGGGTGGAATTGGATGCAACTAATTTGGAGTGGAAATTGGAAAGTGGACATTGTGTGTCCTTCTCCAAAACAAAGCCGTTTCACTGTTAATTAAAGACTAAAGGAATTCAAGACTATACATTTATTCAAAATTACTGCATAATTTAATCATTGAGATGTAAATAGTCCTGAGTGGCGCAACCATCTCAGTGTAGGAGTTCAACACTGTGGATTCTGCTCTGTTTTAAAGACAAAACTGCAGTCTGGCAGAGTGACTCTGTCTTCCATCTCCAGGCTGCTCACATGCCTGTTTATATATATTAACAGTGACATTAATACACAGTTGTGCGCAAAAGTTTGATCATCCCCAAAAAAGTGATTTTCCAATGAAAATAAGCACATTCTCTGCGTGGAGATCTTAAATATCAAATTTTAGTGCTCAGCTGCCATATATTTGCTGAGTTTAACCCCTTAACAAGGCATCGGCCGGTCGGCAGGCCCAAAGTCTTATTACACACTTCTATAACCTGAGAATAGCTCCATTAGTTTGCATTGAAGTACCTGTAGTTACTGAGTAATAAGGCGTTGTATGAAATAAACCTGGAATGTTAAGGTGTTAACATATTAGGGAAAAAATAAATTATAAAATATGTGCCATAACTTTTGCGCAGGCTACATTTTATCTTTTTATTTTCCTCCCAATGTGTTAAATTCAACAAATAAGCAATAATTGTGTATTAAAATGTGACATGTAGCACGTAATCTGACTGGGACGCCCAAACTTTTGCATAAGAGTGTAGTTTTCAGACTTTTAATGCTTGTTAAATGCTCATGACTGACTTACCACTAGTCACCTAGCTGGTTGTTATGACACGGTGATAGAAAGTAACAGTTTATTCTGGTCAGTAGAAGAAACAACACCATGCTTTAATAATTCAGGTAAGCTGTACTGTAATATTCTACCACATTTAGCTTCCAAGTTATTATAAAAGCACAAATTAAGTGCATTTTTGTCTGTACTGCGCTCTCTGCCTAAAATAACCCATGTCAGTCGCTGCTCATTATCATTCTTCCTCTCAAAAGCTCGCTGTAATTATGGATGATGTAATGGGCAGGGAATGTAATATGTGAAATTGCTGGAATATTTGCAGCGCTTATGTAAACACTGTGGAGTTATTCCTCGCCGCTCGGCTTTTCCTCAAATAGAAGTGTGCTCACAGGAAGTGCTGGGGCTGCCAATGGCACGAGCCCAGCTGCCGTGAAATCACAGATTCCTCTGCCTTTATCCCTGGATATTAAAACTGTAACATTCAGCCCGACACGGACACATTAGCACCACTACCTTCACCTTCAGCCTTTTTCTTTCTCCACCTGTGATTATCATCATGTTTTCTTTTTAGGTGTACAAATGCAACCTCATCTTATTACTAGAACCAGACTGGGCCTTTAAGACAGATTACATGTAAATGACCTCAGTTCTGATTGGCATTAGGTAATTAGGTAATGCCAATCAGAGGTACAGTACCACATTATACATACATTGGTATTGTACCTCATTCAAAAAGCAGTCCAGGATTAACTTTTACTTCAACAGGCAAATATACAGTGGGGTCCAAAAGTCTGAGACCACTAGTGCTTTACTTTGCATTCTTTTCTAATTGAATACAAACATTTTCATTACAGATTATATTATCAGAACAACAAACTGACTGAAAAGTTGAATCTTTGAAATATTTTCATAAATATCAGAATTTCTTGGCATTTGTTTTGTTCCCCTTTTGCTTTAATGACAGCGTGTACTCGAGCTGGACTCCACAAGTATTTTGCAAAAGCCTCTGATGAGCAGATTAAATTCTCCTGAGAGTCGTCTGAACTTGAGCTTGGAAAGAAGAGATGAGACTGAAAAACAGTCTAACCTTTTGGTATAAAGGCCTAAACATGTTCAGTGTGACAAATTTGCTTAAACATGAATAACGAAGTAGAAATAGTGCAGAATCTTAAATATTTCTTCTTTATTTTACTATTTTACTATGCTGTTTATTATTCTTTAGGAGAAAATAGCAGATTTTCAATGTACTCTCAGGCTTTTGGACATGACTGTGTGTAAATCTTTTGGTTTTTGACAACATAAAAATAGCAAATTCAAAACAAGACATTTTTGCAGCTTAGTTTTCGTGTATGGATCTAATGAAATTACGTTTTGAAATTTTAGCAATGTTTACAACAATTTACACATTTGTATTTCAAATAGAAGAGAAAAAAATTGGTATTTGGAGTCTTAATTATATAGTTATATATAATTAATGATATCAATAATCGTATAAACCACAAGCCATCTCACTGTAGATAGGCTCCACTGTTACTTAATAACTACTGTGACTTATTCAGTAACTGCAATTAATTACTCTGTATCCAGTATAAATTATTTGTTGCTATGACTCCTATGATTTTGCCAGTAATTGATATATTACTCAGTATGCAGTATGAATTATTCAGTAACTGTGATTAATTACTCTGTATGCAGTATGAATTATTCAGTAACTGCTATGATTTATTCAAAAACAATTGTTCAATTGTTCAGATTCAACTATGAATTATTCAGGATCTACTATATTCAGTATCCAGTATGAATTATTTAGTGACTACTATGAATTATTCAGTAACTATTACGAATTGTTTGGTATCCACTATGAATTATTTATTATCTACTATTAATTATTCAGTGACACTAATGAGACTATGACAATAATGTGTAAGTTGTTGACAATAAAGAGTAGTTATAAGTGAGGACTGATGTGTCAACTCACATACACTCATAGTTTTATTTTTATTTAATTTTTTATGTTCCTTTTTTAGGTATGTAAAAAGACGGCCGTCAGTCCGTGCCACGTTTGTATTTGTCCCTTATTTTGATGTTTCATGTTTTCTTTATTACGTACAGCAGTTCAGTGAACTCTTCACGAATACAGCTGATCTCCCTATTTCCAGGGTCAACCTTACATAGAAGTGCCGTGTCTGTGCTCGAACTCCTTCACGGTTGCTTAGCGAGGCTAAAAGGCTAACTAATGAAAGGCCTCCTGACAGAAAGCCTTGGGTGTGTCCACTTCTGCTGCCCCACGTTTGAATCCTTTGAACCGGGTGGCGAGACCCTCAAGACATCTGGAGAAGGAACGTGTCCAAGCAGGCAACAACAAACATGATCACACAGATACACTTTCCTCTGTTTATCTTATTAAAAACAATTAACAGTCAGGAAGCAGCCTGGCAGGAGGAGCGTGTCCAGGCAATCTGGCGGCCGTGTAGATGATGTAACAAAACTAACAACCTGCAACATGCCGTCAATGATGTAACTCAACATTTGACTTCTCTCGCCTTTATAAAGGAAATGGAGTGTTAGCTGCAGATAATGGCATAATAGGCATGAACTAACAGCACATAAAGCATTTAAGAACAGATTACATCATTGTTAAAGGGGCACTCCAACCAAAATGAAAAACTGCATCTGTTGTAAAAATGCTTACTCGCCTCCTACAGTGGTGTCAGAATAGTACTAAGAGTGTAATTTCCTGGTTTAAAGAGGAGGAAAACTCCCTTCTAATGATGTATCCTGAAGGTGGAAGGGACTACAAGCAAACTACTGGGGTGGACACTTGAGGACAGGCTATTTGAAATACAAAAGAAAGGCAAATAGCTCAATATCATGACTGTGTTTATTATCAGTGCCTTACTGCATCCCTGTATTCGCACAATGCATGCTGGGTATTGTAGTATAAGAGCACGGATGGGCAAAAATGCAAAGAGGATATGGATTCTGTCAAACCGATGAGGTTGAGGGATATGATGCTGCACTAAAGAATTGTAAATAATACAACAAATAGCATTAAATGCTAGTTTTAAGCTAGAATGCCCCTTTAACCCCTTAGAATCTTAGGCTTATTACATACTAAGGCTTATTATTCAGTAACTACAGGGGCTCCAATGCAAACTGGTTGAGCTATTCTTAGGTTATGGAAGTGTGTAATAAAACTTGGGGCCTTTTAAGGGGTTAAATAAACTGAGGAGGACATCAGTATACAAAACATAAAAATGCAAGGTTAAATATGAAACTTCATACATATCAACTGTTTATTCAATAGGTCCAGAAAATACATTTGAAACATACATGAATGCATATAGGAACCAAGTCAACTTGTGCATACAAACAAAGTCCTAAAATAGAAGATTCAAAATATGAAAGACAAAAATATCTACTCCAGCAAGGCAGAAGTCAAACTATAAGCATGAAACCTCACCTACACAATCGAATGCCGTTTTAAAACAAACAACAAAATACAACGTGTCAGTCTGTTCAATTTATCTCTGGACAAGCCGTTTAGACGCATACCAACACAAATTGCTTTCAGATTTATACTGGATGAAGGCCTCAGAGAGTGCAAGCATTCCAACACTGACATTTCAACTAGTCTTACTACAAATCAGCCTACGAGGCTAAACTCCATCCTTAAACTGAACACATAAAGGTCTGAGTCAATTGATTTAATAGCCCCGCCGAAAAAGAAATCATTGTTTTTCATCAGTTTTCTGGTCAAAGCTCAGCATTCCAGTTGGTTTTGTTACAATTTTGAAAGATATTTTGGTACATCAATCCTTAATATCAGTGCTAAAAATAAGAAAATGAGAATTTTGACAATAGTGCTATTGGTATTAAGATAATTGTATTAATATTTCACTTTTTAAAGTCACAAAAACAAAGGTTCCAGTTCTGATATTGTTTTTTCAGTTGAAAAAAGTACAACACTTCCACTGGTTTGTCATCATTTATAAGCATCAGAAATGTTCTAAGCCAAAATCTGTCCAAAAGTATCCAGACACCTCGTCTAACTAGTGAATTCAGCTACTTTAAATCGCACCTATTGCTGATGCAGGCATTCAGTTGTGCACATTGAGCTTGTATAAACTACATAGAAAAGCATTGTCCAATAGAATGGGATGCTAAGGAGCAGCCATGCGTGTGCCTAAGGTCACTATGCTCAATGCCAAGGGTGGGCTAGAGGGATATCAAGCCCCCCAGTATAGGGATGTGGAGTGATGGAGCTCCATCCAACACCTTGTGTACCAGTAGGACCAATGCTTTTGTGGCTGAATGCAATCAAATTCTCACAGCAACATTTAGTGTAAGGTCTTTAGAGTAGAGTGGAGGCTGCTACTGCAGCAAAGGAGGACAAACTCTCAATTAATACCCTTGATTTCAGAAGAAAAGCTGGATGAGCAGCTTTGGACACATAGTGTATCTAATAGGCACTCAATGGTCAAGGCGTGTCCCTCAAAGTGCTGCCACTGTGAGATGGCATTAGGCTTTGGTACCTCATTGTGAAAGAAAAACAAGTTCCTACACGATTCCATCACCTCTTCACGTACCTCCACTTTGACTCCCCCTCTTAATGCTCTATTACCTCTGACTGTGTGAAACTCAATATTCATAATAAAATAGGCCTATTTACAGGAACTTCACCAAACTGTCACGTTTCACATAAAAGGCACGTTTCTTTTCTCCTTAATGTTTGACTAAAACATCTGTATAAATATTCACATCAACGCCGAAATGATACGGGATTCTATTACTTCCAGCAATCCAAACAGATCAGCCTTAGACGCTGTTCCAAAGGCTACAAGCGCAGCCATTTGTGGCATTGTTACGTAACTCTAACGAATATGACTGATTATGATTGTAACTCAGATATGATCAACATCATTTGGGTAATGATAGGGTGAGGAAGACTGACAAACAGTATTACAAGGCTTCAGCCACGAGCCGCTCTGCCGTGCTGATAGATGCTCCTCTCCGTGAACTCGAAGCGTTTTCTCTCAAGTGGTCTCGGTTTTATTATTAATAACGAGTTTCCCACCAGGATGCACCACATCAACACAAAGGGGGGGTGAGGTTTTGGCTAGTGAGTTGTACCCAGATAGATGTTAGGTTTCTCTGTAATGCTAATCCAGGTGGAGTAAGATCCAATTTCTACATCCTATAGATGTTTATGTATCAGCATCAGCAGATACGTCCATGGAAAATAACTGATATCAACATCGGCCTAGAATTCCCATGTCAGTGCAGTGCTGATCATCTTACTTCTTTCCAAACGAGGCTTCAGGTTCTATTTCTTTGTTTTATTACACAATTATTTTTCCACTTGGTTTTAGGGGGACACTCAAAGAAACAAAAAACAATTTATTTATGTCCTTGTCTTATTGCTTATGCACAAGTGCAGAGCTTGGCTGGTGCTGACCACCAAATGGAAGAGCCAATAAATGTTGCTAAGATAGTTAGAATTTGTGTTCCTAGTGTGGTTCAGTTATGTGAAATTCATGACTCGTCACTGGCTCAAATATTGGTGCTGGAAGAAAGTCCCTATGAAACAACAATGATGGAATCCTGGGCTGCTTTAACTCACAACTTTAACTGTGCATCCTCATTTTCCTTTTCTTCTTTTCCAGAAGAATTGACACTAAACATGTTTGCCCCTCATTCAGTTGTCACATGTTACTCTGAACTGCCCATATCAAACACTTATCTCTCATTATTGACCGACTTTTCACACGAGCTTGCCTTAATGAAATTTAAACATCAATGATTTAATTAATTGTCATCCAACTTTCACAGTACCCCCCCCATTAACTGTGATCATCTAATAAAAACACTGGGTGGCGGTTAATTTCCCAGTGATGGGCTGCAGGATGTAGGAGGGAGGAATCGAGGAGGCATCAGTTGGAGTTTTGAGATTCATCCTAGGAAACATACTTCCAGGGATACACCCCCCATGAGCACCCTTTGAAGTTGGCTGATGAAGCCAAGTACATAAGGATTTTTGGTGACACTTTACTTGAAACTTGCTGCAAACATAACATAATCATGCATAAACATGCCAAGACAGATGTCTTATGCCCCATGTGTCAAAACAAGGCCCACACAGGCCAAGTCAGGCCCATGACACAGTCCTATTCAGCCTGCGAAATTATTCTAATTTTCTATTCCTATAAGCTCGTTTCACCCTGAGATGCACTACAATCCCCAGCATGCACTGCAACATAGCGTGCGTTCTGACCCCCTTCCTCCAACGACCATCTCTGGGCCAGCGGTTACACAAAAAGAAAATATGCCTGGTGTCTAGTTTAAGCAAATAGGCAGTTTTAAAAATACTACTAAAACAATTTATTTTTATTCAGAAGCATTTTTGGATAAGTATTCAGTGCCTATTTTGCTGTTGCAGTTTCAGCATATTTTGAATAAACAATCGTGGCAAAATGTTAAATAAAAATGAAATAAAAACACAACTGGCCCACGGATTTGCTGAGATTTCTCTGTCTTATGCTGTCATGACAGATTATATCCAGTAATATAACAGTGTCATGTTAAAATGAATTGTCATGGCAGCTGTCATAATGTTTGATGTCATGACAGCCAACTAGAGTGCACTTAGCACAATTCAGCATATGACATAAGCTGTCATGACATCAATCTGCAATGACCAATTCCAGTAACATTAATGTGACACTGTAATATTACAAAGACTAAAGACAGCATATGACATCTATGATATGTTTATGGCATATTAATAGTACTGTTATGAAGCAGGGTTCAAATAAAATGTTACTGAATTTTCACATTAGCATAAATTTGAAATCCAAAGAAGTAAACAGACCATCAGTGCTAATGAAATAAGATTGTAGAAATGGTCAATGAAATGAAACGGCAAAGCAATTATTATTTAAATATATACAATTAACCCACATTTTATTTAATCTGCTACATTTGTGTTTAACCTTTGTGTGGTGGTGATGTTTTTGTTACTCAGTGGTCTGGTGCACCCACCACATTATTGTTTGTTTAAATCAATATAGACATAACAATTAATGTAAAAATAACAGATGTTTTCACAAGTGGTCAGCGTAAGGTTCTCCTTTAGCAGCTGTAGCCAGTCAGCTACATGGCTGTCCATGTTGTCCACCCTCACACACACACACACACACACACACACACACACACACACACATATATACAAACACATACACACAGACACACACACACTAACAGCAGGCCATGTAGGAGGAAAACAGAGTGAAGGACACAGCACCTCCACACTTTTATTCCCCGCGTGTTCACCCCAACACCACATGTAATATAAATGTGTAGGAGGTGAACAGTGTGAAGGCATTGGAAATGTGTTATTTTATATGTTCTTTACAAAAAATGGTAAACATTGAAAATGGGTCCCACAGACCCCAACACCACACAAGCGTTGAAAAACACTCATAAAACAAGCCAAAACTGATTCTAGCTGATTACTAACTAAAAAACTACAACAACCATTTCCTGTTTTTGTTTTCTTCCAGCATGAACCACATGAACACAGCCAAGTGAGCTGAACAATTCCCTCCTCACAGAAAGTTAACATCTGATTTACACTTGAAAGCAGATTGCACGATCCAGCTCGAGCCACGGGAGACCGTATTCAGGCCATAAATCTCAGGGCGGTCAAATATTTACAAACACACTCAGATGAAAAGGTCTCGCACGGGCCCTGTCGGAACTGTTTTAATCGCTTCCCCATGAACTCTTACCTACATGCTTAGAAGAGAGAGGGTCTGGCTTGTCTCTCTGACAGAGCCTGCAAATGGCCACTTGCGAAACTCATCTGCGAGGCCCCAGATGGATCACTGTGCTGGCGGAAATGGGGGGATAATGTTTTGGCTCTGCTGAGGATCTCCCCCTCTCACTATAGATCTTTAAAACAGTTAGCATTACTGCAGTAATTGATTTGTACAGTCCTGACTATCCTCTGACTCATTACTGCTTTAGATCATATGCAATCCTCCTGCTTTGATGGTTCATATATGTGTCTGAGCTGCATCTGTCATTGATGTGAATACACTTCAGAGCTCTAAAAGGAAATGTATACATTTATTTTATAATTAAGTTAGCTCCAGCTGTCAAACTACCCACACTGGTGATGAGCACAGAGATATGCGCATGCAGAGTGAAGCGTGATCCGCATGATTCCAGTCTGACCTCATTAGTCACATAGCAACATATCAAATATGTATCTAATCTAGGAATACTTATTCAAATCTGATTTGAAAAAGACGACAGTTTTGTGTTGACACAGCTCTGAATCTTTTATAGGAAAAAAGTTCTGTAGTCTGAACAGCAAGAATATTAGAGCTGGGACCACTTAGCTATTTATCGCTAATTATAAAAAGTGGCCATAAAATCGATAAGAATTTATTGTTTTTGAGTTTCCATTTTTGTATACATGAGCTTTCTGATCCAATCTGAAACTTCAGTCAGGGAAAACACTATCACTAAACACTGTAGTTTAATGCTAAGTCACTGTGAGGTCTTTTCACACAGATGTGCATTTATGCATTTAATGTGCTAAAACCTTCACATCAAGTTTGATGCACTTTTTTATTAAACACTAAAAGCTTGAAGAAGACAGAGGAAGAAAAAATTGATTCATTGAATTGCAATGTGATAAATGTATGTTTCTTTTATCCAGTGCGACTGAAAGATACTGGATAACACACTGGATAGCAGCCCATTCTGCTAAAATTCCAACAAACGGTACAAGAAGATCCACCACACTGAACTCAACCTCTACTGTGTGTGTGGTGGACCTCGAGGCTCTGCTGCAGATCGGACCTCTGTGCATTAAATAGAATAAAAAAACTACAAGAGCAACTATGAGTTCTGACGTGAAAGATGGCATTTGCATTAATGTTAACATTTTCAAAACTTGACGTGCGTTTTTGAGTTGTAGTGAGGATTTAGTCACTCGTTTTTGGTGATCGGATCACGTTCAGATTTTACATGGCTGCATGAAAAGCCAGGCATAAACACTCCCAGGACGCATTGCGATCTAATTAGGATCAGGTCATTCAAACCACATTTGGAGGAGGTCAGAGGCGGATCGTGACCACATTGAACACTAGTGTAAACGGAATGCGTTTTCAATAACCACTGCATAAACAGCAATGTGTCTGCCAAGTGAGAGGATAAACAAGGAAATACAAGATGGAGAATACATGAGGCTGGAGTTCTACCGAAACCAAGAGCCTTCTCTCTTCACCACTGGCAGATAAAAGCATCTAAGCCAAGTTTGGCAATTGATACAGTAACAGAAAAGTAAAACGGAAACAACATAACATTTTTAAGCAGGATGGTAAAATCACATCTCATCTGGTCCAACTGGGGATGCATTTTAGTGAAGTGTAAATACCAAAGTTTCTCCAGATATGATCCGTACATGAGACACATATTAATGCATGGTTTAAACAGACTCAGCGTCTAAAAGTCAGATTAAAAAATCAAATCAGATTCACT
Organism: Colossoma macropomum; assembly: GCF_904425465.1. NCBI lineage: Eukaryota > Metazoa > Chordata > Actinopteri > Characiformes > Serrasalmidae > Colossoma > Colossoma macropomum. The sequence continues at coordinate 7,759,721 of NW_023494810.1, read as the reverse complement.
GTGCTGTGTGAACAAGGCCTCTATCTTTGCTGTGCTTTCGTAAAACTCAGTTTCCAACACCCCATGAACAGCACAGTGTCTTAACACTGCTTTGCTTGCTGTCTAATTCCCAGGGAAGTGAGTGAATAGAGCTTGGCTTCAGAACACACAACCTGAGCATGCATAATGTGTCTGGATGTCACCCAGCTGATCTGTGAGTCATTTATAAGCTCTCACGTTCTATGCAAGTCACATGCCATGTGACTTGCATAGAACCAGACATGGAGGTTCCAGAATGTCCCTGCAGACCAGCACTAACGTCCCACCCTACACGCCATCACCTCTTCTTCTTAGCCAAGTCAAGCCCATGAGTGCATTATATCATGGTGTGACGCAGTCGTGCAGTGTGTTTTATGTCTAAACACCAGGGCGTGGGTCATTTTGTTTACAAATTCTCAGTGATGCACTAGGATCGAGCGCGACTAAGTCACCCTCTGAAAAGCCGGGCGTCTGGAAAGCAAACTTTATCATTGTTCACCGTTGCAGGTATCTGCTAATAAAAAGCTCAGCTATATACCGTTTTGTTTGAATATCAATAAAGCCACTACCTTTACTAAGTCTGCAGTGGCTCGTCTATTTCCCCATGCATAGCCAAGCAGGCACCAAAATGACAAACTCTAGTCCATAAATAATACAAAGCTAAAGTCGATAAAGTCGCCACAACATTATTTTCATATGCTGATCGGTCTGCTATATAGTGGAAGTGCTATCAAATATTTTGCCATGTTCTGTGTTTAAAACAGGCAAAAAAACAAATGATTGTAACCTAACTGGCCTTCTGCTTCCACTAAGCAGATTGGTCGTGCTGGGTATAGTTTAGGCTGATTTAGACCGGTTTGGATTGGCGGCGGCTGCTGCAACCACACTGGACGTTGAGGCCTTGACCGCACTGCCAGCAGCAGAAATGCTCCTTGTGCCAAAACTGCCCATTTGTTTCCTGATGGAAGATCTCAGAGAAGATGAGCTGCATCAAAGAGTGCGAGAAAGAAAGAAGAGGAGAAAACAGGTTAGCACTCCAAGTATTTTAAATTAGATTTCCGAAGGTATTTCACCTGCAGATGATATTATTTACCAAACCAAACAAATCATCAAATTTATCTCCCAACATCTGCATAAGCCAGACAGAGCCTGTCCGATAAGTATGAAAAATTGGAGTCAGGTGGAAAGTCACACAGCTTTGCTTACACTCATGCAAGCCCAAATATGGTGACAAGAACCTCTCAAATGAAAATATGTGCATTTATTTATTGTTGTAAAATAATATATACAGGCATATTTATCATGACATTGCAATATATTGTAACATTGCATATTCAGTGTTATGAGTGATACATATCATTATATCTGTATTTTGCCATTTGTTATTACGGATACCACTCTGGGTTAAAGTGCACAGTTTTCCCCTTGCCTCAAATGTAATTGTTCAGCTAAGACAGGTTTGGTGCCTGAAGTTTGATTCTTTAGCTTTGAACTGGAGGTATGAGGCTAATGTAGCTAAAAAGTAATTGAACTTAAACTCCACAGTTAGCAGTGTGTAAAGTGTATGCCTAAATCAACACACACTGGCCACACTGGCCCCAAACTGTACAGTAGTGTGCAAAAGTCAATGACCACTATTTTTTTCCAGTCAAAATGGCCATTAAGTCCAAGTTATCCATTTTTCAACATCAAGACAAAAAGCAGAAAAAACGTGTTTTAACAGATAATTACAATATTAATTACTAAATACAATATTAAATGATTGTTATTTGCCTTTATTGCAGCATCCATTCTTTTTGGTCCATTTGCTTTCAGTTTTTCTCAGAAATCTGCAGGGATATTTTCCACATCTCCAAAGTTGAGTCTTAGAAGTTGGTTGTATTTTCTGCTTCTCACAATTTAAGCAATTCCAAACACATCCAATGATACTGAGGTCTGGACTTTGTGGTGGTCAGTCCTCTTAGAACATCAGCAGCGTGTTTGATTTCTTCTTTTTTGTCTATTTCCTCTTCTCGGTAATAGTTTATTGACAGCTACACATCCTTTCAGGCCCATGGTGCTGAGTGGTCTTCTCACAGTGGAAGGATGGACAGAAACACCTATGGATGTTTTCAGATCTGAAGCAGCTTGATTTTCTCCTCTCTCTCTAAGATGAAAGCTTTAAGTACTGTTTATCTGAGGGGGCAGTTATGATGGTCTACCAGGTCTTTGGAGTCCCATATCTCCTCATAATTTTTTAACTTCATGACTTTATGGCTATTTACACTGGAAACTGGAATAAATAATGCTCTGACCTTTGTACAGTACAGTAAGTAATCTCAAACAGATATGGTCATGTGGTTTAAATGTACATCCTAAAGCCTGATTCATCTGTACTTTTGTCCATCCAGACATTTCTTGGCTGCTACATTTGGAATCAGGGAAAATTGTGTGCACTAAATTTTTCAACAAACTATCATTCTAAACTCTCACACAGGTACAGTAGGAAATGGGCAAATGGGCAAATATATTGTCTCACCTCGTCACAGCCTGCACAGCGCGGTCTCAGGCTCTGGCAGTAATGGCGGCCGCACAGCAGAGTGCCTTTCCTCCAGAAGTACACCAGGTCCACCAGCGCCTCGCCACACTCAGCACAGACAAAGCAGGTGGGATGCCACAGCTTGTCATAGCCCGCCCTCTCTGCATACACCACTGGACTGTCCAGTGCCGCCAACTCCCCACAACCGCTGCAGTGCTGTGGAGAACAGGAACAAACAGTCATGCTGAGAGGAAGGAGAGCAAACAGTGGAAAAGAGAGGGAGAGAGGAAGGAAGGCAAACACCTACACTCAGCTGAGGGTATAAACTACAGAACAGCAATCTGAGAAAAGCTGATACTGAACTCCAGTATAAAGTAGGGCAGGAAAACGAATTTGACATTTAAAGGAAAACGAATCACATCATAATAATCAAAACTTTATTCAGTAATAAATTATCCATGTGTGAAAACTATAAAAATATATAAACTATAAACTAGACCTAATTGATAAATTATCTGTAATGAATGGAGTAAAAATGCATCATACTTCATTGTAATGTATCGTACTGTACTGTGTTGTATCATACTGTACTGTGGTTGGTACATTCTCTGAGAAAACATATTGAGCTATAGCTTGTGGATGGCAATGTTAGCTCACGGAACTGTAAACTACTGCTCAGAAACAAATGCGGGTGGATCAGAACAAACTCCACTGTGTTGTTCTTAAGTCACAAAAATTGTACTTTTAAAATATTTAGATCAAGAAATGTACTGAATTAAGTCACCTTTCTATCATATAGAATTGAGTTATATAGTTAGTTATGAATATATATATAGCATCATCATCATCGTTAACCGCTTAGTCCATAATAACATATATATGTATGATTTACAATTTCTTGTAATGTTATCTGCTTCTTGTAAAGATTTGTCTTTTCATTTACGAGGAATTCATTTGATTATAACGTCATTTTTAAGGTCCGATGGCTTTCCCAGTTGTTACAGAATCATCTATAGCTTTGTTCATCATTCTGGACCAAGGCCTGACTGATATGAATATTTTGCGGAATGTATATTTATATTTTACACTGGCATTTTATACTTTAGTAGTTTTAATTAAACAGCTTTACTGACTGATATGATTATCAGTAAAATCAAATAAACAGTACAAAACTTACAGTCTTAATAAAAATATTGAAACACTGTTTTTCGTATGTAAAATGTTATTATTGGTTCAATATGAAGTTTTTTGATATATTTGAGATGGTTTTGTTGTTTATTTGCCATGCTGGTGCCATTCCTTAGTTCTGCCTGTATGGCTGTCATATAATTAAACGGGGAGTGACTCATATTGGATTTATATTGGGAAGTTTGTATCTTGGAGATGCCGAAACTAAAAAGGCTGCTAATTATCAGCAATGCCAATAAAATTGTGTCGTCAATATTAGCCAATATTATCCGCCAACTGATTTATCAGTCATTTGAGTTCTATTCTAGGTATGTTTACAATTCTGTTCTGTTACAGCTTCCTACAAAAAAAGAATATTAGTATCGTATTAGAATCACTTTCTATTTCTATCTGCAACAAAACTGCTTTCATATTATTTCAAAAACTCCACACATGCATACTAGATACTAGAAAACCTTATACTGCATAAGTTCTTTAAACCACAAGAAAAGACCTGTGTACTAATGATTAATGGGTTCACTTCAGCATTACTCCTTCTCCTTCTCATACCTACTTCCACCTATCTCAATATACGACCTTGAAGAAGTTACATTTCGTCCCGTTCCGAATCTCCAGAGCTGTAATCAAAGCCACATTGTCATGGCAATAACACACAGGCCCCAAACTGAGCATTCCTGTTATGATAAAACAAAAATCAAGCGCAGATGTTGCTCTTGCTCTAATTATTTTCAGATTTGCAGCTTCCCTCCTTGCCTGAGCCGAGGGGGGGGGGGCTGGAAAAGCATCGCTGATGTGAAATAGGTGAGTTTTTGTTTATGGCTTGTATGTTTATAGTTTAATTCCCAGCCCAGACATCCTGACAAACAAAATCCCAAAAGGTTGCTCTGGACCCAGACCATCCTGCAGACAGTGAAAGCCTAACAACAAATAAGAGAACCTATTAGCTACAGACGCTGAGGCGAATCTATCAGCGCAGCAAAAATATCAGTTCCAACCAGAAAAATCCATAAATCATCTCAGCGGAGTCTTTGAACAAGCATTCACTTGCTGAATGTGTTTTACGTGAAAGGGTGGCATGTAGGCTTTTGAAATCTCTGTTTTCTATTCAAGACCCTACCAGAAAGAAAGAAAGAAAGAAAGAAAAAGACACTGCTTGCGTGGTAACAGCTTGCCAAATTCTGGAAATATGAGAGTAGCAGAGCGGTTTTACAGACAGAAACCCCCCTTTACACCGCAAGAGACCGAGCAAGGACAAATTAGGGTGAAAGAACTGAACTCACACATGCATTCAACAAAGGAGATCTTTGTAAAAGGAAATGTCTTCCAACTAAGGTGGGCAATATGGGAAAAATATCACTTTTTCATGCCACACAATATCAGGATATTTAATTTTTCTGAGGTTTGCAAACAAGTCAGAATAACAAACCAGCAAAATAATAGTGCCATGGCCTTTAGGTATAATACTTTTATACTTTGCATGCAAAAATAAACTTTTTAAGAAAGAATAGGGGAAAATAAATTTAGAAAACCAATTAAAAATAGTATAAATTTATAAAATAAGATCATGACATAATAAGCAGCTGCCTATTACTGTGTTATACAGTGGTGGCTGTTGTTTACAAGCTATCTACAGTTTGTCTACATCAGCGCCTGAATAATTTGAATACTCGAATATTTGTTCACTGTGTTGGTATTGGTTTCTCTATTTCGTATTTGGAAGCTTTGACTTTCTCTAAACCATAAAAATTATAGCCTGCAATAAATTGAATCAGCAAAAACTTTAAATAGAAAAGTTACTGTTAATATACGGAAAAATGTGATAAATAAATAAATAAATAGCTGGTTTAGTTGAATGCATCATAAACAATGCCAGGCATCCATGTCAAGTCGCCTCAGAGCAGAACAAACTACATCACTTTCTCTTTCAATTAAACAGTTTTACAGCAGGATCAAACTTGACTGCTCAAACAGCAGATCTGTTTATTTGTGACAAAATGACAGCAACACGTTTTTACTGCTGGATCAGGCGCGAGTTTCTTCTGCACATCGTTAGTACAACACAGGAGTTGCTCAGGAACTAATCACATTTTAGAAAATTATTCTAAATATAGTAGTTTAAACTGCTTTTGAAAGCAGCAGTGTGTGATTTGTGTGGATCTCTGCCGTTTTTCAGTATTCTAGGAGTACTGATGAAAACCATGATGTACTCAGAAAAGTGCATCACCATAATTTATCATGATAATGATAACGTTTCACATCACTCAGGCCCACTTCCACATAGCTGGCAGTTTGCCATTTGCATGTGTTTCGAGTAACACTCAATCTACACAGGAAATAAACATTTAATTTGTGTGGAGTGTCGTAAAACTGACATGTAATCCCCTCAAGCCAAGACTCCATGTGTTGAAAATAAGTGGAAAACCAACAGGAACTCCAGCGATTGCCATCTAGACTACATCCGAAAAAAGAAAGCCAGTGAGATTTTTACAGGCCTATAAATGTGTTCCAGCAAGGCAACTTAAGAAAAGCACTAATTTACACATCAACTGTAAACCACCAGCTTGAATTCGCTCGTAAGGCTTTTAAAAGACACTCTGTTCCCTTCGTTCGCTCAGAATGAGCATGATTAATGAAGAGCTGTAAAATCCTGCTGTAAAGCTGAAATGTGCTTTGAGTACACACTTTGGGTACACACTGCTACTCTCAGCTAACGCTTTACCTAATATGAGTCCCTGATTATTTCCCTGTGTAACATCCACTTTGCTGCACTAATGGTGGTCTTACTACTCTGCAGAGGCAGTGGGCAGTAACCAGCCATGGGCCAGTTTCCTAGACTCAGATTAATCTTAAGACTGGAATTAAGGGGAATCTTAAAGAAGATAACATAAAAGAGTGTGTTATCACAAATAACATCACAGCTGTGATTGGGTTGCAGGCATAAGCTGAAGGCAAACACAGTAGATCATCACACTGTTCACTGTTCATCACCATTATTTGCGATAATGCACTACCTCGGGTGTTCTGTGTCTTTTATACACGAACAGTTCTGCAAAATAAAGAACAAAGTAAAGCAAAAAAGCCCCAAACATTCTATCAAATGTGCATAAACACCGGCAATTCCTTCTGCCTCAAATGGTATCTGTGTAAGTGTCAAGTGAGATGATCTTAAATCTAGTTGACATGTCTATTGTTTCCCATTTTAAGCCACGGGGGGAGCTGGAGCCTTTCCCAGCAGTCATTGGGTGGAAGGCAGTATACACCCTGGACAGGTCACCAGTCCATCACAGGGCAGACAGACAGACATACACACACATTCATACCTAGGGGCAATTTAGCATGTCCAATTAGCCTGACTGCATGTCTTTGGACTGTGTGAGGAAACCGGAGAACCCGGAGGAAACCCACACAGACACGGGGAGAACATGCAAACTCCACACAGAAAGGACCCTGGTCGCCCAGCTGGGGAATCGAACCCAGGCCCTTTTTTCTGTGAGGCGACAGCGCTACCTACTGCGTCTGACTAAACATGTCAAGAATGTTCTCTCAACAGGAGAAATATTGGATTTATTGACTATAAATCAGACAATTTTACTTGACAAGGTACCCTTTTTTCTATTCATAGAGCCATAAAACTGTCACAATATCAAGTTTTTCAACACTGGCCAGATTAGGCTGAATGTAGTTTTGTTCTTTAAAGGGTTTCACAGCCCGTCTTGTTTACTAAATTGTATTCTGTTCATTTCTGTTTAATCCCAGTTTGTTTACAGAAGTTATCTAATGCCTAATGTGCAAAAGGAGAAACTTAGTAATGACTACCTGCAGCATAAGTTGTTGCTTGGCAGCATAGATATACATACTTAGATGCCGCGTTGGGTCCTGCCAGGCACGTCAACGGTGCCACCCTTTTGGGGCAATCAACGTCGCTGCTGGACTGCATTCAGTACCATTACAGAGCGGCAGTTTAAGAAAGATATTGTCCAAAATTACACTATTTCAAAAATATTTCACCCAGAAAGTGGGATAGGATTATATAACAGAGGGAACGCAGCGATCCATGCTCATGATTGTGTGATGTTTAAGTGTAGATACAGCCGTGTGGTTGGTGATGCACAGAGAACCTGTTGATATGATTGTTTTTCCTCTGGTTTTACATTAAGCTTATTTCCTTTAATAGTCTATGCAGGGGATCTTAACTTTATGTAGTACTTATTTACTTACAATGATGGTTAAAGCTTTGTAGCTCAGTAAATTATAGCATTCCTTAATCCGTGTAGAGATTCATGACAGATTATAATGTTAGCACCTTTTTACACAAACCTGAAATCACCTTCTTATTTGCCAGCTTCTTGTTCGAATTTTCCTGTTCCACCTTAAATGGTGCATCTTCAGGCGCCAGAAAGTGACTGCTGCACTATTTAAGGTGGAATGGGAAAACTTTAGCTTCAAAGCCAACTTTAGCTCCATCCTTCTTACTGTGTTTTGGGGGTTTATTTTATTTTTATGTGTATTAAGATTAGAAATGATTCACACGTTGATGGATTTGCTGATATGTGTGAGATTATGTTTCTACTGGAGCGCTAAACAGTTTTAAGGACAGGTGTTGACTGAATAATTTCCTGCTGGTCTGTTATTTAGAATGATCACAGAAATAAAAGCTAATGAGAGCACTTCTCAACCAATCAGGTAGTGTCGAACAGTTGTGTGATTGCAATTTAATCCAAGACCTAATCTATGACCACAAAACTGGTCCTATATGTTCTTATATTTCCATATAGTTGTACCTTTCTGAGTATTTTTTAAATGTTAATACTTTTTGTATTCAAATATAGTTGTGAAAAATGTAACGTTCTTTTTACTCATTTTCATTTTAGCTATTCACATTGAGTTATTATAATTTCTCTGTTTGTATTTTGTTCTGTTCTGTTGGTTCAGCATCTTCATCCAGATGCTTTGCTGTTTCCTCTCATTTTGGAGGTTTAGCAATTTAGTTGAGACCAAAAGGATCCAAAAGCACCTGACAAACTTCCAGTCCTACGCTGATAGATCCTGGATGAAGTTCCACTATAGATCTATACAAAAATACCTTTTTTTGAAAATATTTTCAGTGCAAATGTTTCTTGCTAGGTTACTTTTAAACCTATTTGAGTCCCTATTCCATTCAATGACACTTTAACGTGTATATGGGTTCCTACTACCACCCCTGCTCTGAGGCTGTTTCTTTCAAAGGTAGCTATCAGCCTTCCTCCAGCAGCAAATGACCTGCTCAGCCTTAATCATGGCCTTAATCAAGCTGTTTGCTCCAAAATCAAAACAAGAGCTTTTTCCTTCAACTTAAAATGCAAGCAGCAAAGTGGCTGCAGATGTTTACTCTGAACATCAGCCTTGATAAGCAGAAGTGGATAATCAGCAAATTGCAGGTGGCTGCAAAAGACCCATGTCTGCAGTTTGAACTAATTCAAGATAGAAGGCCAATTAACTGTGATTGGTCTAGGTAGTATCCACTGTACGTTAAAGCTGCTTCTGAGAGCTCCTGCATTCTGGAGCTCCACATGGTCAGGCATATGGAGGGTTTGGCCTTGAGGTGCAAACGCAGTGTCTTGATTCGCTGCAGCCCTTCTCTGATATGCATTAGCAAACCGGTTCCTCACTGTAGCAGCTGTGATGAATGTGTCTAGCTTTGTTACATATTTGAATTCCCTGGGAAGAGTAGTACATGGCATTAATTAAGCCTAAATCACAGGGCTGAGAGGAAGCGCTGGCTGTATTTCAGGTTCTGGGGAAGTTTTTGAGATACATATCACGATACTGGTGGTTTACAATGATAGTGATGGATGGATGAAGGCAGATAAGGCAGAAGAGGGGGTTGTTAGAGAGAGATATTTCAGACAGACTGTAGGGAACTGAGCTCTAACCAACAGACAATCTTGAAGCAATTAAGAGTTTTCCAGTCTTACCAAAATATGGATCTTGCATTTTTCTACTTGGCCCACATCAAAAGGAGACAGAGAGCATGTGCGTGTGCGTGCATAAGCTGCGTGAAATACCAATTAAGTACTTGAGTATCTCTGTGTTCTTGATTAGACATCATTATGATTCTTACGTAAAAGGTTAAAATCATCAGGACACCTCAAATTTCAACACAGAAATTTCAGAATTTATTTTTAAACTATACTGAAGCAGCAGTTTGCACAGCAGTGTAATATAACAGGGGCGCACAATCATAATCGGGCATAATTTTCACTCCTAACGCGATTGGCAATCATCCGATTTATTTAAAACTTTAGCCAATCTGTGTTGCGATTTTATGAGATACATAATATGAGCCAGATAAGTAGACGGACGCTGCTTTCATTTTTAACCACTGCTACTTTTGTTGTTTAAAAGAACTTCGCATTAGGGATTTTAACCATTTTACTTATAGAATATCTGAATTTTGAAGTGACTAGTAATGAACTACCCCAACAAGAAACTATTTTATATCATGATTCATATGAAGCACCACTCTTCCATAGCAGCCCTGGGCCTTCTCTCTACAATCCACTAGCTCAGCCTGTGCTAACATAAAACTGGCAATATTCCAGTAAGTCCATGAACTTTCTTATTTTTTGTCATATAATCATAAACATTTCATTAAATAGCAGTATTTAATGTAAAAACATTCACTTTGTAAGCAGCATTTTGTCCAATGTCTGAAAATTTCCAACATAGCTTATATTATTGATGATATTTTCCAGTAAATCGGTGTCAGACAAGAACAAGTGGTATTGTGTCATCTCTAGGTGATAGCATTGTATGGACACTATAGCCTCTCGATGTTGGTCTCCCCCATGTGTCAGACAAAATTACCCTTCAGTGGAGGAGCCTGTTTCGCCTGTGAATGGCTAACAAAAGTTGCTCAAAAAATCATTTAACAGCTAATCTGACTGTGACTGTGACATGTCATGACAGACCATGACGTAAAAAAATCGTGATTTGTGCACGTCTAAAATATAGGTAACAAAAAACAACAGCCTTTTTTGGGAAGTTTTACATTTGAAAATAATCAGATAATTTTATTTTGGCCAAATAATTAGCCTATAACCACACGCACTCGAACTTACATATTGGCTCTTCTTGCTGTTCTCCTCCAGTGTTCCATTGGTGGTAGGTTCTGGGTTGGGCTGCTCTTGGGTACCCTTCTCGTTCTTCTGCTTGCCAGCGTTCTCTTTGGCTGCTCCTCCCTCTCCAGGCAGCGCCACCTCTCCCACTCCCAAAGCTTCCTCCTTATAGCTTTTCACAAACTGAGCCATGGCTTTCACTTCAGCCTCTGACAGGCTGTGGCAGTGCGAGGGGTCCTCATCGTATGCTGGAAGCTGTCTCATCAGCTGTCTGCGCCGGTACAGCGCGCCCTCCGTGCCCGCTACAGGCTGCCTTTCCTCAGGGAGAAGCTCCATGTACTGCACGGCCTGGTTGGCACAGATACACATACAAAGAGAGAGAGAGAGAGAATGAGAGGGACATAGTTAGAAAAACAAATTAACCAAAAGCTCAACTAAACAGGTACGTTTTTAGCCTAGACTTAAAGATGGAGGCTGTGTCTGAGTCCCGAACACAGACTGGTAGGTTATTCCAAAGCTGGGGGGCTTTGTATGAAAAGGCTCTCCCCCCTGACGTAACTTTATTTATTCTGGGTACTAATAATGAGCCCGCACCTTGTGATCTAAGTGGGCGTGTCGGTTGATAATAGGAAATAAGGTCACTGAGGTACTGAGGAGCAAGGCCATTCAAAGCTTTATATGTCAGTAGAAGAATTTTGTACTCAATGCGGAATTTAACTGGCAACCAGTGTAAGGTACACAAAATTGGGCTAATGTGGTCAAATTTCCTGGTTTTGCTGAGAACTCTGGCTGCAGCATTCTGGACTAACTGAAGCTTGTTAAGGTTTTGGCTGGAACAACCAGAAAGCAGAGCGTTACACTAATCTAACCTGGACGTGATGAAGGCGTGAACTAACGTTTCTGCATCCTGTAGCGACAGTGCATTTCTTAATTTAGCGATGTTACGCAGGTGGAGGAAAGCTATTCTGGTAATATTGGTAATATGCTCATCGAAGGCCAGACTGGGATCAATCGTGACACCAAGGCTTTTTACAGATGTGCCTGGTGCAATTGAGAAACTATCGAGATTAAGAGTAAACGTAGGCAGATTATCCCTAGCAGCTTTTGGACCAAGAAGAAGGACTTCGGTTTTGTCCGAATTTAGTAAAAGGAAGTTGCTTGACATCCATTCTTTAATGTCTTTTACACAGTCCTCTATCTTATTAAGTTCAGTTTTGTCCTCTGGTTTAGCTGAAATATATAATTGTGTATCATCGGCATAGCAGTGGAAACTGATGCCATGTTTTCTAATGATGGTACCTAGTGGTAGCATATATAAGGTAAATAACATGGGTCCTAAGACAGAGCCCTGTGGAACACCATACTTTACTCTTGTGAGAGCTGATGGTTCACCATTTACATTAACAAACTCAAAGCGATCACTAAGGTAAGATTTGAACCACGAAAGAGCTTTACCTGTCACTCCTACTAGTTTCTCAAGCCTGTCTAATAGAATGGAATGGTCTATTGTGTCAAATGCTGCACTAAGATCGAGTAAAACCAGTAAGGATATGTTTCCTTTGTCAGCGGATAATAAAAGATCATTTACAATTTTCACTAATGCTGTTTCGGTACTATGGTGAGGCCTGAAGCCAGACTGAAATTTTTCATATATATTACTCCTATGCAGATGAGAACATAATTGTTTTGCCACGGCTTTCTCTAAGATTTTTGATAAAAAGGGAAGATTTTTAATAGGTCTATAGTTTGATAGCTCAGAGGGGTCAAGACTAGGTTTCTTTATTAAGGGTTTAATTACACCTAATTTAAGAGATTTTGGAACATACCCGAGGCTGAGAGAAGAGTTTATTATAATTAGAAAGGGCTTAGTTATTTCTGGCAAAACATCTTTAAGTAAACCTGTAGGAATAGGATCTAGTATACAAGTTGTTGTTTTTGTAGATGAAATAATTTGGACGAGCTCTGTTTGTTGGAGTAAAGTAAAAGACTCCAGCGTCTCTGTAGTGGTTATACTGCACTCTAGATCTAGATTAGGTTTATAGGACACTGCACTGCAATGCTGCGCATTTTGAATTTTGTGCCTAATCAATTCAATTTTATTATTGAAGAAGTTCATGAAGTCAATGCTGCTGTAGGCTGATGGTATCTGGGCTTCAGTAGCTGCTTGATTATTAGTTAATTTAGAGATAGTACTGAATAGTAGCCTAGGATTATTCTTGTTATTTCCAATCAATGATGAGAGATAGGCTGAACGTGCTGACTTTAGTGCTTTTCTATAGTCTATAAGACTCTCCTTCCAGGCAGAATGGAAAACCTCAAGTTTAGTCTGACGCCATTTACGCTCTAATCACTAACAGTCTGTTTCATAGCTCGAGTATGGTCATTGTACCATGGAGCCTTTTCTGCCTTATTCTTTTACTTTTAATGGAGCCACATTATCTAAAGTGGAGCGAAAAGTGTCTTCCAAACATTTAGTCAGTATATCTAATTCACTGGGTTCAGACGGACAACTAATTAAGGACGAAAGATCTGGAAGATTTTCAATAAAGCTACTGGGTGTAGACGATGTTATAGTACGTTTAACACTATAGCGTGTGGATGAACATATATTACGACTAAAACTGATTTCATATGAGATTAAGTAGTGGTCTGACACTGCTGTGGTCTGAGGAAGGATGGCCAAATGCTTAATGTCTATACCTAAGGTCAATATTAAGTCTAGAGTGTGGTTACAGTAATGAGTAGGCCCCATAATATTTTGAGTGAAGCCAAAACAGTCTAAAATAGATATGAATGCCTTACTTAGCGGATCCTGTGGTTTGTCTTTGTGGATATTAAAATCTCCAACAATTATTACTTTAAAATAGTTGGATCAACTTGAAAATTTAAGACAATCTGCTGCACAGCTTTTTGGAGTTACCTCAATTTATTTTAGTCAAAAGATCTCCTGACTCGCATTTTGGTGAGCAGTACGAGCGCAATATGATTTAATATGAGCGTACTCGAAATAAAAAAATAAATATTCTTTTTATAGCCTAAAATTCCTACACTTTTTTACTCCAATCTCTGCCCAGTTCAACTGTGTTGGTGACTTAACTGATGAAAAAGCCCTAAAAAAATTAGATTAGGGGTTTAAAAAATTAGACAAAATTAAAATAACTCAAAAAGCTATGTGGCAAATTGTTTTAAGTTGACCCACATATCATTCTGTGGTCATCACCTAGTGTGGGCAGTGGCTCAGCAGCGGCTTTAGCATAACAATAAATTGTGCTTATGTAAGGGTCCTTTCAGGTCACGCATGATAGATATAAGTCACTTACAAAGATGGATGTCAATTGTCAAAGTAGAAAGGTCAGATATGAGCAAAAAATTGAGCAGTAAGACTAAATGAGGGGTGGGCAAAATGACAATATGTTTTCTGAGTACACACCTAAAAATAGTGGTTCTAGAACCATGAACACTCAAAGAACCCTTTGCATGATTAAAGGGTTCTTTGCATCATGAAGGGATACTTCAAATTAGTGGAGAATGTGCTGTAGATGGTTCTACATAGCCCCAAAAAGGGTTCCTCTATTGTTATGATGCTGTCAGGCTTGTTAGAATAGAAGAACTCTTTTCGGTGCTATAAAAACCCTTTTCAAAAAGGTGCTATATAGAACCATCTTTAGCACATTCTCCATTAATCTGAAGAACCCTTTCACAATCAAAGAACACTTTAATCATGCACAGGGTTCTTTGAGTGTTCATGGTTCTACATATAATCACTTTCTTTACTACAGAATGCTTGGAAGAACCATCATTTCTAAGTGCGTATATTGTGGATATTGTGGTCAGCAGTTAAAGAACACTGACCATCTGCATTTTCACTACAAACAGATCATAGTCAGTCCTGTTTTGAACTGCAGTGAGAGAAACACTGAATAAAAGTCATTGTATTATCATGTATTTCTAAATGCAGCTCTACTGTTTCTTTTTTGCTTATTCCAACTTATTAAACCTCAGAAAACTGAATACTGTGATGCACATTGTGTTGTCAAAATATCTTGAAGTACTGTGTTGTTATATTTTTGCCCTTACTTGTTATATGAACATACCTATAACGAACTAAAGGCAAAAGCTCTTTATAGTCTTACAAAATTAAAACCTCTGCATTACATCTGGATTTGTAAAAGACCCACATAAACAAGCAGAAATCCCCAATGAACTCTCCTAAGACTGAACTGGCCCAAACATGAAGCAAGCAGTGTCTCTTGAGCCCAGAAGTCCTAAGAGCTGCACTGTATTATTTATGCAGGATAAGCTGTTCACAAAGAGCCCTAATCTAAGAAGGTAAAGTTTCCAAAAAAAAGAAGACAGGCAATCCATTCATGCAGGAGACCCACCGGAGCTACAACAGACTTTTCCTCCTTTTCCCCGTTCTCCCTCTCCAATCCACCCAGGCACACAGCAACACTGATTCACTGTTAAACCCTCTTTATAATTGTGTTCAACACCAATGCTTTAATATAAACTTTAAGAGTCATTTAACAGCCATTATGTGACAAATAAAAATTATGCTTCTTCTGGCAGGGCTGGGATTCCGGAAAACATTCCAGTTCCTAAATGAGGAGGAGTGAGGAGGGTTAGGGGATGGGATAGCCACTGTTCTTGTCTGTCCCATCACTGTAACACTGCCCTACTGGATACACCTACAAATGAGACAAATGAGCTACTGCACACAAACCGAAAGGAGATGAGGGAGACTAGGCAGGGAAAAGCCAGAGAACTTAAAATTTCTGTAAGGTTTTCCAGAAATTTCCACATAAAATATATATCATCGCAATTTTGTCTGTCAGTTTACTTACATTTACTTTCATTTTATTCATGGGAAAGTGAAATGCACATTTAAATCAAGTATGACTTTTTTGCCACATAAATACAAACCCAATTCCAAAAAAGGGGCAGCAGGTAAAAGGCAAATAAAATGAATGGATGAATTGGAAATTCACTTGACCTTGATTTAAATTAAAACAGTATAACAACAAGATATTTTGTGTTTTCTTCTTCTGGACTTCGTTTTGGTTTTATAAATATGCACTCATCCTGAAACTGACTGCCTGCAACACATTCCAAAAAAGTTGAAACATGAGCAATATAATACTGGAAACATTGTGAAATATTCCAAAAACATCATAACAGATGATTAACAAATCATGCTTGTGTATAAAAGGAGCACTTAGGAAAGGTAGAGTCCTTTCTGAGCAAGAATGAGTCAAGGCACACAACTTTGTCAAAAAATGTGTCAACAGTTTAAGAACAGCATTTCTTAGTGAGTGAACACAAGGATTTTAGTTTCTTCCCGCTCTATGGTGCGGAATATCAAGATTCAGGGAATCTGACAAAACATCTGTGCAAAAAGGGCAAGGCCAAAAATCAACACTCAGCGCCTGTGATCAAGCGGCACTGCTCACCGACATGCCTCTGCGATAAATATAACCACATAGGCTCGGGAATGCTCTGAAAAACATTTTCAGTAAACACAGTTTGTTGCTGCATCTACAAATGCAGGTTAAGACTTCATGTATCAACAACATCCAGAAACGCCGCCGACTTCTCAGAGCTAAAAGTCATCTGAGAAAGACTTACGTGGTCTGAGGAGTCCAAATTGTTTTTAAAAATAATGTATTTTGTGCTCTCCAGGCCAAAAAGGTACAGGACCATCACAACAGTTACCAACCCAAAATTCAAAAGGCAGCGTCTGTCATGGTGAAACTTGTACATCTGTAATGGCACCTTAATGCTGAGGGTTACATACGGATTTTGAAGCAAAGTATACTGTAGATTGGCACAGTCTTGCTGATACAAAGCGGGATGTCCTACATGTGTTACAACAGCAAGGCGTCTTAGTAAGAGGGTGCAGGTGCTAGATTGGCCTGCCTGCAATCCAGAACTGTCTCCTACTGAAAACATATGTTGCATTATGCAGCATAAAATACAACAACAGAGACTCTGAACTGTTGAGCAGCTTAAATTTGACATCAAGCAAGAATGGGAAAAAATTTGACTTTCCACTTTCACAGTTTTCACAGTATTTGGTGTCCTCAGTTCCTAAAAGATTACTGAATGTCTCTAAAAAGAAAGGTGATGAAACACAGGGGTAAATGTGGCCCTGTCCCAAATTATTTGGAACATGTTGCAGGCATCAAATTTAGGATAAGCGTATGTAAACAAAAACCAATGAAGTTAATTAGTTAACACATTAAATATCTTGCCTTTGTGGTGTTTTAACTGAATACAGTTCAAAAAGCAGTAACAAATCATTGCTGCCTGTTTTTACTTTACAAACTGTTTTAACTTCTTAAGAATCTGGGGTGCAACCTCAATCTCATCAGACATATCTCCTAAAAATGTATAACTTAATGGCAATTTTACTGGAAATCAAACCCATGAAAGTCTCTGACACAGCACAGTGGTGTATTACATGAACACAAATTTGTCTTTCAATTTATTTACTTTTGGCAATGACTGAGTTGATGTAATATAATTTATTTGTGTGAAATTGATGTACACATTTGAATCAACCACTTTTTTCAGTGTAAGCCTGCATAATGTCTGTACCATGCACTTTTCAGACATACAAAGAGGCCAAAAAGAATAAAAAAGGGGGTCGCTAGTTCCAAGCTAGCTCAGCATTCTCTTAGCAAACATGTAGTTAGGGAGGGCTGACTTGTTGAGTGAGTAAATCAACATTATGAGTGCCCTGGGCACTATTTAGAAGGAATTCATTCCTTCTTTGAAAGAAAAAAGGCCTGCTTGCTCAGCAGCACAGTAGATGCTAACAGAGACTTCTCTGTCGCTAAGCTAAGGAGCAACACTTTGCTTGCTTCAAAATAAATGGATAATTGAGCATCCAGTCAGCCAGCTGGACAGAAACACAGAACAGTATGGGTTCTATATAAGCTCATTCAAACCAGGTGGTGATTTAGCATGCTTACAACCAGGCCTATGTTATTATCCTCTCTTTATGCTAACTTCCTGGCAGATTTGGCCCAAACCCCGCGGCTATTGACCGCACCACAGTCACCCTCTGGGTAGCCCTACTGTTCTTCATGGCATGATGAGGCATACTTTAAAGCAACCACAGATATTCATAAGCCTCATAAATGAAAACATCTATGTCGCCCTGCATGGAGTCTGAGCGTGACAAACAATAGCGCTACAGTTCTTTACTACTAAGTAATTTATAAGGCAGTTTATTATAAACTAGGACAGACAACCGTGATAGCTGTAACAACAGCCGCAGCACAGCATGCGGAGAGGAAAGTCTCTTTAAAACAGTCGTTGAGGCATGCTCGGTTCAAATTCTCACTGTTTAAATGGTTGGAAAAACAATGTTCGGATAACTACTGGATGCTGTGCTAGTGCTGTGTAGGCCTTCTCATCTATATCAAATAAAACCACAAGTCCAAATTCCTCTGCAGTCAACCTGCCAGACCAGCTATAGAGAACAAAGCTCTCCAACACAACTGGATTGCAGGAAAAGACTGGGGGCTGAAAAAACAGCTTCCCACAATCCTCCTGAGAGATGAAAGTCCTTCGCTTCGGCACACAGCGGACACGCTTTCTGGCAGCCGAGAGCGGAACAGTAAAGCAGAAGTCTTCCTGCCAGGTCTCTAACCCACCGCATATTGCCATTGGTGCAACTGGCAGGACCAATCACAGTATTAAAATCTCCCCACCTCCCTGACAACCAAGCACTCTGGCCAGGGTGAATTAGAGCTTTGTATAAGAATAGGAGCAGTGACAGCCAGGCTTTGCGATAGAGAAAAGGTCAGCTTCATTCCCCGGGTGGCAGCTTTGGGAGTCGGAGCATTCCACGGACAAAGGGAACTGTCCTGTTCCAGGGTTTAGGCCAGAGGTCGCACAATACACATATTATTTTTTTCTTTTTTTCAATACAGCACTGAGTATGAATCACATACGGTCATATTTTATGATAAAAAATTATCTGTGATCATACGCGCACTACTACTCAGAATTCAATAATTATTTAGTTTTAAATGTGGTAATTTAAATTTGATTTATTATTTTTTTTCATTTTAAAATGACAAACGATAAAATGTAAAAATCTACTTTGAACTTGTCTGAAAAATGTTTTTCTATTTTTCTTCAGATTCTCAGATTCCAATCAATTTTTTTGTACCTGTGAAGGTACAGTTGTATGCAAAAGTTTGGGCACCGCTGGTCAAATGAGATGTTTTGTTAATGTTCTAAAAGAAAATAAGTTAACACACCTTCTACACATTTGCCTGCACAGTTTAATACACAATTATTGTGTATTTGGTGAATTTTAAATACTGAGAAAAAAATAAATCATAAAGCATAGCCTGCGCAAAAGAATAGTTCTATATTTTGTTTTCCAATATGGTATACTAGGCAAACGGCTATAAAATGTGCACTAAAATCTGCAGAAAAATGTGATATTTAAGTATGCTGTCTGAGGATGATGTGTTATTTTCAATCAATAAAACATAACCATAGCTTTTGCATGAATGTACACAAGACTAACATATTTCAATCGTTTTATACTGCAATCATAATCATTTTATCAATCAAATGTGATTTTTTTTTTGGGAAGCAAGGATGTTGTTACCATACTTCTGAACGGTACTGTAAACTGTACGAGAATGGTTCCCACTGTTCTACTAAAGGTACTCTCAGGTTTGATATTCCTGTTCATGAAATTTCTAAAAGAGACAACCACAGAAGTAAGAACAGATTTACACTTTGAATTAGAATGTTTTTGTCTAAAATAAAAAAAAAAGTAAAATCACTTGTTGCTTGTGTTATGCTTTCATTATTGGACTCGAAAAAAGAACCACAATACATATTGTAATGTGATGTTTATCATGCACCATTACATGACTAGCAGCCCTCATTCCAGTATTCTACCCCTGACGTCCACATGTGCAGCCAGAGAACAAAGCACCGACAAGTGTTTGTTAGACCGTTGCAGCTTCATATCGCTAACAATCTTATTAGCCTTTGTTCACTGAGCTGATGTGAGCTAGGAAGCTGAGCAGACTGGATGTCAATCATGCGAAGCAATCCTTTATGGCAAGCAAGGAGCGAGGTCTATTTTTCGCTCAACATCCCAGTGGGTTTTCCTGGACAACGAAACAAAGTCTGGCTGTCTCGCTCGTTTTATAATACTAACATCAGGACTCCTTTCTTAACAGTTTCTTCACAGTGACAAAGAATGTTAATTGTCAACAGTGAATTTTCACCATGCTGCATTGTTCAGTGACTGTAGTAATAGAGCTGTGAAGCCTTCAATTGAAACATATGTATTTCTGTGTATTCACACTAGAGGCGGGCAGTGTGTCGATATATAATCGCTATCATGATAAATTGTCACAATACAAATTTCTAAGATGAAATTTAAAATGAAATTTTATGAAATTAAAGATGAAATAAAATCATGATAGCTGTAGGTTTATTATTTATTAAATATTATAGTATTTTTTATGTGGCACTGCAGGTTTTATTGTGTCTGTTCCGACTTGTTAAAACTCAGAAAAGCTGTATATTGTGATGCATGTCATGCAAATGTCTTTAAATATTGTGATATAATGGCCATATTGCCCACCTCTAATTCTTCCCTATTACTGTGGTTCAGTCAGTGCGGGTGAAGTGCCTACTTAAAACCTGTACACTACTACAAATGAAGATGTCAAAAAGAGTTATTTGGAGTGATTCCATAGAACAGAGTGGGGAATTGTAGTTAATTAAA
Source organism: Colossoma macropomum (assembly GCF_904425465.1). Taxonomy (NCBI): domain Eukaryota; kingdom Metazoa; phylum Chordata; class Actinopteri; order Characiformes; family Serrasalmidae; genus Colossoma; species Colossoma macropomum. Next base: position 7,739,128 of record NW_023494810.1, on the reverse strand, counting down.
CTGTGCTGGAATCTGGTTCTCAGTTCCCCACCTCTGCCATTGAGGAACCACTTTTGGTTTGCAAAAGAACCTTTTAATGGATGGAAATAGGCAAACTACAGTAGTTTAAAATATTTTTTTAAGAACCATCCACTGAAAAATTCTTTGATGCATAGAAAGTGGCCCATCCAAAGAAAGAGGCATCACTTCAAGGAATCCTAATTACCTTTATTTTTAGGAGTAATGGTAGCAGTAGCCAAAAAATGCCAGTAAACCATGTAAGGTATCTAATACAGACTGTAAAAATGTCTTTTCACAGCCAAAGTTCTTGTAAAAGAGCAGAGGAATATAAAGATGAAAATACAGAAAATGAGCATTCATCTTGTAAAATAACAGCACTTAAGTGTAAATGTAAAAAAATTATATTAAAATATCATTTAATTTTGTTTCATAATTCAACATTCATAAAGCTCCCAAAAATTGTGTTTCTTCCACCAATGTGACAATGGGTAAAAATTAAGCAGAGTTATTTATCATTTTATTCTTATATTTTACATATGACAGCTATTCTATTGAAATCTTTTTGTGGCAAAGGTGTTTAGATAAGTGGTGCTACCATGTCAAAGGTGGTCCTAGAGGGCTGGATTCCTGCATAGTTTGGTTTATTCTGTGTCAGAGCACAGAAATCAGCAAAATGTGAGCTCCTGGCCCTCAGTTCTCTACTCCTGAGCTAGTAGATGGGAATTGGTCAGGATAAAATTGGGTAAAAATTAATTTCCACTGTATTTATATGTACATAAGTAAGTTGTTTTACAGAATGTCTTAACAGAGTAGCCTTAATAACCTGCTTGCAGTTTGCTGCACATTCGCATTAGCAGAGATGCCATCATTTGAGAATCTGTGTGGAGTGTTAACCTGTGATATCATGATGCATCGTGATCAAATTGTGACTCATGTATTGTGTTGAGGATTGCTTTGTGACCTAGCTGGCAGCACTCAGTCCCGTGTAGTGACAAGTTTCTAGCAGATGGACTCCCTCTAGATTTCTCTTACCAGTTTCTGGGTGAGGCCCGGTGGAGCCCAGTCATAAGTGATGGTGTTGAAGGTGGGGTCTTTGCGAGACACCACAGGGTTGGTGATGATCATACGGTTGCGTTTGTAGACCCTCAGGCCGTCTCCACCCTTCACTTTTGCAGTCAGGTGGGCATACTTGGAGTCCGCCAGCAGTCGGCCCATCTTGCGGTCATCCTCGACGTCCGAGCTGGGAGCGTGGTCTTCCTGGCTGCAGTGGCACTGCACGCAGGCTTTTCTGTTGGAGTATAAATGTAGAGACTGTTGATTAGCAAATGCAGCATGTTTCGGTTCTTTGCTATGACACGATGCACTCAAGTGCCGAGTTACTACTTATGCTCTTGGATTTGACAGCCTGACTGACAGGACAGATAAATAACATGATAAATATCATGAGATCCATCAATAGCTGGTTTCTTAGCAATAACGTAAATGAACATTTGTTATAATTGCTTGTATGTAATGAGTCTAGACAGTCCAGCGAGTTCAAAGCATGAACCAAACAACAAAATGCATTTCCATTGTCAACAGCTTACATGATGTGCACTTAGCAGTGCTCAGCTTATATCAGATCAAGTGCAATAACCTTTTAAAAACATTTCGGTTTGCTTCAACTCGCCTGCGTTTTTGCCACGAATCATCTTTCAAGCCTGCAGAAATCTAAACAGAGACACCCACAGTGGGTGGCGACACGCTTGCGGCAAATCAAGCAGAGCATTCCGCAAACGTCGGGGGAAAGGAGCGAGAAGGGCTAGGAACCCGTTTCCTCATTTTCTTTACGTTTTAGCAGAGAGAATAAATCACCTCCAGGAATGTGGCTGGAATCCAGAGCAGATCCCTTTACATGTCAGACACACCGCACCCCGTCCTGCTGGCGGCTGCCCCACTGACATCTGGGGGGGAAAAAAAAGAAAAGCCAGAGGCAAAAAAAGAGAGAGAGAGAGAAAAGGAGAGAATCATTATTCAGAGAATGACAACAAAGAGAACTGGACTTAAACCTCATGAAGCTGTAAAATTTAAATGAGGTAACTAAAAAGTCAGTGCACTGTTTGAAGTGCTGCTAAGAGCACTGAACGGGATTGAGCACTAATGCGTTTTCTTTAATTACGCATTTTCTTTAGTTAATCCCAAATTTAGATTTTGCAGCTTTTCATTAAAATCACATTACATTTTTTTCCAAAATGTAATCAACTGTTTTGCACCGGAGCTACAAGGCTAATATAGCTACAAAGTAATGGAGCCTTATGCCTCGACAGCTAGCACCGAACAAACTGTATGCCTAAATTACGCTGCCTCAAACTCTGCTAAGTTGTTAAATAATCTCAAATAGATTTGCTTTTGTGGTCTCTGACACTGTATGACATACCGATATATTTAAAAGTGAACAAAAATGTTCAGGCTTTTCATTTTAGGCTGTCCACTTTTATAGATAACAGTATGTCATACACCACAAAAGCAAGTGTATTTAAAGTCGCTAGCTGCTATCATAATGATCATTCTTAAAAAAAACAAGTGGTAGTCACTGTTCATGTGCAATCGGTAGTGTGACCCTGATTGATACATTCACATTATAGATCAGAGGTCTTTAAACCCATTCCATGCATCCAGTTTCCAGTCCTGGAGTTTGTAATTACTGGTTTCCAGTCCTGGAGTTTGTAATAACTGGTAGGTATGACAGTAGTGATCAATCAACTATCACCAGTTCGTTTAACTACAAGGGATTACAAAATCCAGGATAGGTACTAGATTAAAGGTCTGACATTGAAGACCTCCGTTATAGACCATTACAGACTAATTCCCTTTCTGGTTGTGATTGTTGGAGACTTTTTAATTTCTGCAATATTGATCCAAATTTATCTTGACAGTTGAGCTAGCAGACAGTCATTCATAGCTAGACAGGTTGAAAAGCATGTTTAAATGAAAAATCCAGATGTGCAGTGTAACAGTAGGTACTGTCTGATCAGATTTTACTCATACTCTGTAAAACTCACAATGGAAGCTGAGAGGTTACTTGCAGTGAATCAGGCATGCCAGGACACAGATTCACACCCATCCAGACACACACAGGATGTGTCACAAAGCGCCATGCCACACTCAAACACACTGACACATTCAAGTGAGCATGACAGCCCTTGGAAGCAAAGTCGTCTCGCAAGCACTCTTCACTAAGTCTCCCATGGCTGCGATGATGTCACTGACTCCCAAAGCTACTCCCTATTCTCTGATTCTAATGTACTCAAGCACTCCACACCCAAATCGTCACTGACGTAAGAAAACCTTACATCTCCAAAATGGTAGCTTTATAGGAGGAGGAAGAAAACGTCCTTAACTTTAATGTAATCCAATATAATGATGTTTTATTACAAGCCATTTCTATTCATCCCTTCAACATGAATTGTTCATACATTACAAAGGACAGCTGGCATCTTCAAAACAGAGTTACAGGGTTTTCATACAACAAGGGCTTGATAGAGAGTCTGTGCTGTTTGTCCCAAGAGGCTAAACAACCAGTACAAGCACGCACTTGTTTTCTCGGTCTCTAATGGGATGATTACATGATCTACAGCTCCGTGTCTTTGTTTGAAAAGTGTACAACAACTTTTCTAAAGCCCTTTGCCAAGTCTTGGGCCTTTGTTTTTCCTAGAGACTAAACAACAAACAAGTTCCAGTGTGTCCACGTGCAATTACAAAATGAGCCCTCGAAGCTGTTTGTTTTCATACGGGACGAAGGCCAAAGCCTCTTCAAGTGATACAGCTTTCTTCCTAAAGAAGTGAATGGTGGGAAAGACTAATAAGCACAGTTTAAGCTGAAATAGCTTCATCAGAGGAGGTTGGATCAATTCATACAGCATCTATGTACAGTCTTTAAATTTCAGATAGCCTGGATTAAAACGTCACAGCCTGGAGTTTCAGTTCAGCATTAATCTACAGGCACCACATTCAATGACAATAACAACACGGCACACGCCTTGAGTTTCGGTACTGTTTTTGACAAGCCCTCGCCAACTTTGCCTTCAGTGCGAGTGGCTACTTGTGGGACAAAGGAAAGAGGAAACAATGAGGTGCAGATTTTTAAAAAGAAAGCATTTGTTACTTTCTCTGATCTAAGCTTCTTAGAATGAGAACAGTGGTGCATTGGCCTTCTATTGTTGTTTCTTGCTGGCTAGAAAACTAGCAGAGTACACTGTTAGAAATAAAGGTTCTGGTATATTTTTCATTCATCAAGGTACAAACCATGTAAATGTCCCCACAAAGGTACAACAGTGGTTTTAAGGTCCAATTGTGTACCTTATATAAGTTTTTCCAGGTGAAAAGTGCACATTTGTACCTTTTCATAAGAAAATGTTTTAAAACAGAACAATAAAATAAAAGCCTGGAGACGAGACGGTGTGTGTGGAGTCAATACAACTTAGAAAATATAATTTCAGTGGATTATGGTACAGTTATCTTCCCTGACTAAAGGGACTAAGATGTACCCTTAAGGGTATCACCCCAGTGACAAGAGGGGTTCTGCCCCAGTGACAGTTTAGTACCTTTTTTTCTGAGAGTGTAATGTCACAATGTTATATCAGCAATTATGTATAAAAGATGGTAATGTAGTGAATTAAAAGTTGATAGTTGATAGAAAAGTAATAAGTATTTTAAGGTATTTTATTGCTCTAGTTTATAAACAGCTTTGTCCACCTTTTTTAAGATTTAAAAATAAAATTATTTAAATTACATTAAACTATTTCTGTCAACATCTCCTCAAATCTACATTTCTGTTGACCCTGTCCCATTCCCCATTAAAGCACCATCTAACAAACTTCACTTGAGTTAATACAGTAATGGAACATCCTTAAAATGGAGTCTGGGTTCCTCCCAAGAGGAAATGGAAATAAGGGGCATGTTCGTGACGGTTCTAAAATAGAGAGAAGGTTTTGTCATTCCATTTGCATAAAAATGACAGACACTGCAGATTTGTATGGGATTAAACAAACAGATCTTGGCTGGGCTTTCCAAAAGCATCTTAGCACAAAGATGATTCTGAAATGGTAGAGCGAGCATCACACTGAACACTCTCTCTACAAGTTAAGATGACTTGTTAGTAATCAGTTAAATTACAGTACCCCAAAACGCTCTCAGAAAAAAAGGTACTAAACTGTCACTAGGGTGGGAACCTCAAGGGTACATCTCTGTACCTTTAGTCACGGAACATAACTGTACCATAATCCACTGAAATTATATTTTCTAAACTGTATTGACTCCACACACCCCATCTCGTCTCCAGGCTTTTTATTTTATTGATCCGTTTTAAATCATTAGGTTATGAAAAGGTAAAAATGTTTACTTCTCACCTGGAAAAACTTCTATAAGGTACACAATTGGACTTTAAATCCACTATTGTACCTCTGAGGGAACATTTACACTGTTTGTACCTTCATAAACAAAACTGTACCTGCATAGAACCTTTATTTCTAACAGTGCAGGTAAAACTAATCCATTTTGAAAAGGGCAGTGAGTGGCTATTTTTAGTAGCTTAACAATTGCAGATATCATCTGTGCGCTAGGAGAGTTGTGTCCTCATCTTTGTCCGTAAAGGGCAGTGTGAGAGGACAGGTATGAGAGATGTGAAGGGGAGATATGTAATAACACCAGCTCAGAGCTTTCACTCCCTCTGAGGCCATTTGTCAAATGATCATTCCATCAACACATACAAAACCCTACAGGCATCACATCACCAGACCTGCATGAGCCCCCAAAGGGAATATCACTCTGTAAAGACTGTGGCTTAAACTCAGTGATGAAGGGTCAGGAAAAAATAGCATCATGAATACAGGGCAAACAAAACAATCTTTCACACATCTACAGTGAGAGCCCTTTATACGCGTCTCAAAAAAGCAGATGTATTCAAAGAGGTAAATAAAATATGTGTAGATGTGGAGTTTTTGTTTCTGTACATTCTCAGGATAAAAATGTCCTAATTTTCTGTGCAAACCAGGATAAACAGGGCTTACCTACAATGTTAGGATCAACAAAAAGGTCCTGATTTTGTACAGTGCATTTTCACAAAAGCTGCATATTTCATTGCTTTAAAGTAAGACAGCAACGGTTAAGGTAACAGTTAGGTTAAGTGTTAGTACAGAGATACTTACTTATCACTGTTGTCAGAACAAAACCTCATATCTCCAAAATGAGAACTTTACAGGAGAAGGAAACATACTTTACTTTTAATGAGAGTCAATGGAACCAGAGCTTTTTCCAAGTAATTTTGGGTCATTTCTGTTTGTCCATTCAACATAAAATTTACACACAGTATAAAGGACAGGTACCTTCAAATTATGTCAAAAACTGAAAAACAGCAAAAATGGAGATACAACGTTTTGCTCTGACAGCAGCGATATACATACAGTATAATACATATGGGACATACTTATATATAAAGCATATCATTGCTGTCGGGACAAAACCTTGTATCTTCATTTTAGTGTTATTTTCATTTTCTGACATTATTTAAAAAAGGCAGTTGCGCTTTATTTTGTGTCAAAATTTCATGATGAAGGAACCAACAGAAATGGTCCAAAATGACTGGAAGTCCAAATTTAATGGAATTAAATGGAGAAACAAATATTTCTCCTTTTACTTCCATTAAAAGTTAAGAATGTTTTTCCTTCTCCTGTGAAGTTACTTTTTGTAGATACAAAGTTTTGTTCCAACAGCAGCGATATGGGACATTAATATTGCATATAGGTGCTTACACATACAGTAAAGTGCAAAGGTCAGTGACCAACCTTATTTGATTCCAGTCAAACCAGCCATTAAGAACAAATGATTACTTTTTCAGTATTCAGAACAAAGCAAAAAAACATATTTAACAAAAAATAACACAGAAGCTAAAATAATATCAAATGTTTCAGTATTTGGAGACCTGCTTTTAGTTTTTCGGAGGAATCAGCAGGGAAAACTCAGCACCCGCAAAACTCAGTCTTAGAAGTTGGTTACATTTTCTGCTTATCACGATCCAAGTAATCAAACACATTCAGTGGTGTTGAGGTCTGGACTCTGGGGTGGTCAGTCCATTGTTCAGCTTCTTTGTCTGATGTTTCTGTCTCCTTTTCTCAGTGAGGTCTTCTTGACAGCTACACATCCTTTCAGACCCATAGCGCTGAGTTGTCTTCTCATTAATTTTCCTCTGACTTTTCCCTTCTTTATGCACATATATAATCTTTTTTAAAAAGTACTTAAAGGCCATTTTGACTGTAATTTAATTAAATGAATGGTGGTCTCTGACTTTCGCACAGTACCATATAGACATAATACATATCAGACATTTGACCCCACAAGCTGACAGTGTACAAAAACTGTGTGTGGGTGTGTTTGTGGGAGAGCTCGAGAGAATGGAGCAGCAAATATGTGACGAGTTAGTGTTACCAACTCACACTGCGCACCCTTGACACACTTTCAGCCCCTGACGTCCACTAATGAACACCTTGCAAAGCTCCTGAATTACTGTTTTGTTCAGTCGTGAGGCTCAAGTTTCCAGAGAAACACACAGGTCAAGTGCCATTCATCACCCAGAATCACTCGGGGGCCAAACACAGACGTTAAATTACACAAAAACTTTACACAAAAAAAGTCACATATATATGATATTGTTTATTTATGGCCTCCAAAATCTTTCTGAAGTGACCTTCTCATCTTGTCAAAAACTGCAATAATTTGTGCAGGCAATTCAGCCCGAATGGGGCTTTAAATGCCAAATGCTACACCATAATCTGTCAGTGTCAGTTTTATCGTTGATAAATCCTCACTGCGTATCTGAAATGTTCCACAAATAGCTCCGGCCATAAAACTCCTGATATCAACTGCTAACAGTCTGCAAACAGATGAATGTGGTTCCAGAGAGATTAAACACAATGTGTCAGGGGGTTCATGATTCTTCTAACATCTAATATGCATTTAAAACTGAACAGAGTTCAGTGGTCACTCCCATAAGACATTTTTAGTGAATTCTGGCCCAAGTTTCCCCTTTTGCCTTTAGTAGCTGTGTAAAATCTGAAGTTTAAAAGGCCTTTTGAATAGAAAACTTCAGCCCATACACTTCATACATGGAAACTAATCTGCAAGAACAGTCTGCTTTTAATTTATTGTTTCTGTGATGTCACAAAAACCAACACATTTACATATATCCACATATTCGGCCTACAGCAGTTTAGCCCCACCCGTTCATGCTGAAGTTATAAGGCGTGTTTCAGCCCGGACTGCATTTTGAATGAGGCACAATACAGGGCAGCCAATCCGAACAGAGCTCATTTACATAGATCAGATTCAGTCTTAAACGCACAGCAACAAAAATAGTGTGGAAATGGTCATATAAAAATTGATTATAATTATTTTTGGTGCTTAAAACCAGATAAATGTTATAAGTGGATGCTGAGCCCTTTATGTGCAACAAACAAATGTGATATTTAAATTTGCAGCTTCAAATTTATCTCTTAAGTTGAGACAAATACTTAAGATGTTTTATGTAAGTGGCCATATGCTGGCATATATTTCAATATACTACACATATATGTTAGATGTGTGGAAATGTATGTGCATTTACAGACATCAGCATATTTGGCCTACAGCAGTTTAGCCCCGCCCATTCACACTGAAGTTATAAGGAGTGTTTCAGCCTGGACAGGACAGGCAATCAAAACAGAGGTCATTTATAGAGGGATGCACAATGATATTGGGATCATATCAGTATCGGCAGACAAATCAGCACACAAAATATTTCCACATCAGACAGATGATTGAAATGACCAATATGTCAAAATGATATGTTGATGCATTTTTTGTTTTGGGAATGCTGGGCTATTGTGCCAGACTGTCTGCCTTTTATTCTGGAAGAGAAAATTGGATTTTCTTACCCCTTAAACCCACTAAATATGTATCCCTCTAAATAAATGTATATATTTACAGTATAAAAAGTAGAATATGGGCCCATTATTATGGTGGCATGATAACACTTTTACTTATCTGAGCACATTTGTTAGGAAAGTAAGGAAATCTACTTTTCCCTCTGTTCCACTTTAGTCATCAATATTGAATTCCTGGTTCTTTTTTCTGGATGTAATTTCATTCTGTTGTTTTGGTTCAGCTCCTAGACTTTTCTGCTGCTCTACCCTCCCACTTTGGAGCTTTATCACTGCATTTTAGACCAAAAGGATAAAAAAAGGAAAGAAATGGTTCCTAACAGACTTTAGCTCCTCTGGTGAAAGATCAGCCGTAGCCCTTTAAGACCTTAAAGTCCCAGAAAGTCCCTTATTACATCCTACACTCCTGAAAATTATGGTTCTTCAAGGGTTCTTTAGTAAAGAAAGCAGTTCTACATAGAACATGAACATGAACACTCGAAGAATCCTAAAGGGTTCTTTGTAAGGTGAAATGGTTCTTCAGATTGATGGAGAATGTGCTTATGCCATGCGCGCCGTCCCCCACTCACTCACTGTTTTCCATCATCGCTGGGGTTCGTCCTCGCCCGGAGTTCAGGTCCACCTTCCTGCCAGCTCTCGCGGCCGTCATCGGGGCCCGTGGGACGTGCACATGCCATAGGGCTGTATATGGTTCTATACAGAACCTTTTTGAAAATATCCATATATAGCACTAAAAAGGGGTTCTTCTATGGTTACCAGCTTGACAACATTATGACAGAAGAACCCTTTTAGTACTATACAGAAACATCTAGAGCACATTCTCCATCAATCTGAAGAACACTTTCTCATTCAGACAGTTAGCGTCTAGCTAGCACTTATCTAGCACTGGTTTTCAAAACATATATCACACATCTACATCTATATAGCACCAAAAAGGGTTCTTCTATCGTTATGATGTCAAGCCTATAACAACAGAAGAGCCCTTTTTGGTGCTATATAGAACCTTTTTAAAAAGGTTTTATATAGAACCATCTACAGCACGTTCTCCATCAATCTGAAGAACCCTTTCTTGATGCAAAGAACCCTTTTATCATGTAAAGGGTTCTTTGAGTGTTCATAGTTCCATGTAGAACCATTTTCTTTACTAAAGAACCCTTTGAAGAATCATTTTTAAGTGTGTGAGGCTTATTCTTCCGCAACTACAGGGACATCAATGCAAACTAGCTGAACTATTCTTAGGTTATAGTAGTGTGTGATAAAACAGCAGGTGGCCTCTGGCTATTAAAGGGTAACAGGGCTAAATAAGAGATGTTTTGACCTGTTGCTTTTTGCTAGGTTACTAATATTTCAGTCATTATTACACTGAAGCAACACTGCTTTAACTAGAGCTCTTAGGTTACCCCACCCACCTTAGAAACAGCTGCTGTAAACTGATTATATGATCCCTCGTATCATGCCTGATCATTCTATTTAGGTATAAAAGAATTGAAAAGGACTACAAGTCCTTGCAACAACCTCACAGAGGAGTTAAAGGGGAATTCCACCAATTTTTCAAAGTTTCTGAGGTTGAGATAGAAACAAAGTCATCCAGAATGATTTGATGTGAGATGGTTTATTGTATAGAAACGTACAGGCATAGAAGTGCTTCATTGTAGAAAAACCTACTGACTGGCTTACTGATTTCTTTACACTGGTGGTGATAGGAACCAGACGTCCTGATGTCTACAATGCAAATATAGCCATCCAAAACCACCAGTGAACCTACACGTGTTTATATGTAATGTTGATGATGGTAAAATAGTGGTCAATCTGAGAAAATAAGCTTTCTTTGGTGTCTATTTTGCCTTACAACGCCCTTCACGTTCCCCTCCATCATGAATGGGTTAAAATAAAATGATTAAAATATATTTTAGACCAAAATTTCAGACAAAACTACTGAAAAACACATCAGGCAGTGAATTCATACCCATTTCACGTAATAACTTTCTGTGAGGGAGCTTTTAGAGGTGGACATCTGGTTCCTATCACCACCACTGTGAACAATTCTGACTCAGTAAGTTTCTCTAGAACAAAGTATTTCACACCAAACCTCTCTGAATGACTTTGTTGACAGGTTAACCATTTAATCATTCAGATATTTTGAAAAACTGGTGGAGTTGTCCTTTTAAATACAAAGACAGACTCTGCATTGTCCAGCCACCCACGGCTCAAGCTTAAATCTGCCAGAGTGACTGTAAATTTGTCAGCTTGACTGTGAAGCCTCAGCACATTTGCCTGCTGGAGTGAGTCTCCACACAGTAGGCTGAGCTCGCGGACTCTGAGGACTAGAGGAGGAAAATCACAGAGTGTTGCTGAAACGTAGGAAAGTATTTTAATGGGCCTGTCAGGTTGCGCGTGAGGCTGAGAGAAGGTGACTAAGAGGTCGGTGAGCTAGCTGACCTCCATTAAGAGTGGGCAGCTATGTTGTGTCTTTTCCTGACCGGTCAGGAGGGACGGCAAAAAAAGTGAAACTAAAGTGTGAAGCAAACTGACCGGAGATCAAAATCATATTCACTTACGCTGTTTCTGTCACTTCATTCAGACCTACACTCTGAAAAAAGATGGCTCTTCAAGGGTTCTTTAGTAAAGGGAATGATTCTATTTAGAACAATTTCAATGCTTAAACGGTTCTCTGCATGGTGAAATCGATCTTCAGACTGGGGGAAAATGTGTTGTATGTAGTTCTATGTAGAACCTTTTTGAAAATGGTTCTATATTACACCAAAAAGGGTTCTTTAGTAAAGGGAATGATTCTGTTTAGAACAATATCAATGCTTAAATGGTTCTTTGCATGGTGACATGGTTCTTCAGACTGAGGGAAAATGTGTTGTATATGGTTCTATATAAAACCTTTTAGAAAATGGTTCTATATAGCACCAAAGGCGTTCCGTGACATCGTATACAGCACATATACAACACATTCTCTATCAGTCTGAAGACCCACCATGCAGAGAACCATTTAAGCACGAATTGGTCTTTATAGAACCCATGGTTCTGAATAGAACCATTCCCATTACTAAAGAACCTTTAAATTAACGTTGACGTAAAAAAAAAAAAAAACTGACGTTTTGCTTGGAAAATAGTGCCACATTTCAAAATGTCTTTGTTTATTTGTAGCTCCTTCTGTCTGTGTTTCACTCAGACGTTTGGCTTCTGGCATAATCTGCATGTCCTTAAAACGCAGTTGTACAACTTTCACCGCCAAGTCTACACTAGTTTGATGACTGTAAGCTCAAATTCTGAGGGAAAAAAAGTTGAAATGTTTCTTTCTCACCTTCTGCACTCCCGAAATCACATCCATTCCGCCAAAACGAGTTTATTTCCACAGTCAGAGCTTTTTAAACGCAGGGAATTTCGCGCGAATCCAGCAGTCTCCGTTCAGCCTCAGATGCCTCCCCATGAACGACTGCGGCTATTTAACTGAAGCGGGTTTTGCGGGCTTCGTTTTTTCCCCACCCGTATTCCGACTAAACCCCGCCCTCCTGCGCTAGGATTGGCTAGCAGCGTCTAGAAGCCAATCATAGCGCAGGAGTCAAAATACTACCAGCCAATCGTCTTGCAGGAGGGCGCGTGCCTCGTCATAATACGGGTGGAGAGTAAAAAAAACCCTTCTGCTGGGAATCCCTCGCGAGCGCCCAGACCCAGACTCCCGTCCGCCAATCACAGCGAAGAGAACGCACGCCCGGCCAATGAACGGGCTCCTCTTCGCCGCGGGCTTTAGCGGCGTTGGACCGTTGAGGCGCTACAAATTATGCGGCGTGACGTCACGCGCGTCCACGAACGTTATGACTCATGTTGTCTGTCATCAGTTAAACCTCCTGAAATCAGGGGAGGATGTTTCCTGCGTTTCGGCTCCACACTTTATTTTTGCCTTTTTAAGGCTGCGGAATGCATTGAGCACGTATGACAGGCCAAACATGAGTCTGTTTCGCTTATTTTTAGACTTTTTGTGTGGGGCCACGTCAAGCTGAATCGGAAGTTGCCCGGTGTTTATGAACTAGTCATAGCAGACTGAGGTAAACAGCAGTGAAGAATTAGCCATTTAATTTATAACCTAACCCTGTCTCACTGAACTGCTACTCAATACCGCGCAGTTTCTACACTGTATACACGTTTGAGCTGTGAAAGAAGAGGCCAAAGTCATTTTAGATGAGTTAAAGACAGGGAAAAATCATGACTGAGTCTCAAATCGTTCCCTGTCCCCTATATAGTGCACACTGTGTAGGCAGGGTTCAAATTGTGGTAGTTTTAGTCAAAGGTCTGACTATGAGGTGACCTATATTTTGAATATTGTATTTTCAATCTATTTTTATGAAGTTTGTGAAGTTTTGTGAAGCCCTGTAATTTTTTTCCCAAGGCAGGGGTCTTTTAACTTCAACTGTATTACTTTTGAAGGTGCAGTGTGTAAGATTTAGTGGCATCTAGTGGTGAGGTCGCATACTGCAACCAACTGAATACCCCTCCTTCACCCATCCCTTTCCAAGCATGTTGTAGAACCTACAGTGGGCGCCAGGTTTTCTGCAGTCGCCTGTCCCGATTTCGTTTTGCTTCTTCATGTTTTCACTTCTTTGATGTTGAGAATTCACTCTCAATTGCTTTGTCTTGTGTTAAATAATAAGTATGATCCTCCATTTGTCAAAAAGTTGGGTTCTCAAACTTCTCACAACACAGAAAGGTTAGCCAGCACCGGCAGCAACCACTGAATGTTCTTCTTTCTACGTCTTCCATCCGGTGCTATAGTGCCACCAAACTCAAGCTGCTGCTTCAATGTAAAAACTCGAAAGGCACTCTCTAAAGCCCACAATCGATTGTCCGTTCTGGGCTATTGTAGAAATATGGCGGCGCGACATGTTTGCCTTAGTTGGATGAGAACACACTCCCTGTGTAGATATGAAGAGCTCATCCTAAGCTTGAGAAAACATAATGATTCATAGTTATAGGTGATTTTACACTATTGAAAACATGGCTTTGTATACAGACAGATCCCCCTAAATATTACACACTGCATCTTTAAATGATTTTTACAGTTAGAAGATGACAAGAACACACAGCAAGTATCTAATCGCCTACCTTTTCTCAGTTAATGAATTAAAATATATTAATTAGGTAGAAAAAAATAATTTAGTCCTCAGCTAAATAAAATTTAAAAAAGAAACATTTTGCTGGGCGACCAAGTAAAATTCAGTTTGATTGATATATTGATTGTTTCACAGAAAACATATTATTATTATTGCATAAAGCAATAGGCTTTTGTGTACATCACGTTTGAACAGCCTAACATGAATATCTGGCTGCTATAAGGGGCTGCTTTACTCTTATTGGAAGTCGAGAACACCCCCCCAGCCCTAAATCCCCCCCCAGCCCTGTTTATAGGCCATCAAATACTGCCTTCTGCTCCCGAGCAAGTATTTAGACATTTGTCCCTTATTGTAAAATGTTCTCTGTGTTAGTAGAACAAAATATCAAACCAAGTGTTTTATATTGTAAACAGACTAAAACTCATTTTCTTTTTGGTAAAGTATTTTTCAAGCAGCGGCTGCTGTTTCAGATCATTACAGTTTGGGACGTTTCTCCGGGGACTTCTGCAGGTTTACATCCAAAATGCCTTCTGAGTTCAGGATTCCATCAGTGAACACAAACTCAGTGACACCACTGTAAGAAAAACAGCCTGACATTTCCACCTCTGTGCCAGTAGCCTTAGTGCAGTCCAGGCTTTCACACAGATTCAACCATCGGGTTAAAAGCTTCAAACAGCTTTGTGTTAAAAATTATATGAGTTAAACTAACAGACTTCATAGAAGTTTATCAATAGTTAAATGGTTAGTGTCCAAATACATTTGGGGCACTGTTTGTCAGTGGAGAGCCATTTGGGACTCATGAATTTCTACACAAATGAGGGCCACTTTGTGCTGGGTGCAGCTCTTCAGATGAGGAAGAACCAGTAAGGCTCCACAGTGAACTTTAGTTAAATAGCTCAAAATGATTTTCTACAGCTGCTTTATTAAGCTCAGCACTTCTTAAAACCAGTTATTTGGCCTCCACAGCTAAGCAAGTGAGCCATGCCCCTCTGGATGTAGCGCCAACTAGGCTTTCTTCCAGTTCTTCTTCGGAATTGACTAATATAAGCCTGTCTCACACTCTGCCTTGTGTGTTTTATGGTGTCCCTGAATCTTTTGACGCAACATGGCACAGCAAAATGTGAACAGTTTCTTGTGCTTATATGGGTTATTTTAAATTTGGGGTAGGAAACTTGTTTAAAAATGTCTTATTTTCCCATTAAAATTTGTTTACCTTTGTGCTGCGTACTAACTACAATTTAGGAATTCACTAAGCATAAAATGATTAATATTTTCAGATTCTTGTCTACATTCTTATCTACAATACTGAAACCTCACAGAAAATCAGTAAAAAAATAAGTTTTTTTTCTTTTTGTTGACTGAGCAATAAAGGATGTTTTATGGATTGTTTGAATTCCCAAGATATTTTGAAATACTTTTATCATCTTCTCAGTGTCACTGAATATAACATCTAACTAACTAATAACTAAGTAATATTGATCCAGTTTTACTTTATTAGATGTAAATTTTGAACTCCTTCCTTCTGTATTCAGCTAGTAGGAGTACTCTTGTCACTCTTGGGCAGGTTTGCCTCTTATGTAATGCCTTTTTCAGTGAAAAATGTAAAACTATGATATTTTACTGGGTTGTACAGTATGTGACAGATTATTTCTAAAAAAGGGAATCATGAATTGACAACGGAATGTCTATACCAAACAGAAAAACTGAAAAATATTTGTTTTAGTTGCAACAAAGGGGAATTCCACCATTTTAAAAAAAATAATTCTGCATAATTCAGTCAACGAGATGCAAAGTGGTTTGATATGAAATGCTTCATTGCATGAAAACTTACTGACTGGCTTACTAATTTCTTTACAGTGGTGGTGATAGGAACCAGGGTTCCCAATACCTACAATGCCAATCCCAATACCTATAGCCAGTTTATTTACCATCTAATATGACCAGTGAACCTACACGTGTCATCTGAGTTTTTATATGTAATGTTGACGATGAAACCGTTGGTAAATTGGTTTTCTATGGCAAACTGTTTTGCCTTACAATGCCGTGCATGCACCTCTCCGTCATCAATAAAACAAACTCTTTTCTTAAACCCATCATAAAACAGTCTCTCGAGCATCAAGCATATAGTCATAATTTTGTGTCATATCTTTCTGTGAGGGAGATTTTAGAGACATTAAACTTTTCAGACGTCTGGTTCCTGTGAAATGCTCTATTCTGGAGAAACTTGCCGAGTCTTGCTCAAAAAGAGCATCGAAATCAAAAGATTTTAATGCCGCTAAAAGCTTCCACATACAATTATTAGACAAAATTGTTATGAATACACTGCCTGGCATTTTAGGAACTGTTTTATGATAGTTTAAAGAAGAGTTTGGACTTAGAAGCATTTTTAAAATATATTCATTCTCCAGAGATAAATGCAGGACATTGTGAGGCAGCATTGTCCCTCAAAAGACTCAAAAGACACAGAGATTCACTGGTGGTTTTGGATATTAGATGAATTTGATTTATTTGTACTGTACACATTATTACTCCTGTCAACTATCATCACCACTGTTAAGAAATCAGTTAATAAGTTTCTCTACAATGAACCATTTCACATCAAACCACTCTGAATGAATCCCAACCACTGAATTACAGAGAAATTCTGAAAGATTGGTGGAATTCCCTTTTAAGTGTTCTACTTTTCACTGTAACTTCAGGTATTAGGTTTAGGGACATGCAGTGCTCAATATGGAAGAGCATATTAATGCATTTGAATCAAATTTGTCAACTATTTTTTTTAAAAATAATTGTTATGTTGCTATATATTAAATGTGATGTGTGCATATATGTCTACATTTCTCAAACATATGCTTTTAGAGAAGAACAGAGAAACATTCCACCAAAAAAAATCAGACACCCTGCTTGCTTAGACTGTTTATATTAATTCTGATAAAAAATGTCTTCATTAAAAGTGTTCATATCATGTGCTGAGACAGTTCAGTGGTATCGTTCAAATACTTCATAGTCAGTTCATGCTTTTTACCAAAAAGTTAATACATTATCATTTTTGTTCACCACATTGCCACCACATGTTACACTCTCTCACTCGCAGATTCAGACGAGTAGATTTGTAAATAATCTACATGTAAATAATCTACAAATTTGGAAAAAACGTTGAGGGCCTTCATTTCAACATTCTGGCATGGCTTTTTAATCTTAGTGTTGCTGCATCCGTTGCTGTTATTCCACATGAACTTGTGTAATAACAAAGTAATTAGATCCTATGGCACCGTTATCAGAGTTCCAGACCTAGTGCTTCAAGGCTAAGCTAAGCTAAACCTGACCTACAAATCTATCACCACACACATACATTTCCCATGGTAACCTATTTATCACAAATCATCAGCGTGGAACAGAAGCAAGGAAAAAAACAACCAAAAGAAACGCAACGAAGAAGAAAAAGCTGCATAAGGGACATCGAGTGTCCCTTCTTTGTTTTTAAGGCAACGTGACATCATATCCAGCCTTTGCCACGAATGAGCTCGGCGTCGGAAGCCGCTGCCGACAACGCACAGTGAATTTGACAACGACGCTCAAGTATGGCCTGTATCAGATGCACAGGAACATCTAATCTAGATAAACCTTTATCTAGATCCTAAACATTAACACAGAAATGTGTTTTCAGATTGCATACCTTTTTCTCAGAATTGTCTCTTATTTCCCAACCCTTACAATACGCTCAACATATATTCGACCCAGGCCTGGTTCTAATGACCTTTTCACTATTGGTCAGTTTTCCCTTCAGCGTCCTCTGCTGGACGCCCCCAAACTGCTGGTGCCCTCTCGACACACACTCGGGCACTTGAGTGAGAAGTGTGTGTGTGTTCTACATGATGATGCGAGGCTCAGGCACGGAGTCTGTGATGGACTTGTGGGGCAGAACGTTGGC
Organism: Colossoma macropomum; assembly: GCF_904425465.1. Taxonomy (NCBI): domain Eukaryota; kingdom Metazoa; phylum Chordata; class Actinopteri; order Characiformes; family Serrasalmidae; genus Colossoma; species Colossoma macropomum. The sequence goes on along the minus strand of NW_023494810.1, from coordinate 7,721,129 downwards.
ACCGTTGATGTAGAGCTCATCGTTGACGATCACGTCTTCTCCCAGAACCGTCACGTTCTCCATCCGCACCTGAGAGAGAAAGACAGTGTCGTTACACAAGGCAGGTTTTCATTCCATTTTGTTTTTCTCCCCAGTTAAGTCACCTTCAATTCTAACTAGATCCTCCCATCACACGATGCTACCAAGCTGGGAGGCTGAAGGCTGGAAAGAGCATCCTCGTCATGTGACGCTGCTAACGAAATAGGATGGAAGAGAAGGAGGGCTATCCTACCCTTCCAGAAAGAGAGAGAGAAAGAGCCAATTATGCTCTGTTGGAATCCTGGCCACGGATGGCTGTGGCATCACCAGGGGTCGGCAAATATAAAAGGCCCTTTATCCTGCACTGTTCATTTTTCCCCCTAGGAACCTACATCTGACACCTATGTTGGGTGTATGTACCAAATCAGCTGCAATTCTTTTTCACGTGACCATTTTTTCAGCCTCCCTTTATCCCTGAAAGCGACTTTTTGCCTCATCACCCAAATCGTTGATTGCTCATCACCTGTGGCCATTTCAGCACTCAAACTGACCACTGGTTGCCATGGTTTCACTGATGCCAAGCACAAATCAGATGCTAAAAACAAAAAACCTGGTGAGAAATCGCTTGTGTGCCTATTTTTGTTTAATCCCTGTGTCTGTGCAGTCCGTATGTGAGGAAAACAGTATTTGGTCTTGGCGATTACTGTCTATTTGTGGCGAAAGCACCGCCACCATTATTCAATCTCTAGTAGGAACAATTATTTAGAAACCACAAAGGGAGCGCACCGTTTCACAGTGGCGGAGATAAAGCGCAGACTATGCTGCTCAGTGCTCAATTCCTATCGGTAATTGTCACATTGCTTCGCTCCTTATTTGCAAAGTTGAACTCCGCTCAACTTTGTAGCATCACTAAGTGAGGCATCACTGACTCCGCCCACTTCACCAACATTCGCGCTGCCTCCTGTCGCCAGAAATCGCCAGCTCTCATGGAAAATGAATGACCACCTGCCATCTTGTGTTGTGTCGTTGCTGGTAAATGAGCTCTGATCTGATTGGCTGCCCTGTATTGAGTCTCTTTTAGAAAGCAGTCTGGTCATAACATCAATGTGAATGGGTGGTGCTAAACTGAATATATGTGAATGCACTAGTTTTTATGACATTACAAAAGCAATTAATTTAAAATGAGCTGTTCTGCAGTTTGGTTGCTATATATATATATATATATATATATATATATATATATATATATATATATATATATATATATATATGTGGACTATGTGGACTGGGAGTGTATGGTATGTTTTGTTTATTTTTTATGCAAAGTGACAAAAATTCAGTTTCCCATGGTACAGGCCCTTTAACTTGACTTGGAAGATAAACTGTTTATGAATACTTGTAAAAAAAAAAGTAACAAAAAACTAAACGCAGGTGCAAAAATAATGCATAAATTCAGGGTCATGTAGCAGGATTTTCATCATGCGCTTCTTCTACAGCAAACCAACAAAACAAACCACAGTGGGAAAAACAGGGTGTCAGCAGAGCGGCACAGCTGGCTGAGGACAAGATAAGAATGAGAACTTTTTTTGTGCAATTCCAACAAATAACCACATCTGTCTGGATTTGATTTAAAATATAACATCCATTCATTTTTACCACATTTTCAAAAAAGCACATGAACAGAAGCTACACAGACGCTAAACAGAAGCTCAGTGATCAAGTCACTTTAAAGTCTTCAACATCATGTCAGTTTCTCTTGATGAAGTACCCTTTTAAACTCATTTGTAACTAACACTACAGTCAGGTCAGGGTGAAAGATCATTTTCCACAAACAATCACTCATTCTTGCTGGCCCAGACCCTGTCAGCACAGTTAAGTCACGTGGCTGGACCACCACAATCATCTTAAAATAGAAACAGCTTGTGATAACAATTGCAATGACAGTCCAATAACTCTCAGTGTGTAGCAGGTGCTGTACATAATTCAAATAGAAATCAGAAGGCATCAGGCGCTGTTTCTCATCCTGAATGTCCTCCTAACTTCTAACAAGTATTTTGAAGTGACATTGAAGTAAATTAATAATGGCAAGATCCTGTTATCATTGAATTAATTTAGAATGACAACAATCTGTTACCATTACAATAAACTCTTACTACATGTATTTTGAATACACGTAAAAAATACACATATAAAGATGATTTTATTTGAAAATAGAATAAATAACAGAAACTATTCTATTTTTTGTATAGCAAGTGAAAAATGGAACTGCAATCGGCAACGTACACCATCACATTCATCGTCCAGTCATGAAAAAACTTGCACAAGAGCATAAAGTTCTAAGAATATAGAAAGGAATATGGAACTAGTTCTACTGATAAAACTATCAACTTTTAAAACTTAAAAAATTATACACAGTGCAAATGGTACACACTCCCATTGCGTGCATTGGAGGTTACAGGTGTAAAACTGTAAAAACTGCAAAACTGTAAATTCCCGAAGGTTGTGTTTACATTTTTTCTTGAAGAAGTTGTTTATAAATACTGAATTATGGACAAACTTCAGAAGCCACTCACTGTGTGAAAAAAAAAGCAGAACTCCTTACCCACTGTCCTACAGAAGAGCTCCAGCCCACGATGCAGGACTCCAGCCAGGAGTGAGAGCGGATGTGAGCGCCCTTCAGCACCGTGCAGCGTTTGATCCGCACGCCGTCCTCCAGAACAACTCCAGCCCCGATGGTCACATTAGGCCCGATCGTACAGTTCTCCCCGATGACTGCCGTAGGGTCCTGGAAGGAAAGAAAGCTTGTTTAAAGAAATAGTTCAACAAAACAGCTAATTTACACAGTTTCCCCCTAAATAAAGGCAATTGGCCAAGACACGTTTGCTACTTTGGTCTTGCACTGGAGTCTCCTTCCCTGAAGCCTTGTTGAGCTGTTAAGTAATCTCACACAGACTTGCTTCTTTTTGTTTCTGTCTTCTTTTTTGCTTCAGGCTTCAGGACAGCTGTTACTACTGTTTAACTATACAGCATACTTTTACCCATTTCTACTATTTCTCTAAGATCAGGATGAATTTTTTCCACTATTCCTTCGGAGAAAAAAAATACATATAAATTAGTACAATTTTTGGTTTATTATCTGGGTTAGAGTAATTATTCCAGAGTTTAACTAAAATTTACTTGGCAACGCTACCCAAATGTTCCTATTTTATGAGGAGAATAAAGGGAGCTGAGAATGTGATCATCTCATGCTGCCACCTAGTGGATCAACTATCACAAGACTAGCAAGACTCTGGCAGCCTACAGCATCCGCATTTCTTACCACCAGCACATTGCCAAGGAATCCGGGCCCAGTACGGAGTCTCTCCGGAGCGTGCTGTCTGACGGACTGTAGGTACATGCACATACCAGTCAGGAAGTCTTTCGGCTGCCCAATGTCCATCCAGAATCCTGAAACAGGAGAGGCAGTTAAACCACTTTAGTCAAGTAGTTCAGCACTTTAACTCAAAGGGTAAAACAAACCATTACCTCAACTCATATTTATAATGATGTATCAAAACCCAGCTGATACAAAACAATGAATGATGTGAAAGTAACCAGTCTCATATGCTTTAATTCAAACACTTTGGCCTTGACTAGTTTTGCACTGGAGCTACAAGTAGGGTTGCCACCTCAGGCCTGTAAAGTCCCTGGACACTCGATCAGCAGCTTGATTGTTTTTATCTAATTCAGTGGATGGGTAGCTGTGCTTTTCAGACTACGGTAGATAGATCTCAGTTCAGCTACTCTCTTATCAGCTTCTCAGTTATCACACTGAAGTGCTGCCTAGTGTCTAACATCACAAACAGCAAACATTTCCCCAACAACTGTCCTACGCTGAGGGTGCATAACTCAAACCCATTCTGCATGTATAAATGGTGTGACTGGATAAAAAAAGCATTTTAAACATTGAAATTAGTTAAAATGCTTGGATTCCTGCATATTTTGTGTCCACAAATAGAGTATTTTTTGTTCTGGACATGCAACCAAAAACCTGCACAATCCAGGGAGATCCTAGACAGGTAGCAACCCTAACTGCAAGGCTAATATCACTAAATAAAGTACTAGTTAGTATAGTGCAGACTGCATGCTTAAATCATTATAAAGAGGCCTCAACATTACCGTTATCTATGAAAATGTACAAAACTATATTGCATAGCTTTAAGCAGCCATTGTGTAGCCTGAATTTTGTTTGTTCAATTTTATAGATAACTGTATAAAACAGTGTCAGAGGCCATATAAGCAAGTCTATGTGAGATCACAGTTTGAGACAAGTGTGATGATTAATGTATGCAGTTTATCTGGTTAGCTACATTGGCCTCATAGGTCCAGTGCAAAACTAACGAGGCAAACTTCAGACACCATACATGTCTTGGATGATCAACTATATTTTTAGTGAGGGGGAGTTTTGGTGGAACCATCACTTTAAGAGGACAATGTGCTGCTGTACCTTGCAGCTCCATGGCGTATAGATGCCCCTCCTCAGCCATGACTGGGAAAATCTCCTTCTCGATGGAGGTGGGTCGTAGCTGTGGAAAAGCAGAGTGGAATAAATACATCACCGAAACAGAATCCCACAGTAAGAACCCCTTAAAACTAATAAAAAGCGTATGATACAGATAAAAGTCAGTAGATGCATTAGATTAGACATGTCACTATTACTTAAAAAGGCTTGATCGCTGTAATTTACGCTGATCGAAATTATTTAAATTTTCCAAAGCTGTTAATTTTCACAATCATGTTGTTTTAACTGCAATTCATATTGTTTTTAATATAACAAACAGGATTAATTAAGTGTTTTCATTAATAAGGTTGAGGAAATGTGATAAAAGAAAGCAGAAATGCATTTATTGAGACAGCTAATTAGCTTATTTGGTCACTTCAGGCTTGAACATTAATAGCTGCATAATACAAACACAAAAACCGTTATATTACTAATCACAGTTATTTCTATGGCAAGTCTACTAGCTAAAATTTCTGATTGTGACAGGGTTACAGCAGTTGTGCTAACCAGCACCACTAGCATTTATTCACTGTTAGCACTTTTGCTCAAAGTATCCATTTCATTCTCAGGTGTCTGCCTAACCTGGATTCTCTTCAGCATGGAGGGGTTGAAGATGTACATTCCAGCGTTGATCTTGTTGGAGACAAAAACCTGAGGCTTCTCAACAAAGCGGTGAATGCGGCCGGTTTCTCCCTCATACACCACCACACCATACTTCGACGGCTCCTCTACTTTCGTTACCTGTAACAGTAGCCACATGATCACGTGACAAGTCAGTCCAGAGCTCAGGTCGGAAACCCAAATGTTAAGCAGAGCCATTTTGCCCTTTTAACAGAAATCAAACCACCTTGGGAGCCACAACATTTAATGTCCATTTTAACATCTTGGTAAATGTGTCTCAGTGTGTGCTGACGTATCAGTACAGGCTAAAAATATATACAGACTCTGCTCTGCTTTGAGCTTTAGCTCAGCTATAGCAGCTTTTCTCACATCTCCGTCAGGAAACTTTCCCACAGAAGTGGAACAGTTTCTTGTAAAACGTCTCTCAATGGTCAATTTTTTACGAGGCTAAAGTCTGATTCTCATTCGCCAGCTTCTTTTTTTAATTTTCCCGTTCCACCTTAAATGAATGCAGAATGTAACTGCTGCACCATTTAAGGTGGAACGGGTGAATTCGAACAAGAAGCTGGTGAATGAGAATCTGACTTCAGCTTCACAACGTTTTAGTGGTTGTCAGTTTCTCGTTGCAGATTAAACGTATCAGGAAACCAGCTGGAGTGATAATAAACCCAAATAAATCTGTTTCTCTCCAAATTATTGATGTTCACCTTAAATCTCACTCTTTGCTGTTTCATTAGCTACTAGCTAGACGAGATTGTTGTCAGTGCTATGGTGACCAGCAGCCTGTGTGCCAACCTTCAGGGTTAAAGGGTGAATTAGCAGTTGCACATAAACTCCAGCGTTTAAGACCATTTACTGTTAAAACTGTATTAGAACGATCAGCAGAGCTTTATTTTACTGCAAAGGAGGATTTTTTTTCTATTTTTACTTAGAAATCTTATTCTGCCGTGGAGCCGCAACAGGACAGTAAAAGAGCCGCGTGCTGCCGATTCCTGATCTAGAGAGATATACTGAGGTTACAGAGCCTCAGTGTGACAATGACATCCTGGTAACGTTCACTGTCTTTCTGTAAAATGTAGTGATTCTTTGGCCTTTTCCTAACTGCTAAACTGAACTGGTTAAATATTCTCACTGGCCACTTTATTAGACACACTTACCTTATAGCTCCACCTTGGTGTACAGTTAAAGACTGTAGCCCATCTCTGTTTGCCATCATCTAGCCCTTCATCAATAGTCAGTTTCTGACCACAGATGAACAACAGTCTGTAAGTGTACACTTATATAGTAAGCTATAAGGTAGGTGGAGCTCATAAAGTGGTCAGTAAGTGGACGTACAAGGTAAGATATCTAAAAAAAAATAAAAAAAAGGTAAGCATTGAGATATCCTGGCAAAAAGTCACTTACAACAATGGTGCCTTCTTTGCCGTGATTCTTATGGAATTTAAGCATGTCCTCAAAGGGGAAGTCGCAGATGACGTCACTGTTGAGCACAAAAAAGGCCTCCTCGTTGTCAGTCAGCAGTTCCCGGGCCAAAGCAAGTGGACCAGCTACAAGAAGAGAAGTCCAGGGGAATTAGGCACATTAAGAACTACTCTGATACAAATATCAATGTCAACGTTAAGACATTAAGCCTGTGAACTGCCAACTCATTATTCAGTTACTAATCTTAAAACGTACTAATTAGCAACTAGAAATGACTTGGCGACTATAAATTACTTGGCAACTATAAAATAATAATAACTCTTCCTAGTAAATCTTCCTAACTGAATCAAATTAGATAGATTTACACCTCAATTAACTACTATGAAACTAATGTGTAAGTCATGTAGTTATGATAATGAGGAGCTGAAGTGTGAGCCGAAAAGTCCTTCTAGTTTAAGCCTGAAACATCTCAGGCTTACAACATCCTAAGGCTTATTTTTCAGTAACTACAATGCAAACTGGCTGGCTGAGTTATTCCTAAAGGGGTACTCCACTGATTTATTTTTTTAATATCTGCATAATTAAATGGTTAAGATGTAAACAAAGTCATTCAGAGTGGTTTGCTGTGAAAATGCTTCGAAATTTGCCAAGTCAGAATTGTTCACTGTGGTGGTGATAGGAACCAGACGTCTGAAGCATTAAATGCCTCTGTATGCTAGTTATGTAACAAAGTTATAACATGAAATGGTTGTGAATATGCTGTCTGATTCCCGATACCCTCTGTTCTGATGGTTTTATAATAAGCCTTTGGCTTTTTTAAAATGCCTGCAATGGCAGAGATGTAAATTTACCACTATTTACCATCAACTACATTATATAAAAAAACCTCAGAAGACACGTTTAGGTTCATTGGTCATTTTGTATAGTAAATAAAATGTCTATATTTGTGTCGTAGACATCAAAACACAGTAAAGAAATCTGAGTTGGTCATTTTCTCTACAATCTCTCTTCATTTCACATTGAACCTCCCCAAATCACTTTTTTAAAAATTTCAATGATTAATTTTTTGAAATTTGAATTTTTGAAATTTTTAAATTTTGAAAAACTGATTGAATTTCCTGTTACCAGCCAGCAGATCATGGCCATTTAAAGGGTTAAACTTTCACAGTAAGTCTTAGGAGGCAGAATTCACCTACCTGTACCCAGAGGCTCCTTCTCATGGGAAAGGGAGATTTTTATTCCGAGCTGTCAAAGTCAGAATATATCGTTATTATTCACGTAGAACTACTTTGTCGATACACAGACACTGCCATATCCACTTCCTGTTAACTTCTATGTTTCCACGTCATTACAGAGCAACGTTGACTCTCATATGTTTACATTATGACACTGAAGCACAAACTGGGATTTTCCCTCTTTTTCAGTGTTCATTCACACGTCATCAGCATTTGTAGTGTAGGATCAAACTAGTCTTACTCTCTGTTCCTGCGCTTTCATCTCTCTCTCCAGGAGTTCAGACATGTAGCTCACAGCCAGAATGACATGACGGACTCCAGCCTGTCACAAAATAAACAGATTAATATGATTATGCTAGCAAAGCAGAGATTGATCTCTCAGCAAAGAGAAAGTGAGCATCAACCAAGAAACCATGGGAAAGACCGAAGAACTGTTGCTACATAAGTAGCATTTACTGCATGTCCTCATTTATTTTCATTTCAAAGTGGTCCTGAGACCCCAGGCTCTTCTTTGCTTTCATATAAACAATGAGCAATTAATGGGATTTTATTAGTCCTTATTAAGGCCTGCCTAATTGATCGCTTGGTCCATTTGAAACAAAGCATTTTTTCATCTTTTGATGAAATACGAGAAAAATAAGAGCCAATTCAAAGAAACCAATAAAAATGACTGCTGGGAACCTCCATCCCCACACTCTCATCTAAATCACTCATCCTTCTGGGTCGCAGGGGAGCTGGAGCCTATCCCAGCTGTCATTGGGCAAAAGACACCTCCATCCCCACGATACTAAATTTGGATTATCACAGCAAGAAGGGCCTGGGTTCTGTTCCCTGGCTGGGCGATGGAGGTCCTTTCTGTGGAGTTTACATGTTCTCCCTGTGTCTGGGTGGGTTTCCTTCCACAGTCCAAAGACATGCAGTCAGGCCAATTAGAGATGCTAAAATGGCCCTAGGTGTGAGAGTGTGAGGGTCAGTGTGTATGTCTGTTCTATGATGGACTGGCGACCAGTCCAGGGAGTTTCCTGCGGCCCACCCATGGAGAGGTGGGATAGGCTCCAACACCCCCTGCAACCCAATAGGATAAGCAACTTAGAAAATGTGTGTGATCCAAAGCCAACACTGTGTGGGCTAAACACATGAAGCACACTAAGACATTCGCACCACTTTGTTACCCAAATGTAATATAAATATCATACAAACACCATTGTTTGTTCTATAATGGGCCAAAATGGTATTTAAATTTTTTTCATTTTAAATTATTTGTTTGTTAAACAACATAAATCAAACAAAGCACTACATGAAAAGTAAGAGGCAGCGAGGCAGCGAGGCAGCTGGCTATTTAGCATAATGAGTCATCCATAATTATGCTGTGACATTTTGGTTCAGGTGTAGCAGCAGCATTTAAATATAGCGTGAGTGCTGCCTCACGTTATTTACGTCATAAAATTGCTACACAGATTCGCAACAATCAACTGGCAGATTGCCGATTTTGTGTTTTGAGCAAAAATGCTGATTCTTATCTTGGCTGATTCTAAATGTGCAAATGTGCATCCATACTATTTAACTAAACCTACTGGAGCCTACTTTGATGATGTAGGATTCTAATAACTGTACACGTGTTATATATATATATATATTAATATATATATATATATATTATATATTATATCAGACCACTCTGAATGACTCTGTTTACATCTCAATCACTGAAAAATCAGTGGAATTCCCCTTTAAGTGCAGAATCTATGTAACTAGTCACCATCCACTTCCGGCCAGCAGAGACTACCTATGTAACGCAGGGCTTTATGGCGAACGCAACACCTACTAACCTTCACTAAAGCCTCCACTTGATGGAGGAGAATGGGCTTGTTGCAGAATTCCACCAGTGGCTTTGGCACGCTGAGAGTGAGGGGCCGTAATCTAGTGCCGTAGCCCCCGACGAGAATCAGAGCTTTCATTGCGGATGCACAGAAGAGCAGTCAGACGTGGCTGGAAAGGGACAGGATGCACAGGAGCATCAGGTATGACCAGCTTACACCTGCACCTGAATGGAAAAGGCGGAGTCAGAGGAGGAGACAAACCCACACATCCTAGAAGGAACTGACAATGGAAACATTGGGCAAGAAATACCATTCGTACTTTAGGGCGTTATTATAATATCATAATACTGTCTGTGTCATAGTGGCTGCATTCCTCTTCACTACTGTGTAGTTAATGAATGAATGAATAAGATTAGTCACAGCTCCTGCGAAAGATCACACTATCACATTATAAACACTCTCTTTTTGTTTTTACAAGGTATTAATCTCTGTCTCTACATCTTACACACCTCTTCCACTCCTACAAACTAGATTAAGCTCGTGAAACTTATTTATCTAGATTATCTTATCGCGACCCTTTCGAATTTTCCCGTTCCACCTTAAACGGTGGAATGAACACATTCTGTTACACTCTCCCTGAGGCGCCAGAACGGAACAGACGCACTATTTAAGGTGGAACGGAAAAATCCGAATGAGAAGCTGATTTCTGTACTCGCTGTACAGAACTGACACAGGCCAGAACATATAAAACGCCTTATTTTAAGTCAAACACAGTATTTCAGATAAATGTTATAGCGAAAAAACAACAATTCTCACTGAATGGATGAATAAACTGGCATCTGTAACTTCATACTTCGCTAATGACTGTCAGTCTTTCTTAGCTATCAACTGCACCGCCAGCTAAAATCCTCGTTTCACAGCCACAAGTCACCGTTTAGTAACAGATATACCTCCAAAACTGTTTATATATCAAAACATTGTTATTATACTTTTTATATATTAGGTTAGTTGGTGATATTATCGTTATAACACAGCCGGTAACTAAGAAACACCGGCGAACACAGCAGCAGCATCTCACTCACCAGTGACAGCTTCACTTGCTGAACTTGTGGATCCGGTTGCTCGTTGGTCCCAAAATCTCCCGAAAAGCAGATTAAGGAGCAGTTCTGTCACTCCGGAGGGGGCAGTTACAGGAATGAGGCTCACACTGCTGCCTAACGGAGCTGCTACAGAGTCACAAACAGAGTTAATTCATTGAATAAGAGCCCAGTTCACTCCTGAGGCAGATCCGGACCAGTGGGCCGGGCCTGATCAACTACGTAGTAGGTCGATGGTCAACGGAACGTACCATCTCGTTAAAGGGGAATTACTACCAGAGAACTTGTAGAGAGGAGAATCCCCGCTCTGCAATGTCCTCCGGGTTTCTCAGACGCTAGAGGGCGCTCCCGAGCGAGTCCGAAATGAATGGGTTGATATGGAGCATTTGAGCAAAATCATAGTTTATAAATGCTTCAACATTTTAAATGTAAAAGAATAATTTATTTCCTGAACAATGAATAACATAAAACGTTTTAACACCGCTGTTATATTTTTAAGAGCTTTTAAACTCGAGTTATAGGAGTTTAAAACGGCGGCTCATGTATATTCATGACGTCAGTTTGCGCGAACAGCCAATGAGCTGCTCCGCTCGCCAATCAATCATCGAGCTCTAGCAGTAAAATGTATTTTTATATGAATTTACATTAAGAATTCTTAAAGAAAAAAAGATTGTATGTTTCTCTACAAGTGACTATTTCTCATCAAAACACTCTGGTTGAACTGAATTAGAATCAACTGAATCAGAAATGATGAAAGTTTTGTTTACTTTCTTTTATTCACATTATACAAATACGCGGGGTGGGGGGGCGCAGTATCATAGGAACTCATATAATAATTATTTTCGGTAAATCTGTGCTCATATATGGAGAATTATGAGTGTATTTTCACAAATAATGATTATATTTTTCTAAAAATCGAAAATTAAGCAAATTTACAATGTCTTTCTATAAAAGTGTGTTTTAAAGTCTGTGTTTGTGAGGTACTTTTTACTGTTTTTTTTTTTCATTTAAACACAGGTCAAAGTGTTATTTGAGGATAATAGCAGCACTTCTGGGGAGTTAAAGGAAATTGTATGTATGTGAATTACGGTTGAACTACAGCCAGTCCTGCTGCTATTCTTAAGAAAAATTATTTGCCCCCCCCCCTTCAGGAATGGTATATGCCGCAGTATGTGATTTGGCCGCGCCCCATTCGTCCTCAGCCTCGACCAATCACAGAAGAACAACGTGGCGCGGAAGTAGAAACACTGCGCTGTCAGTTCATCACGGCCAAAAACAAACCGGGTTTCTGAATGTGATGTAACGATTTTAATGTACAGACGAGTTTTTCCGAATACTGGTTTATATATAAACTCAGCTTTAGATTAGATGAGATAAACCTAATTGTCCACAAAGGGAACTGCTGGACTCGGAGAGCCGCTGCTCTACAAACACCGATATACAGTCAAACACAAGCGACTCAGTTCAGCTTCCTTAAAGATGCAGTTAAGGAGCCCAAAACCTCACTGAAGCTAAAAGTGCTGTTACTTAGATGAGGCATAAAAAGTAGACATAAAAAAACAACTTGATTTAATATATATATATATATATATATATATAGAGAGAGAGAGAGAGAGAGAGAGAGAGAGAGAGAGAGAGAGAGAAGGTTCTCATGTAGAGCTGCAGTAGAACCTCTTACTACACTACATGGCCAAAAGTTTGTGGACACTTGACCATCACACCTATATGAGCTTGTTGGACATCCTATTCCAAATCCATGGGCATTAATATGGAGATGCGCCTCTTTGTAGCTAGAACAGCTTCCACTCTTTTCTAGAAAGGTTTTCAACAGTTTAGAGTGTGTGGGAATTTGTGCCCAGTCAAAAGAGCATTTGCGAGGTCAGGCACTGATGTTGGATGAGTAGGCCTGGCTCACAACAGACATTCTAATTCATCCCAAAAGTGATCAGTGGGGTTCAGGTCAGGGCTCTGTGCAGGCCACTGTGTTTCTCCACACCAAGCTCATCAAATCTACACCTTTATGGAGCTCGCTTTGTGCACAGGGGTTCAGTCATGCGGGAACAGGAATGGGCCTTCTCCAAATTGTTGCCACAAAGTCGGAAGCATAAAATTGTCCAAAATGTCTTCGTGTGCTGTAGCATGAACATCACCCTTCACTGGAACGAATGGGCCCAAACCCTGAAAAACAGCCCCAGGTCATCATCCCTCCTTCATCAAACTCGAACGGCACTGTTGGCACTATGCATTCTGGTAGCTAGTGTTCTCTTGGCATCCGCCAAACCCAGATTGAGAGTGGCACCTGAACTCTGAACGTAATTAGGGGAATCAGGGTCCACATACTTTCGGCCATGTAGTGTACATCCAGCATCTATCAGCATAGGAACTGTTCTATATAACACCAAAAAGCGTTCTGGAAGAACCATATTTTGTTAGTGTGATCCATTTTATTTTCACCATTTCTATGCATCATATGGGCCTATCATGGTCTTTCATGGTCCACTTTATGAATATCTGAAGAACAATAATGAAACAGCCCTTGCAGTCATATTTAAACTTGATGTTGACCCTTTCATAAACCCTCATTTACACTGAGCCTCATTTGTTTTCCCATCAGGATGGAGTGCTCTCTCTCACCACTGGGCTTCATACACAGGCCTATAATCCACAAGGAATGGTGCAATCCATCAATTTTTTGTTTTTAGGTATCTAATTAGGTATCAAATGACGTTTTGTTGATTGTAATAATTTAACATCTACTACAGAGAACAAACTTAAATATGCCAGTTCTCTGGAAATTGCAGTGCACATATGTGATAAATGTAACCTATTGGAAAAAAATAAGGCATAAAATATAAAACATGCCACAATCTCATCCCATGTCCTATCCCCCCCCAATATGCTGACTTCAACAAATAAACAGTAATCATGCATTACAATGTACGCGTGTCATCGTGGTAGAGCACGTTAGCTTATTTTCACTTCTCTACAAAGTAATTTGACCCAGCGCACCCAAACTTTTGCATTCAATTATATGATTATTACTGATTCCGTCAATTCATTAAAGACAAAAAGAAACAAGGCAAGACAACAGTTTTCTTAAATAAATGTTTTATAACTCACATTCAAATATGTCTTATATTTGTCTTAAAAAAATATCCATCCATGCAACAACAACAAAAGGGGAAAAAAAAAGAATACTTTTTTGGATAATAGATTTTTCTCTACAGGTTCTACCTCACATCTATGGAAAGACCAAGAACATGAGCCACAGAGGAGGCCGTGTGGACTTCATCGCGATCCCTGTGACAGACACAATGGACTGCAAAATTCCCTTTTTGCTAGTCGCGCTCCTTTCTCCTGCTCTGGCACAGAACAGATTTTAAAACAGACCAGTATTATCATTAAACAGTACAGTAATCAAGGCCCAGAGCTATCAGTGCTGATCTAGAATCAGTTTTGCATCCTAATTAGCACTTATACACTGCAGGACCTTAAAGAACCTTCAAGAAACTGCACAAACATGCTAATGTGGCTGACAGTAAACAGAAGCTAGCAGCCACCCATTAGCATGACTGAACTATTCCTTCAAGGAAGAATTCACAAAACATTTTAAAGTGGGGCAAACAATTCAGTCATTTTTCATGACCAGGATGAACCACACAGCGCAAACAGGAGAGATTTTTTTAAAGACATCGTACATTTAGATTAGATCCTACTTTGATTGTTTTGTCAATGCAAACTTTTTCCATAAATTAGTAATAGTAAGAATATACGCTGTAAAATGGACTTTACACAGTCATTTACTTTATATACGAGGATGTGAGGATGTCACATCAATGGCATTTATGCTTCTAATTAATTTAAACCATTTCATGGTTTAAATCAATTTTCTTTCTCTTAAATTTGAATTAGTTCTCTTTCCATGGAGATTTTATACCTGAAAACTGTTGAAGAAACGTGCAAACTCCTAAAGGCTCTGTTTGTCTTTGGTGGAGCCAAGAGACATAAGATGGAAACCATTTCACCAGTGCACCTCTGAAGTCATCGGTATTAAACTGCTTTGCTCTATAAAAACAATATTCAAAAAGTCGCTGGTATCCCACTCTACACTAAACAAAGCGTTACAAAGCTGTTGTTTCTGTCCTGTGTACATTTTCCCCCAAACATCACTGGAATCTCAGAATTACGAGGTCGCTTAGTGAGGTAACGCTGCACTGAAATGACACTGCGTGAAAAGTTAGTTTAGTATTAAACTTCAACACAATTAGGCCTACATAACAACGCCAGCTACTCACTGTGGATGTACACACTTGCACAAGTACACGGTTGACCACTCAAAGAGCCAATACTCAATACTGATCTCACTATTTGGCTGGTGTTTGTTACACGTTACGTGTTAAGACAGAAAATGAACTATAAATTCTGTAAGACAACCATTTTATGGTTGAACAGTCAAGTAAAATAAGACTTTTGCTCGCATTCGTGAGTAAGTAAGTGTATTATATTACACTTTAGGTTCTAACTAAGCTAACATTATCTAGGTCCAGAAACAGTGAAGGCATGTTTCTCTGTTGGCACACAGCTCACTTGAAGAGGAAGTCTCTACTCATCCAAAAAATCTAAAATCTACAGATTTCCCTTGGAAATGTTTTTGACAGCATGACATTAATTTAATCCAAAGTCCTTTTATTTCCTCTTCCATGTGGTTAACCGAGTACTCGCCGATTACATTGACTCAAATTTCAAAATTCGGTGGACATGCACATCCCTAATACAAACCGTAGACTACCACTACCAAATCAACTGAACTACCGCATTTGACAAAGCTTGTGTTTGGGGTATTTTGGTGTGGTTGTCTTACTAGCGTTAACTTGCGCATAGCAATATTCATATTTCGACTCCATACTGACCTCATAAATCACAGGATCCAGCGACATTGGGAGTAAAAATGTCCATCCAGCCAAAAGCAGAGGGTGTACAACACTTCTGTTTGCTTTAGCAGTACAGAATGACGACACGACTTCTATGAAACTCCTTTTCTGGAAAGATCTCATCTAATCTAGACACATAATGGCCGACCACTCTGAGTCACTGACATGAAAGAAAAAATAATAACAACAATATCTACAATAATAGAAGCAGTACCTTCATGGTAGTGGGGGGGTGTCATAATCTAATAACAATACTACACTGGTAATATCAATACAATATGCATGTAACTGCATTTTTATTACAAAAATATGACCCAATGGGGCCTGTGATGTGCCAGAGAGGGAAAAAGGGGAGAAAAAAATAAACCCACTTGTCTTAAAAAAGGGCAATGGCTACAGTGCAATTGTTCCACCTACACAGAGAACACCCTAACCACGTTTAACTACGAGGAGACAATTCTCCACCCACAGTGACGGTAAGGGGACACGACGAGCTAAAAGGCTGAGGAAAGGTGACATTATGTTTCTTCATATTTGTTTTTTTTTCCTCCTCTGAATCGCATTGCTACATGTGCTGATGGTGGACAAAGGTTCACTGTGAGTCGGTGTGAATAATTTATGAAAAGTTAAAAATAAAAATGAAGGCCTGGGGGGAAAAATGCAGGTAAAGAAACTCAAAGAACCATGCTGCAGGATGATGTGTTGATAACACAATCTACAGCGCAAAAGATAGGATGGTTTACTTTCAGCATAACCATATTTGACCGAAAGAGCCTTTTAAACAACATAGGTGACATAAAAGGTCTACGGATATACGTGTGCTGTCCCAAAACACATGCCTAGGACTGTCTTGCCTTACCATAAACCAGAGAAAAAGAAAGACCTTAATACAAAACGAATAAGCAAAATGAAAGAGCACAATGCTAAAATGCAACGCTGACTCTAACTGAAGTGGATAAGATGGCAACAGAAACAGCAACATTAAAAAACAGGAAAGAAAGAAAGAAAGAAAAAACAAAATAAGTTAAAAATTAAAAAGCATGTGACCTCAAACTGGATTATCACACAGCAAGGCTGTGCATGGTAACTGATGCCAAAAGGTGGGCTTCACCTTCTTTTTTTGTCAGGGAGAACAGGCAGGGCCTGATGGGCCTCCCCCCCTTATTTTACAGTAAAGCTTTCGCAAACAATAAATGAGCAAAACCTGCTCCCTTTTTTGAGCCCCTGTAGGAATACTGACGTGGGGAGTTTCACATGTACTCCCCAGCCACCACATCTCTATCCTCCACACATACATTTACTCACGTACATACAAAATAGACAGACAGACAGACAGACGGACGCTTTCCCTGCACCGACCCCCAAACTGTAAAGAGGACCTGACCCTGGACTTGCCCTGAGCTGTGGCTGCCTGCTTAAAAATCCTATCTTGACTGCAATTCTTCGGTTGGCCACATGGTGGCGACGAATCCACAGGACACACAAAAAAGCGTGCCCCTCTCCTGTTTCGAGGGGGCCGTTTCCTGCCATTTCTGTCCTGAAGGTGGGGGCCGAGTAAAGACCCTTGTAGAGGTCACCTCCATTTCTCCCCCTGAAGCTTGAAAAAAAAACCCTCATGGTGTGACTGCCAGTAGCCGAAAGAAACGGAGGCTGCTCCTCTCCCTGGCTCCTGCATGTACCACTGTGCCGTTCTCTCACAGAAAAATGTTACTACTGTTTTCTGCGATCACATCAAGAGTACAGTAATATTGAGGATGAGAGGGAGGAAGGAGGTGGGGTTTATGGCTGGGTGGGCGGAGACGACGGGGTGAGGGGAAGGCTTCGGCTACTGGTTGTCCTCCCGGATCGCTTCCAAGATGTTGATGAGGCTCTCGAGTCCGAAAACGTAGCCTCGGTCGGGTCCGTCATGCACCGTTTGGTCATCGCGGAAGCCTTTGAAGGTGCTGTGGGCGAAGTCTATCATTCGCACGTCCACACTGGGTGGAGGGCGGCTATGAGGGTCCGAAGGCGGTGGAGGAGGAGGAGGAGGAGGAAGAGGAGGGAGAGGTGGGGTGTGCTCCTGGATGAGCAGGGACGGGTCCGGGGCAGTCTGACCAGCCAGAGGCTCCTTCTCCGAGGGAGGCTCAGCTGGCTCGGGCTCCTTGCCCTCGTAAATGATGAGTAGCGAGCTGGAGTAGAAGCGGTACGAGGCCTGGCGCTCCAGGACGGCCTTGAGGCTGCGTAGCTTGCCCAGCATGGGCTCAAAGAGGTCCTTGCGCAGCTGGGTGCCGTTGTGCATGAACTGGTAGAGTGCGTGGCGGAAGCCCTCAATGGACAAACCACGGCCGTAGTACTTGTTGCGGCAAAGGTAATGGCCCGTGTCCATCTGGTACACCTGCAGGGCAAAGAAGAGATATAATTGAACCTTGTCTTTGAGCCTATCTCTAGCTAACATCTCATCAACAACAAATCTTTTTCATGGACAGCGGAGCACGTCATGGTACCATTACTAATCCAGATCCAGAGCTATCTGAACCATGGTTGAGTATCAGCGCCGATTACCCCATCGCATAATGGTCCCTGTGAAAGTAGGCAGAGTTTTCTAGAGGTTGTGTTGGTCACATGATTTCTTACATGAGGCTTGTGTTTACAGTAAACACAAATGACAGCAGCAACAATAGAGGAGCTTCAAGATTTAGTTTTTACTAAAAAAAAATTACTTAAAAAAAAAAATGGCTGCTTGCTGATTTCGAATGACAAATGTGTGACAATTCTGTAATAACTGAACCAACATCAACGGTCTGTGCTCTTTTTAGCTCTAGCGCCACCTATACATCCTGGTTCGGTACACTTGGGCCCAATACCATTTCTTATTTTTACCCTACCCCTTGTTTTTGAATGTCATCTTGCCCCTCGGAACTGAGTTACAAAGGGGTAGTGGTCGAAATCTTCCCCTATGAAATGGAACCCTCAAATAAAAAAAGAGCATTACTTCATTAAAAGCTACTAGCGCTGCTCTGTAGGCGACCCTGCCAGTCTGCAGCGACAGCAGAGGAGGGTAAAGTTCAGCAACCTCACTATTCGCCAGCTTCTTGTTCACATTTTCCTGTTCCACCTTAAATGGAGGCACCTCAGGCGTCTATTTAAGCTGAAACAGGAAATTCAGCTAGCTAGCTACCCAGACATTAACATACTATTAGCGATTTTTTTATGCTTGTTATGAAGAAAAGGACCTTTACTTTGAAACAACATTAAACTAAGATAATACAATGGTTACCATCACTTTTTAACTGAGAAAATATTCACATTTGTGGGTTTCTTTGGCAGCTTGTGCCGCCATCTAGTGGGTTTTTCTCTTTTTCTCATAACACTCAGTTTGGAGTGAGTCTCTGAAAAAACCTCTGTTTGGAGGGCCATGTAGCCCTAACACTTCACTCTACCCCTCTATCTCAACAAAAATAGGGACACCCTGCCCCTAGGCGTGAACGTGCAAAACAGAGGGGTAGGACTAAGTGGTAGGGGTGAGAGGTGAAATGGGATTGGGTCTTGGTAACCCCATAAAAAAAAGGGTAACCAAATTCAGCACAGTATGGGTTACTTGGCAGTGGAAATCTCAGCAAAATACGACATCACAGATCTGTAACTGCACAGTACCACAAGGTGGAAAAGTATCTTCAGGGATCTTCGATGTCTCCTCTACTCCATTAAAAGCTACTCCAGAGTAGCTACAATGCCATGTTGATCAAAGGGCCAAGATGTGGAATTAGAGCTTTCTGTGTGCTACTGTGTTTCCCATCACTATATCAAAGAAACCCAATGCCGCCCTTATTGTTGAATGCACTGTGATACTTCTTGCGCAATCATGTGCATTTAGAACACACTAAGTATATTTGCCCAAAATGGTAGTTTGTGACCTAACAAAATAAAAATCCACGTTAGATCACATTTCTGTAAACCTAATATCTTTTACCTTAACCCAAAATCTAATCCTAACCCTGTTGATAATCAATTTACCAGTTTAAGCATTTGTAGATGAGCAGTAAGCGTTTGCAGATAAGCAGCAGGGCACCAAGTGTGACAAAGATAAGGACTGAAATAAAAGCCACAGCTCTCAAATATTTAGATTCAAGCCACAGTCACAACAAAGGGGACTAAAACCATGCAATCACTGTTGAAGCAAATTACAATGTACTAATGTCACAGCTATGTTTACATTCATCAATCAATACCACAGCTCAGCGGGACTAGGCTTTTTTTGGACCAGCAGTTCTGTACTGCAGGTCTTTCAATGCAGATAAAGGTATCAGTGTATCAGTAAGACAAGAAGTTAGAGTGAAGTGAGCAGCTATTACAGGAGAAACGTCACTCAGCCCAAGGGCCTGATTCCTCACCTCACAGGCCTTGTCAAGGCTTTAGAGATAGAAAACAGGAAAGCCATTAGTGAAAGCCACTTCCTGCACAGGGGCCTGACCAAAGCACCAAACTGTCCTCAACAAAGCAGCGGACATGGGTTCAACACTGCACACAAGCAGTTAACAGGATGTGCGTTTTGCTGGCCATGACTTGGTATCCAGTCTTTTTATTCTTAAATGTGTCTGAAGCTATTTTAACCGCACAGATACACATAAACTTTCAGCACAGATCCAAATACAATACAGTTTTATGACTATGAATTGGATGCATAGACACTGGTGCCAAGTTCTTTTGCAAACAGACCAGGGGACTGCATGCATAGAAGTAGTAGAACCACATTTGTGCATAAGTATGAAGCTTCGGGTATGTCTAGAATGTCAGAATTGCATAATGTCCTCACACTTCCTTTAAACAGCAATGAGCAACGTTTCTAATCTTTCTGTAATATCCCTCAGAATATGTTTAGGCACGAACATACAAAACCATGTTGGTGTTCCAGTTGAGATTCAGAGTTTAAGAACTTGCCTCAGAACTGCATTACGCCATGAGATCTTAGGGAACATGCACCATTTGTGTGAATGCTGTCACTCATACAAAGGAAACAGACACACAACTTTATTTATATTCTACAGGAAATGATTTTTAGGTGATAAATAACATGGCATGGACACGCAAACTGTGGCTGAGTTAAGCGCTCATGAAAGGTAATAAATTAACTTAAATAAATAAATTAATTAATTTGCCAGTGAACGCAAATTGACTAAACACACTGAAATAAACACATTTCTGTTGAGTTTTAACATTTTTATGAGCACAGTTCAAGAGAAGACATGTTTTGTATCGCTGCTGTCAGAAGAAAACCTCATAATCTCCATTTTTGTCGTTTTCCAGTTTTTTACATAATTCGAAAATACCTGTTACCCTTTACATTGTGTGTAATTGTGTAATTTCATGTTGAATAGACCAAAAGAAACAGATCTAAATGACTTGGAAAAAAGTCTGGTTCCATTGACTTACATTAAAAGTAAAGTAGGTTTTTTCCTTTTCCTGTAAAGTCATCATTTTGGAGATGCAAGGTTTTCTTCCAACAACAGCGACATGTAATCGGCAATTCTGCCTGTGGTGCCTTGCCTCGACAAAAGTAAACAATTGACTAATTCTTACCAGATTACACTACATTTGATCTAATTTGAACTGCCCATGCACAAGCAACTTTCTCCCAACACAAGAAAAGTGAAGAAAACATTTACAATACGAAAAGTTATCCTCACCTGCATCCCACATACCCGCACACCCAGAGTGGCGGAGGTGCTCTGCTCGCACTTCTTCATCTGGCGAGCGGCCTTCTCCTCGGATGCGTCGTCCCCGTGCTGCCGCGTGCCCATCTTCAAGTCCAGGATGCAGGGGTAGCTGAAGTGGTGCACCACGTTCTCAAGCAGGAGAAATTCTGAGAGGATACAGGGTTAAGGAACTGGTACCCAGTTAAACAACAGTGGTGAAACAAGAGAAATAACTTCAAACACACATTATCAGTGACTAGATTTCAAATGTAGCTCAGCATCATGGAAACATCACTGGAGAACAAGTCCTTGATTCTAAATACCCCATAGAAACTTCCAGCAGTAGAGAACTACTAACACGGTACTCCAATAACCCACATACTGTCATTTAGAAATGAGAACAAACTGACACCTATTTCATTCCTGCTTTCTGGGGCACTCTCAATAAGTTTAATTGCCTAATGCTAATATCGAACCCAAGTGGTGCCTCCAGTCGGTCATCTGGGGATGCAGGCCATCAGAGAATTAGCGCGGCAGAGGGTGGTCACCTGTGTTGACTTCCTCTTTTCTCCTCTGGCTAAAAACTAAACAAGGCAGGAATGTGTGAGCACAGCGGAAAATCCAATCTGGCCCGTCTCTAGTTTCTGCAGCTGTGTGGGGCATAATGTTTGCCTTTGACAAGCAGGGCTACAGGGAAGGGTCAAGTTTACTCAGACAATAATAGGGGACCACCAGGTATGAGCTGAACCTGATCCCTCGTCTCAGCAGCCTCTAACCTCGGAGACAACACAAAGGGACAGAAAGGCCCATTTTTTCCCCCCATTGTCTTTCTCTTTACTGTGAAATTCCAGTGCGACATGAGGGCTTTGGAGAAAAACAATGTCTCAACATCTGTGCACTGATTTGGAACTAAGCTTGTTATGGAAATCTCTGTGATCTGATTCAGCAAAACAAAACAAAAACAAACAAAAACAAGAGGAAAACAAAATACATCTCTGCCACACTGAGAAAAAACTGCCCTTTCTTTCTGTGGCCTCTAACTCTACGTCTCAGACGGACAGCTCCTACTAACGACTGTATCTGTGATCGATTAACCTGATGATTTTTACTTGTTTAACCAATTTTTCAGACTTGTGGTTAATGTGCAGCTCTTTGCACCGCCATCATTCAAAGTTCTGTCAGAGCCCCCCAGAAGCCCCCAACGCTTCCTGTATTGTATCACAACCTGTCAGTGACTACAGCTACGATATGAACATTACAGAACGTTACAGAGCACTTTAGTAAACATGTAAAGTAGGATACTGTAGAACTTCCTTTCTTTTGACTCTGACCGCATACGGCTGAGCTGCTGCTTGTGGCAGCGCAGGCTCCAGGGGTTGTGGCTGATCTTCTCCGAGCTCAGGCCGCTGTTGCCATCCAGCATTTGGAAGGGCACGTCTGAGTGGATCTGGAGGTCTAGCCGTGGGCTCTTCAGCTCCTGCAGACTGAGAATACAGAGAAAGAAATGCAGACATGGTTAGACTCACCACAAACAAACCTCAAAGTTTAGGATTCTAAATGACTGAGTCACTGGAGGTCACATTGCCTTAGCAGATGTGCTGGGTTTCTGTGGGGCACAATCTGTGTCACAAATTCAGTGAAATCATAACTGGATCGTAAATGGTAACGCTAAAAAATTCTGGCATAATGATGCTATTAAACTCTGGATTCTTAGTAAAGCCCAAGAGCAGACCTGTGCTCATAACAGAATCCTCTTATTCAGGTTACTGTGTGGAAAATAACCATGGTGAATGGCTAAACCAGGGACTTTTTCCCACCCCTGAAACTTTTTGGTAATTCTGAGACAGAGCTTAACTCTACAGTAGATGCAGAAGCAAACAAGGCTCTCTCTTTGTCAAGAACATTGATAATGCAGTCAAGTAAAAGCTGGTGTTGCAATTCGGCCATGAAAACTGCTTTCTGCAGTGGTCTGAACCAGAGTGTGTTCCAGTGAGTTTCTAAGGCTACGTTCACATAACCAGGTTGAAGGGGCTGAAATCTGATTTTTTGCCCGAATGTGACCCAGATATGATGTTTTCAGAGCTGTGTGGACACGCAAATCTGATCTTTTCAAATCTGACATGAGCCACTTTCATATGTGGTCCTAGATCGGATACGTATCAGATTCGTGACCATGTGACCTTAATGTGACGCTCAGATCGGAATTCACGTGTGCCTTCATTCAGCATTACCATGGCAGCAGCAGCGAACAGAAGTTAAAGCCTGTAAACGGAGGAAAAGCAACACGTCTCACCTTTTTCTCCTTCGTCTCGCTCTGATAATGAAGCTGAGAGCTGATCAGAGTTAATTATCTTCTCAGCGAAGCTCGTTCTGCTCGTTAGTTTGTGCTGATGATGCACGTGATTCATTCACGTGACGTTACTGAGTAGGATGTGCGCATGCGGGTCGTTTCAGGACGCCGGTTCGGTCATATTGACAGATTTGAATTAGTTACCTAAATGAGTGTGAACCATCGTGTCAGAGAGATCAGATTTAAGCAAAAATTCGGATTTAAGCAATGAGGCTTGTAATGTGAACGTAGCCTAAAACCATCTGGTAATTATGCTGAATTACATCACTGACCACGTTTAAAAGTTAAATCATGTTTATGTGTGGGAATGCTAGTGTCTTGCCATGGTCTGCAGCAAATAAATCAATAAAACGTCTGAGAAAACTGTGGGAAATATGTTTTTACTGTTGTTGCTGGTGGCTGTTACTGCTTTAACTGTACCTGTAATCCTTAGAATATTTACAGAAGGGTTCGTAGAGATCCCTCCGATTCTCCAGTTCATGGATGAGTTTCTCCTCATATGTGTTTTTAAAATGGTAAAACGGCATCGCACCACATCGTGCTCTGGTGCTCGCAGCTGGTGTAGTCAGGTTCATTGATCATAATGGGAGTGTTTGGTTTTTTCATTGTTGCTTGTTCAGTCTGGGCTGCAATGCTCTTTATAACTTCAAAACATGCTGTTTCTGCAGCTTACTTTCCCCTTAAGGACTGTATGGACTGGGGAGTGAATATTTAGAAACTACAATTTTTTTTGAGACCACATTAAATAAAACAAAAAGCAAGAAACATTCAGTTTTCCGTGACTTTTAGGTAAGTGCTTCATCCACATTGATAAAACTACAGTAGTAGGTAGGAATACACAGAAAGACAGGCAGATAGACAGACTGATATACATATTAAAGCAAGGGTTCAAGTTATCAATGCAAAATCCAAAACAATCACAGTTCAATAACTAATCATAGCATCGGCACATCTGTAGGTCTCAGTGCCACAGCATGATATTGCTGAATGTGAGCAGCTGCTGGATTCATCGCGTTGCTATGAACAGCTTTGCTGTATTCTGTTCAAAAAGCCCTCGTCTCTTGACTAGACGAGGTTTGACTAAAGATTTACTTTGTGTGCTCTGGCTCTGAATGCTTAAGGTCGGAGTATGTGACCAGACTCAGCTGGCAAAACACTGATACTGATGAATCACTGTGCTGAATGCAAATTGAATGACCCACATCCACAATGTCTCTGCACAGTTAGAAGACCTTCCTGCTTCAGCAGCATATTGCTGAGGCTGTACCACACGTGACACAGGTGCTGAAAACTGCTTCCCAGGTCTAAAAACAGGAGAGCAAAACTGCAAAACTAAGCATTTAAATGAATACAGAACCACATTAGGTGCTCATGCATCGACTCCGCATTGTGAACAACCATGACAAACTCCCATTCTTTGAAAGTGTAGGGTGGATCACATGCCAGGAGTATACTGATCCAGATGAAGCAGCTGAATATGAATTACTGAAAGAGTTTGTGTTCACTTCAGTGTTTGCTGAGCGCATTTCAATCATGTATTGTTACAGAGTAATACATGTTTTCAGCTGAAGTGTTCAGAGTTGTTCAGACTTTAGAGTCAAAATTGTATGTATTTTTGTGGTGTAACAGCTACTCTACCATGGAGCATAAAGGATTTTCTGAACATAGCAGACGCAACGATCTGGTTTTGAGTTGCACTATTGTGGCTGTGCTCTTCCACAGAAATATCACAAAGCATAAATTGCCTGAGGCAATTGTATCACATCAACCCAGAGGTTTGTGTGGTTACATCACAACCACAGAGGAATATCATTCTTCTACACAAAGCACAGCAGTGGTGATCGCACACTGCAACTCCTTGTATGGAAGTACACTGCCCTCTAACACTGAGAGTTAATAGCACAATAAATTAACTGATGACCCTCAGTGCATGTTCATCGGCTGTAACGATCAATGCTTTTGTGCTTGCCTGGCCTGTTCAGCTTTAGCTGTACTAATCAATAGAAAAGGCCATTGAACATGTGAACTAGTGCACTAAATACATCAACATGAGGATGCTGCGGTTGGTCTTTCACATGCAGTACCAGTGAAAAGTTTGGACACACATACTCAAGAAAGACCTTCCTTATTTTAAGCAAGGTTGTAATGATTTCAAAACATTGTCGAAAAGAAAGAAAAAAAGGTTTCTGAGAGTCTAATTCGCCCTCTTTCATGGAAACCACTGTCATTAGCTATAGCTTTCTGCGCAAAACAAGCGATAAAATGAAAAGGAGTAAAATTATCATGTTTCTCTGCCATTAAATGTTTGAGCACTTTCCATTTAGGAAGACTGTAGCCTCGTCTGGATGTCTCTCTCTGTAAGAGCAGAAAAGTGGCAGCAGTCCAGCTCAGCCTCTCCACCATGCTGTTTGTGTGTTGTAAGAAGCATGTGAGGGAAATCTGTCACATCACTAAATTTGTGCTATTTTACCCTCCTAAAAAGTTTCCAAAGTAGGTTTTCGCAACATTTCAGTTATCAATAAACAACTTTTCAGAAGCTGAATGGAAAAAAAGTTTTGTTGAAATTAATAACACTTTTTGAAGCGTTAAAAATCTTTTGGATAGAGTTGTAGCTAATGACCAGAACTAGGCATCTGGGTGCATCCTACCAGTGTAAAGTGGGCAGAAAATGGGCTTTTTTATAAGTTGGTTATATATTCTAGGCTTAGAGAAATGCAGAAGAGTTTTATACACAAACATTTTTGAGAATTCAAATGTCTCCTAAGACAGACCTCAAATAGAATAGTTTTTAATTGTGTGTTGAAGACATTTTTATCAAATAAAATATCAAAAGCTGATACTGTACTGCATATCTTAATAAACACAGACTCCAATCAGGTGTGTCCAAACTTTACACTGGTACTGGAACCACAGAAGCACTGGGAGTCAGTAGAGCTTTACTTCTCGCTGCTGTCGCTCTCGTGGGCCGGCCGGTCCTCCTTGTGGTCGCTGCTGGAGCGGTGTAGGCTGCGGCGTGAGTGTTTCCGCCGCGGTTGGTCCCTCTCAGGCAGTTCTTCGTGGTCCAGGCCCTCGCTCTCTACGTACGGGTACGCCACCAGGTTAATGTAGCCGTCCATGTCTCCCTCAAAGCACACCAGGACCACACCTGCACAGGACAAGTAAACAAGGAAGATTTAATGTCAGTGGATTAAAAAAAATGAATCGTGATTCAGAACTTTTATGTGAACGTAAGAGGTTGCGCTCTGATAGAAAGCAGAATGTGAAGAAAGTAGTAGTAAAGGAATAGTTTGGTAAACACAAAACATTCACAATGTTCCCCTTACTCAAAACATCAGCTTGACACGGTGTCCAAAGATTGCTTCTTTAGTTTTGCACTGGAGCTACGAGGCGAAAGTGGTCAACAAGTAAATGCCAACAGTATGTCTAAATTAGACCCGTGTCTCAAACTAGGGATGTGAATTATGGCTAATTCGTAACAGTTCATTAACAGATTATCAGTCATTAGTCAAACATTAATCATTAACCTCTTTAACTCCTTGGGACCACCGGTGGTTCCAAAACGCACTGTTATATTCTTTACTTAATAACTTGCATATTTTATAAGCTTCATCCAAAAGGTGGGGGTCATATGAGAGCAGTAACTGTCTTCTTTCCAGTCAAATAGATGGGTACTGTAATTTTAAACCCTTATAATAAAAGAAGCTGAACTCACAACTTTGTTTTTCTACTCAAAGTTGACCCATTTTTCCACAAATCTGAGCAAGAAACTGGATCTCAGATGGCGTCTCTTCAGTGAAATGCTCTATAAAAATTACTTTTACAAAAAAATACAAAGAGCATGCAAGATTTTTGGCTTTCAACAGTAGATTGTAAGCATATAGCATTATGTTTATGAGCATAAAACATTGTTAATTTGAGGGGAACTTTTACAAAAAAAATAAAACTTCACAGTTTTTTCATGCAGTTACTGAATAATTTGCCTTCCGATTTGGGCATGGAAAATTCAGATGGAAAAACCTAAATATACCTACGAGCATGAGTGGTTTGGCAAAATAAAAAAAGCAACCCTTCAAAATATCAATTTAACAACAGCTTCTGAAATCTGATGAGCTGCACTCTGAGCCATCACTCTCCATCACATTCTTTTCTGACTGATTTTCTTCACATTTGGTGCGTCACACTTTCTCTCGGAGAATGAAATAGTCAGTCTTATTGCTTGTGGATGTTTGCTCCTCTGGAAAAGTAGCCCGAACACCACTATTTTTAGCTGCACACTTCAGCTGCCAACTGCAGAGTCATGTGTAAAATTTAAAAATGTCCCACAACCTGAATGATATACCTGCCTATATAAATGGGAATTGTTCTTTGTTGGAAATAAAGTAAGATGAATGTTTTTTTTTTTAACCAAAAGTATTGGTTGATCAGTTGTTTATAATTGTTGGATAATGGCTAATATTTTACATCCCTATATTAATTTGTGTCAAAGTTGTAAAGCAATCTCAATTAGACTTGCTTATGTGGTCTCAGACACTGTATGACACTTGCGGATAAAAAAGGACAAAAGAACAGATAGAACTGCTTTGTACTACTGTTTAAACTTCTGTCGACTAATAATATCAACATATAGAGCTTTTCAATAAGCCAAAGACAATTACAATAGCAACAGTACACAAAATGAGAACATAAGACCAAAATATAACCTGCAAGAACACTGCATTGTGCTTTAACAGGTGCACAAAGAACATTCACTCACTTTCCAGCACAGTGGAGTCTGAGGCATACAACACTGTTGTGAATAAAGCAACAATGCAGGAACACTAAATATAGTATATGAGGATTAGGATTCAAAACGCTGCCTGGCGAGTGAACACACATTTGAAATATTTAGGACTTTAAATGGAGTCACCACTGGCAGCCTTGCTTTGAGAGGGGGCATGTATTCCCGAAAGGAGGCCTGCAAACGTTTCCTACATGACGTCAGTCTGATTGATGGTGCAGTAAAACGTTTCACGTCAAGAGAAAGGGGAGAAGCTGGGGTGTGGTGGGCCATGGGGGGGAGAGGGAAACACAAGAAGGTGGTAGGAGGGGGGCCAATAATCATGCATCATCCTGCTGACTCGCAGCTACAGGGTGGCCTTTTTAGCTCACTGATCCCTCCTTGGTGATGTCAGCTCAGTTACTGGAGCTAATGAATGGAGACAGTGCTGATGTCAGAGCAGACCAGCCTACATCAGGGGCTGTGTGTGTGTGTGTGTGTGTGTGTGTGTGTGTGTGTGCTAGCGACCGAGTCTGTTTATGAGCCAGCGAAATAAAGCTCCTGCAACACTGCGCTAATTCAGGAAGGGCTCAGTTTAATGGACATTAAGGATTTAGCATTTGGCTTGTTTTGCAGAGGCCTTTAAGATGCAGAGCTCTCTCAGCTTGATGTCTCCATAGTGCTGTCATGCATCAAATACAGTGGTAGGTGAATACAGTGTCCAGTTAAGCAGTTTCTCAGGCTGCATAATGATTGATAATCCTTGTGATATTGGCTTTTGTAATACTGATACGTAAAGCAAACTTGTTTCATTACATGACACTAACGCAGGCTAGAGATCTGCACAAGTTCATCCATGTCACATGGATTCATACGGTTTTGTTCAGCCTAAAAATACACAAAATATGTACGAAAAAATTAATTTCTGCAACACTGAAATGCTTATTTTTGCAGCTGAGGTACAATATAGCCCAAAGCAGGCAGGTGGGCTTGGGTCATTCCGTTTTTAAGCCCGATTTGGTCGGAGCCGACTGAATTTTACGATCGGGACGAATTTCAGCTTCATCGGCTGTTGTTTGTTGTGTGGTGTGAGAGGGCAAACGATGCCCGATTAACTGCCCAAACGAGCTCCGATTGAGCAGTCGGACAATCAGACAGATTTCTGACGTCAGAAAATTTTGGTCGCTTGTTTCACAGTCTAAACAGCCAAAACAACACACAATCACAACCACCGCTCCTAGTCCACATTTGTGACACCAGCGTCCATGTATGCGGACTTTGCTCCGTTTGACTGAGTTGAACTGGGAGGTATAAATACATGTAATGTTTTTTTTTGTCTTCGTAGAGCTGTCTATACACCGCCTGGTCCTCAGCTTCAGTGCACAGTGTGGCACAGTTAGCAAAGCTGTTGTCGTGGTTTGTCAATGGCTGAATCTTCTACACCAAAATAGTGCACTGTTTGTCCAGAAAGGAACTGTGCACACATGGCTGAACCTCAGAAGGCTATTTATTAGACATGTGATGCACTTTATGGGTGCAGGAGCAGCAATTTTAATATGTGGTGCACTATGTTGGGAGCAGGGAGCCATTTGAGATTCAGCCAGTGTTTTTATCAGGACATCGGAGGCGCAGCGTGTTGTTTTGAATGAAACAGCTTTATTGTAGCTGCATTTCACATACAGTGTGAGCACCCATGTCACGTCATGTCAGTCAGACCGAGTGTTTTTGTACAGTGTGAGTATATAAATCACAGGCTTTGGCCATACATGATGGTCACCAAAGGAAAAGATTTCTAAATCTTTCCAAAAGACTTTAGGCTTTCTGGGCCAAGAACGACACTAGATTTTGTGGGCCCAGGAGAACATGACCGGCAGCTGAAGCACCCGCCCATGCAGACCTCTAATGCAGGCCAGTCTAACATTATTGATCCACCAATGCATTAACTGATTTTTGAAGAGAAGTCAGCACAACCTCTGCAGCCAACAATTTTCTGCAAATCTTACTGCACAGTTACTTTTTAATTTGATTACAAAAGTAAGAGTTTGGACAGCCTACTAAGTCAGTACTTACTAGCACTCCCTTTGGCAGATCTCACCTCCTTTTTGAAATATACCTTTGCAGCCAGATAGGAGTCTTTCTATTCTCAGAACATCTCTAGTTCTGTGAAGTTCTTGGGCTGTCCTGTATGCACAGCATGTTTAAGATCGACCCGCAGTGATGTTCAAATCCGGGGACTTTCAGAGTCAACCCTAAAGCTTCAGCTTGCATGCAGGTCATGGTGAAGTTTGAGGTATGTTTTGGATCATTGCCGTGTTGAGTTTGAGTTTCTTACCTGAATGTGCCAAATTTAATTCCAGAATTTGCTGATATTTAGTGGAATCCATTCTTCCATCCAACCATGCAATGTTTCCTGTGCCACTGACTGCCACATAATCGCAAAGCATAACAGACAAGTCCTCATGGCAAGCTGGCAAGACGTTCTTTTTATCAATAAAGATTTTTTTGGTGATCGAGACCACAGAGTCGCATTTGAACTTTACCAGTCCACGGCAATTGTTTTCAAAATGCCTATAGCTGTTTGTGCAAGCAACGGTTTGAAGTATTAGAGAATTCATTATGCTCTGGTCAGTCATCAGCTGGCTGTTCCTACAGACAGTTCTTGACCTGCCTAATCAGTCCTAATGAGTTAACTGCGTGCTGAGACTTTACAACCAGAAGGATTTCCAAACTTTGAGAATTTTTTCTTGTTTGACAAAGATTAAGCTTCAACAAACACAACACTTTTTTGCTCCCACAGCTGATTCAGTTAGTGTCAGTCTCAAAATTACTGGAAGCATCATCACCATCATCATCATCATCATCATTTCTGTAGGTACATCTGTTGATACTTCCCAAAACATCACTTATGAGTCTTGAAGCAACAGCTGGTAGTATTTATAGAGTAAATTTTGAGAGGGATCCTAACTCTGAAGCAGGCGTGGGAGCAATAAAACCATTACAAGAAGATCATAACAGCACAGTTCAGTAAACGTTGTGGTTGCAGTACATTGTCATTTCTAAAATTCGCTTTAATTTGCTATTTGCTTTACTATCTAATGCCATGGTGTCTGTAGCCGCTGCTTAGTCTAGCCTGACCGTACAACCTGACACACAACTGAGTTTTTCCTAAGGCCTGAAACGGTTTGTCTGATATTGGAAACGTGACGCTGTGATCTAAGGATGTCCTAAAACATACACTGTACCATATGTGGCTTTTTGGAAAGGCATGATTCCTGCCTGGAGTGTGTACAATCATAACAGCTGTTAGGTACAATAAATGTGGTAGGATGTGTTTAAAGGTTCAGTTACATTCCTGTGTGGGAATACTAGTGTCTGGCTATAGTTTGCATTAAATAAATCAATAAATGAACAATTGTTAGTTGCAGTAAAAATGTGTTTTACTGTCACTGGGCCTGTTACCACAGTAACTCTTAACCAACATCAGGCACAGGCCTATTGCAAGCTATATTGCAACTGCAATATTCAGCAATATAATCGCAATATCCGTATCATGCAACTCTAGCAGGTTTCCAGAAAGTCTTAAGCATTTGTACATTACCAAAATAAACCTAAGACAAGATGACATGAGGTTCAAAAACGGCTCTCAAGTGCAAAATAGTCCTGAGGCTTCTTCAGCATTTCTGGATTTCATGAACAAAAGTACACAATGTTTCTCTGTATACACACACAAAAGATGGAGATGAAGCAAAGAAGATGCCAAAACATGCGTGGAATGCTTGTCCCTCAGCCACATTTTCCATAACACAACTGACACTGACATGTGAAATGATACTAGGAACTAAAACGATCAATCGTGATTGGGTATAACATTGACTACATGAGTGGCTGGGTGCCAAGATGCTTTCTAATGAAAACCAGCCACAGTCAAATGAGACTGAAAGCTTTAAAACTGCCTCCGCATAATGACTAGGCTATTAAACACCTTCAAAAGAGGCCACCGGAAATTGTTGTTTCACAGCTGCGGTTTTGGCCTAAAAAGCTCTTTGCTTTCATCTCCAGCAGGACCATTCAGCCGCGTGCATGTGGCCATCTTATCGTGATCGAATTCCTGGGATTGGGAGCGCCCCCCAGACGCATGTAAGTACAGAGGAAAAACAAGACAGAGACGTTAGGTCTCCTTTTAGCATTCAAAAGACAAATCACACTGTGTTTACCAGTATTGTCTGAATGGGCGCAGGATGGGAACAAAACTTCAGCCACGGTTTGCACCTCAGTTGATCCATGCGCCTCCTCTAACCACAACCCCCCACACTTTTGCCTATTTATAGCTCTTTACTTCATTTCACACATACCTTTAAGGTTTGCGACCAATTCTTCCAAGCTCCCTGTCATGCACGAACAATGCCAAGCCTTTAGCTCATGGGGACAGCCCTATTTTTAATCGCCTGCACAGCGAAGGATGGCTTCTAAAGGACGGAAAAAAACAGGACCTGCGGTCTTGCTCAAGCCAGGCCTGAAATAGGCGTCAGGAGTTTTGAGATGTATGTATTTATTTACTCCAATCACGGCATGAGGGAAGAGCAGCTTCATATGGAAAGCATGTCGTGAATCTAGTATGGTGACAACGGGGTGCTGGTGGGCACAGGCCAGGTGCTAAACGGGCTTTGAGAGACAAGCTTTGATCAATGTCATGTACGCTTCCGTGTTAAGGACAAACAATTGGCACATATTAGACTACCGACCAGACGGCACCGTGCTCACCAGGAGCAGGAGGATTCAAATTCAATTCAAACACAATAGACTTCAACAGGGACAGCCTACGCTAGCAATTTCAGGAAGCAGGGTAAAGAAATGATTTTGAAAAGCAGTGCCGAGGGAATAAGGGGAAAAAAACTAAATAAACAATGCTACTGAATACAGCTACTTGAAGGTCATGAACAGTGAACAATGAACAAAACTGGAAATTCACCTGTAGATACAGGTACTATCAAGTATTTTGTTAAGTTTCAAGAAGCCACAGAAATAAATTAGGTAACTTTATTTTGATAGGTCACTGTAGAGGCTCGCTTAAATTTAGCCTTTTCCCAGTGTTAAATCTAGAACCTCAATCCAAACTCAATATAACCCTAACCCTAAATGTAGACCTCACACAGATGATAACCAGTTGAGTTTCACCAGATAGTTTGTTAATCTCTTAAACTCCAGTAGAAATGTATGTAGAACAGCATATGCTAAATCTAGAACCTCAACATAACCCTAACCCTAAACGTAACCCTGATACAGATGATTATCAACTAAGTTCCACCAGAGAGTTTGTTAATCTCAAACTCCAGTAGAAATGTATGTAGAACAGCATATTAAAGGGCATTCTGGCCTAAAACGAGCAAATAATATGCTAAATCTAGAACCTCAACCCAACCTCAAAATAACCCTGACCCCAAATGTAACCCAGATACAGATGATCATCAATTGAGTTTCACCAGATAGTTTGTTAATGTCTTAAACCCCAGTAGAAATGTATGCAGGACAGCACATTAAAGGGCATTCTGGCCTAAAACGAGCAAATAAATGTTATTTGCTCTGCACCGCTTAGCCTCAGCCAGATTTGACAGAATGGTTTTGTACTATTTTCATGTTCTCTCACAACAATACCAACCATGCATTACGCAAATACAACTCATTAATACTGGAAATCCTTGTGGGACAAATCCTGACTGCTAGCCACTGATCTATAAGCTAGTAAATACCTCTGTGGTGCTAGACAGCATTAGCACTAACCCTCAAATGTCATCAAACTTTATGTTAAACAACCATAACTTCAAAACCGCCCCTCATTTTCCACACTAAATTACTTGTAGTCTTTCAGAATTAATTCCTATCTTCAAAACACATCAATCGAAGATTATCCTAATTTTTAAACAAGATAATTTTACTTTAGAGACGACTGCAGCACAGCTGTAAGGGGTGAGTAGGTTTTGCAAATTAGATTCTCAGCAGTTACTGAATAATTTACAGCATTTACTGCATAAGTCTTAGGACAAACAACTGCCTAAAAAGACTAGAATTTAAAGAATTAATGGCTTAGGTATTTGTAGATAAGCTATAGAGGAACACCAAAATAAAGCGTGCCCACGAACTGTTGTCCCGCAGCACAGCACACTCCGATGCGGAGAGATATTACTGCCTTATCAGCAGGAACCTAGATAGACGACATGAGCAATGGCAATTGCAGTGCTTTTATTAGGCACAGTGATTGATAGCAATACACGCTGGTACCCTTCACAAACAGAGGGGGGAAACAATGAGGATCACATTGCAGATAAACAGCGGAGTGTTCTCCATGTGAAAATCTCAGGCGCTACAAGTACTGGAACAGCCCGGCAGTTACACAGACAAATTCCACCCAGGTTATAGTCATCAGTCATCAGGCGCTGCTTTGCCTCAGCCACTCTGACAATGGATGTCATAACAACTCTATGCAGTGCACCTGGCCCTCTGTGATCTGTTTTCCATGGTTGCTAAAGCAGAGCGGCTTCGGCCTTAACAAAATCATAAGGAGGATGAACAGCAGGCTGGAGGAAGTGTTTTTAAGTCTAGATTAATGACCCTGTCTCTTCCTCTGCTTTACTGCAACATAGCTGCCCTTGATCCCTTCTGCCTGCAGTCTCTATTACAAAGATCCCATATGATGGAAAATAGAATTTTCCTCTTGTTCTTTAATGATGTAGTTTGTAAACATTGCTAAACTTTCAAAATGGACTGTTTCGTCACCGGTCCAAAAGGTGCATGGAAATTAAGCTGCAAAACAGCCCATTATGAAACCATCACATTTACTCATATCCATATCTACGGTAAATTAGACGCGCCCAATCACAAAGAAGTTATAAGAAATGTTTAAGCCCAGACTGGTTTTTGCATTTTGAATGAAGAAGTACAATACAGGGCAGCCAATCAGCCAATGTATATACAAAATCTGATTATGCAGAGTGATTCAAAAAGATTCATACGATTTCAAAATTATTCATTTCACTTGTTAATCATTACAGAACAATGCAGTAAATTGTAAAACTGTATAAAGTTTATTATGTAATTTTACAAGTGCTCAATATGAACCTCCTCCAGCTGTACAGACAACATCAACACCATAGTCAAATTCATCCCATACTCGATTGAGCATGTGGGGTGTCACTGTACTCACAGCTCTTTCAGTGCGATTTTGGAGATCATCCAGTGTTGTGGAATCAAAAGACTCATTGCCAGTTATCGCATACGCCTGATTTCAGTTGTTGCTGCTAAAGGTGGCCTAACCAGTTATTAGGTTTAGGGGCAATCACTTTTTCACACAGGGCCCTGTAGGTTTGGATTTCTTTTTCCCTTAATAATAAAGATCTTCATTTATAAACAGCATTTTGTGTTTACTTGTGTTATCTTTGTCTAATATTTAAATTTGTTTGGTGATCTGAAACATTTAAGTGTGAAAAACATGCAAAAGAATAAGAAGCAGGAAGGGGGCAAACACTTTTTCACACCACTGTATGTATGTGGAGCATTGTTCATGTATATAATGAGAAATGCTCTGTTACAGAAATACTGGTAGTCTGGATGTCCACAACACAAATATAGTCATTTTATTTACTACTCAAAACCACCAGTGAACAGAAACATGCCTTCCTTATTTGTAATATTGATTATGGAAATATAGTGGTAAATCTGAAAAAACATCTTCAAGTAATGTTTTGTCTTACAACTCCCTGTATGCACCTCTCTGCTATTAACGCATATTACACATCACATTTTAGGGCCAAACCTTCTCTCAAAATGAACATAAAACATTGTCTCAGGCATCAGGCAAAGTATTCTTAATTTAATGTAATAACTTTCTGTGAGTGAAAGCGGCATCAAAATCAGAGGCATTAAACTCTTCAGATGGACGTCTGGTTCCTATCACCACCACTGTCAACAAATAATTCTGTCCTGATAAGTTTCTCAAGAACAGAACATTTCACATCAACCCACTCTGAATGCCTTTGTTTACGTCATAACAACTGAATCATACAGGGGGAAAAAGAATCCCCCTTTGAAGGCAGAGGAACAAAAGCAGCCAGTTTAGTTCTAAAAGATAAAGAGAAACTAGATGGTGATGTAAAAATCAGCAACTGTTTTTGGTACATAAACGCACATGAACATCATATGCGGACCTTGAGGAACCTTTGACATCATACCCAAGTTTTGCAGACGGGCAGCGTGCAGGACGTGACAGCAGCTGAGTGAGCACAGGCAACAGGGTCTGCTCACTGAGCTACATTGGAAACAGTAGGTGTTTAAGGGCAGCACAGGAAACAAGCAAGGGAATCTGAGACTTTATGACGTTGGCATAACAAGGACCACGTACTTTAACAACCATTTCTGTAAACATGCCATATTTAGCCAAGAGGCTCATTTTCGCCTGCACTCCAACATCTGTTGTCCCTAATAGCTGCTGCTGTAAGTGTCTAAAAATGACCTGATGCATGCCAACAGGGATTACAGAGTCACAGCTCAGCAGCTTTTAATAAGAATCAGATGCTGATTAAACAGTTGCTCTAAGGCCAAGCGGACACTACATGACATTTATTACTTGCAATCATGTGGATACGCAGTGGTGCGGACACTACACCACACCATCCAGTGCAGACAAGTCTCCCAAACTACACCATCTTTCATCTGGAGAGAACCGTGACAGATTCCCCAACCCCGCTGTCTTATGAGAATAAACTTGAGAAAAGGCTATACACATGACTGTGCCAAAATAGAGCCTGAGCAACAGGCCATTATAGTCGTTTCTGCACTCGTTTGCAATGTCTCTCCACCTCCTCTCTTTTTCAATCAACAGCGATATCTTTATAAGCATCAAACAAGCATTTGTGCACTTAAAGCATATTAATGATTATAATGTCACACAGCACTTTAATTTTAAGTAAATGATGACACAACTTTTCCATAATCAATGCCTATAAGAACTAACTGACTAACTAGAAGAAGACCTTTCAATCGTCACCATAGCGTGCACTCACTATTTCCCTTACCCTTTGTCCCATGTCTCTTGGCTTACCTTTGTATTCTGGGGTGAACTCCTTCATCTCAGGGGGCAGCGACTCGTAGAAGCGCTGCTCTCGGCTGATGAGCGGCTTGCAGACGGTGTGGTCATCGTAGCGCATCATGCTGGTGTGGCCGCCAACCTGGTGGACGAACGGCTCCAGCGGCACGCCGCCACGGCTGCCCTGGCCCTGGCCCTGGCCTGTGCTGTGCTTGCCCGCCTCCATGGTATGCGGGACGCACATGGCGTTGGGGGAACGCGTGGCGCCGGGTGCATGGGCTCGGGCGCGCAGGCCGGGCGAGCGCGGGGTGCAGGGTGGCGGCTGGGAGCGCACGCTGCCGCCGGGAGGGGGAGGAGCCAGCCCGCCACCGGCCACGCCCACCAGCCAGCCAAACGATCCCGGCCCAGAGAGTGCTGGGACACGCCCCTACAGCTGCCTCCTGGAGGAACAGGGAGGGAGGGGTGGAGCGTTGGAGTTAATGAAAAACAAACGGCATCACAGATGTTACACAAATGACTTTCTGAAAAATAATAAATACACATGTATAATATTTATATGCACATTCATCCCATTAATGGCTGACTCAAGTTGTATCATATTTTGGCATAAATAATCTGCAATTTATCCGCACATTTGTTAATATAAGTGGTTTGACTGTTGCAAATACTGAATTCCGCACAACCTTTAGCTCTTCTAATATAAGCTTATGGGAGAAGGACGAAAAAAAATGTAAAATCTGTCAATGTAATGTCAAAAAATTGAAAAAGCTTTTTCTATTGGTCTATTCATCATGAAACATGCTCACAATGTAAATGGCAGTTGCTATGTATGTACGTACGTATGTTTCCATCAATCTATGTCTATGTATCTATCTCTATCTATGAATGAGTAACCACAACTTACTGACAATTACGACAGATGTCCTAAGATTCAGCAAACAAACTCGAGCCAGCAAAGCAAACACAAGAGACAGCCTACACAAACAAAGTACTTGACGCATATGCGCATGCCAAAAAGCCGCTCTGGCAGACAGCAGGCATCAGGCCACTCACTATCTACTGATCTCCGTGCCAGAGGGACCAGATCCTTTATTACATCAGCCTGCTTCTCATCAATAGCACAGGCCAACCACCGACCTCTGATATGTGGCACTAGAGTATCATAACACCGTTCCAGATCCAGTCAGGACATCCTCTCACTGGGGCCTAAAATTTAATCCTCACTAGCCAGGCGATCTACATGTGCAAGTTTCATCATTGGTTATAAAAAGATCTGGAGACATTACAAGAGCACAGTAAATGGAAAAAAAACTCCTTGTAGTCTTGGCACAAACTTAGCTTGGTGGAATGGACGGTGTGTCTAATGTCCTAAAAAGGCCAGCGCAAACGGCCACGTAATTCACTCCTGCATGAAGGCAGTGGTGAGTTCCTTAATTGACTGCACTGATCTGGCCATACACAGAATTTCATTCCAGGCATTTCCAATTAAGCTGCAGCACTGGTCTATGTGCGTGCGAGAGGGAGCCTGACATGGCGCAAAACATGCTCTCATATCCACAAGCCTGGGGAATACTCTGGGGCCTCTCACACCTGCCTTAACCATTCCATATGACACTCAGTTTTATGGGTGGGCAATAAGACAGCGCTATCATTTTTATAATAAATCACATTATAGCATTTCCTTAGCTCAGCACAAGCATTGTCAGTATTTCTAAAACTGGCAAGTTGACCTACACATGCTACACCCACAAATACATTATTTCACAGCAACAGTTGCTAGGATGAATAAGCTTTACAGAATGATGACTGATTCATGAGAAACTCTGCTTGAAGTCACTACATAAATGTTGAGATTGATTGGATATATATATATATATATATATCTATATATATATATATCTATATATATATATATATACACACACACACACACACACACACCCCGATCAGGCATAACATTATGACCACCTCCTTGTTTCTGCGCTCATTGTCCATTTTATCAGCTCCAC
The DNA here is from genome assembly GCF_904425465.1 of Colossoma macropomum. NCBI lineage: Eukaryota > Metazoa > Chordata > Actinopteri > Characiformes > Serrasalmidae > Colossoma > Colossoma macropomum. The sequence goes on along the minus strand of NW_023494810.1, from coordinate 7,681,582 downwards.
TTACTATATAGGTGCACTTTGTAGTTCTACAGTTACAGACTGTAGTCCATCTGTTTCTCTGTTTACTTTATTAGCCCCCTTTTACCCTGTTCTTCAGTGGTCAGGACCCCAATGGACCCTCACAGAGCAGGAACAATTTGGGTGGTGGATCATTCTCAGTACTGCAGTAACATTGACATGGTGGTGTGTTAGTGTGTGTTGTGCTGGTCTGAGTGGATCAGACACAGTAGTGCTGCTGGAGTGCTGCTGAGAATGATCCACCACCCAAATAGTACCTGCTCTGTGAGGGTCCATATATATATTACACATACATATATATATATACAGAGTGATGTGTGTATCACACACACCGCAATACTACATGTTTACCATAATCACCCACCCCAACCCACTCTACTGGAAATCCTCATTCCTCCTGAAAACAGCATTCAACACATGCCCTTTTCAATCAGACAGCTTTTCATTTCACATATTTCCCCAGATGAATGAAAAGAAAACACCGTAGCTTCATTATTCATCATAGTTTCAAGATTAGCCCAGTGGAAAAAAGTTTCTCCTCTCTAAAAGCCTCTCTTTAGCCAGGGTAAACTGTGGACTGCACAGAGGCCAGTGAATGGAATGAATGATGCTTGGCTGTAATCTCCTGAGCCAATTGGAGCTATGGATTTAACCCCACAGGAGCTCACCAGGCTCCTTGAGACAGGTCAATGTGTGATGGACAAGGATAACAATCACCTGAACAAAGCCAAGTTGACAAGTTGCCTCGACTGAGCTGCAGAGACGCACTAGATTACTGACCTTGACGAGCTCGTCCACCTGCAGCATTAGAAATAATGTCTGATCAATACTATTAACACTTGGATCAAGAAACAGACAAAACTACTGAAGCACTGATTATAAAACAGACATGTGTACAGGTGTGCCTGCTGTAACTAGAAAATGCTGTAACTTACTCAAATGAATGCTAAACAAATAACCCAATTCCAGCCTAATAACGAATAAGGAAGCCCAACAAGATCACAATTAATGCATTCCATTCATTATCAATTATACAACATAAGTTCACAGAAATCTAAGTATCTAATTGCACTATTTAAACTTCCCTACAAGCAGACAGGTTGAAAGGCCCATTTTTGCATCTCACTAAACCCATAAATTCAACACAATATACAAAATAAGACAAATATGGCAGAGTTTACAATACTACATTTGTGAAAAAGAGCATCTGGCAGACAATGTTGAACACAAGGAGAATCCAACCTCTTCCAAACGTCTAAGAGTCTGTGTTTAGAAACTGTCTGGATTCCATTCTGCTAATGGCCCAATTCAATAGGAGCTCTGAATGGAAGTGATTTCCTAGTATTGTTGCAGGTCAGCTGTCCTGGCTAATTTTCCTGAGTGATGGTGAATACAAGAAACAAATCTACTGCTATCGTGCATCTTGCAATGTAACTGAACTCAAAGAAGTCAAAAATAAGGTAGAAAGATTAAAAAGGCACTTTGTAATCAAGTGAATAATTCAAGTATTTCATAACTTCTACACATGATTTCTTTTTTAAGAAATAAAAACCATAAATGCCATTATCTGGGTCATTTAACACAATTTAGAGGCAGTATTTAAGTAAAAAGTTAATAACAGAATTATATTTCTTAGCCTCATTAGTTTGACAGAATTCAGGACTTTTTCAGGAAGTTTTCATTCATCAATGTTCTTTCACTATAATCTACAGCATAAACTACACAAATGCTTCATACAACCACTGGAAATCCTAGTGGTGCGACACCAATCCCAGCACTTGTGTACCTCTTAGCCCAGTCGTTAAACAAGATCAGAAAAACAGTGATTTCATTGCTATTCAGCGCAAAATGAATGAACGAGACAAAGCTTTTTACCCTTTCAGTCAGAGAAAACAATCCAAAGGTAAGAAATCTAATTAGTCCGGTAGCTACATTGCTATCTTTTGCTATCAGCTCGTTGTCCTCCTCATCTAAAGTGCAATTTCAACTCTCTCTAGAGTAATCAAAATTTAACCACTTTTAATACAGCTGCAATAAAATATTCAGCTTTCTAGCATAAATGTTAGCTTCTTGGCGTTCTTCTGAATCCAATGAATCAATGTATGAATGACTAAATGAATTAATGCACACACAACAAAAAAAACATACAAAAAACACAATTAAAAACAGACCACCTCCAAAAATTAACCCCAAAGCAATTGTAGTTGCATCACAAGGGGTCCTTCCTAGTCTTTAAACCAGAAAATCTAACTCTAGACCAGGGGTGTCAAAATCAACCAGTAAAAGGGCCATTTTTAAAAAAATCATCAAATCTGCGGGCCAGAAAAAAAAATGTTTTTAATTTCTTTTTAAATTAAATGTGCTATAACCCGAACTGGCCATTGTTTATTCAAAATATACAAAAAACTTCAACAGTAAAATACAGACACTTGTAGTAGACCTTTAAATATTACATGGACAATTTAGTCTTTTTATCTGCTTGAACTAAACTCTTGGCATCCTTTCTTTGCTGCAAGTTCATCAAAACTGGGGCTCAGTTTCCGAGCTGTTGAGCTATTCTTCAGTGTTTATATTGGTTGAACTGCAGCTGAAATGCATTTTGGGATTGCGCAGAGTTATGTAGAATTGAGGTGTAACCGCTTCCCATAGACTGTTGTTGGGGTAGGAGAGTCAGAGCACATTACGTTGCAGTGCATGCTGGGGACTGTAGTGCAGCACATTGTGAAACGAGTCAATATTAATAGAAAATTAAAATACTTTTGCAGGTCGGATAGGATTGTGTGGCGGGCCTGATCCTGAGTTTGACGCAGGGGCTCTAGACACTGCTGCAGCACTGCAAAGCAGGTTTTATGGGTGCAGTACAATGATTTGAGAAAGCATGTCTTTGGCTTTTAGCTTCTTGTATGTGTATAAAGTGTTCATCCTTTACATTGTCATAGAAGGGCTGCACAATCCATCTGAGCCAACACAAAACAGCAGCTGCACAAAGTTAATACCATCCTACACAATGAAGGTTGTAAAAACAGCCAGACACAGCGTTCCTCCTCCGCACAGTCACACACTTCAAGACCCTGCCAAGGTTATACAGCACAGTGCAATCTAATTGGCACAGTACTCAAATAAAATTGAACTGAATAGCTGTAACAGGAGAAAGGTGACTTTCACGCTAATCAAAATTCCTAGCGTGGTTTAGCCAGCTCTACCTAAAAGAAAGTCAGTTTACCCACTGATTCGATCAGAGTAAATACTTCAAACACTGCAGACCATCCACTAAATCCTAAATACTCTGTCACAAACGCTGCAAGTGATGCAGTCAAAGAATAACAGAGTGAAATAAAATTCAATATCATTACATTTTTCAATATTCATACCAACACCGAAACCCTGATTTGATACCAATTCTGAACGATACTTTTTTATACTTTTTTGAAAGTGGGTGTGGTTTAATCCAGAAATTAGCAGCACTTGCTAAAAGTGGGTGCATTTGCTCACTGTAAGTGATACTGAATTACAGAATAATCAAAAAGCTCTGAATTTAACGATATGCTTGCAGAACGTAACTGAGACAGCCAATCAGCAGTCTAGATTTTGTGACAATGTCTTTTAGTTTGGTTTGTTTCACACTGCAATGGCTACGGCACAACAACTTTCACATGTTAGTATCTGTTTTTTGGTCTCAAATTTAGCAGGGACAAGTTCTCTTACTGGCACATAGAAAACATAGAAAATGTCAATTTTTGCCAAAATCAAATGCTTCTCTTTGCTATTGTTTTATTGCTGGTCTACCGTTATTAGCGGGAATGAAATGAGCGCCTGTCAAGAGTCAGATGTTAAAACAGGCAGATTATGCAGCCAGTGCAGCGCTGATGTGCTGCTAGAAGAAGAGGAAAACATGCACTTATGTTAAATTTCCTCGAATATGATGCGCATAATCATATAAAGATAAGATGTGTTTCCACTGCAGCAAACTAACCCAGGGTTCACTTGAGAACGGACTGAGACCTGTGACTTTTACCAGACCACAGTTCGGTTCTTTGGTGTGGAACTAGAGGTAGAAGTAGAGGTAGATGTTCACACCTGTCAAAACAAACCGAACTAAAAATAAAAGTTAGGTAGGCCCGCACCGAACAAAGTACATGCGCCCTAAGACTTAACACTGCAGTATTGAAATTTGGTATTAAATGATAATTTTTCGATACATGAGAATCACTGGACTGATGCAGTGGCCAAATAATGAAAATCCGGACTTCAGTGAACACTTTACTGGAAAAACAATAAAAAGAAAGCCTACTATGTGGCAAAAATGTATATAAATGGGGCGTCCAACAGACTTTGTTTCTTACTGTAAGAGAAAGTAGCTAGATAATTTAAAATATGCATTATCATCATGCCAACTTTCAAGTAATTACTGCAGAATCGAGAAGTAGATTTTTACCAGTGTGGTTTTTTTTTATTTAAGTGATCGTGACCGCTCTAAACATCAGAAAACTAGCAGGGATTACTTCTCAGAGGCAGTCACGAAGCCCTCAGTACTTAATCTAAGACGTCAGGACACTGCCAGCCTGCACCATCCCACTGCATGAGCAAAGCCTGAAGGTAAGGTGGCATACTAGATTTTCTGGGTGCGGTACAAGGTTTCGTGAGAGTGTCAGTACCTTCAGGCATGTCTTTGTCTGCTGTCAAAGCTGAGAAACCACAGAGCTGTGGCACTGTAGCACAAAAAAATTTAACTGGAAAAGTGAGGTGACGGCCCATTTAGTAAACAGGTCAAAACTACTCACGAGTGACAGGGGATCTCCAGTAAAAAAGTCCTGCACCTGTCGTCCTGAGCTCCATTATACCAACAGAACTCTTGTTTATTCTCTTGAAAACATCTGCCATTTTAGTTAGTTAGTAGATTTGCCTAAAAAGCATAATTAGACTCTCCCATTCTACGGTTCTATTTCAAGTCACTTCCGTATGTGAAATACATTGTGCCTATCATTTACTAAAAACACGACGGCACCATCTGGTTCCAAAATCAGGACAGCTTTGAAGTCAAGCATCAATTAATGAATCAAGAATGAAGCTTCTGTTTTACAGTGTATTGTAATTATTCAAATATTTTTATTGACTTTGTGAATGTAAACAACGTGCAACAATATACGATCATACAATAAAAAAGACCACACCTATGCAAACACACATACAAGTGGAAGAAAAAAAAAAATGAAAGACTGGTTGAGTATTTCAACTTCTCGAGCTTTAAATATGCCATGTCCTCTCCCACCCATTGCACGTGCATAGGGGGTGTAGCTGATTTCCGATTAGATAAAATAAGGCAGCGAGCCAGTAAGGATGCAAAGGCTATGGCATCGGAATTGGCAGCTGGCTTCACCGCCCCATCAGGGGCCACATCAAATGTAGCAATTTCCAGGCCAGGACTGATCTCTTTGTTGCAAATATAGGAGAATGTCTTAAAAATAGAGGACCGGAATTGTACGTGCCGTTGCCATGACCAGAACATATGATAAAGGGTCAGAGCCTGTTGACATCAGGAGCAAGTTGGGTCTACATCCGGATATATCTTGACAAGCCTGCTCCTAGAAAGATGAAGTAAACCGTGTCTGATACAAATAGAAGTTGAATGTATCTTCTTAATTGCCAAAAGCCAGGAATAATCTGAAATCTTATAACCAAAGTCCTCCTCCCATGCCGCCCTAATATGGTTAAGCAGTGGTGAAGCAATCGCTTGAATAGCAGAATACAATTTACTTACAACTCCCTTTTGGTTCCCCATCTAACCACTCATCTATCCAACTATTTGACGGGGGAAATGGAGAAGAAGTGAAATGCTTCCTAACAAAAATGTGAGGGGGGGTACTGTATTCACTCACTAACTGCTCAAAAGACAAATACACTGTCCTTAAAAAGATCTTTTATCCGTTTTAAACCATTATCATACCAAAACTTGATTTACAGTGTATTATAATTGGCCCGCCAGCCAGTACGTTGCAGTTTTTCCATTCACCTGATGGTGGCAGCTGACCAGACCCGCAGATTCATTTAGCAAACAATATTTAGTCAAGACTACAGACATGAAGCTCAAGCTGAACACTGAAAACTGCCGATTGTGGCGAGATGTTAACTTCTTATCAGAGTAAATTCAGTGGTTCAGTAAATATTAACCCTTCAAGGTCAAACAAAAACGTGGCTACAGTGCGTTTATTTGATATGTAAAGAACACTACCTAACAAAACCAACAATTTTATTGTTTAGTTTGTCTCACAAATTATACTTCAACAAGTAAACACAAATGGGAATATGATTTATACATCAGACATGTTGTATTGTTACTCAAACAATTTAATTATTTATTATAAAGCCCTTATTAATCCAAACGTTTTTGACTGAACAATCCAACAATGAAAGAAGCCTCGGGCATCTTTTATACAGTGATAGGAAACACAATAGCTCACAGAAAGCTCAGATTCTATGCGCTGATATTTTGAAAACTTAATATTTTGAATAATTTTTTACTAATATGTTGGCCCTCAGGTATTTTAACACAGTACAATCAGGCCCTCTTTAAAAAATAAAGTTTGGACACTAATTTTATGGTCCATTTTGGTACAAAAACTTTCTTTAAACTGCATGTTTCATCACCAAAAGAGCATAATTAGTCCTGTTTAATTGGACTAACTGCAGCACATTTTGCACGAAATACTGTGAAATGTTGAATAATTATAGTTTTTGATGGCAGTTTTTAAATGTGACACTATTACCACATTGTGCCTGTCAAAACATTACAATGCACACCATTCATCATTAATATACCTTTGTGCTGTGATGAACTTTTTTTTTCCTCATGATAAAGATCAAAGCATACACACCTCAAGTGAGGTAAAGGCACAAGTGGGACATTTTGATGGTTTGTTGGTGTGGAATGTCTTGCATTTCAGGTATGGGGTGTGACGGCCTTCAGAAGCCAAGTTTTAAGAGAAAGTCTTGGACTTCCTTTTATTTTAGCATTGCCATGAAGGTCACAGTTCCATGTTGTAGGCTATTAATGGGCTTATATTAAGGTAAACTTTTTCCATAACTGTCCTCAATAAAAAAAAAAAGTCTGGTGTAATATTTAAACATCATACTATTCATCATATAATTTATATAGCCCAAGTTTGCAAATTAAGCTACAAAAACTGCCTATTTTGAATTCAGTGGGTTTTCAATATTTTTTTCTTTTTCACAAAAACAAATGCATTTAAATCTGTCTGCCAACCAAGGCTTCAGCAGTTTAGCTCCACACACTCACTCCAAAGTTATAAGGAGTATTTTAGTCTGGACTACTTCCTGAACATGGCACAATACAAGGTAGCCAATCTGAACAGAGTTCATTTATCTAGCATCACTTTTAAAGGCACAGTAATAAAAACACACTGTTTCATTCTGAGGGAAGAAGAAAGGTTGAAAAATGGTCATGTAAAAATAAATGACGATTCACGTTAAACTATCACCAACATGCCTTTTGGTCTCTTCCAAGTGTCTCTTATTTGCCATCTTTCATGGGAACCACTGTCAATAATTACAACTAGGCATCATAAGAGCAAAGTGGTCAGAAAGTAGGGAGAGGCTCATGCTATGCACACACCCACTTTGGAATGGCTGAGGTCACTGTGGTTTTTGGGGTGGTGAATAATGACTTACAAATAAACTGAAAATCAAATCAAATCTTGACCTCAGCACTGAGAACTGCTTCAGACCTGAAAATGCAGTGTTTCCCATAGCTCTCAAACAAACTGAGTATCTGAGTATCATGGCATATTTAAATACATGCATATCCAAACTCACATAGTATTTGTTTATTTATTCGGGTGGCTGAATTCGGCATCAAATAACTGAATACTGGGTATCTCTAACGGCTAAAGTGAAGTATTAGGTCATGGAAAAAAGTGATCGGTGACCCTTGTGCCACTGTTTATTCACAGAAATATGCTTTTTTTTTTATTAGTTAAAATGGGACACAATTTACTTGGAAGGCAGTCAATATACATTTGGGGGACACCAAAGTACAGCCTATGTGTGGGAAACACTGAAGTGTGTATCGTTACAGCACTAGCAGCAGGGCGTGGTGGCCCACAGGAAACAAAATCAATGATCTGTGTCTTCAGAAGAGTGTTGTGGGAGCTTTATAGCCCTAGAGCCAGTCCAATCTAAACACTGGACCAGGCTCAAAGAGACACTGGACATATCTAGAACACTGCTGGAAACCGGGTGACCTCTTGGATACAGCGGTCACTCACTGCTGCTGCTCCACCAGGCAAATGGAGCTTGAAAAAAACTTGAGAAACTGTTCCCTGAAAAAACTGAAAGCACAAAGCAGTGACTGAAGACTAGGATGGTCAGACGCCAGAAATCAAAGCAAATCACCAGATCAGACTTGTGCAGCCTAAGACCAGAAGAACCACTAAGACCAGAAGATCTTTTGACAGATGATTCAACTGTTAAATTTCGCTATTCAATACGATTTCAGTAGGCAGTCGAGACTAAAAATGGTTATAAAGTTAAAAAGAAAACATTTCTCAAATCTAATAATAGCAAAATTACATTCATATCTTCATTCCAACATGTGTGTCAAGGTTATCTACTTTATCACAAGTCATCACATTATCTAAGATTAGCTAATTATGTATTAGGTGAAGTGAGTAACACTGCTGAAATGAATCAAATTCACTTTGAGTGATCACAAAATTCAAACAAAAAAAATTATAAAAAATTATACTGGCTTAAAATTAACAAAACATGCAGCAACGCTACAACAGAAAAGGCTTAGAGGTGTACTCGCCAAGTCTCATTAGGACACGCTAATAGCAATCAATACAATCTATAAATAATGGATCAAGTCTTGTTAGAAAAACAGCCTTTATTATTCCGTTCAAAAGCACTGTATTCAACTTCCACCACAGTTCTGGATCAACAATGTACATGCAAATATCATTCAGATGCATGATAATTCTACAAGCCATAACTAAAGAACAATCAACATTTTGATAAAAGCAGACACAGTGGAAACTTCAATAGAATCAATTGTCCAATAGACTGAAGCACATTCACCAAAATCCCGATGAGGAAGACAAAAGCACTGCAACCACTAAGGAAAGCCCATATGCTGACAACAGGGTTGCCATGCTCTATTGTCCATGTTCATCATCCATGCTGTTCCATTAATTAGTTGCTAATTAGAAATGCTGATATTCATTACAACATGCAGGCACTCATAGAAATGTAGAACAATGCATGCTGATGCCTGGGGCACACATGAATGTGAAACTGAATGACCCCATTTAGTTCCCAATCCATAGGGACAAAACGCACGCAAAACATTGGGCTATCAGCTGGAGAAGAGGGGCACGGCAGGCACAAGAGCACACGATGGGCTGGCTGCACAACACATCAGAATGACGTTTGCAAGTCTAATCGGTTGGTACACTCATAGTTAGCTGCCAGTTTGTTGGACTTCTTACATAAGCCTCCTTATCGACAGCACTAAAACAGGCAGCGAAGTCTGCAACCAAACCACTAGTTGTTTATAGATTTTGGTCCTTGTGTCCGGATGTTGGAGTAAATATGAGATTCCTGTCAATTATTACAAAAAAAAGAAACATCGCCTTTTTGGCTGGGCTGTATAACAATAATTAATATTATTGTGGTCAATTACGTCACATTGTGTCACAGTGTGGTTTTCCATATATGTTGTGGGCAGTAAGGATGCACCAAAAAGGGAATTGTGGGCCAATGCTGATGTTTTCCACAGACAAATCTTCTGGTGCTGATACATAAACATTTATAAGATGGATAAATTGGGACTAAACACACATTTCCGACGCACTTTTTAGCACAGTAGCCTAGTATGACCAAAACATTTTGCCCTTTCAAGGTACAATAAATACATATGTTTACATATGTTTTAAACATGGGGTGATTCAAAAAGATTCACCCGATTCCAAAGCGGCATATTTTTTACAACCGTGAGGCGCCTAGGAACCAATCACATACCAACTGAAAGAGGATGTCACAGAGTTTCTGACTGATTCCCTTCAGTCTGCGAGGAGATGAGACCCCTGAGTAGAAAGCGTTCTGCGTTCTCCCCTTCAATAAGAGTGAATCCGCCATAACTGTGCAGTGTGATTTTCATGGGCAGTGAACCTCCAACAGCTCAGAGCGTTCGTTGTTGGTTTCACAACACTGGATGATCTCTGAAAGAGCCGTGAGTGCAGTGACGCCCGACATGCTCAATCGAGTATGGGATGAATTTGACTATGGCGTTGATGTTGTCTGTACAGCTGAAGGAGGTTCATATTCAGCACTTGTAAAATTACATCATAAACTTTATGCTCAATTAAACCATTTACAATTTACTGCACTGTTCTGTAATGATTTACAAGTGAAATAAATCATTTTGAAATTGGATTCATCTTTTTTAAGCACCCTGTATTTCAAATATTGGCTAAATCTGTTAATCTGTTCAACATGTTTCTTTCAAGCAAATATCTGCTGAAACTGATATGATTCTGATATCATCATGGCTCAGAAAACCAAAAACACTGCATGTTTTATTACAAAGAGAACAGAATTAGTGCTGTTTAATTAGATTTAGTAAAGCAGAGTGAGTGAAACATGGAATAAAAATCACTGCAGTCATAGTTCTGGGTAGTATTTTTAAATGTGGCTTTACTGATATTTTTTCTCTCTTCCTTACCCAACTTCAGAGGAACTAAATATACATACTGTGTATCATGAAAATGTCTTGAAGCAACGTGACATTATATTTTTACCATATCACTCAAACCTAGTTTCATGCACCACAGCAAGGAAATGCCTCTGGTCATATTCTACAAACTTGACCCAAATACATCCCTTTTGTAATAAAAGAGAAAATAGAGCCATCTCTCTTATGAGAAACATACTACACACAGATTTTACATCAAATGTTAATACTTCCTTATAATGCAATCTTAACGATATAAAGAATAAAAGAATCTTAAAGAATAACTGGTTCTTTAAGGAAACATCTGTAAATGCAAGGAGCCTCTTTAACATTGATAAAAAATGTTCCACATACAATGTTTACGTTATAATAAAGGTTTTTGCTGGAGCCGTACGCTAAAGCCACAAACAATTCAGGAACCTCTGTGTTGGCTATGTGCAGAATACATTCTCAATTTGCATATAAACATATGTTAAAAGCCACTTCTCACTCCTCTAAGTAACACAAGCACACAGCAAATCCTGCTCCCTTCATCTCGTCATGCAGCTCTTGTTACTCAAGTGTCGTCCAACCTCAAGAAGCATAAGGGAACTTCCCCGGCCACAAAGGCATCTCGTTACAGAAGAAAGACGATAGGAGGGCTAGGCTGGCTAAGAGTCAAGCATAATAAGGATATAGGTTTACCCTGTTAGAGTTCAATGCCTTGCATTGCAACAACATCCAGCAGAGCGCCATGGAGGATTAAACAGACCTGCAAGCATTCGACCTTTAAACGTAAAGGCAGTCCTTTATGGTGGCGCTCTGAAAGTGGTGGGCAGCAGAGGCAAACGGCCTCTTGCTGAGTCTGTAGGTTTTGAGTGACACATTCTCATCCCGACTTGCTGATCTTTTTCAAGACGGACCTGCCGGACACTGTAGTGATGGATTAGTACAAGGGGAGAACCCCCACCTCTACCCTGCCCTCATTTCTCTGCATCTGTTAACACTTCCACTGATGATGTCTTCATCCCAAGCCGACGTGGCGAATCGCACACACCGCCTCTCTACGGGGAGCCTATTGACGCTGGACCAAGTAAGAGGCACTCTGCTTCCTAGCATGGGGCCCACCATTGACTCCTGGTACAAGCCAGGTCAAAAGAGTGTACACAGCTAAATTACTTCGCAACAGAAGGATCAAGACAACACAAGGAGGAAAACTATGGCCCGGCCTCAACACTGGATAGCTGATAACACTGGCTGAAATCACTGTCCAATAATTAGTGGTGTTTTAATCCATCTCTGACATTAAAATCGTTCACTTTTGAGGATCTGACGGTTTCTGGCCATTTTTATACAACTGCTTAGCAAGTCATCATCTTCTTGCATCCATCACACCAATAAAAATAGGTAAATTTGAACACCATTATGGTTAAAATAACTGGAAACTGTATATAAATGAGACATTTAGCATAGGATACTTGTTAAAACATACAAAAAACAACATTTTCTATGAGAAGAACTAATGAAAAATAAGAAAAATAAAAGCTAATTAACAGAAATCAAATTATGGGAAGGTCCACTGACACACTTCCATCATGTTTTATTACAAAGAGAACAGAATTAGTGCTGTTTAATTAGATTTAATAAAGCAGAGTGAGTGAAACATGGAATAAAAATCACTGCAGTCATAGTTCTGGGTAGTATTTTTAAATGTGGCATTACTGATATTTTTTCTCTCTTCCTTACCCAACTTCAGAGGAACTAAATATACATACATACAAAGCTCTTCACTCACTTTACCAAATTCATCCACATCACTGACATTTTGAATCATGCTTTACGCCACAAATGATTAACAAATAACACTACTGGCTAGATTTAATTCCATGTACAGCTATAGGACACCATTTTTCCAGACCGTTTGCTCATAAAATTGAAGTAACCATCACATATACTGTTCACTGCCAAAAGTAGCCAACGACTGAACATTAGTAATAGTTAGCCATGCTTACACGCAGCCTAATAATCCATTATTAATCCAACTAATAGCCCAATTGTCCAATAGAATATGTCCATGTAGACACCTCATTCAGAATAGACTAGTCCAATTGAGGCCATTCAGAATACAATGTCTATCTGATTGACTGCGGTGGGTCATCCTGTAAATAACCTGTTAAATGGAAGAATAAACATGTAAACGTCTGTATCTGATTACCTTCCCAATCGGAAAGTTTAAGTACATTCTGCACGTTTGTTCGCATCACAGCGAAAGTTTATACCGTTCAACATGGCGGAGCAGAAACTGGTCTGCAGAGGAGACGAAGTTTATGCTCTGATCTTTAAAAGACGGCGGTGGGACGGACGTCTAGCTTATGTGTCTCAGAACACGACGTCTTCCTCTCAGCCTTCTTTAATAAGGACATGTGACGCATGTTTTCCTGAGTCTGACATCATTTTAAAGTCATCAAAAACACAAGCGCTCACTGCTGCTCGTCTCACTCTGACTGGACTCACGTGATGCTCATTGTCATGGTAACGTCTACACTAAGTGGGTCTCTACACATGCACGTAATTCTGAATTGGATTACTTGTAGTTTGCATGTAAACAGAGTTTTACCATCAGATAGTTGAGTAGAGTGAGCAGATAAACACCTCTGTCTGAATCTATAATCAGAATGTATTTAATCAGAGCGGCAAAAATGTAAAAAGAGTGCTTTTTAGCCGAGAGAGAAACCACGATTGAAACAAACTGACTACATAGGCCTACATCAAAAAACCTTACAAATGATTTTAATGGTGATAAAAAAGGGAAACAGTGATTAAAAAACGCTGGTTGTTTCAAGGTTTCACAGTTTCTACAAGGAACGTTAGCTGAGTGATTTATAACCTTTCTTCATGTTGAGTATCAACAGGAGGTAGAACGCCCAAGAATTTCTCCACTACAGGTCTGACGCCACTTCAAAAAACAGGACATCCCACTCGAAATGCACAACACAGACAAACACCAGCAGAAAGGAAAGTCCCTGGCAGCACAACGACCCTATTTGGAGCCGCAGAATTAAAATGCCAAAGGGCAAATTATAACCATAAAATAACCGAGATTCACCGCCTTCACTGACCAATCGTTCCCTGTTGACGAGGACGTTGGATTTCCTGGCATGAACTGCAGCCTGGATGCTGTAATAATTTAAGGTTTTTTATGGAAACTGTTGTCAGCTTTTTATTGGTTTTTGCACCAGCGTGTCCTGATTTTGGTTCCGTTTTCAGCCAAGGATTTTCATTTTGGTGCACCACTAAAACAATAAAAATAAAGCTAATAAAAATATATCTGTCAAGAGCAAGAGCCACTGGAATTTTTAGACCCTTAAAAATTTAAGCTAATAAAATTTTATTATCGGTCAGGCCATAGGCAAAACATGTAAACAGCAGCAAAGAGGAGCACAGTGTGTGTAAAACTGGACAGAATGTGCTGCTACCATTTGTTCATGCAGCACCCACTCGAGAATGACTCACCGTCCTTACATCACACGTCCTTATAATGGCGCAAGGGAACAGCGGTGGGGGTGGTGCTAAACGTATAAAGATGCGTTCCCCATCACTGAGCGGTGAATACCTTTCAAATCAACTGTCCTTCCAAAATAGAAAATATGATTATGCTGGTACTCATTATTATACAAACAGCACCGCTCACTGTCGCTAAGTGTGAAGCAGTTTCTATAAGCTGAAATGGGCCAATCGTTCACTTAATGAAATTACCAATGAACCCAAACGCAAACCGCAATCGCAGCACTTCATCTGTGAGATGGCATCATTATCGTACAAGAATAGCACTGCATTCTTGGAGAACCCTCTGCAAATAGTCTTACATGAATATGAAAACATACTTGTGGTCCAAAATCTAATCAAGCAGAGTTGCATGTGTAAAAAACCTGCTTGCTGATAACAGAAGCATTTTAATGAAGTGCTGCCATATAAAGTGGCCCAGTTATATGAACAACAGTTGAGGAGGTGGAATCTCTTGCCTTCCACTGAATAACGAATGGAGCTCTCTGCCAAGCTTTGGCCACAGATGTTGTTCCCATACTCTGTAAACACAAGGGGTCTGGGGAGTGATCAGCACTAAAATAGAAGCAAGGTCACATGCGATTTCAGTTTAAGGATCACCACCACTTGAGCATAAAAATCCATCATTCACACTAAATATGCTTGGGAAAACATCAAGACCTGGCACTAGATGTGTCATCTCGGATGCTACAACGCAGGATAAAATTACAGCAGTACTGTCGGCTTTAATACAAGAGAGCGTATGTCCGTAACAGGTGAACCATGCAGGAATTACAGACTTAATGCAGTTGATAAAGCCCTCCTGTTTTGGAGGACCAAAGTTACTGTTCAATTGGCTGCTCAGTTGTTTCTTAAATCACTGCGCATGGCAGCATCATTAGCTCACAGCCAAAGGAGTCAGAAATAAAGTTCTGAAGTTGATTTTGGAAATTGCTCTTGTATCTGAAGTCTTTCGCTTTTGTCTTTTAACAGTACCAAAAAAAGAACACAAACAAATAGTGCAACAATTCAAAAATAACCTTCCTCAGTGTAAAATCACAAAGAACTTCTGCTTTTCATCATCTACGGTACATAATAACATTAAAAGATTCAGAGAATCTGGAGAAATCTCTGTATGCAAGGGACAAGGCCAAAAACCAGTACTTGCTGGCTGTGATCTTTGGTCCCTCAGACGGCACTGCATTAAAAACAGACATGATTCTGTAGTGGAAATCACTGCATGGGCTCAGAAACATTTCTGAAAAACACTGTCTGTGAAAACAGTTTGTCGCTGCATCCACAAATGCAAGTTAAAACTCTAAAATGCAGAAGAAACCATATATAAACAGGATCCAGAAATGCTGCCACCTTCTCTGGGCCTGAGCTCAGTTAAGATGGACTGAGGGGAAGTGGCGAAAGTGTCCTGTGGTCTGCCGAATCAGAATTTGAAATTCTTTTTGGAAATCATGGACACTGTGTCCTCCAGGCTAAAGACCACTCAGCTTGTTATCAGTGCACAGTTCAAAAACCAGTATTCATGATGGTATAGGGGTGCATTAGTGCACATGGCATGGGTGATGTGCACATTTGTGAAGGCACCATTAATGCTGAACAATATATAAATGTCTTGGCCAAGTATGCTGCCATCCAGACGACATCTTTTTCAGGGAAAGCCTTGCTTATTCCAGCAAGACAATGTGAAACCACATTCTGCCTGTATTACAAAAGCATTTCTCAATATTAAACTGGCCTGCCTGCAGTCCAGACCTGTCACCACTGAAAACATGTGGCGCATTATGAAATGAAAAATAGAACAAAGGAGACATCGGCTGTTGAGCAGCTGAAATCCTGTATCAGACAAGAATGGGAACATTTCACTTTCAAAACTACAGCAGTCTGTCTCCTCAGTTCCCAAACACTTAGAGTGCTGTTAAAAGAAGAAGTGATGAAACACAGTGGTAAACACGCCCCCGTTCCAGCTTTTTTGGAACACGGTGTTGGCATCAAATTCAAAATGGGCATATATTTTTTCAAAAAACAATAAAATTTCTCAGTTTCAACATTTAATACGTTGTCTTTGTACTATTTTTCAGTGAAATATAGGGTTTACATGATCTGCACATCATTGCATTTTGTTTTTATTTTCATTGTGTACAGCTTCCCAACTTCTTTGGAAACGGGGTTGTAGATGTAAACAACCAACTAATGTAGATGTAAACACCCCTAATTTAAAGCCAACTTAAACCTCAGTTGTTGTTGCACATCTAAGTACTGGAGCACAGAGCCAAAACAAAAATAGTTGCTGTCCAATTGCTTACAGCCTGCACTGTAACTGCCAAGAAGCCATAAAACCAAGGCAACTATCAGTCCATTTAAAATAGCTTTTACCATGTAACCTAACAAACAGTCAGCCTCCAATTATGAGACTAAACCCCAAACTTAATTCATGCAAATGCACACAACCAAGTTTGGCCTAAGGCCACAACAGAGCAACCAGTTGAACCTGTATAATAAAACATTCTGGAGGGAAGAAAGAGTTCTTAATTATCTAGCAGTGATCCAACTGTAATTGAGCGAGAAACTAGCAAGCTTCCACATCAAACAAACAATCTCCCGCTTTGATATTTAAGCTCTAAATGAATGCCAAGTACAGAGACTATGTGACTGATGTTCCGATGTGGTCACAGTAGGTCACATTCCATTGGACATGTGACCTACTGCAACCAAACATCAGACCAGCAACTTTCCAATGCCCCCAACCAAAAGCCCCCCTACATCATGTTGGTGCTGGGCAATAAATTGTCTGTACCAGTGAGAGAGAGGACAAAACCAAGCTGCTTCAGATCTGAAAAAATCCTTGATGTTTCTGTTCCTCCTTCCACTGTGAGGAGACAACACCACTATGGGTCTGAAAGGATGTGTAGCTGTCAAGAAGCTTCACTGAGAAAAAGAGATGAAAATCAATAAATCAAAACAAAGAAACATTTGTGTGTGATTAATGGACTCCAGAGTCTCAGGAGTCACAGTCTCCACCTCAGAGACCCGACTTCTATCATTTAACGTGTTTGGGATTACTTGGAACATGACAAGCAGAAAAAGCCACCAACTTCTAAGCCTGAACTTTGGAGGTGTGGAAAAACATTCCTGCAGATGTTTTTGTAAAACTGAAATTAAATCTACCAAAAGAATGAATGCTGTAATAAAGGCACAAATCAATACTTAAAAAGTTATATTATATTATTACATTTAACTGTTGAGGCTTCTATGTATTTTTGTGTTACATTTTTTTCAGATTTTTTCCCCCCCCGATGCTAATTAATAACTTGTTCGTAATGACTGTTATAACTGGAAATTGACCATTGTGTGGTGTTGATGTTGTTGCTGTTGTTACTCAGTGGTCTGGTGGACCCACCGCATTATTGTTTTTTAAATCAATACAGTCATAACAATTTATATAAAAATACCAGATGTTTAAAATATCACAAGTGGCCAGCATAGGATTCTCCTTTAGCAGCTGTAGCCAGTCAGCAGCCTGTCCATGTTGGCCACCCTCTCTCTCTCTCACACACACACACACAAACACACACACACACACAAACTAACAGCAGGCCATGTAGGAGAGAAGGACACAGCACCTCCACACCTTTACTCCCCGCAGGCTCACCCCACACCACATGTGTAATATAAATGTGTAGAGGGTGGTGAATCTGAGGTTGAAATAATAATAGATTGCATTTTTAATTTTGGCCCACATTAAAAATGGGTCCCACAGATCCCAACGCCACACAAGAGTTAAACAAAGGGTGGTCTCTGACTTGTACAGAACTGTAGCTCTTAATGCATAACCATTTACAAAATGAAAACCATTACAGAGACATGTAACATCTATTTTTGTCAGATTATAAATGCAGTAAAATAAGTTATTTTAGCACAGTAGCCTGCTCTGCTCTTCCAGAGTAAAATAAATACATCAAACATCTGTCTGAAATATTGCTCGATAAACATCTATCCGTGACAGGACATTTTTAAACAACTATCTGATTGATATGCTTCCAATGTTATCACTATCAGTTTTTGGTTTCAGATACTTTAATCCCCATTTAGTGTAATTTGTAGATAAGTAGAACAGGATAAAACCATCATCATAAGCTACGTCAGGTTTGTAAGATCTTTTAGGCATAGACTAGCAACACTCAGGAAGAAGGGTCTCATTTTCTTTATGAATGCTAACTTAAATACCACCTGACACCGTCATATTTCCAAAACTGTTATGATAATGAATGTTAGTAATACTACCCAGCACTACACGACCACAGTCTGTGAAAACAGCCCTGCAGAACATCAGCAGCATCTCCGAGAGCGATTACCCACGACTGGCAGCTTTGTCATGCTCAGTGCCAACAAAGCTAGTAACATTATGCAGGGAGGAAGAGCTACACAAACAACATTAATCTCTGCTCTGCCTCTTAAGATTTTCCGATGTGCTCTAATGTGGCCAGTACACTGGCAAATGAGATTTGTGGAGCTCTAGCACTTACATCACCTAGCTCTATGACAGTACACTGGCATCAGATTAGCGGCTATTTCTATCAGCCGGCGGAGCAGGAGGGTTCGTCGGTCAGTTCCAAGTCGCGCTGGACACTTCTGAGAAAAAAGTTTCTCAAGATTGAGGGGACACCGAGTTCACAGCCTGTAAACTGCCATAAATCCAGCACCTCCAACTGGATGTTTTTCCTCTTTTGCTATAAAAGTGACAGAGAGATTAATGAGGCAGAACTTTAGTGTGGAAAGACAAGCTAATATCAATTTCACATGGAAAAGAAGCTCAAGTGACTCCAAGACACATTCTAAATGAACTGGCCAATTAAACAAAGAGTTGCACTGTGGCCTTGAAAGAGCAGACAAAAGATAAACAGGTTTATGCAACAGAATGTTTTGCATCTTAGTTACAGCATGTTAGGATGGTTAACCACAGAGAGCAAATGCAGAGCATGTTAACAGGCTAAACCACAGACAGTAACTGAATGAGTATAAACAGCCCACAGCTTGTTTTACCCTTCCTACTTGCAGACTGAAGCATTAAACCATGCGGACCACACTGTGCACAACCTTTAATTAGCCACAATTAGGACTGTTACTTCAAAAAGGCTCACACTCAAAGGTCAAGACCAGGGTTAATATAATTATCTGAATCAAAAGTATTAAAATACTTTTTATTAAATAAAAAAAATCATAATAATTAAAGTGTAATTCCACCAATCGGTCAAAGATTCTGCATAATTCAGTCACTGAGATGTCATTTAACAGCGTTTTGATGTGAAATGGTTAATAATTCTGTTTTTTTTTTTTTACAATAGTGGTTAGTTCAACAATGCATATATGACCTTTTTATTAACCACCCAGTGAACCTACTCCTGTCTCTGAGTTTTTATATGTAACGGTGATAAAAATAAAATAATGGTAAATATGAAAAAAATACATTTTCTGTGGGGACCATGTTGGATTACAGCACGCTGCAAGTACCTCCTCACAATTAACCGCTTTTAAAAAATATATTTTAGGCCGAAAACCTTCTCACAACTATCGTACAACATTGTCTCAGGCATCAAGCAACACATGCATATAACAGCTTTTTGGGAGGGAGCTTTTAGAGGCATTAAACGAGTTGAACATTTGATTAGTGAACTATTCTGACTCTTTAATCTTCTCTAGAACAAGGTATTTTACATTAAACCATTCTGAATGACTCTGTTTATATCTTAACAAGTATATTATGCACTAATAATAATATCATGGTGGTGAAAAAATATGATCACATCCTTACTCTAATAGCAGTCCCTGTTCATACTGCAATAGTTTTTTCATAGTATAAAATTGTCTTTGAAATGCTTGAATATCTTATAAGTTTAAGTTCAACTTTCTCTAAAAGAAGTGCAATTTTTGGCTTCAACCTTCTAAGACAAAAGAATTTTGAAGGGAAGATGTTAAACAATTTTTA
Source organism: Colossoma macropomum (assembly GCF_904425465.1). Classification (NCBI taxonomy): domain Eukaryota; kingdom Metazoa; phylum Chordata; class Actinopteri; order Characiformes; family Serrasalmidae; genus Colossoma; species Colossoma macropomum. The sequence goes on along the minus strand of NW_023494810.1, from coordinate 7,661,297 downwards.
AAAGAACAGAACGAAATGAATGGAACACAAAACAAGTTATTAAATAAACTATAAGCCACTTTATAATTATTGAGCTGCTGGTTAAATTAGGTCAGTTTCACTTTGTACAAAACACTTCCTTACAAATTGGCAAGGCTGATAACAAAAACAAAACGCAAACCTTGAATAAACGTCCCTGCGTTTCTTCAGACTGTTTCTGCACTTACTGTGTGTGAGGTTAGATCCAGCTGCCAGTTTTTCCAAATACTGTACTGTCTTTCCTCAACCGAGGATGCAGCAACACGCTGTATTCCACGGTCCAGCGTGGTTTGTTGACACTGGCTCTGTGCTTCTCAGCTGAGGCACTGGGGAGGGATTACTACATGCTGTGAATGAGTCTGGCTATGTGAAGTGGCTTAAGGGAAGGAGCCTGTTATGAGAAGTCTCTACATTAAAGTTTAAAAGTTTTCCAAAACAAAGTAAAGCGCGCCTCAGTGGACAATGAAACCGTAGTGGCTCAAGAGTACCTTCAGCGGTTTTGACAAAATAACAGAGGGAGTGGTTTACATAGAGGGAGGGGAAAAAATAAAGGAGGGGCCAAGACAAAAAGAGTGACCGAATGAAAGTACAAGACAGACACAAGTAGAGCTAGGTGACCCCACTAAGCCTCTTTACTGTGGTGACTGTACTGTTTGCAGGCAGGAATGGTAGATTAGAGTCCTGCAGCCACTTTAGATCTCTTCTCTGACAGCTAGCCATGCAGCATTATAGAGCTAAAATTAGCCCCCCGATGAACGAGGATGGGATGCAGCGGACAAAGTACAAATCAAGGGTGTTATTACAGTGGGCAAGAAAAGCGACAGCCAATCAGACGAAAGAGGGTGCCCACTGACTGCACTGCTCAAAGCCATTTCAGCTTTTCTCCATTTGGCTGGGACTGCTTTGTACTGTTTGGCCAAGAAGGAAACACTGTTTTAATCTCTCAAAAGCAAAAGTCCAAATACTGAAATGTATGTAGAGCAATGAATTCAAGCAATCACTGGCTCTACAACTCATTACACACAGCCTCACAGCCAAAACAGGGGCCAAAAAAAAGCCAACAGTTATTGTTGGCTCATACAAGAATATTCAAGATGGCAGGTCAAGGTTATTTTGTGACCCTGTTGATCAGCTCTTCCCCAAACAAACGTTTCCCTGAGCAAAACATTACACAATTAGACGCTTCTAATACCCATCAAGACAGCACATCGAAACAGGAGCAAAGCCACAAAGCCTGAGCCAAACCTATTTACCATCAATCAACTGTCCAATTATCACACACCACAAGATCCATGCAAACCTTCTTCCTAAACACAAAACCACAAGATGCCCCTAACGAGTGGAAAACAACCCATGTCCCATCATCATGCATGCTAACCACTTCCTTGTTAGTGTTCATAAACGCAGTCCTTTCAGGAAGATTCTGAAAAGCTGTACTGGTCCAGCAACAGCTAAACAACATTTAGAGGAACAATTACCAAACCTCAGTCATCTTACAAAAGCCTAAACATGTAATCACCTTGAAGTCAGCGTTCCAGCGGATACGCTACTTTTGTAGAGTACATACTTAATGAAATCCATGCAAACATCTTGCCCCAAATGGTTTGGTGGAGACGCTGTAAGGGTTGCAATACTTGATATAACAATTTCTCCTTTGTCTAAGGCTTGCAAATTAATAGAAACGGACAAAATGTGCAGATAAAACCATTTTTAAAAGGCCCTTTTTAAATGGTTTGAGTAAAAGAGGAAAATTCAACATTGTATTACATTTAAAAATATATATGAAGAATAAAAATGTAAAAAAATCAATTGCTAACAATAAAATGTAAGGCAATGCTATTATGTGCTATTTGTTAGTATGCAGTTTATGGTTTGCAGCAAGTTGTTATACACTGCTTGTTGTCGTTTCTTTGTGATATCTGGTGGACAATAGCCATGACACTCAGAAAAGCATATTGTGGCAAAATGTATCACAATCATAACAGACTATCATATCGTCCACCCCTAGCTGTAGGTCAAAAAGCCAGACAAAAATAACAGCAAGGAAAACCCGTCTGCTGAACGTAGGCTGTGTTTATATTTGTAGTCTGGCTCCTTTGGTCTGGACCAAATCAGAAAATGATGCACTGCTGCATTTTGGTTCTGGGTCTCTTGGCGTTCACACAGACATATTTGATATATTGAAATGTAAACATAACCATACAGAATTAAAGTCACAACCAATTATACAGATTTTATGATGTACATTCGATGACAATAACTGGGATAATATCCACCAAACTTCCGGAGACAAACTGTTCTCTGGCCTAAGTGAGTGTTTGGACTTTGGGTTTACTAAAGAAATAAACCACAAAAGATGCAATGCCAGGGTTTTCCAACAACAGCAAACTGGGCAAAGTCACTGTAAAACATTAAAACTGGGAACATTTATACATAACATAATTGATGTTCAATATAATGGGTTCAAACGCCCTTCAGTCTTGCCACAGGAGGCGACTGTTTGTTCCTGTTTAGACATCTTTGGTATATACTGCACTCATACTTCAAACAAACTGGACCAGGGTTATCTGGTGCACACCAGGAAGCATTCTCACTTGTAGCAACCACACTACCAGAGCAGTCTCAGCAGGGTTTGTTTTAGTCAAACCAACCCTGCCAAATGTGAACAAACCATCATACATACCAGAGCTAAGTGTTTTGTTGGTTTTAAGGGAACAGAGGTTTAGGAAGGTTTGCAGATGTGAAAGACATTATATTTATTGTCTCCAAACAATGAAACATCCATTCATTGTTTGGAGACAAACGTGGAGTGGAGTCAAAAGTGGATGGGCTACTCGGGGCAAGTAGACAAGTTCAACAAACAAACCCTCTCCCTCCACTCTCACCTAGATCTTTCACCTAGACAAGTGAACTCAGTGCACCTGCAATTCTTCAGCAGTGCTGACTGAATATTTCCATGTTATATCTCTGCTGATCCCTCACTGAAGTGGACAGTGTGTAACAAACCTGGAACAAATAATGAATTACAAAAACAAAGACTTGCTGAGTCAGCATTAAAGAGGCGATTAAAAAAAACAGCACATGGCTCGTATCAAGTGACACTCAGTTTCACCAGCTATGCGTAACGGCCAGGGGGTGACGAGCACCAAGACTCCACAAACCACAAAGGACATTCTGAGCAGGCAAAGAGAAGCTTGAGTGAGCCTGAGAATGAAAACAAAGGTCTACGGAAAATGAACTTCTCTTGATCCAAAGCTAGCTGCAGCGCAAAACCATAGACACCCTCAATATATTGTTTATTAATACACCCATCAATGCTCTGTTCTTAAATGTGCTGTTTTACAGCAACCACTTTACAAAACACCGGTAAAAAAAAATCCCATTCAAGCCAATGAGAAAACTGGAGGCCGTAACTTTGATAAAATATCAATTTTGAGAGCTTTATTTATTTCAAATCATACTTATTTTGCATTCCAGTGAAATGTCACATTCATGGATAGACCAGACATAGATTTTTTTCCCCCTCACGTAATTGAGGTTACGTTAGCATGGCAGCAAATTCACTGTTGTCATTTCCAACCTGCCACAACAACATAGTTCAGCTTGGTAGCACAGCACGTCAAACTGGAAACTTAACATTCCATCATGACTTCAAACAACAACCTGCTACTATTCAAATGGGGTTTCTGTGAAGCTCGTCCATCCTGGCAGACTTCGCTACAAGAAAACGCATTTGTATGGCGGAGCATGGACAGATCAATTATTACTGCAATATCAGCCTCTGAAACACTGATATCACCAAAGGCTGCAATATCAGTGCAAATATGCAAATCAGCCTCTGACCAATCACCACATTTTTACTGTGTGCTGTGAGCACGATGACCAACCTCAGATGTAGCAACATAATATGCAGCAATATAACTACAACAAATACAATATTGAAAAACACTCAAAAACGATCATCCGAAAGAATGAAAGAGCTGGAAACCACTGTCTACAGTCAAAACTAGGTATTTGGATGCAGTAAGTTTCCTTTGTAACTGAGCAACACTGAGCTATAAACATTAATAACGCTGCTATACATCTACTTTGCATTGTATTGTTTTGAAATTAAAATTTGTATTATTCTAAGCCAAACACATAGCAAATAACTCAATCGCTGCTAAATCAAATACAGAATCAAAAGATCAAAAAAAGTCCTGAACCTGGAAACGTGTGTATCGTGCTACTATACCCAGCTTGTGCAGCCCTACCATCCAGAGTTGGGCAATATGATGACATTTCATCATTATTGTGATGAAGTTTATTATCGTGATCAACAACACGCTTTTCTGAGCACAATGTGGATATCATCCGCATTTAAAGAACACTCAGCAACTGCATGTTTAATTAAAAATTTAGCATGATTAGTCCTGTTTACCTAGAGTTAGTGCAGTACAGTATGTAAAATGATAAATAAAATTAATTGTTAAGAGTTACTGATGGCGGTTTTAAATGTGGTACCACTACCACCAAATATCGCTATAAGTGTTGTGTATCCGAAAAAGTCTTTCAGTATCGTGATATAATATTTCTGCCATATCGCCCACCCCTGCGCTTAACTGATGACTAACCAAGCTCCTGCTGAGAGGCACTTTCAAAGTAACTGCTACAAGAGTAGTAGGAAAAACGAGGGTGTAGGTCCTGACACCAGTGGCAGGACAGGCATTCCACGCATGCTAGTCAGGCTGCCAGTGTGAAAGAGTTCACAGAGGTCCACATTTGCCGTGCAAGTCTTGGCCTGCAACGTAAGGCACACGCAGAATGGATGCAAGACGAGACTAGGATGTCCACAGTTTAAATCAGCTGGAAAATCAGTTCACCACATAGGCATATATACATACATACATACTCATTCTTATCATACATCATTATTTTACACTTACTGGTTGAAGAGACAAGCTAAAAATTGAAATTAGGTAGTGGCGTGAAGGGCTGGATGGAATACCTGTAGGAATGACATGAGGTAATGAAACACTAGAGAAGCTGATTTAAACTGGAGAAAGCAGGCTAACTTGTCATGCTTGGTTGTTCTTGCACAAGTTTAATAAATCATACTTCAAAAGTTAATAAACTGCAATATATGAACAGGCTTGTGTGCTGTAAGACTAGCCTGGAATTATTGTCCATACTGGATTAAACCATCCTGGATTACTTGCTAAACAGCTCATTATTAAGGCAACATACACAGTACAATATAAGAGCCATCTGAAGTTAACTACATGTGACAGGATCAGAACAGAAATGCCAGAAAAAGTTTCTCAAAAGACGCCTGTACATCCTTTAAAGCCTTGTAGTTTTAAGCCATCATAGACGTAGACCAACATAGAAAGTTACTTTTCTATGTGGTTGCTGTCCATACTAATATAATAATTCAATGGTTTATAACTAATCTATAACAAATCTTTCCCAGTTAGATTTTCAGATGTCATCATGATCAAAGACTGCAAGCTAATTTTGAATGGAGGCTGCATTAGGCGTTATTAACACAGCAACCTTGACAGCAGGTAAATAAAACAATTAGTATTATCATTTCTCTGGTACAATTTAGTGGACCATAGCACTGCTACATTAAACATTACAATTCTTGAAGAGTTCCTATGAGGTTCCTGGTCAAAATAACTCAGTTAATATTACAATCATTTTAATTAACATATATCAAAGGCCATAGATTCCAATAACGATTACTGCGCATCATTGTATTTCTGACGAAAAATTCTATATCGCCCAAGCCTGCCCCACGTGTTACAAGCATTGTGAATTAAAAATCCTAATAAAAATTCAAATGCTACACAGATTCTTCACTCATATTGTTCAACCTTAATGTACCATAACAACCACCACCATAACGTAGGGCGAAAGACTAAATTATACAGCAAAGCTGTTTCTGAAGCGAGTCAAGAACGTCCACCGCTTGGTAGCAGATAGAGCCTAAAAGAGCTGCGTCTGATTACTGCTAACCAACACTGAGAACTAGCCATTTTTGGCCAGTTCAGACCTTTCGTATCCTTCAACCATCCAAATGCTTGCGGGAAATATGCCACACTCCATTTGTCAGGTCCACTTAAACAAAGCTGAGGCATAAAGTTGGATCTACATTCCAAAAGGTAACATGCTTGTGGTCACTATGTCTCCCGTATCACCCTGATCTATGCACTGATGCCGTCTTCACATCATATCCTTGCATTGTCACAGTGAGTTTTTGATTAGCAGCCAATGTCTAAACACCTTTAGACACACATGGATTTTCCTGTTTTGGTTAAAGGTGAAGAACCGAGAACAACTTAAAAAAAAAAAGAAACATCAAATATTCTGGATTAAACAGGCTTTGTTTGTTGCTCACTAGTAGAAGGTCACAGTAGTAAGCAGTTCAATACCCATGAGAAAAGTGTTGTTTAAGTAAAATTAAGCCAAACCATGAAGGAGCAAAAAGTATCTGACAGAATTTGGAAGATATTATTCATGCTATTAGTACCAGCTGGTCTACAGCTTGTTGCACAGACAAGACACTGAGACCGTGGCCTCATTAGGTGGCTTCTCAGACAGTACAAGAGGGAGCGCAGTGATCATTATGGTGTCTAAGTAAGGCCAGGGCTAACCCCAAAAGACTGGCCATTTCTTTAGGTCGGCCACCATGAAAAAAGTGGACTACGTTAGAGGCAATGGACTAAACAGGAGAAACTGTGTGAGAGACTGCTGCATTTTCAACAACCCTGACTCAGGCACTCCGCTAAAAGGGATAACATTAGTGTGTTTTGCACTGTTTGCATGTCGCATTGTCTGTGCTTATTTATGGCATACCAGTACAATGGTTATGATAAAACTCATACCTGAGGGGGAAATTTAAGTACTACTACAACCACCCACTGTTAGTCAGGCTATTAGTTACAGAGAAGCTCATAAAGACACCTAACCTATGCATTTTTAAATAAATACAGATGATACTTCATCAATACAAGATGAACTGTAAACACACCCCAATACATTCACCCTATACATTTCAGCAGTAACATGTGTGACCTAAACGAAACCCCCTTCTAGAGTTTAAGTGACTCAGCAGGTGTGCTGAACAAAAGGCTGCTAATAAACTAACAGTGCCTAATTACCACACACATTAGGCAGATTGCGTTCAATGACCGTGCCAAAATTTGATAGCTTAAGTGACAGTGTAAGATTATACTCTTCCCAGGTATTGGATGACCATACATCAGTTACACTGGTTAAAAGGTTAGTAGGCCAAAAATCAGACACAGGAGACTTAAGGAGTCCAATACACATATACACAAGTTTGCAGATGCCTGCTCATCCACTGTTTCTACTGAAATAAGGGTTTTAACAAAGAGATTGATGCCCTTTGCTGCAGTAACAGCCTCTACACTTCTGGAAAAGGCTTTACACTAGATACTGGAACACTGATTGGTTTGACTGCATCCAGCCACAAGAGCATTAGCGAGGTCAGGTACTGATGTGGGGTGATTAGTTCTGGCTCAAAATCACGACTCCAACTCATCCCAAAAGGTACTGAATGGAGCTCCACCGCTCCACAGCCCAATGCTGGTGGGCTTTCTATGCCTCTGACTGACCCATGGCATTTGACATGGTGACCTCCAGATCATTCTTTTAGCCATTCTCGTCTATGGAGACTACACAAGCTGCGTACGTGCAGCTGAACACCTGTCAGCAATGAGTGCACCGAGAGCAGAACCCACGAACTGAACAGAGGTGTCTGGGTACTCTTGGACATACTATGTATGTTGTTCATTGTTCAGAATATCGAGAGACAATAAACACTGGATTAAAATCTGAGATTCCATTGTAATACTGAGAATGAAAAATGTAATCTGACAATGAAAATGGGGAATGGCGCCAATGATGGCTGTGGAGGCGGATGCTAATACCATGACGAGAGAGAGAGAGAGAGAGAGAGAGAGAGAGAGAGAGAGAGATTCCTTTAGGAGACCACAAAAACAAAATGTAATTTACCAAAATCAATCATATAAAGACAAATCACTTCTGATAAGTTATCAAAAAAAAAAAAATTAAAGGAAATAAATGGTATAAGAAAGTCTACTCACAAAAAGAAGTCTGCTTCATTGTTTCTCCATGATAGGTAAGACTGGGAATATTTTCAAAAATACATCACAGTATTGGGTTATATTTAAGTTAAGTTTGCACTGAGAACTTTAATGAATCCATGCTTATTTAGGGCTGCTCTACGCCAAAAGAATCTCTTATACATGGGGACTATTTTGGAATATACACAGGAATATTTTGTTTTCTTCTCTTAAAATGACACCAAAGGGAACATTACACACTATTATAAACATTAACCAGACAGAAAGCAAATTTCCAGAAAGGAAACTTAATATTTACTTAGTTGAAATGGATTTTAAACTGCTGTCAATATAAAGCAGCTATGAAATTACAGACATTGTGGTTAATGATCAGGTTCTGGATACCATGAGTAGAGTGCACAAAAAAAACATTTAAAAAAAAAATAAATAAAAAAACACCTGCTTCGACAAAGATACCTCCATTTTATAGGCATTATATAATGTATATGTAATGCAATGACCCATCAAATACAATTAAACTAAAATTTAGCTGAAACTGAAAAGCAACATCACAGTGTGTCAACACCACAGCATAGATAGACAGACGATACGCTGTCCGTCACTAAAAAGGGTTCAGCCTTTCCCATAAGCTACCCCACCATAAACACACAAGAGCAGTCAGCACAATTTTCCATCAAAAGCACAATGTCACATTCAAGTGCCCTTGAGAGTCCACAGCACTGACAGAATGGCACGCACATACCTGCTAAGCAAAAATGCACTGGGATGCATCAGTGAAGTTGTGAAAGACAATAACAGATCACAAATGAGGGCTAACAGAAAGTGATGGTCACACTGCACATCCATCCGCGAAAGCCTTAAGCCCATGGCTGCTGTCAATGAGAGCCTACTTTCCAACCCGCCTCCCAACGCCAATCGCAGGCTGCATAAACTACATAACAGAATGACAGATTTGACACGTGTGGCCTTGAATGTGCAATAATTCTGCGTTAAAATCCATACCTAACAAGAGACGGCTCAGGATATGTATGAGATGAAGTCATTTTTCCTCACTGTGAGCCTTACGCAATGACCCCTAACGTGTTCCTATCTGACTGAGGACCAGGACCGACAGAGCTCTCAACCATGTGGCTGCACTGTTTAGCCGAACGTTTCGAAGCATTAAAACAAGATGCATTTCCAAAACAAACGTGATCACCAGTATGAGCTGTTAATCTTAAAGACGTTAGCCTAATATTCAAATCACATCAGGCACACATTTACTTAAAATGACAATGTTCGCTAAATGGACCCCAGCAGAAACGGTAGATAGTTATAACACAGTAATAATATCCAATTCAGAGCCTCTTTTTCCTCGTAATTCTTCATTTTCTCCTTTCAAAGTTAAGGTTCACATAGACTCGCTGGTTAGCACGACACGAAACTTGAGTTAGCTTAATATTCGAATGCTCCGTTCCACCTTAAATGGTGCAGTAACTCCGGCTAGTTGAACTCCGGCGCTTGTACACAAGCCAGAATGTAACTGAGCACCATTTAAGGTGGAACGGAAAATACGAATAAGAAGCTGGCGAACTTGAGGATAATTTCAGCCTCATGAAAGGTCCCATCTCACCAGAATAGTCTGATCACACACGATGAGCGCTGTAGCTCCATCACATTTGACACAGCCTGGCTTTAATGCAATTGGAAATGGCAAAAAAAACACATTACACCGTACAATAATTGGGTAGAATATGGGGCGAATATGGGGCATTGGTGCCACTGGTAGCTAGCGAGTCAACCAAGAAACGGACTTAAGCTAGCTTAGCTTGTAAATAATGCATACTACTAGCTACATAAGCCACGACAGTGGCTAAAATGCACACCCATTAGCTTGAACCAAACGTTACCTATAATTTAGTTAGAACAGTGAGAGAGCTGTACTCCAGGGATGCATAGTTAACGTTATTTCCTAATGACATTGTGGAAACTATCGAACTAGCCAACTAACCAAGCTAACCTAGCTTAGCTATGAGTGGCTTGTCTCTAACGTAATTTCGTAGTGTTTGTTTTTTTTCTCATTCTGATATCAAGTGTGCCAACCTGCCACGACCATTATAACTTCAGTTATTCAGCTCATAGTCAAACAACGCCAAATTCAAATTTATTTAATGCAAGAGTTCTCTAGCTCGCTGATTACCGTAACCAAGCAAGCCAGGAACCGTTTAGCTCGTCATCTTAGCCACTGTGAATTGTGTTAGAGACGCTAGGTTAGCTAGCTAACTTACCTGTTTAAAGACAGCAGTCGGGCTGTACTCTTCAGTACGTTGTCTTGAAGCTGATGGTCTGGTTTCGTTCCTCCTCCAATACTATAACAAATCAGGTCCAAATGCGCCGGTGAAATCCAACGAGGGGCCGCTAACTTTGCTAGCGAGACACCCAGCAAACGATAGCTGAAGTCGGTCAGCTTGCGTAGCTAGCTGTGGGATACATTAGCTGAATTGGATTTCATTATTAACTAGCTACGTAACTTATTTGCGTATTTAACACGGTAGTTGACCAGATAAGACATTGCACTATAGATACTTAACCTACTTCAGTTACAAAACGTCGGTGTGAGCTTGTGCTAGCTAGGTTAACAAGGCTAGCTGTGTTGTCGGCTATCTAACCAAGCAGTTGCCCCGACTCAAGCCGTTGGTTTCCGCTGTTAGGATCAGTGCTAACATGGTTCGGGTACCGTTAGGGTTAGCGAAGTTAATGTTTTGCCCGAAACACTGAAAGCCGGCTTTACGTTATCTAGAACTCTAACTGGCAAATAATGAAATCCCTTCAGTAAGAAGACCCCAGTTCCATGGAAGGTTAGCTAATGTTATTTCCCCAGTGATACAGCGAGCGAGCTCCAGCTGAATTCTTCTACGTTAACATTAATAATTCATGCTATGGTAGTGTGTCAACCTGTCATGACCAGGACTGCCTTAAAACCTTATTAACTAACATTATATTTAGCTTATTCTCCCCCAAAAAACATATCTTCAGTGGTTTTGCTGCTAGTTTGCTTTCAGTTTATCCCTAACATTCACAGCTATAAGCCATCTGCTTATTGGCATTTAGCTAAATAAGCCGCCTGCCCGGTAAATACATATATATCAGCTAACCGAGGTAAGAAGCTGTAAGGTGTGTTTTTGCCCCGCGCCTGCTAAAGCCTGCCCAACGTTAAGCTCCCCCGTCGCCCCTCATAACTACAACAGCAGCCTTTCAGGTGCATCAGGAGTCCAGAGAAGTAAAGGCAACATTACGGTCCACTCAGCCTGAGCCCAACCAGCGAGAGCCCCGCTCTCTTTCCCCACCTCCTTCCTCATATTAGAAGCTTCTGCTGCCCCCTGGGGCAGTTCTTGAAAATTAAAGTTTTCAAGGTTCACAGAACTGAGTGTTGTGCTCAGAGGTGTTTAGCAGGGCTGCAGGGGGGCATTTCACCAAGCAGGATTTCTCAGTTTAGCCAGATAACTTAAGCCCAAAGTCAGCGAATTGAGCTACCTTGTCGAAATGTCCCTCCTACATATTTTTAGGTAGCGTTCTACATAAAACTAGATGGCCTAAATGACCCTGTCAGAAAATGCTACCAGCACTGAAATCTAGGTAGTATATTTTGATAGCCTGAATCTCCTTATCAGAAAACGTTACCAACATTAAAAGAGTAATTAGGATATTTAGATCGCCTAAATCACCGCAGAGAGTAAGTAATAATATCAGAATCATCAATAAAACGTTAACATGAAGCATTAAGTTACTACGCTATAGTAATCACACGCGCATGCTCAGTAGGACACCCCCCAAAAGGGTAGGACAAATTGATAGAGCACCGGTTTTATAGAATAAAAGTTGAAGGACGTTCCCATGTTGGAAAGCCCTCGTCTTTGCGCTGTAAGGCGAGCTCCACCATTTTTTCCGAGTTTCTACATAATTCAAATGGCTACGATGTAAACAAAGTCATTCAGAGTGGTTTGATGTGAAATGCTTTGTTCTAGAGAAACTTACCGAATGAGAATTGTTCACAGTGGTGGTGATAGGAACCAGACGTCTGAAGTAGTTTTAGTGCCTCTAAAAGCTCCCACACAGAATTATTAAACAAAATGGTCATGAATGTGAATGTACGACGGCGTTTTAGGGCCACTGAGAAAAAAGTCGTACTATTTCGAGAAATATTCCAAGAAAAAGTCGTAGAATTACGACATTAATACCAGGAAAGGTCGCAATAAAATGAGGGGCGTTGAGTTGGTGGAGTTATACTTTCATATCGATTTCACCCATAAAGAAACACTAAGCTTCCCTGTCCATCCTGCACACTGTTATTAGTATGAGAAACGGCTGAGCAGGAAAATGTGTTTATTTAGAATAAAGAGCCAGACGGACTCGGAGGAAACTGTCTGTCTGTTCTGTTGAAGGAGAATCGCAGGGTCATCTACACGGCTATTGGGGGCTACTTCTGCCATTTAAAGAGGGCATGAAGTTTCACAGACAATGAGAATGATGATCAGAATGATGATCAAAATGATCGATCCACAAAGAGACAGGAGTGAGTGGAACTCCGGGGCGCCAGTACAGCAACCGAGAACCGAACGCGTTATGGCAGCCCCCCTACAGTTAGACCCCCTACAGTTAGACTGCTGTATCCTCCAAATATTAGGACTTTATTCTCGAAATATTATGACTTTTTTCTCGAAGTCTACTGTCTTTATTTTTATTAGTGGCCCTAAAACGCCGTCGTATGAATGTTTTTGAATGGTTCTGGAAGTTTTGGCCTAAAACGTCTTTTTGATTAATTTATTTTAACCCAGTCATGGTGGAGGGGTACATGTAGTGCGCTGTAAGGCAAAATAGTCCCTGCAGTTGCAGTTATGGGATTATTGAGTGCATGTAAACGCACTTACTGCTGGTGGTAACATGCTCATTCCCATCATAGCACAACAAAAAGTCCAGGGGATGGAGGTGACTCCAAATCTAGCTCCTCCCGTTGCACTTCCATTGGTCTAACAATTGCTTTTGAAGGCTACTTGATTCTGATCTAAACGGAATTATTACAGAATTATGTAGCTGCATGTTTAAGTCATAAACTGAGGGTGAATAGTTGTATTAAGAATTTTATACTCAGGTAGAAATAAAAGTGTTGTTTAAAAATCCTCAGAAAAGGATAAATTAATCAGTGATGCACTAAGATACATGTGAAACGAGTTAATGTAATGTTTCTTTTCAAGGAGACACACAACTTGTCCGCCTCAGCCATGCTGTGCAGAAAGCAAGGCTTAGGCTAACACTAGCTCTAACATTAGCTCAGGCCTGCACTTACTCGCATTTGAGCTCCGACTGACTAGTTCTTTCTGTTGTACAGGCCTAAACACAGCAATAGGGCTAAACCCACTCTTAAGAATATGAGTCTTTGTCAGAATAAACCCAGAAAATAACCGCTATAAGACAAATAACTCAGAATAATAAATATGTGCACATTTCTTACACGCTACAGTATAATAATTACTATCCAGCTTTAGTATGACAGCACCAGCTTTTTGTGGTCAAGTTGTGAGTAGTCTATGGAGTTTATTTATTTTAGACTTTTCAACTCCTTGAGACCACCAGTGGTTCCAAACCACACTTCATCATATTCTTCATAACTTTCATATTTCATAAGCTACATTCAAAAGGTGGGGGTCGTATGAGAGCTGTAACTGTCTTCTGTCCAGTCAAATAGATGGGTAATGTAATTTTAAGACCTTATAATAAAAGAAGCTGAACTCACAATTTTTCTTTTGTCTACTGAAAGTCGACCCATTTTTCCACAAATCTGGGCTATAAACTATAAACAGATGGCGTCTCTTCAGTGATTTGCTCTGTAAAAATTATTTTTATAAAATAGTACAAAGAGCATCCAAGATTTTTGGCTTTCAGCAGTAAATTGTAAGCATATAGCAATATGTGCATGATCATAAAACACATGTTCTGTCAATTTGAGGGGAGCTTCAAAATTAACATTTACATTTACTTCATGCAGTTACTTAATAATTTGCCTTACAATTTGGTCATGTAAATTCAGATGGAATACCAAAATATACCTTGGTCAATAAGAGGTTAAACAAAATTACAAAAAAATTACACAGAATCTAAAAATATTGTTATATGTGACACTTCAGGCACAACATTATTCTTACAGTAGTAAAGGTGTTGGGGAACTGAAATTTCAGTGGCCGGTAGGAGGCGATAGAGGGCCGGCCTGTGACTGAAGTATCTGAGAGAGAAGAAGAGAAAGAAAACAACTGTAAGCCAGTCGCTGGGGCGCTTTATTGTGGCAACCGAAGCAGAAACGCAACAAAACGTCATCTCAGATTTACTCTACTGCACTTTTCAAGAAGCTCAATGTCTGGAAAATTGAATAATGAATCTTGGGTGAGTAGCGTGACGGGTTTTCCGTGCTGGTGCAGCAGCGACAGTGTTTGTCTCGCGGTTGTTTAATCGGCTAGAAATACTGAACAGGTCCAGCGTTACTATCTGACAGCGTTACCGCGCCCAGCTAACTTACTGCAGACGTGCTTTAAACATTTCATTTAGACCGTCAGCGAGATATTTAGCTATCTGTGAACCTAAATGTGGTTTATGTATCTTTACTGCTACAATGGCATAGCATATTTAACGTCTGAAGTTTATACGAATCTGGTTTGCTTCTTATTGGTCAGCTTCTTATGCGAATTTTCCGTTCCACCTTAAATGGTGCAGCATTCGCATTTTGGCCGAGGTAACTGCAGGTGCTAGAATGGAACTGCTGCACTGTTTAAGGTGGAACGGAACGGAGAAGCTGGATAATGAGTAGCCAGTAGTTTCTAACGTTTCTGACTTTTATTGAATAAATGCTATTTAGCGACCCCACCTCGTCACCTTGACACCTTTCAGAGTCGCATCAGGGAGTGTTCGTGTTACCTTTAAAGGGGAAGTCCACCGACTTTTCAAACTTTCTGCGTAATACAGTCGTTTCAGATGTAACGTTAAATATTTTAGACATTATCCAAAAAGACCAGTTAACCTACATGTGTCTGATCTTAGAAATGTAGCTAAGGTTGATGAAATAGTTTACTAAATTTGTCTTTACTAAATTCAACTTGGACTGAATACAGATACTTATTTCTGTATTCTGAATCCATATTTCCAATACTCTTATGAAATAGGTGTATTTATAACACTTTCATGTAATAACTTTCTGTGAGTTTGAGCTTTTAGGAACATTAAATGCTTTGGATTTCTGTTTTTTATGACCACTGTTGTGAACAATTCTGATACGGTAAGTTTTTTAAAAAATGGAGCATTTCAAATCTAGCCTCTCTGAATTACTTTGTTTACATCTCAACCACTTAATTATGCAGATTTATTTTTAAACATTGGTGGATTTACCCTTTAAAACTGAGTCCATGTATGCAAAGTAAAAACATTAGCAAAAACAACAGAGCTGGAATTTAACATGGATAACTTCTCAGCCTCCAAGTCAAGTCACTACTTTTTGGTGGATTTCCTTTTTAATGTTAGTGAATATTTGGTTTATATGTGCATCCAGGAAAATATCGATACTGTACCACCATTCTATCATAATCTTTTGTCAAAACACAAACAGAAACACTTCAAAGCGTTTCACTTTGCAAACAGCAACCTAAGTCTATTGGTTGTAGTGACCAAACATCAGACGATGAAGAAAGAGAACCAGAGAACCTTAACTTGTCAATTATTGCTAATCAATAACATGGATAGAAATAATGCCCGACATGTTGTTTTAAGTACTTAATCTGTCTGGTCAGGATTATGTTAGTCAGATTAGCAAGCTCTCCACAGGCCTCTTTCAGCTCAGCTTGTTTGCTTTATAGATAACTAAGGTATTAGAGAACCTCCAGTTGTGTTTTCTGGAGTGATGGAGCTCCATCCAATACCTTTGGCAGGAGTTGGAGTGATTCAGAACTAATTATCCAATATCAGTACCTGACCTCACTAATGGTAGTGTGGCTGAATGCAATCAAATCCTCACAGCAGTGTTCCAAAATCCACAGAGGTGGGCTGTGTAAGAAAATTGTTGTAATTCCTACATCATTCACCCGAATTGGATGTAAATATGAAAGCTGAAAGTCTCCACTTTGAGCTTATATTCATATTATTTATTTTTTGATTCCAATTTGCTATGGTACACAGCTAAAATAACGTAACTTTGTAGATGTCTGAACAGTGACAAAGCTGTCTGCATGTTGCCAAATGTAAGTAAAGTCTTGTATTTGATAACTAGATACAGCCACAGTGTTTTGGCTTGTTTGTGTGTTTGTTTTAGTAAGTGTGAATCTTCTCTGGTCTGACCCACGTGAATGAGATAATGACATGATTTTTAATAAGAGTTGCAGAATTAACACTTAACAAATCCAAGCATAGTTTTGTAAGTGTTTGTATAGGTGTCATGGACTAACGTCTAATTTGTCAGTATAAATGTAAACTTTAAGTATTATAATCTAGGTAATTTAAAATCCATAGATTTGTTCAAGTGTGCATCATTAGAAAATTATTGATTGATTGATCTGCTTTGCAGTGATGGTCTGATGTTTGAACTTGACAATGGGAAGCCCAAGCTTGTGTTATCCAGCTATGGTAGGTTCATTTATTATGCCCTTTACGTATGACCATGTATGCTTATATTATGGTTATGAACTAGTATCTGAATTACTGTAATTTTTCCAGATGAGCCAAAGGCCTCCAGTAAGGTGGGACATTGTCAGGTAAGTGTTGTGGCTTCAGAATGAACATGCAGAAGACTTTGCTATTACTGGAATAGTTCTGAGGGTTGGAATTTGTTATGAATTATGTGTGTGTGTGTGTTAGTTAGGACAAAACCTTCTCTCAAAACTGTCATACATCAATATCTTAAATATCAGGCAACATATTCATAACCATTTCATGTAATAGCTTTCTGTGAGGGCTAAACACTTTGGATCTCTGGTTCTTATCACAACCACTGTAATAAGTTCTAACTCTGCAGGTATCTCTAAAGTGGCACATTTTACAGCAGACCACTTTGACTTTATGACTTAATGACTAATGACTTTATTAACTTATTTTAATATTTATCTTAATGATTGAATTATACAGAAATTGTAATTATTGTCTATTGTCTACTATTGGCTCTAAATTGTCTTTGTGCTAATATCAGGTACCTTATAGGAACAGAACTCAGAAAAGCACAGTCCTCTCAAAACAGTGTCCTAAAGAGCCCGAAAGACCCCAGAGAGAGAGGAAGTGCGGAGATCCTGTAGGTGTGAATCCTGCTGAGAAGTCGACTGCACAAACCCGCAGAAAGACCAAAGTCAAGGTCAACAAAGAGCACAGCAGCGTCATTGGGGTGGTCAGAGTGCAGTCGGAGAGCAAAACAAAAACCACTGATGAAACCTCAAAGGTCATAGAGAAGACTGTGAAGGAGAGCCTGGTGTGCTTAACCCAGGAGCAACTTCAGCAGATTCTCAACAGCATCAAAGCCTCAGGGCAGGATGTACAAGACGATTCAAAAACACACGTTCAAAACGGTGAGTTACATATACTGAAAATCACATCCATATTGTGCTTGTTGAACATCTCATTCCAAACCCATAAGCATTAATATGGAGTTGGCCACACTGGTGCTATAACAGCCTCTGCTTATATGAGCATGGGCATTATATTGTCATGAAACAGGAAAGTGCCTTGCCCAGACTGCTAAGTTGGAAGTTCAGTTCTCCAGAATGTCAAAGCATAAACGGCTGCAGACCATTATTCCTCCTCCACCAGACTTTACAGTTGGCACTATGCATTTAAGCAAGTAGCTTTCTCTTTGCATCGACCAGACTGTCATAGTGAAGACTGACTCAGCACTCCAGAGAATGCATTCCCACTGCTTCAGAGTCTAATGGCAGTGTGCATCAGCAGAACATGGCAACTGTTAGCCATGCAAGCAGCTGAAAAAGCCAACCCTAACTAATTAGAAAGCATGTCCACATACTCCTGTAGTCCACTTACCTACTCACTTACTCATTTATCTACTGCTGCTGGGTGTAGCTGTTTCTAAACTGACTGTATCTCTTGCTAACAGGAGGACATGCAGTTGATACTAAAGACCAGTGTACTTCAAGTGATACGGTGACTAGTGGAGCTGCTGAGCTTCTTCTGGACAGCAGCAATCACAGACACAGAAGCTCACAAGGAAAAGGAACCAATGAGAAGTAAGTGCAAGTCTGTTGAAAATCATTCTTAAATGTGCTTGTACCTCTCCTAACATGTTCTGGGGTTCAGCAAAACATCTTTGGCTTGGTTAAGACCATCAACAATGCTTTAGCTGCACTTAATACTGAAACAGAATGAAACTATTGAATTGTGGTGGAACTGCCCTTTAAAAAAGTACATAATTCAAAATCCTTAGTTTAATTTGGTTTCTATGAAGTTGGTTTGGATGATTTTAGCCAACATTCCGCAGACATTCTGTGGCTTCAATTAGTGGTCACATGACTTGGAGGCTACAAAGTTTTTCATGTCAGATTCCAACTCAGTATGTTTTTTACTTTGCATATTTGATGAACAATGTCAGTTCAGACTCAGTATTAATTGCACCAAGTTTAAAAAAATCTGTATAATTAAATGGTTTAGATGTAAACAAAGTAATTCAGAGTGGTTTGATGTGTGTTCTAGAGAACAACATCATAATCGTTCACAGTGGTGGTAATAGGATCCAGAGCATTTAGTGCATCTAACAGCTGCCTCACTATTACTTGAAATAGTAACAAATACATGTTTTACAATGTTTTACAATACTATGTGTATGTCTTTCTATACATATAGAGCATGGACATTATTGTTCTATGCACTCTCTCTTTCAGCCTGTTATCAATAGGGCTTCCACAGAGCAGGCATTATTTGGGTGGTGGATCATTTTCAGCACTGCAGTGACGCTGATGTGGTGGTGGCGGCGTGTTGGTATGTGTTGCACTCATACGTGTGGATCAGACACAGCAGTGCTGCTGGAGTTTTTACACTGTATCCAATCACTGTCCACTCTATTAGACACTCCTACTATGTTTGTCCACCTTGTAGATGTAAAGTCAGAGAAAGTAGCTCATCTGTTGGTTGGATGTTTTTGGTTGGTGGACTATTCTCATGCCAGTAGTGGCACTGAGGTGTTTAAAACTCCAGCAGCACTGCTGTATCTGATCCACTCGTATCAGCGCAACACACACTTAATGCACCACACTGAAGCATTTCATATCAAACCACATCAAACCGATTTAATTATGTACAACCTTTGAAAAACTGTTATCATAAGAATCAGACGTGCATAGCAAGATGCATAGTAAAATTATAACAAATTAACACATAGCAAATATATACCATTTAAGATTTGGAACCTGTGTGTACATAATGGACTCATTAATTAATATCTAGTCATGTTTACTTTTGCAAAATGGGCATCTCTATTGTAAAAGTCTTTTAAGAGAGAGAGAGTTTGTAGAAAGTGGTTAATGCAAAGTAAGCTTGCCAGAAATCTTCACTAACCAACCCTTTTCACCCCAGACACATAATTCTGCAGATAACTATAAAGCAGATTGTTGCTGAATACAACCGATTGCATTTATTTGACATTCTCTATTCTCTTGAAACAGAAAACCATCAGATTCAACGCCATCAGGCCTGTTCGGCACTTTAGGAGAAAGAGAACGAGAGAGAGAAGCACTGGAGGCCAAAAGGGCACAATGGAGGAGAGAGCTAGGTATTAAAGCAGGGGTAGTGTCTGATTGCACAAACAATACTAGAAGCCTTTGTGCAGAGACTGACGAGTCATTCAATATTAATCACAATGTAGAGAAAGCAGGAGGTTGAAGTGACAGAGATAGATTAGTGTTTTATGTTGGGTTTAGATGGTATGTTGTGGTTTAGTGCATGTTTTCTGTTCATGTACAGATGAGCAGATGGCTCTTAAAAAGCAGCAGAAAGCGAATACAGAGGTTACGCTTCAAAGTGAACCTACTGGACCAAGATCAAGTGACCAGCCAGGGGTAAGCCAATACTACTGTCCCTGTCTTTCTGTTTACATACAGTACTTGTAGTATATGTGTAAAATATATGAAGGAAAACTTGGAATTACGTGCTGTTTAAAGGAGTAGCTTTATGCCATGAAAATTTTAATACTTTTATCACTTTGTCAGCTTTCAGACTGTCCGGTTTATTTTAAACAGCTTTTGGTTCATGTTCATAAAGGTGATTGGCTGTACCTAATCAGTAACCGTTTCCAGACCCTGCTTCTATTTGTTCAATTTGGTTCCTTTACGGCGCACACAGTGACAGAGGTGTTCAACTACACACACGTTTTGTTTAATCTTATTGCCAACATAATGAGCTGCTGCAGAGAAGCTAAATATGCGGTCACCTTGCCCAATGCCAGCTAGAGGTGTATAAAGCCCCCCAGCGTTGGGCTGTGGAGCAGTGGAACTGCATTCTCTAGAGTGATGGAGCTCCATTCAATACCTTAGGAATGAGTTGGAGTGGTGTTCATGATCCAGAACTTATCATTCAGCATCAGCAGCTGATGTCACTAATGCTCTTGTGGCTGAATGCAATCAGATCCTCACAGCACTGTCCCAACATTCCAAAAGCCATCCCAGAAGAGTAGAGACTGTTACTGCAGCAAATGGTCACAAAGAGTTGATAAACTCCCATTTAATACTCTTGATTTCAGAAGAAATGTTAGATGAGCAGGTGTCTACAAACATTTGGTCATACAGTGATGATTAGTGTCTCAGGAATATAGGAAATAAAGTAGTATTAGAGATACAAACTACTGCACTGCTTATCCTTTAATCAGCTAGATTACAGCTGTCTAAAGCATTTATATTTGTTTTATGCATGCATCACCTTAGGTGCAAGACGACAGGATATCAAGGACAGGCACGGAGAGCACAAACAGCAGGCCAGCACCTTCACAGACACATGGCAGCCAGAAGGTTCTTCCCTCTGCTATCCGCTCAGCCTTTATACTCGGGGTAACCTTTATTTTTATTTGACTTTCTGCTTAAAACTCTAATCGTGGAATCATTGTTTTTCATTCATGTAATGAATCCAGTCGACCAAGATGGGAAGAATTTCTTTTAAGTACTCAGACAATATGCTTCTGCACATTTCTGAAAGCACTGACATACTGTCTTATTTTTAGTTACATACATCACATGAGCAACTTCTACAGGTTACTGTATGTTCTTAAGCAATGGCACTACCTCCACCATGTTTTAGGAATGAAATGGTTTGCTTTTCGTTTTGTTGTTTTTATATGGGGAATAAAGGAAAATAACATTACTTTGGCCTTTCATTATAGTTCTATTCAAGGTCTGTCATTATCATAAACAATGAATTTGAATGGTTTAAGTTGCATTTCTTTTAAACAGTCCAGTATTTTTTTTTTGTCAAAATATTTCTCTCTCTCTCTCTCTCTGTTAAACTGAAAGTGTATATATATATATATATATATATATATATATATATATAATATATATATATATATATATATATATATATATATATATAAAAAAAACTTTGTTAAACATTTTCTAAAATAACCTAAGGAATTTCTTTTTCAGGCCACTGTATCAGGTCTTATATTTTATTCCATTTTTCATGCCTACTTAGGAGGCCGCTCCACTGGACCATGCCTTTAGCAACGAGAAGAAGGACCAGCAGAGGCGCTGGCTACAGGACTTGGAGCAGCAGAGAGAGGAGGCCAAATTACGGAAGAAGTTGGAGAAACAGAGCCAGAACCAGGTACACACTTTAAACTTGGAATGCCTTTGGAAATTGCCAATAATTTCCATGTCGAGCATGTGGGTCTGGAGATCTTACTGGCATTATGTGTTCTTAGGCTGAGGACCATGAGCGCTGGGCCATGCACTTTGACTCCTTTCAAAGGCGGGTTCCTCCTCACCCACCTCCATCCTCAGACAGATAGAGCCAGACATGGGCAGTTCCCTTTCCCATCGCCGGTCACCCTCAGGGGCTTTGTCTACAGCCTGGGAGGCCATGAGCGCATTTGGAGGGGACAGTATGGGCAGAGCCAGTGTGGACACCACTCAGGGCTTTCAACACAAGTCCAGGTTGGCTGTTGTAGGGTGGCAGCAAAAAACTTGTGCGTTTTGGTTCAGAAAAAAAATCAGTGTAACACATTCAGTCTTTTTTCCAGTTACCTGCGCACCATGACTGCACTTCTAGACCCAGCCCAAATAGAGGAAAGAGAGAGGAAGCGCATCAAACAGCTTGAACATAAGGTAGGAGGTGAAATTTGTGATCCATGAATAAATGTGAAGTTTGATTTTAAATAAAAACTTTGACCACAAGCAGATCAACCAAACTCGTGCTAGAACGACCCTCCTTTTACACCCTTTCTCACCCAGAAAAATGCGTTAGGAAGGTTACTGCACATTTTCCAACCAAAATGTGATATTTTACAAAAGTTAAACTGAAGTAGAAATTTAGCAGACATGGAGTATTACTACTGAAGTAATAAATCACTTCCAGGGATTAATAAGTATTCATAAAAATTTAATTAAGAGTAACAGTAAATAAGTTGCTTATTGAAAAGCTATTTCTATAAATACTTTTAGCTATTTGCCTCTCAGAAAGAACCTGTAATGCTGAAAACACTCCACAGTTTCACTGGGTTTACAGGCTGGACTACCTAAGCATAAGTTTACCTAACGTTAGCTTACATTAGCTAAAATAGCTAACAGACACCTGCAACAAAATCTAAAAAAAGCAGAGTTTAGGTTTAACAAAAAGCTGCTGTGCTCATTATTCTTAAATAACAGAATAAGCCAATGAGAAACAGCAGTGAGGGTTCCTTTCAATAATGCATGTTCCACCCAGCTCCAGGATGCAGGTGGACCATATTGTGTTCTTGGGTGCTGTAAATGCAGCAGGAGGGCATTTGAGGTTTATATTTCATTTAAAATACAGTCGTTCTATCTTTCCAACATCAATAGGCCCCGACTACTGCTCCCTGCAGAGTCCATACACAGGCTTCAAGCACTTTGTGCCATTGACCTTTGAGTTGAGTTGGTGCAGTGTACATAAAAGTACCCCGCTCAGACATTTCAGCTGCAGTGTTTGAGCAGCAACTGCTAATCCTAACCCAGCTGTACACTCGAAAATCAATATATGTGCTTTTAAAAAGGGTCCTGTCTTTAGATGAAAGAAAAAGGGCCTATATGTCAGTTATGATAATGCTTATATCTGCATTGAGTAATAATAATGTAAGAATAATTTTGGGTTCCACTTATGCCAGCGTGCTATTGAGGCTCAGGTGGAGGAGCAGAGGCGTCAGAAAGAGAAGGAAGAGACAGCGCGCCAGGCACTGGAGCAAGAAGAGGAGAGGAGAGTGGCGAGAGAGAGGGAGCTTCTGCAGCAGCAGTACCTACAGGACACACAGCGCCAGAGACAAAAAGAGGTAGAAGACCCAGTGGAACTTTTATTCACCCTTAAAATGGTTGTGCAACATGTCCAAAAGTTTGTAGACACCTGCTTGTCCACTGTTTCTTCAAGGGTAAGAATAGGTAGTGTGACCCCCTTTGCTGCAGTAACGGCCTCTACTCTTCTGAGAAGGCTTTACACTAGATGTTGGAACATTGCTGTGAGGATTTAATTGCATTCAGCCGCAGGAGCATTAGTGAGGTCAGGTACTGGTGTTATATGATTAGTTCTGGATCACAAATGCCACTCAAACCCCTCCATAAGGTATTTGAAGGAGCTCCATCACTCCATAGAATGCTGTTCCACTGCATCTCTGGCTAAAGCTTGTCACTTAGTATGGTGACCGTAGACTCATGCGCTGCTGCTCCACAGCATCTCATTCTATTAGTCAGTTTTCTGGCGATTATATAAGCTATGTGCATAGCTGAACACCATGTCCACAATGGGTGCAATTTAAATTAGCTGAATTCACTAATAGGATGTAGTGTCTAGATACATTCAGTGTATGTTTTAGTGAACATCTGATGGACAAATGATGTTTTGACCGGAGAAAAGGGCTGTTTTTCCATTTTACAATAAGGAAAGATAGAAAATTGTATTGGCATTGTGAACATATTAGCACATCATAGCAATAAATAGCATAGCACTAAATCTAACAAAACTCTCAAACTCTTCAGACGTCTGGTTCCTATCACAACCACGGAACAACTTCGACTTGCTACGTTTCTCTAGAACAGAGCATTTCACGTCATTTTACTCTGAATGACTGTTAACATCTTAACCAGTTAATTATGCAGTACATTTTTAAAAATCAGTAGCAAATATAATAGCAAATATTCCATCTCCACCAAAAGACCTTTAAAATGTTGTTTCTATTAGACTGCTCCACAGTTAAAGTAATGCAAAATCTTCTGTGTATTGTATTTTAGGAGGTCCAGTCACGCAAAACAGAAGAGCTGTACCAGAGTGTTCAAAAAGCTCAAGAAGAAGCACAGAAGGACAAACATCTGCAGAGAATAAGAGAGCTAGCTAGGAAAGGCCACGACGTTTCCAACCTGCTGAGAAGCCTGGAGGGCGAGTCTGCCTCACAAGGTAAAATGAATGAATGATAAAGCTCCTGAACACAGTATTATCTGTGCTTCTTAAATGCAACATCAGATTACAGAATTACAGAACTTCATGTGTTTTGTCTAATTATTACAGCTCTGCGTGGTGTAAGTTCAGTCAGTGTGGCCACAGGGGACACAGCACCAAGAGTGGAGGCTCTCCACACTACGAGGAAAGACACAGCAGTACAGACAGGTAACTTTCTATAGTGTTTCATGTAGGGGTGAACAATATGACTATATGCTATTGTTATCTTATGCTTTTCTGAGTGCATCATTGGTATTGTCACTACTTTGAGAACACCAAACTAGTGCATCTGTCATAAGGACTGTAACTCTGACTGCTCTGATAGAGCTTATTTCATTAGCATTACTGCAGCTACAGCCCTGCACGTGGATAAACCAAGCAAAATAGACCAGAATGACCACAAAAAAAACTAGATATCTAGATTCTTTAGATGCAGTGTCCAGGAAACGGTACGAGTAGATTAGTTAGATTGGTGTACCGAGTCGGTATAACCTGCATTTCGCCAGAGTTCAGAGCCAGAGTCCAGTGCGTATATATAAACTCATAAAAGTGGCTACCAAAACTGCCAAAGCTCAAATAATAAACTTAAATAAATGCTCAAGTCAGCTTCTTATCCACCAGCTTCTCATTTGAATTTTCCATTGCTGCTGCACTTACACTGAGGTGCCTTACACATAGAATTTCGAAAACAAAGCTAACATCAGCTTACCTCAATAAATGCAGCACTCAAACTTTTGCTTGGAGATGTTTCTTGAGCAGCTAACATGCAGCAGAGCGAAGCTATAATCAGCCATCAGAGCTGTTGAACGTGTTTCACTGGCTGATCTAACGCTGCGTCCCAAACTTGTGCACACTTGTGGTTGTGCTTACATCTGCACTTCACCTACTACAGTAATCAGTACACTTCTAGTGGTATATGCGCAGTTTTTTTAAACAATATTTAGTGTGCTGGTGTGCAGCTTGGGACGCAAAAATCAGGAAATCTCAGCTGTTTAGATGTTGGCTTTTATTTGTCATCACTACAGCAACAAATCAAAATAAATCAAGGCTATACAGAGAATTAAAAAAATGAGAATTAAAAAAAAAGTGTTTAAAAACATTTTACTGCCTTTGCTGGATCGGTTTTGATTTTCTCTCATTACAAACAGTCACTGTGCTGCTAAATGAACTTAGAAGTTGCCTACCAAAATGATGGCAACGTGATTGACATCAGAATATTACCAATTGGATGTCAGCCCATCGTATTTATTTTTTTACCAGTTGTTTAGTCTCATAGTTTATTTTTGCAGATTTGAAAAAAAATCTCATGCTACTGTTTTGCTGCTGCATTTGTTTGCAAAATGAAAAACTAAAAATCTTGACTTGTATCGTGCATCGCCAAATCATCTTCAAGTATCATTATCATCATATCGTCCATCCTTAGTTTGATGTTTCCTGTTTAATGAACAGATATTGCATCTTTTATGATCAATCTTTCTTTTTCAATGGAGATGTGAACGAAGTAAGCCCACCTGAGACCGACGTCACTGTTACTAACAACGGCGACATTCAAGCTCCAGCTGTTCCAGCAGAGTACAGGGCTTCTCCCAATACCAAAAGATCCAGACGTGAGGCCAGACTGGCTGAAAAGAACAGTGGAAAAGAGAACGTTTTTGTGGCGCTCAGAGAAGCAGATCCCTACGAGGCCTACGCGAGAACAGACAGGCCCCATGCGCAGCAGCCTGGGAGGAAGCCAGAGTGGAATACACAAAGGCCGAGTAAGCCATTTGTTCCAGCCTCGGAGCGTTATCCTGCTGTCCTACAGCGGCACAGGCAGGAGAGCAGAATGCGCCGCCAAATGGAGCTCATGACGTTAGTGGAGAGGAACGCGTTCTCCAAAACTCCTCAGCAAGATCCTTCTTCACGTGCTGTGAACCCATCTCATTTCCAAAGGCACATGCACTCCGCTCACCGAAACGTAAGTGATGAGCATTAATATCCAAGTTTAATTCACTGTGATTGTAACAGGGTTCAGTGGGTGTCTGTTCTCTTAGTTTATCAACATTTTTCTGAACATTTTTCAGGGTGAGGATTCACAAAGAGCACCGTCCTCCTCTGCCATGCAAAGGTAAGCAGATAAGCAGTGTGGTAGTTTTATAGCTGCAGAATATTTATTATATTTCTTCCCTGCAGTACAGACAGCACTAGAAAATAAGACTGGGTGATAAAAAGTGATTGAAAGTTGTCACATATTAAAACGTACTTATGTTAGATGCAAAAATCTCAGATGACAAAAACAAACATTAGAACCAGGTGACGGCACACAGACTCTTACCTGTGCGCTCCAGTGTTAGTAACACTAGATATACCCTAAAGTAGATAATTCAGCTCCTTTTATTACATGAACTGATCCTTGAATTAGTCTAAAGTCAGTTACAAAAAGCAATTCAAATACACTTTTCAGAATTAAAGCACGGCTCCTAATCTCTCACCTTGTGCTTAACATTATTAAAATTATTCTCAAAAATGAAGTCATTTTAAAACCATAAGACTTGTTTCCAAGATTTGTTAAAAATCATATGGTTTCAAAATGTAATTTATATAAAGTATAAAAATTCATTTTGGAACCAAAGAAAGGAAAAGGGGAGGAATATTAAAGATTACGTTTAAGTGTAGAGTAACTGTATTAGGCTTTAAATGTAAATTTTGTAAAATTTAAAGATAGTAATCTTTTACATTGTTTAAAGTAACCATTAAAAAATGAAAATGTGTCACTGCCACCACAACCTCACATTTGACCGTAAGATAATCTTTAAAGGTCTAGTATATCCTGCATAATGTATTTTATCGGTATTATTTTCTGACTAATAACACTGTGTGTATTTATATACCAAAAACAATTAAACTATTTTTGCAACCTCTTTTCTAACCATTTCATACCTTTCATTATCTCCTAGAATTAAACAGGCTGTTTTTATGTCTTTAAGGCAGATATATGTAAATGAGCTCAGTTCTGATTGCCTGTATTCAAAAAACATCATTCAAACAGCAGTTCAGAGTGAGTAGGTAGATGTATGCAAAAGCTTTGGTTTTGATGACATCACAAAACGAGGGAATCCAAAATATCTCCATGTATGGACAGTGTATACATGCAACATCAAGCTCATTGAGTCTTCCATGGTATGAGCCCTTTAAATTGTATTTCAGATGTTTTCACCCTGTTCCCACCTCTCTCCAGTAGAGGGCACTCTCCGCCCGTCCCGGCTGTGAAGCACCGACTCCAGCAGTTTCACCAGCCCTCCCCACCGCAGACAGACGAACCTGCAGAGAGCAATGATGAATGGCCTCCGTCATCTGACTACGTCCCTTACGTGCGCACTGATGAAGTTTACCACCTGGACCCCCTCGCTCCAATCTCCAGACCCCCTACACACGAAGCCTCTCAGAAGACACATGCAGGTATATAAATAACAGCAAATTAATAAAATTGAACATAAATGGGCATTTCATGCTCCTGAACCTGTCAGTGGGTGGTGTACGCTGTCCACACAGATCATCATGAGTGATTCATCTTTATTACATCTTGTGCTGTTTAATTAGATGTGAACAGTAGCAGACAGCCCACTCCTGTGGTCCAGCGGGACCCCCTGTTACACCCAGAGCTGCTGAAGAGCACAGAGAGGCAGCAGGCCATTCTCAAGGGGTTATCTGAACTCAGACAGGTACTGTTCAACCACATTAGAGATGGCATTCATAACACAGTCTAAGCAAACATTTGCATGTGATTCAGCTGCATTTTTGGAATGTTTGAATCAATTATATTAAACAAAGTAAAAACAAAAACAAAAAAAAGTTAACCTTGTTGGGCAATTTTTAAATGGCAAAAAAATGGCAGTGTCTCGTATAATTTTCCTCTACCAAAAGGAAAAAGGCCAAAGAAACTGTACTTTAGTGGAAGTACAGGTACTCTGTCTACTCTGTAAAAAAATATTTGCATGAAAGTTAAAAATGTTTTACATGTAGACATTCAAGCATACGTAAAAAGCTAATTAACAAATAATTAGCAAGAAAGGGAAAAGAAATGCAGTGAGTAAAGGGCAGGCTGTACTGATCCTAGTATCTATAATCCTAGCTGTCAGCAGATTGATTTTACAATTTTTTTTTTTTAAACAACAAAAATAAAATACTTTATATGGACAAAAGTATTGGGACACACCTCTTAATCATTTCATTCAGGTGTTTCATTGTCTTATTGCCACAGGTGTGTAAATCAAGTACCTAGCCAAGCAGTCTGCCTTTATAAACGTTTGTGAAAGAATGGGTCGTTCTAAAGACCTCACTGAATTCGAGTGTGGTGCTGTAAGAGGATCAGCATAAAAACTGCGCGCAAAAATTCATGGCATTAGGTTCCATGGCCGAGCAGCTGCATGCAAGCCTTACATCACCAAGCACAATGGCAGTCGTCGGATTAAGTGGTGTAAAGCACGTCACCACCGGACTCTGGAGCAGTGGAAACGCATTCTGTGGAGTGATGAATTACACTCTCTATCTGTCAGTCTGATGGACGAGTCTGGGTTTGGCGAATGCTGGGTGAACGTTACCTGTCTGACTGCACTGTGCCAGCTGTAAAGTTTGGTGGAGGAGGGATGATGCTATGGGGTTGTTTTTCAGGGGGTGGTCACTTAGTTCCAGTGAAGGGTGATGTTAATGCTTCAGCGTCCCAAGACATTTTAGACAATTACATGCTTCCGACTTTGTGGGAACAGTTTGGGGAAGAACCTTGTCTGTTCCAGCATGACTGAGCCCCAGTGCACAAAGCAAGATCCATAAAGGGAGGGCTGGGTGAATTTGGTGTGCAAGAACTTGACTGGCCCTGACCTCAACTCCATCAGACACCTTTGGGATGAACTAGAACAGGGATTGTGAGCCAGGACCTCTCGTCCAACATCAGTGTCTGACCTCTCAAATGCTCTTCTGGCAAAAAGACACTCCAGACACTCTCCAAAACCTTGTAGAAAGCTTCTCAGAAGAGTGGAAGCTGTTACAGCTGCATAAGAAGGACCAACTCCATATTAATGCTTGTGGATTTAGAATGGGATGTCATAAATTCTTGTAGGTGTAATATATAAGTGTCCCAACACTTTTGCCCAAGACATAACGAGAAAAAAAAAATCTCTTGGCCTTTGAAATGTGTGAGTATTTTGAAGGTCTTAATGAAAATGTAAGGAGTAAAAGGTATTTTGTGTTTAATGTAATCAAGTGAAAGTACAAATTTAACTTCAACAATACTCGAGTAAACATACCAATCTCAACAGTATAATTACTCAGATCTGTTCCACCCGTCCACTGCTGAATGGCTACTTCAGTCACATTGGTGTATTCAGTGTATTTTCTAAGATAATTCTGAATTGAACCAAACTGGTCAAATTTGAGATTCATACACAGAATCATTTCCTAAATAATTACATTCAATTGGTCAGAGATTTACACGCCTGCTGTATACGATGCAGTACAGTGATCATTTTACCTGCAACTAAAGTTCTGATTTTGTTTTATTTCCAGGGCCTGCTGCAGAAACAAAGAGAACTAGAAAGCAGCTTGAACCCTTTACTGCAGGGACAAAGCAGAAACCACTCACCAGCCTTCCAGCCTATGTGAGAGAACCCAACTCACCAGATTGTAATTACACATCAGCACTTTACTTTCCACAGTTTTACAATGAATCACTGACAACAGGGAATCAGGCATTTAAAGATCTCATTTCTACAATCAGCACTGAAGAGTTTGTCACGTGTGTCGGGTACTGCAACTCAAACAGGCACTTTTCCTGAACTTAGTTTTGAACAGTATTCTGTGTATTTCTTGAAAGTTAACTTGTGTTGCTCCTTCATGTATTGAATGTAGCCTGAAGTGG
This sequence comes from Colossoma macropomum, assembly GCF_904425465.1. Classification (NCBI taxonomy): domain Eukaryota; kingdom Metazoa; phylum Chordata; class Actinopteri; order Characiformes; family Serrasalmidae; genus Colossoma; species Colossoma macropomum. Next base: position 7,630,619 of record NW_023494810.1, on the reverse strand, counting down.
TAATTAGGGTGGTTAATTTTATTGGTTAAGGTATTATTTATTGGGTTGCTAATTCTGACTGAGTTCACTTGAACTGAATCTGTGACTTGACAATGTGAATTTTCAACCAGCTACCTTGAGGTTTTAATGTGAATTAAAGTATTTTTGATTAAATTTCTTGTGTGTATTTTTTGTTACAGCAAAAACTTTTTTTTGGCCCAGCAGAGTTGGAACGTTTTAATACAGTCGGCTCAACTTTGGAAAGCATTTATAGCAGGATTCCTGATGCCGAGTTCTCTATTTGGTGTTCTGTTATTTTGAACAAAATTATTTTTTATTTAAATACATAAAAACATAGGACTATAAACATGTTGCACAAATTACTAACAAAACAGGCTGTGAGGCATAATTAATGTCCATTCTCTACAACACAGTGTCAGTTTTGCATATTGTGCCTCAGTGGGTTCCAGCCCACTTAGTGTTTGAATTTTATGATTAGTTGTTGTAGCTGCAACTGTAATCAACAATTGTTTTGATAATGTTAGAATCATAGTGCTGGTAACGAATCTTACCGCTTTAGTTTGATATTTGTGCTCCCCATTTACATCACTGGAGGGAACATACAGATAGGAGAGCTAACAGTACAGAATCATACACACCCCAACCATGAAAAGTAGGGCAACACTTCAATTTAACATTATCTAAAAAAGACTAAGATAAATCTGAACTTACCTGGACAGACAGCACAACAGTTATGAGTGAGCACACAGAGAAAACCTACTGCATTTATGGCAGAAAACATGGTTAACTTTTTTTTTTTAAGCCAACAATATGCTTCCGTACCACCATGAACACAGAAATAGGTCAGAGTTTACCAGACCACACTTCCTTAATTGATAAACATGCTAAAACTTTACTGCTACTTGCAGCTGTCTGGAGTTTTAGAAAATTAGCAACAAGCAGAGTAATAACAAAAGATCAGAATCAAACCACATCTTTAAATTCAATGTTTTATACATGGACAAGTGAAGAAAATGACTCCCTGTTCAGAGACAATTAACAAACAGCTGCTACAATTGTTTTAATGTACTTGTTTTACAGTCTTGTTTTAAAAAAATAATGTTAACATTAAAACCAGGGTCACATACACCCGTTTGCCTGTAGTGTTTTCCAAAAAGAAAAGTAAACCAGACAATTATCTTAACAAAATTTGCAAATACAAATATGTACAAAATGTGAAACGATACAGGGTTTTACAGACCTTTTTTTTGGACTAGACGTTTCACTTTTTTCTTTCAAAGACAGGAAAGTCGAACAATTTCAAGATTAAACTATTTACAGACAGTGCTGGCTCACCAGCCACCAAAGCCTCCTCTACGAGGAGGATATCCATTTCCTTGGAAAGAGGGATTGCTGTGCCAGGCGTAGTTCTGGATAAACTGAGCCCGGTGAACCGGTCCTAATCCCACACCTTGCTGAACACCCCAGACGTTTGAAGCTGCCCCTTGTGCCAAGCTGTTAAAGGCCATCTGCATGTTGTTGTTTGGCAGGAACCCTCTTAGGCCTGAATGTGTGACCATACCTAGGCTGTTGGCCATTGATGTCAGTCCAATAGCACCATTTTGAGAGGGATGTCCATGGCTGTTTAGACCCACAGATCCCTGAGGCCACAAAGTGCTGCTCTGCAGCAACATCCTGTCCACACTGACTAAGGTATTGTTCACGCCGTAAGCCACAGTTCCAGGCACCGGAAGTAGGCTGGCGTTGCTGTTGTGCTTCCCATTGCCAACCATCACAGTTACAGCATTTTCCTTAGACCGAGTGCTAGAGGAATCGGCGGACAGCATCAGGTTCTCTGAGGTAGCCGCTTCTGATGCATCCTTTTCCTGACCACAGTCACTCTCGGCCCCACTGATCTTTGGACTTCTTTGGGTTTCAGTAGCAATATCTCTGTCAGTTGTTTGATTCCAGGTAGGTTGCATGTCAGTAGAAATGTTGCTGGTGGTCTCAGTGACTACAAAGTTTGTTCCAGGGGAAACTACTGGGGCAGGTGCAGGCAGCTTATTCAGGCCACATATAGCCGCCACTCGCAGGGTGCTCCCGGTTCCTTCATCTTTAGCACCATCATGGGACAGGGTGGCATGTTCTAAAGTAGACGATGTTTCTAAATGACCATGTGCAGATTCGTGCGATAGGACTTCAGCTGTAGATTTGTCCAACAGAAGGCTACACTCTGAGGGCATGGCCCCCCAACTGAGGAAGCTCTCATGAGGATTGACATTGAAGGAATCTTGTGATAAATGGCCTTGTGAAGAATTTGCATGCATTCTGGCCACCCTGATTTGGGAAATCGCTGCTTTCAAAGCCTCAAAATCTAATCCCTTTGATGCCCCACTAGCAGGAGAGGTCAAAGAAACCTCACTTCCCTTGTCTCCAACTGATGCACATGGGTACGGATCAGCTGTAAGACCAGATTCTTGGTCTGGAGCAAAAGATGCACTGCCCATGAGGTTCAACACTCTTCGGGTTGAGGTGTCCATTTCAGAACCCAGGTTCATTTCCTCTTCCCTCACTACAGGCAAAGAAAACATAGCTGAGTGAAAGTCTATTCAATCCATGTATATGTTTTAGCATAGTGGAGTCTTCCCACCAAGTCTGATGTGGTTTTTAAACACTGTAAATGCATGAAGAGAGAAAAGAAAGAAAAAAATTGGATTTCTCTAGTAGCAGCAGCAATGATAAATTCATCATTATTCTGATTGGCACTGCAACCATAAGGTAGACACATCGAAAATATTTTATTTTACGAAAAAGACCGTACAAGAACAGACCAGGAAAAAAAACAATAAAACTAGCTATAAACGGTCACTATGTTGTACTTAGGAACTAATTATCACTCCCCAGCCTTTATGGTCAAACATCGAATTTATAGTCCCTCCCCCCTTTACCACAATCTGCCAAGAGACGCTTGATGTCCAGTGTTCACTTCTTTAGTTTTTGCCTTATACGATGCTCATGCAGCTAAAAAGTAATGAAGGTTTATAGCCATCTGTCAGCATTTTTGCATAATGCATGCCTAAACTGTATAAAAATGGACAAAAATACTGACAAAATTCTGGCTTCTAGAATGTGGCTAATACTGTTATTCGCTGTGAGACATGCACAATGCTACTGGGTTGCTACTTGTTGCTCTAGTGCAAAACTACAGATGCAAAGTTTGGAAACCATTCCTGTCTGGGCCGACTACATTTAGGGTAAGCTTGAAGTTTACGTATGATTTTTGGCAAAATCACTGCTCTAAGAACACATTTCATGTAGATGACAATGTATGCAAAAGCCAAAATATAAAACCTACTGCAGTAAAACGCAAGAAGCAGTTTGTTTAGGCATCAATGTACAGAAACATAGATGAGGTTGGACAAATAATAAACCAATTCATTTTTCTTTTATGGATTTATGCTGACTTACATATTGGTGATGTAGGACCAGAATGCAGATTCGAAGAGGGCAGTTTGTCACAGGCTTCACCGATCAAGCTGGCCATATTATACAGAATGTCATCAATGTTTGCAATGACTATGCCACTGCTGGAGTAATGTGGAAACATCTCAAATCGGCGCTCTGTTAAACAGGGTATAAGCACATGATCAATTTAAAATAAAAAGAGCAATGTCTCTTCTTCCTCAGTGACTGAATGTGTTGTAAAGTGTTCTACATGCTAATTTCCCCGACCTGTTTAAAACAGTGATACTGTATGTATTAGCAGGGGCAAGCCTTAATGGTTGCAATAATAAGAAATGATCTAGACGTTACAGCTTTTGGTGGAATTTTTTTTTGTCTTTGAAATAATGATCATTATAACAAAAGCACAACAAGGATGACCTCAGCACTGAGAAGGTCTGAGAAGAGCACCTGTGAGAAATATAACGTGGCGCTGTCCGATGTTCTGAGCTTGAAGCTTCACCAGACAGTCCAGGTCAGGAGCTTGTCGTGACTGACCATCACACTCATGGTAAGACAAGAACTCAACTATTTGTTTCTTGTGGTACGTTGTGAGCAGGTTCAGTATGTTCAGGGCTTCACTGTTACACCTGGAAATATTGGAAATAGACTAGTTAACAGTAGCAAATGGTTCCATCCTATTATCTTGTTAAAACTGCATGAACACTATTGCGTAATGAAGGTGGAAATAAGGTAATGAAGCATAACTCAGATCAAAATATTTTCACTCATTTGTTGGAGCTGCAGCTTAGTAACTGTCCTGATTAACATACCTGCTTTGCTCTTTGACCTTTTTGTGAGTTTTACAGTGCACCCGCCACCTCCATGGACTCTCTGGTGTGTTAAGCTCCTCAAGATACTGGAGAAGAGTTTCAAGTCTCTCTATAACAGAAAAAAAGTGTCTTTTTTAAAAAAATGTCTCAAAACCTTCAAAAAATGTGATTCATCACAACACTTATCCAACTTTAGTTTGGTATAAAATGTCATGTTGGAGTGGTACGGCACAGCCCCAGGCTGCACAAATAATCAAGATCACAATGTGATTTGACATTACCATGGCAAAGAAGAGACCTTTCCTTTCCTCTTCTTAATTGTGAGAATTGTTTCCAGCTATTTGTCATGTCCTGGCAAGGACAGTTACCTGTACCCAAGCACTAGTCCATGCGAAATCAGCAGAGAGGAATAATAGAGTTTCCAAAGAATAACTCACCCTGTTTGATGAAGTCAGGATTAAGGACGAATTCATCAGAGACAATGAAGCCCCCAGAAACAAACAATTCATTGTAGGTGTGATTCTTGATGTCATCGAGACTGTCCACTCCAGCAAAGCTTACTGATGGCAGCTTCTTCAGAGAGACCAGTGCAGGTATCTGTGAAAAAAGACGTTTATTTTTCTGTTTGTACTCCTTGTGCTATTTAAAGGCTTATTTTCCACGGTTATTTATGTTTATCTTTTACCCATAGCAAGATAACATTGTGTTTTTGTCATACCTTATGAACGTGGGTAGCAATGTCTATATTTTGGATGATTATAAGAAGCTTGTCTTGACTGTCTTTTTTTTCGAGAAAGGTCTGAGGATCACACTCTGAATTTCCAAGCCTCTTGAGGTATTCCTGTAATGGTTACACAAGACAAACACTGAAAATCTTTCAAACATTTATCTTAGTGAAAGGGTATAAGCAGAGGTGCTTATTGGCCCCTTACAGCTCTATATCATGAAAATGCCTTATTGTGGATTTATTTGTAAGACAAATATTCAAGTTCACCTCAGTAAAACAAACCAAATTCAAATTAGCATTAACTCAGCACTTAACCTCTCACTGAATTCTCTTTAGTTCATCTTTAGGCACATTACTACACAAGTACTGAAGCATTTGATGTACACTTACAATGCCAGTATTTCTCTTTATGGCAGTTAAATAAAAGAAAGTGAGCTACATCTCTCTATTTGAGCAGCTTTCACAAATAAATTGCAGGAATTCACAATCTTTTAATCTCTATGTAAATTTTAGTTTTTACTGCTTGTCCTTCATATACCTAGAGGTTCAGTTTGTCTGATTTCGATGTTAAGTGAAAAGGGTCTAAAGGCCATGGGACACAGACCCACCAATACCCAACAAACACTGAAAAAATCTTGGTGTGTGGTTTTATACAGTTCCAAAATAAGAAATGACAAGCAAAATGAGCCAAAGTAAATTAAGGAACTAAGGAATTAAGAGGAACCTTGTATAATGTTGTGAAATGGGGAATATATTTTAGAACAGTGTAAACAGGGGAGACAATTATGATTCGTTCAGGTTTGCTGTTTGCAGGAGAATGTTGGGTCCATGAGCTCTGGCCTTACGACAAAACAAGCTGTACCTTTATTTCCCAGCAAACGTCGCTCTCCTCATCAGCAGAATGGATGTAGAAGTGGACGGTGTTCTTCTGCACACCTTGGATGATCTTCACCAGGTTGCTGATCACCTCAGGCTGCAGCTGACTAATGAGACTGCTGATGGCAGCTGGAGCCGGTTCCACAGCCACACTCTCATTCGCCAGTCTGGTATTAGCCATACTTTCTCCTGCACCCAAGACCAACCGAGATTGGGCTTCCACAGTGAGACTGCTAACTGACCCGTCTGAAACCTCACTCTGATGAGATTCATAAAGAGTCCTACCTTCCTGCCTTTCAAGTCTCACTGAGCTCTGTTCTGCCTGCCTTTGTCCATTTGTCCTTTGCATATTCTGCAAAGGTGACTGGTGGACCTCTTTACAGACGTCCAGATGAGGTAGCCTTGCCTGCTCTTGCTTACTCTGAGCTGGACTAGAAGAAGGAATTAGGGGGTGAGTACTAGAAGAAGAGCTGGAGGTCAGATTAGAAGCTAAACCAGGTTTCACAGTAGGGACAGTGCTGGGAGATTGAAGAGGTGCATGAATGTGTGGAGAAGAAGAAATAGGAAGGTCAGAAGGTAGAACCTCTGGGGCAGAGTAAGAAACAGAAGAGGGTAAAACTGAAACTGCATGTGCTGCGTCATCCCATGTATTCTGCTGGGAATCTATAAAAGCGCTAATGCTATCTCTGAATGATTTAATGTAACTGTGGACAGGCAAAGGTGTGTTGAAGTGCGAGACATACTCAGAGAATGGTGCCATAGGAGTCTGCGGTGGGTTTCTGTGGGCTTGAGAGCTAGAATAGGGAATGTAGTATACACGTTCTTCTCGCAAAAGGTCTTCCACCTCAGTGGAGAAGCCTGAGATTTGCTCATCCACAATGCAGTCAACACCACTTAGTGGAGTCCCTCTCTGTTCCTGACTATGGGAAACTTTCAGTTCATCAGTGAGATTGGTGTTTTCATTCTCCACAGCCTCCAGCTCTGGTTCAGTCACCACATTACTGCTGTCAGGCTGATCTGGATGGGAAAGATCCTTTTTCTCCGGACTGGCGTAGGTCGAAACTGTTGGGCTTAGCAGGTAACGGGGGTCATCAACATTTTCGTCTCTTCTACGGGAATATCTCTCAGTCTTTAGACCTGCACATGGTAGTGGGGGGGGAAAAAAGGCGCATCAAGTCAAATCTGCCAAGTTTCTCTAGCTGCAGCTGCTGCTGTTAAGGCTTATTCTTAGTCAGAAAGTCACAATTTTAACTGATGGTTGAAGGAACACTGTAATCAAACTATTGGGCATCCTCTAAGGCAGGGGTATGTAATTAAAATTCAATAAGATCCAGTTAGAGAAAATTTCCTCAAGCAAAGGTCCGGAACATCATAATGTCTAACTTGCATTGTGATTCAGTGCCATATACTGTTTACTGAAGTAGCCTAGTAGGTATATCAACATCTTATGTAGTCAACAACTGAATGTCAAATCAAGTAAAGTACAATTCAGTCATATTTCAACAACATTTGTCAGTTTTCTCTTTTTAGCGCACACCATGTGAAATAATCTGGCCCCCTTTCTTCTTCAACTGCTGTTTCTCACCTCGTCCCTCCCCTGTGTGTGCGTCACTCACTCAAGTCTCAGTGCTCATCGTAATGCTCAGATATGATTGGCTGAGTAGCGCCACGTGTGATATGTACAACACATGCGATTGGCCTGCGAGTTTCCCAGGCCGCTAAAGCTACCGTAAAGGCTAAAAAAGTTACGATGATAGGTAATAGGACCACCTCGTTGAAATTAAATAATCATCCATAGTTTATTGGTTATAGGTCCAGGTCTGCATAGGACAGCATCTGGGTCCAGACTCGGACCATGGTCCACCTATTAGTGACCTCTGCTCTAAGGCAACTTATCAATTGCAGAAGTCTTGGTCAACCAAGACACGGTCAGCTAATGATTCCTGGATTAGACATAGTAATCTAAGAAAAACCCTTCATTGGTATGGAACCTTTATCTTATGCAGAGGTTCTTGAAACTTTAAAAAGCTCTAAAATATCATCCACTGAAAATGTTGTAAGGGTCTAGCAATTTCAAAACATGAACTGTATAGACAGCCTCTTGACTATACCTGTTATGGGAATTAAAACCCATGGGATTGACTTTTCTCCAAGTAAGTTCACCCCACGTTGCTGTCCGTTAGTATCCGAGCATGGACTGAATGCTTCCAGGCTACTCAGACTGCCAGCAGTTTCTTCCTGTGACCAGAAACTTTTGTCAGTTAACACTAATCTTGAAAAATCAGTGTATCATCTTATTTCTGTTCAGGTTTAGTAAAATGAAGACAGTACATTTCTCTTTAAAATACAAGGCAATATGCATTATTAGAAGTTTATCAAATTATTTTGTTAAGTTTTAGTAATTTAGTATTTCAAATTGAAAACAACATGCAAACCAAAACTTATCTATGATAAATATTGCGCAGTTGTTATAAAACAAACTTTACAAAATTAAGGTTGAAAAAAAGTTAAAGAAGGGATGCACCAATTGAGCTATAAGCCAATGCCAACACCTGATTATTATCTGTGCATCCCCAATAAAAGTGAAGCTCATTTTATGCCTCTTTATACTCTCCCACTCCAATGGCTTTCATAGACAAAGAATAAAAACATCTCATCTATAATAGTGGGTGCAACAAAAACAGTGAAACAGCATAGCATTCTGCTGCTCCTAAAATTGTCTTATCTTTAAAAGTGAAAAACCATCAATCTAACACCTGGTTTTCTGTTAAAGTTAAAAGACCATGCTGTTTCACTTCATTCGTTAATCTAACGTTAGTTCCCTCCACCAACAGACAACTCTCCTCACTCGACTACAGATTAAAAACCCACCTCTTCAGTCTGCACCTGCGCTCTCTTTGCCCGGACTCTTCCAGGCGTCTTCTGCAAAAATTAAACACTGTGCTAATGGCGTTCCTAAAATCTCTAGACTGTGCAGCTGCCTCTGTTACACTTCATATAGTGCAGGACACTGATGTGCAGAAAAAAAAGATGCTTTTTGTGGAACATTTAAAGAACTTTTAGCTTATGCATATGCAGTTAATGCATATGTCCAATTGACAGTACCTTTCCAGACAACTTTCTTCTTCTAGCCCCTGGAATGCCTGGCTTCCTCCATACAGCATGACCTGCTCTAACCTCTTTCCTCTGCATGTAAAAGTGTAGAGGACAAAAATCCCTCATATCTACACAATAAACTCACAGTTTGTCTATGCACAGCTTTATGCTCTTTAGCTTAAAAATGGACTCCAAATTAGAAAAATCTGTCCTGCAAACGTTAGGAACTACATTACCCATGTCCATTGATCTAAGGCTGCTTTCACACCTAGTTTGTTTGCTGAAGTGCACACCAAAGTTTAAGTTTTTGGAGCATTATATCTTTTTCACTTGGTTCGGTTGGTTTCACAGTGCAGTGGCTAAAATGCACCAAAAAATCTAGATAGATTAGGTTTGTCAGAAGTTTGGTGAGGATAGAAGCCCACTTTCACGTCATTATTAAAAAGGCCAATATATTCTTGATATTAATATATTACTGTATCACTGTATCCCACAGTCCCTTAACATCTATGTGTACCGCAACTCAAAGCAATAAAAACAAACTTGAATTTAATGAATTTGAATTTGCTTACATTTGAATTTAAGCAATCAGCTCGCTGATGCTTGGTCAAAAACACATTCAGTGATCCACGTGCCAATATCAAATGCACTGTTTGATTTTCAAAATGCTATAGCTTTTTATCTTGTCTGGCATTATGATCAGAAGCCTGTGCTGCAAGAAACATGAGTACCTTTCAAGACTCAAAGACATTACGCGGACGGTTCAGAGCTCATAGGACAAAGAGGAAGTGTGCTCTAACTCTGAATCTCTCCGCTGGGTGTGGACCGTCTTTTTCACCAGCAGCAAACTGCGCTAGTGTTGTCTTGTAAGGGGACTGAGACCTGCAACTGTTCAAGGTCCATGATTCAGCTGTTGTGCAAACCCGAACGTGTGTGACAAAGCAAATTAAAGCGAATTAAAGCATAATATTGACTGGTCCACACCAAGACAGTCACGAAAGTGCACCAAATTCCACACAGAGATCTGCTTTTATGCTTCCAAAATATGGAACGTAACATAGAAGAAAAGCATGTCCCAAAAGCTTCCTAATACTAAAAATAAAAATTCTTCAGTGCCGATCGCAATGTCACAGTGGCCAATATTAAAATGATTATTATTAGATTGTTTATCTCTGCATGCACAAAAACAAACAGAACATGTAACAAAATAAAGCAAGCAGACGCTTTTAAATGCCTCTTTTTAAAATCTAGTTTCAACCGGTGATATAACGGTTCTAAAACATTGTGAGATGCTGTTTTTTTTTGGCTGAGACAACATGTTGCTCTATATTCGATCCCAGAGCCCACAGGCTGCACACAGTGTGACAGCAAAGGCACAGCCGGCACCTTCAATGTTCGATGTCAAACTCTCCCTGACCTCTAACTGTGCTCAAGTGATAAAGACGACTGACTCACTCACTACATCAGATAAACTCCCATTTCAAACTGTATTGAATGAAGGATTCTAAATGCACTTAAGCCACAGTGTGAAATTCCAAACTCACCACATTTCCCTACACGTGGTGCCAAAGATGTGCGAAGAAACAAAAGAAGAACTTTGAAGAGCTCCGTAGGGCCTAATTCACTGCAATTACAACAGATAGCTGGACATCAAGTCAGCTACTTGATAAAATGAAAACCTAAAAACCAAATGATGGTCACATTTATTTCACTTTACATTTACATCTAATCTATTTACTTTCTGTTAATAATTTTTTTAATACTCACCGACTGGTATAAAAACCCTACCCTGCAATGTTTCCATTTATAACTTTTGATGTCTTGTTCTACTTGATGTTTACAATTCCTTTACTACTGGAACTTTTAAACACAACTTATTTAATTCCCTTTTCTGGTTCTGGTTTATTCTGGCAATAAAAACCCTGAAGTTCAAAGGTGGTTCCATTTTTCCAGGCTGAACTGTGATAAACACAAACACAAAGCTCTGACCAAACCAAACAAAGGGATCTAGTTTCAAACACATGCATTAGTACCAACTGACCAACTGCTAATTTAGAATAAAATCTTACCTCAAGATCATTTTTCCCTTGTGCTTCTTGATCATCTGCCAGTTGCTTCCTAAGGTCAATGTCACAGTTGGTGGGGAGACCAAGCTTCTTTATGCTGTCGTACAGAGTCGCTTCTGTGTCCTTAGTACTGTCCACCGGTTCTGCTCGGTCAGCGTTAGCCAAACATGAGCCTGCCACAATTTTACTCAGATTCCCCAGCATCTTCATAACTAATGCACTACCATTGTCTTTCCTCATGTCTGTGTCATGAGTGTTTTGGCTGAGCTTGTCTATTAACTTGACCACCTTCAATACCCCTTTAGTCTTGTCCTTTCTCAGGTCCGTGTCATGAAGGCCGATGCTACTCAACACATCAGTCAGAGATGGACAGGACTGGAGCTCCTCAGCTTAAAATGAGACAAAACGAAACATTATATATTGGCTGTATTTCATCTTTTCTCTAAATACCATCATGCTACACAATACACAGTCGTCCTTGGGTGATTTGATATGACATCGATACAATGTCAACAGTCCTGAACAACAATTGTTTTTGTATTGAGAGAATAATGTTCAATGATACACATGTTCAACTGTGCTAAACAGGTCAGACTACAATCTTATTAGAGCATTACGAAAAAGTGTGAAGTACAAACATGAATTTTAAATGGGAATTTTAAATGCTTAGTTTTTGCACAGTGCAAAAAATTTAACACGTCCGACCATCAACTGGCAGTGCAGGAAACTATTCAACACCACCGTGTGGCCAAATTATGAAACACTAACTTTTACAATAGATAAATTCAATCTATACGTTCTTTTTTTTTTTTAATCTTTGAACAAGTCCCCCTCTTTCAGATATTATCAATAACATCTTGTATCGGGAAATACTGTGATCTTGAAAAATGAACACTGCCAAACTTTAGTTTAGTATAGCAGAATTTCTCCAGCCTATACTGCATACCTCCACCTTCTCCAGGTTCTCCATTGTTGATTGGGGCCATCCTCATACACTTTGGGCTTGTCTCATTAGCTTCTTCTTCTGATTTTCTCTTTAGACCATGAGTATCTGAGGCACCTTCGTCTGACTCGTTCCCTTTCTGCTTGGCTGCCAGGTTTTTTTTAATCTGAATGAGTTTTAAGAGTTCCTTCAGTCTCTCTGGGTCACTATGAGCCTCGACACCGTCTGCCATCTCAGAGTCTGTACTAGACTCTAGAACACACCTGAGCTCCTCCACCATTTTCTTGGCATTCTCAACAGGCATTGTGAACAGATGGGGGTTATAGAAGTAGGAGCGCACATAGTTTTCCCAGTTGTACTTCTGCCTCGGAGCAGGGAAGAGCTTCTCCCTCTCATCCAGTTTGTGATCATAGTCGAGCCTGACCCGCTGCATGGGTTTGCCCTCGCGGATGCTGCTGAGGTAGTCATGGACCTGCTGTTCCACCCCAGCACCCAGGTTAGCTGGAGGGTTGCAGCGCACCTTGCCAAGGGCATAGTGGAATGCTGGGATGAAGCTATCCAAATGTGGCATTATAGGGTCCTGGGGCACAGGCAGCAACGAGGTGCTGGCAGCAGGGGGTTTAGATGCTAGATGAAGAAGAACAATGATTAATTCTACAATCTACTTTCCAGGCAACGTGTCACCTACACTGGTATACCAGTGCTGGTGTCGCACAAAAACAGTACTGCAATATAACAAACATAGGTACCTGTAACATACACCATATGTCCAAAGGTGTCCGGATACTCTTCTCTAAGGCTACGTTTACACAGCAGGTAAAAGTGGCCCAAATCTGATTTACTCACCAAATCCGATTTTTTTGGTTTGGCTGTTCGCATTATCATTTAAATGTGACCTGTATGCGACAGTCTGAACAGATCAGCTCCTAAACCGACCCGCATGCGCAAAAGAACAGTGCTTCACGTGGCTCGTCCAGAGGTAAACAGTCATGACGGGCAGTGAACGCCAGTCGCTCCCACAGCTTTCAGTTTCGTCTTCGCCAGCATCGCATGAGCGAGTATAAAGTTCCAGTGGTTAACAGCTGGACTCATCACCCACAGTGTGCTCGAGTTCGCCGAAAAAGAGCACGTTATTCGGCCGCTTCTTTGGTTTGTGTCCTCAGATTCTTTAAACTGTTCTCTGACACTGCAGCCTCGGGCTCCTCCAGCCGTGATTGGCCGGTTCGTTCTAAACCTCTTCAAACACGGAGCGGTTTGATAAGTTTCTTCTAATTTTCTGGTACAGAAACATCAGACTAAATGTTTATGAGTCTCAGCAGCGTGAAATTATGACGAATGTTGAATTGTACTGACGTAAAAGTCACATGAATTCCGATCTGGCTGTTCAGACTGAGTCACATTGCCACAGATCGGATACGTATTGGATTTCAGTACCACATATGAAAGCGTCTCAAATCGGAATTGAAAATGTCAGATTCAATGCGTTTTTTGCTGTTCACACAGCCACACAGATGACTCATCTGTGTCACATTTGAGGAAAAAGATCGGATTTGGGCCACTTTTACCTGCTGTGTAAACGTAGCCTAATTTCTCTTCTCTGGGTTTCTAAACTTTTTCATGCAATGACCCACATGCACACCTGAGTGTTTGTCCTGAGAGCCAACAAATATTTTCTGAAGCAAACTAAGAAATAAAAAGCTCCATCTATTATCTATGGGATGAGTTTGAGTGGCATGTGAGATCCAGAAGCAATTATCCAACAGTGTCTTCAGTGCAACAGCCAGTAAATCAACATTGGTGTGTGTCAATCAGCCCTGTGTAAATTAGGCTTTTGAGTACAACTGTTAAAACATCATTTGTCCATCAAATGTTCACTAAAAACAAACAATTAATGTCTGAAAATATCCAGACACCACTTCTTATTAGTGAATTCAGCTATTATATATTATAATCTCCACAGAAAACTGACTAAAAGAAAGGGATGCTGTGGAGCAGCAACACATGAGTCTAGAGTCACCATGCTAAGTGACAAGCTTTAGTTGGAGGAGCAGTGGATCAGCATGCTGTGGACTGATGGAGCTCCACCCAATACCTTTTGGAGGAGTTGTAGTGGCATTTGAGATCATACAACACCTGTACCTGACCTCACTGATGCTTTTGTAGCAGAATACAATCAAATTATCAGAGCTATCTTCCAACATCTACCGTAAAGCCTTCCCAGAGAAGTAGAGGCTGTTATTGACACAAGGTGGGGAAGAGCAAACTTGCTTTGAGTTAAATGGGCAGATGTATACAAACTTTTGGACATGTAGTGTGCGTCATTTGCTGGGTACTTCAAAAGAAAAAAGTCAAACCAAAAATGTCGGTAACACTGTATTTGGAGTGATCCTTATCAGATGATTAATAAACTTGACAGATTTTGAATAAATATTCCCTTTAATTAGTAATCAAATAGATTAGATATTGTAATCAATAACTAAATAGTAAGTATTGGCTAACAGAGAATATTAATTCTCTCACAAAGGGAAGGCCTTTCTGAATAGGAGATTTTAGACACTGGAAAGCCCCTGGGTTCACAGAGAGGCCTGTGTGTACTTACTGACCCAGTGAGAAGAGGGGCAAGTTGACCTTGAAAGGTAAAGCAGGCTGGTAAAAACTGGCTAAAACCAGTTTTTAGGAATGAGCTCAACATGCGATGACCAAATTGACGGACGAAGAGATGCACCTATTATAGAATGAGCTTATATCAAAATTTGAGACGCAAGTTGGGGGGATATCACATTACCCCAGATAAATGGTATAAACTGTTGTCTGGAACACTGTATTTGCGCAGTTGGGTCTCTCGAGACTCTGTGCCACCTGATGCTGAAATAAAGAAGCCTTTTTCCCTCTTCCACAAACTCAGCATCTGAAGACTCTTTCCTCTTTGATGTCTTTTGAGAACTTAGAATAGCTGTTAGTGTAAGTGTTTAGCTGGTATTAAAAGATTTCTTTTTATTCATAATACTATGTTTGAGGCCTGGGGTAGAAGGGGATAGCCTTTGGTCCCGACAAACTCTTAACAGATTATCAGTAACACATACACGACAACATATGAGTGAAGTAGCAGTCTGAAGCATCTGAATACACTGAAGTAAATATCTTGTCGATGTTCTGTTGATACATTATTTACGTTAAGCAGACTGTTAATATGTTACTTCCATTACCCAAAGCCAAATGTAACCCTGGCCCTAATCCTAACCCTAACCTTAACCTCAACTCAAAACCTAAGCCTAACCCTCAAATGTTTGACATATTACTGAGAGCCTGTTGAGCGTTTCACGCAAAAAAGGTCCACTCAAAATAAAGTGTCACCAAAATGTTTTGTCAGGTTTTATATGCATTTAGTATAGATTAGCACTATTTACATTTACTTTAAGATAAACTTAAAGATTACTTGATACAAAAAAGGAAAAAAAACATTGTCATTTTTGCTTTGTACTTAGTTTAATACTCACAGAACTTTGAAACATCCCGTGCATGACGGTAGATAAAAAGAGCTTGTCCACAGGATTTCTTCCAACGAGCTCGACGCTCTTCAAATACAAAAACAATGTTTTACAATTTGTTATCAAATAAAACCTTTTAAAATTATGAAAGCCACAACAAACAGTGTAAAAAGCTAATTTACCATTTGAGTTGGACATTTGATTCGAGGACAGCAGGAAGAAGAAACCGTTGTCATTCACTAAATTCACCAACACCTGCACATTGGGGGTAAATTATCAGCTTGGCAGGTCGAGTCAGGTGGTGCTAAGGCGCTACACCTCAGACTTATTTTTAATGACAAAGATACAATCCTTTTTATCTTTTTTTACACACCCTATCAATATCTAAAAGCAAAAGCTTTATGTCTCCTTTAAAGTAACAATGACCCCCAGCTACACAGTGCATGCTAACCCTGCTGATAAACTTACCAATCCCTCTTCTTCAAGCTTCTGAAACAGCTGAGTCAAGTTTTCCATGGATTTATTTTTCTCTACCACCACTTCAAATAGACTGCAGTGCAGTCCTCTCTTAAACACTGAAAAACAAGCAATACATTGACATGGAATTTCAGCAAAAATTACATATGTACCATCTTCATAAAACAGGTTACGAATAATCATAGGTGTGGGACCTACTACCAACACTTATTTAAAAGTATCCACCGTTTTATTACATAGATCTGTGAGCAATGTAGCCCACTTCAATAAAGCTGGTCTTTATTGTGGAGCTCCTGACCCGTTAGCCATGGTCATATCAGAGAGAGTAGCTTGTGTTACTCCTACTTAAAAGAAACCTACAACTTATTTAGTCTTACCTTCATGGCTGCCCGAGTAAAGGTCCCAGGAGAAAAGTGAAGATGATATGATCCCTTTTACTTGGTCCAGTTTCATGACCTTACCAATCTCCACCCTATCTGGTCTGCAACAATAAATAATCTGCTATAACACCTATGTAGACAAAAATGCCTGACCATTGTAATTCAATAATAGTCCATCAACACAAACGGCACAAAAAGGGGAGGCTGGCAGGAGAAACTTACAGTTTGAAAGGCAGAAAGGGTTGAGAGAGGGACCGAAGGCTGGAGTGGTACACTTCTTTGCCCCCATTTACAAATTGCCCCTTCCAGACAACGTAACCAGAGTTATCTAAAACAATGAAAGACAACGGAGGGATTGATTTAATTTGATATTAGCAAGGACAGCTTTGCTTTTAAGCATTCAACGCAGAACAAAACAGACTTTGTAACTGTATAAAAAATATTATTAAAGAACATAAAGAATGAACAGACCTTTACTTATTCCTGATGTCAGACTGTTTGACCTGCAGTGTTAAAAAAAACAACAGACTAAATAACCTACAGCTTAATAATTAATAGTTAGTTAAACAACATACAATTGTACATCTAGAATACCTTTGCATAGGCATGAGCTTGGGGCCCACTGTTGTTGTCTCTTTGCCTTTGAACTGAAAGGAAACCACAGCATACGGGCACACATGCCTTGGCCTGGATGTTAGCTCGAAGTCCACATACTCATAGAAATATTGCTGTGGAGAGAAGACGATGAATACATTTGAAACTGTGCATAGTACACGTGTCAGGCTCTAGTTCTCACAGGCCAAAACACTGCAGACTTCAGCAAACTGAAAATAAACACACCTGTTTCAGTTCATCAGCTAATCAGCAAGGCCTTCATGAACTGAATTCAGAGCGTTAGATGAGGGTAAACTAATCTCCACAGCACTTTGGCCTGGAAGGTCCTAGGTTTTACATGCCTGGCTTAGTACATATACAAATTCACAAAAAAAATGAAGCTCCAGTAAAAAGAAAAACAAAAGCCAATTCATCACACCGTTACACTACCTGAGTGTACTCAAACGCTCTGTAAGACTGCAGAGAGGTCACCCGGTTAGCATTCTTGGAGAAATGGCTATCAAATTTGGGAGTAGGATCCAAAGATCTTGCCATGTTGTCATGTATGCTCTTCACTTTACCCTGAAAGCAGAGAATTCAACGCTTAAAACTGACATTGAGTATTTTATTTGTGTATAAGGTGTTGGGCATATGATGGTAAATGTAACAGTATGTGTACAGTATGTGATTCCAGGGCAATGGAAGAAAAAACTGGCACAATAAAATATGAAATAACTACCTTCATGACTTTAAAAATGATTATATCTCCAGTGGATCCAGGCTCTTGGGTACTGACTTGAAGCAAATCGGAGAACTGGCACAGGTAAACACCTATATTGTGAAAAAATGTTTATGTTAACATTATTTCTAGCCTTAGCATAATCATAATCATACTGACCAAGCTCACTTTGCAGGTTTACCTTTAGAGGTATTTCCCAAAATGGTCATCCAGCCGCTGCCAACTGACAAACCCTTTTCACATAGCGAAGGTACCTGAAAAAGACACAATAAAAGTTCTCTAACACTACCGAGTTATCATTGTGTCTCATATTATATACTCAGAATAACCTTAAATAAACGGCTTTCAGTCGGATTCTAAAAACCAGAGTTTTATGGTTAACTCTTGTATAAATGTGGTAAATTTGACTCCTTTAATCCAGACTTAAAAAATTCTTTGGCTTTAACAATTTGACACATATTCTGCCCATTTCCTTGTTCTCAAAACACAATAGAGGGCCTTGAAGTTACTGTGACATGGATAAGACCTGGTTCCAGCTGGCTCACACTTCCATTGGCATTTTTGAGATGCCAGCTGAGACAATACAAAACAATTGCAGACCTTGAGCCTGACTTAGAGAGTCTGCTGCATTGTGCTTAGTGGCGGTTGAACCGACATGACGCTTTATGCTTGATGTCGACTAATCGCTGATCAGGTGATTGTGACATTGACAACACGAACACCTCAAAACCAATATGTGAGGAGCCTGCTGATTTCAGGGTCGGTATCTCCAATTTCCTGAAGGCTAGTAATGCAATTCAGCATTCACTGGAAAGGGCATATTACACTCTACTGACAATATTTTACTACTGATTTTCCCACTACAGCACTTCAAAGATCAGATACTGAACGTTGTTATCTCCGGTTTTTCTGAAGAAAACAATTAAAAGTAACTTGCTGGAGAGCGGGCAAAACACCCTATAATAAAGTCAGATAAAAATTTGACTTACTGATAAGATTTTTACATTTTTATTTGCTCCTCTTTTCACCAATTACTAGAACTTACATTATTAAAATTGTACAAAAATAATTTTTTTCTTATTATGCTTCTGCACTGCTGGAGATAAGCACCAGCTTCTTGAGTTTCTTCATCACGGTTCATTATTGTTTTTTTTATTTATTTTTCCTTATAATGATTAACATATTTGTGATTTATATTAATGCGCAAATCTGTGGTTGTTAATTATCAGGCCTCTGAAAAATCGGAAAACTTTTTATTCATTTATTAAGTGAAAAGAAGGTCAGAACACAAGCACAGTGAGCAGGGTTCTTCACCGGAGGGCCACAGTCCAGCACAATTTAGTGATATACCTGCTCAAAAACACCTACTTACAATGGCAAATAACAGAGAAATTGAACCAGGTGTGTTTAAGCAGGTAAATCAACAAATTGTACTGGACACCAAACCTCCAGGTCTGGAGCTGAAGAACTCTGAAGTAAACCCACTTACCTTATGGGCATCACAAAGCAAGAAGCAAAAAGATTCTGCAAGCTCTTTGTCTGTGCGTCCATCCTGCTTCAGTTCTTTTCTCTTCTCAATGAACTGCATATTAAAATGGCAATGTTTAATTTATGGCACAAAATGTTCAACACATACAACCTTCAAAACAGACCACTGATTACTTCTTAAGACTGCAGCGCAGAAACCACTGAATGTTCAATTAAAAACAAGCATTCTCCTCTCCACAAATTAAAATAAATAAATAAAAAAGTAACACTTAATTTTACACTCACTTCTTTTTCCAGAAGTTCATTATGGACAAGGCGAGGTTTGGAGTACACAAAGTTTCCTACTGAGGAAGGATCCTTGTAGCTAGACGTGATTATTTTCAGAATTTCACCGAACTCTCTGGAGTCTGAGGACAAATACTGGATCAGAGCTAAAGAGGGAAAGAGAGGAACAGACAAGACATCCAGTTACTATTCAACACAAGCAAAACATTGTTCTGATTTTAAAATCAATCATTTATATACAAGCAATCTATGCATCTCCGCTACAAACGGTTCTGAGCATCTTAAATTTGCAAACAATGTAGTTGAAAGTGCAGCAGCAGGATTAATAACAGCAAACCGATACTTATGTTATTTTGATCATATGTACTTTCCAACTGTGTGGTCCAACACTGGCAAATTAATTTCGGATCACATCATTCAAAACAGCAAATACCAAAATATCAACATTAAACAGCAACATGTCTTATTAAAATGATACGTAAATTAAATGACACGTTTTCATTTTATTCTGTGAAAGAAAGTTCAGAAACTTGGCTACATAAAACATGTATTAACTACCTTAAAAACTAATTTACATTTTACTGCTAGCTGTGGAGTTGAATCTGCTGGCCATTAGCTCATCACATGCTGTGACTGTCACCATCACACAGGAGCTGTTTAAGCACTTTTTTTATGAACTGACCAACAAAATACAGCATTTCCAATGCCCACCAATATGTGAAAAGCACATATTTAAATTTTGGTGGTCTAAACAGTGACTGAACTGTGTAAACAAAAGTCACAGCAGCGTTTAATTGGTTTAAATGTTTTAAACAAGCTTTTAACATTTAAACATTGTGTTAAAAAGCAATGACAAAAAATACCTTTTGCAGGCTTCCATTCAGCAAAGACCACGGCTTTGAGAAACTCAAACGTCAGGCTTTTTTATTCATGCCTTACCCTTAGGCTTGTTATTCAGTAATTACCATCAAACTAATGCAAGTTACATAGTTACAAGAGTGAGGGCCACAGAGAACACAAGTAAATTAGTTCTTCGGGTGCCTTCATATGACAAAATGCTTACCAACGTCTCAATCTGGTGCAACCTGGGGTTATTTCTACAGGCTGTATCAATGGACTATCATATGTGCACCCAACCCTGCATTGTGACGCTGCTTGCCACATATAGGCAGCACAAGAGAGTTGCAAGTGGCACTCAGTTGTGCAGTTATTGTTTCTGATTTAAAATGTTGTTTTGTTGTGTTTTAGCAGTTATTTAAGCTGTTCAAGCTCATGTTCAATATGTACTGATGGCTGTTTGCAGCACGGATGCAGAAAGTGATTTCAGGATTGTTTAACTGCAGCTAATAACATAAAAAACTGAATTCTAAAATAATCTAAACGCAGCAAAAACTTGAATGCGTTTGAATGAGTGTCGATTTGGTATTTATGTTTTATTTGTATATTTTCAAAACCTGCGGTAGCCGTGCACTGCTTATGTTAACTATGTATTTTCGGAAAAGTGAGCCAAAACGCTGCCCTTGACAACAGCTGGTTGCTTTGGTGGCACGTTGCTAAAACACATGCAGGCTAAGGTAGAGTGTACATCATATAACGCAATAACGTCCCAGCCTTTGAATACATTCATTTTTATTAGCTGTTATATCTCATGGCACAACTGGTTACCATGCCACGTGACAATAATATGATAAGTCACTGCTCAGCTCATTTGCATAAATGTTCATCCAGAACGAGAGAACAGAGTGAAGGGATGCATCAGCGGTTTGATGCGTCAGTTTTAGGTGTACATCATCATCTCTCGCCACATTACAACATGTTATGGCACATTCAGTCTGATGGAAATGATCAAAAAAATTCAAATGAAAAATGCGAATTATTTTGCCTGACATCGAATCACATATGCTGCTTCATTCAGCACCTCAACTTAAAACACCTTTCCCTGGTCTGTAGTTCTCCATGTTTGGGCTTATCACTGTTTTCATGGCATAGTGAAATCAGCAATTATAAGACCAAGTCATGAGTATTTACTTATAAATCCATATACCTCACACACGGTATTTCTGCTGAACGACAGCCGACGATAGACTCCATTACGAGGAGCCTGACTGCAGGTGGTAAGGCACTGCTGAAACTGCAGAGTTGATTTTCTGCACACGGCACGTTAATTACAAGGATGCACTGAAGCTTTAAACCAAAAACTGTCAGAACCTTTTCAGACTAGACAAAGAAGTCGATTAGGTACTATTAGGTATCATCAATTCACTTCAGGAATTGAGAGGAAGTGATTAGATTCTACATTTCAGTCCCTTCATCCAACGCTCAGCACAGGCTGAATTTAAAAGAGCACACCTGGACAGGTCACTTCCTAATCAAAATCAGCTAATTTCAAACAGCACCCAACCCCAATCATTACTGAACTCTCATAAATATCTCTGTCTGTGGTGTATGCTCACTTTGCACAACGCCACAACTCTCCATTCTTACCTTTGCTTTGCTAATTTACAAGTACAAAAGACACAAAAAAGCATTTAAGTCATTGTATTTGCTCAAACGTTTGGTTAGTTTCTAGTGTGGCCTTCCTTAAACAAATGCCTTGTCAATTACAGCAACTACCAATCTACACCAAAAACAAAGTTAAATGTTTTTGACCAGAAAAAAGCATGTTTATTTACTCTGGTTTACGCAGGGTTCTCTGTGGTGTTACTACGCTGCCTCTCATATTGACACAGGTTACTGGAGAAAAAGGGCTGCAAACATCTGTTGTGAGGCTCTTCAGTCAGAACTGTGAGATTTCAATGAATATTTGTGGCTATTTTCTCTAAAGCACATTGAAAACGTGCTGAGACTGTGTGTTGCTCTGTTTTCCCTTTCCTGCCCCAACGTCCCATGCTGTTTAAGGTGGTGGATTTCATGGGAAATCGTGCATGGCTTTTGAAATAAATACATATTTCACAACATATTTTGCAAATGACTGACGTAATGTCTTCGAGCACAATGACATCCTGTTGTTATTACAAGCACCTGCATGAGTGAAATACATAAGAAAGAAAAAAAGCCACAGCTGGTTATCAGTTTGCATCTCTGAGCTGAACAGATAACTTTGCTAACTTATGTTTACCAACATTACATGATGTGGGGTTCTTCAGAATGACTTCACTGAGGAAGAGTTGCCGGATGTTTGAAAATGCCATTTGGTTTATTTTTATCTGCTGTGTGGGATATTAATAAGTGGTAATGCAGCATGTGTTAACAACAAATGTGGACTGCGGCTCTGTTACATTCAAGTCCCTCATTATGGAGAAAGTCGCGTGAGTGAGTTTCAGCGTTTACGAAAGGAAGGAACAAATGGAAATGTGTTTTAATCTGTATTTTAAAAAGCGATCAGTGGGGTAACCACCCGCTCATAAACTGTGACTAACCACGAAACTGTGACACCAAAACAACCCTGACAGAAAAACTAATTTCACTGATGTGCAAAATAGCAACCACAGACTTGTTTGTGTGATGTATGGGGCAGGCAACTTTCAAAACAGAGCAACACAACAACCTTCATGGGAAACACATGGCACAAACATGAGGAGGAATCATTCACTAGTTTCTAAAAGCTTAAAAGAAAAGTCTTTGAAAATGTTATGTCAATTTAACTAAGTGACTATCTGGGAATTTGGCAAAAATATAGTCACAATATGTCGCAATATTTATTTTTACTGACATCTGATACGTTGGAAAAGATTCAAAAATAAAACAAACAGTCACTGCTTGAAATACACTTAAAAACTATGAGCACAATAATTTATATGCAATGTTTCGCATAATGTGTAGCACTAAATCCAATTAAACAGGACCAATTATGCTCGCTCTGCAATAAAATAATTCAGTGTTTCTAAGGTACTGGCCGGTATCCAAAATATACTAATTAAAGCACATAGTGGCATATTGTAGCATCATTTATCACAATTACGATAAATATCACATTGCCCAGCCATAACCGTATCCCAACCCATCTCTGAAAGGCTAACTTTGCAAAGATGTGCAGAGCAGGCAACAGCTTGCAAAAGTGTTTCCCATACTGATAAACCCTGGTGCAAGGAAGTGCATGCACAAGACGTGCAAAAAGCCAACAAGCCATTCAATGGAACTGACAAAATCGTGAGAGCTGTGGCCAGCTCAGCATCCAACAGATATCAGATGCTCCATGGAGCACGTGAGGCTGAGACTATCTGAACTGAAAATGAGCTACAAGCTGAAAGCTGCATTCGGACCAGTATGAACAGCCAGGGGATTATTCTATTGGTTGAAAACCAATATTAGCCTTCAACTCTGCATACACTTTTACTCTGGCTAGTTAAATCTGCTTGCATTGTACTGATGCGCCAAAAGTGGTCACACTTTGGCGTGGAAAGTTATTCACTCTACTGTCATGTAGCTTAATCGTCGCTTCACCAAGCTGTGTTCTCATGCTACGATGCTCTGAAGATATGTGTTCACCGCACACAGCACAAACCACCTCGCGGGTGTTGATGCGATGTGCGAGACTGAGTGGGTAACCAGTCTTGAATTAGCCATGGATAGCATCGTTGGCCTCCACCTCCCCGTGGTACCAGCGGTAACGCTCTAGCAGTTAGGGCGGCTAAGAGAGACAACACATGTGGCGGTCTGACTGAACCGTCCCATTAGCCAGGTCATGAATTGTATGAATATGTCTTCTACGAGATTCCAATGCCGGATGGTACGTCGCCCGGATAACAAGGTACCATGGTGCGGCCCAAGGGTCAGGTTTGCACCATTATGGCGAGGCCCTATGGTGGAGCTGGGGACTGAGCTTCCACCACTACAGCAAAGTCTCGTGGGCGGGTCTGGGAACAGACCATGTTCCTCTATAACGGCTAGCCCCACTCGGGCCCTCCAAGGAATTTGCCCCCATGCCCTGGGTGGAGGTTGAACCTGGTGAGCACTGGAACGCAAACCTCTCCCACTAAAATCCTGCCCAGAGGTACTGATGTAGGGTCTATATAGGTCAAGCAGGAGAGGGAGGCACCCCTGCTGGCTGAGACAATGACCAACCAAAAGACTTTGGTGTGGAAATTCAATCACTCCATGAAATAAAAATGTAGCTTAATCATCGCTTCACCAAGCTGTGCAATGCTCTGAAGGTGTGTGTTCACAGCACACAGCACAAATCTCCCTCTGCTCCTCCACCAGACACTTGAGGGGCTAGTTTTATATTATGATCCACTCTGATGAGTTGATTTTAGTTTAATACCAGGGCCTGAATTTCAGTGCGGGACTGCGGGTGTTGCGCATAATCTCATCAATTCCAGCAAATCTAACACAATGCAGGAAATTCCCGCAGACATTTATAGCGATGTTCAGCCACCGTTTGCACTACTGTGGAATGCAGGACGACTGGCCAAACGGACTGACTTGCGCTCTGGACAACACCCTTGGCGCGCTCCCTCTTCTCCCTCTATCTATGAGCCTGCTGCTGCAGCACCACTCGCTGACATTCACAGACAGGTTTCAATGATGTGGACTTGAAGGCCTACAAACACAGACCGCTGACTAAAACAAATCTAGATAATCTGAAATGAAACCCGCTCAGGAAAAAAATAAAAATAAAACACAAAAACGCACTGGAACCCGAAAGCAGCAGTGCTAGCAATGTCAACGTAAACAATATTAATCCTCAGGATCCTCAGTCAGGTAACAGTAACGTTAGTCAGGTGAAGCAGCAGCACAAAGACAAGTTTGAGACTATACATCCGTGGCTTGAACTTAACAACGGCGAAACGAGCTGCTAGATTTATAAAAAATACGGTGCTGCACTTTTTACCAGCAAATGTTACAAAACGTCAACTTTAAGGCGCCACTCAGATGGCGTTTCTCACACCGCAGCCTTGAAAAGAAAGTGCGAGGCAGATTCTGCAAAGAATGCGACAGCTAATGCTACTGTAGTTGCGCAGTTGCAGTGTGAGGAGGAAACGAAGGGACTTCTCAAAACCGAAAAAAAGCAGAAAATGAACTGGCTAATTCAAAATTTGGTCACTGATTAAATTCATGAAAGAGATGGACTTTCCTTCTTTCAAAAACGGGACAAGGTAAGACCTACAGTTAAGCTCACAAGTAATATCCCCCACAAAGCCTATAAATGCCCCTATAAATACGTGAAACATTTAAGGGGGTGATTCCCCCCGATAGTGAAAAATGAATTTCAAGCCCTCAATACCATAAACCCCACACTAAGCATCTCAGTGGGAACGTTTAAGTGTTTCTTACATAAGTAAACATATAAAATCACAAGGTGACCATGGTCTGTGTGATAACACCGCACTGTTGCAGTGATCGTTCCAGCCCTAATGTAAATGATAAATTCTTGGACTGGCCTGAATAGCATTTTACAGGCTTCAAATACTTGTTTGTTTCTCAGAACGAGGACTTGAATACCCGTTCTGGAAAATTCGAACAAGAAGCTGGCGAATAAGACTTCAGCTTCATCGAGAGAGACGAATGGCATGAAAAGGGATGAGGAGGTTGCCCTGTTTCTGATGGGCAACATTATCTTATTTTTGCTGTATCACAGAACCAGTTGGTCAGTATTGTTTTGCCCTGTTGCCCCTAATGTTTGTAATAGCAACTGGTCAGCTTTGTAACAGCAATTGCAGCGACAGTTTGCTAACCCACAGCCTAGCTAACGTTAGTTACATTACTTGCTGTGTGGTTGTTCACTCTAACGTTATATCACAGTATTTGTCCCTACAATGTTTGCAAAGGGTTTTAAGGCCAGTGTCATTTGCCTTGGCAATGCGCATCCACAAATTTAGGGGGCTGAGCTCCTAAAAAAGCACAGAAGGGAGTTCTGCTGTTGAGTTCAAATATCAATAACTGTCCTCCAGAATTGTACAGTGCACCTTTAAAAACAATAATATTTACATTTTATAATTAACCATAGTTTTGAGAATGTGAGTTACTGCGGTTCAAAATATATCCAGCAGGCAGCAACAATGCACAGTAGTCAGGCTGAAGCCCAGCTGTTCACATACTATAATAAAATCTCAGATTGTAGTCCAGTCGTTCAAAAATAGCTTTTATGACACACATACAGCATTCATGCAGCGTTTCTGTAAAAAGTCTAACATCATCTATACACCAACGTGTAGCACATTAATCTTTTATCATGACTGTGTTTTAGGCTTTAGTTCATTTTAGTTAGCTGCTTTTATTTCCTTTATCAGTTATTTTGTTTGGCAACTTTTTTTTTCTTTTTCCACAGAAAGCAGAAGTGAGCAAAAAGGAAAAGTCAGTCATGACTGAACTACAGAAAATGAAACAGAGGACTGGAGAGCTTTTGGAGCTATTCTGCTCAGCTAGAATTTGTCATGCCTCAAAAGGTATACTTGTGTTGTACACATATCCTTATCATTAAATCAACCAAAAATCTATTTTTAATTAAATGAATTACAATGTGTCTCATGTAACTGCAAGTAGCAAAATCCTAGCTCATCTAGTTCAGAGTTTGAGCACCTCTCAAATAGACCTTTATCACAAAAATGAAAGATCTGTACAAAACTGCACAAATAATAATGTAGCTAAAATCATTGAGAAAACTGCAAAACTAGTCTTAGATCATCATAAAAGTATTAATGCATACAAACTCTACCAAAACATCAAACATTTCTAGGGTCTTCAAATTCTAATGACTCTTTATTCACCTATTCACTTTATTCACCGCAACCCATTCTGATTTCCAAAGGTAGAAACTAGGGACGCACGATGATATTGGTATCATATCAATATTGGCCAATTAATGTTTTTTTTTTGTTTTGTTTTTTTATTATCGGCATCGTGCCGATGCTTAGGTTTGGCCAATATTTTAAACCATTACGTAAGCAATACAACACGAGAGGGAGTGTGTTATCGCGAAATAACACCACAGCTGTGATCTGGTCGCAGGAACTAGCCGAAGGCGAGAGCCGTAGATTATCACAGCCGTGATGTTATAGCGATAACACATGACCTCGAGTGTTCTACTGCTTTTATACAACAGCTAAATAAACAAAGTAAGAAATTAATAAACTGGGCCGTGAACGCGGCGTTAAATGTGTTAATGTTCGCAGTTCCTTCCGCCAAATTATAGTTCCTTAACAAGCAGCTCGTTGCTACGTCAGAGTAACGAGCTCCGCTCACTCGCTGCACAGCCGGCAGTTCGTTCTCCAGCTCCTTACACTAAATTCCGAAACTGTCATCACTACTGAGCAGCTTTTTTGTTTTTTATTGTGGCAGTTTTATGGCTCAGTCCGATCTGGTCAGACTCTGAAGATCAGACTACACGCTTGGAGAATGGTATTCGGTTCATTTCTGGCTGATTCCAGGTTGTTTAGCTGTTCTTCTGCCGACTGAAAAGCTGCTCAGTGGTAATGATAGTTTGGGAATTGAGTGTAGTCTGATCTTCAGAGTCCGACCAAATCGGCTGTCGGTCAAATGTGATCTTAAAAGTATCCATTTTCGGTTTGTGTGGAAAGTAAAAACGTTCAAATGGCTTGAGCGTCTCCTACAGCTGTCAAAGTCGTTGCTTAGCAACGGTGTCTCAGTGGAGTGATACAGTGTTTGTGAAAAACCCGTGATATTATGGCGAAATATCAGCACGGTTAGAGCGCCTCTCAACCAATCAGCTTGCGTGGCCGGAACTAACTGTTGTATAATTGATGACATCTACTGTCTGCTGGAAGAGCACTGTTAACGTGTGGGTAACGATGGCGGTGCCACTGCAGCACAGCTAAAACGTCTCCCACAAGCAAAACCCACAGCTACTCAGCCAGCTGATCAGCTCCATCTGGAAAAAAGCTAAAACAGCTCTGGATGATCATCCTTCCTCTGTTGTCGTGGATGTTGGGTTTCGACGGCTGCTTAAACATCCTGAGCCACTTTATACCAAACCAAGACGTCGTTATTTTTCTGACATAGTCCTGTCGGAGCTACACAACATGGTAGAGACTCATTCACAAGCTGAGGTCACTGACCATTATCTAATAGACTGACTGCCTTTCTCGGTGTAAACTTCAAGTCACATCCTGTGGTCTCAACATGGCTTTAATTTAACATAGTAATGGCAAAATGCTGAGTAGCGCACTGAGAAACTGAACAGTGCTCAGAAACATGGAGCACAGACGAGGAAACTGACATACTGTGTTTGCACCGCTGTGCGACCCTCCATTAAAAACAATGGTTTCACATCTTTGGATGCTGCACGATGCGACGCGTCTGGTGTGCAGTGGCCTTTACAGAAGGCTGTTTTGCCTGCCCAAGACGTAAAGACATGCACATGTAAAATAATCATCGATAATCTGCCCAGAACTCCCATATCAGCACATCTCCCACAATCATTTCAGTCCTGTAATGGTATCCCTTCATGCGACAGCGCTCCTTCAGCATCGGTACGATAACCTCAAACAAATCACAGTATTACACCACCATTCAAAGCCATAGTAGCCTAAGTTACTTTGTTTTTCTACAATATTTAATCGTCGTGTCGTTGGCAGTAGTCATCAAACCCGGACTGCACCTAAGGTTAACTTTAATGGGTCTGGGAAGGGTTTGTGAAAAAAGGACTCAATCTAGTCGTAAGTTAGTGGCTGGGTGAGAAAAGACGCAATGAGCTACAGCTTTTTTTGTTTCTTTCTTTTAATTTATTGGACTTGCTGCGAGAAACTGCCCCTCAAATAATTAGCTGTCAGCGAAAGCAGCCATTGCAAATCAAGAAGGAACCGAGAAAAGCACCGCCAAGGCTGACAGCTTTTTCCCAGCAGCACCCCACGTGAGCTGGCAGCTCTTGCGGCCTTCACAAACCATATACAGGCCTAACATTTCTTTGAAAAATATAAATTTGAATTTCAGGCATGATAATAACCCCAAACACGACACCTTTCAATAGGCTACAAAAGGTATTAAACAGTTTGTTTCTACATCATTGTTGAGCTTCTAACCAATGAGGATTAAGCACTGTCATCATGAAGGTGTGTCTCAGCTCAGTCAGCTGGCTCTGAAAACTGCAGCTGCCTCGCCCCCAAGAGTTCTTTTGCGGTTCTTTACCGCCATGTTAAGTCGAACAAGCCTAAGGATGTGGGGCACCACTGTTATGAAGCACCAAAGGTACTTTAGTGCTAACAGCACCCCCTTGTGGAGAATTGCTAGCCTGCTAAAACGTGAGTGAACAAGTGAGTTCCATGCCAGGTCCATGAGGTGTCCTCCATCAAAAAATAAATAAATGAAAGTTCTTGTCTCAGATACCGATACTGAAACTGACCAGAGTTCACTGACCAATGAGACCAGTACCTAATACCTCTATTAGGACATTTGGTATTGTAGTACCAAAGTACATACACATATCTAAATATCATAGTGGAGACATCATGCATCAAAATGCCTTTCAGGGTTGTGAGATTTTTATTATATTGTTCCAAACAGTTCATACCGCTACAGCTTCAACAACCACGAGAAAGAAAGAAAACATCGTACGTGGATCAGTTACACCTGACTGAGGGCTAATTTGTTTAAAACCGTTACTACCTGGGCAGATAACGGTCAAGTATACTGAATCAGTGAATCACTAAGCACTGCATCAAATGCCCAACAGGTAGAAGCTGACTGGGTCAGGCAGCAACCACACTAGAGGACTCTTGCAGAACAATAGAGACAAAGACGTCTGAATCAGGTGAAGAGAACCTCCCCAGGTGTAAATGGGTGTGGCAAGACAACAGATCACCTGAACTGAGACAAATTAAACAAACGCTGAAGATGTAACGCTGTAGTTGACCAGCTGTATGAGAGGTCGGATAAAATGTCATTTCCGCCCAGGTAGCTGTCTAACCAACTCTAAACGGTTTAAAACAAACTTTCCTCCACTGTTTTGTTTTTACTCCCGCCGTCCCAGGTGAGCTGGGGATGTTTCTGCGCTACCTTTCCGTGTAAAACCTGCTAAGCAACCGCTGAATGGAGCCTTCGGAGGATTTAAAGACGACAGAAAGAAAATAAAACACACACGACATTTAAAAGGTGGATAATATGTAGCCAACAGACAAAAAACACCGCCCTGCCGGTTTTAAAACATCGCGCCCACAGCGTTTCAAAACACAGCGGTTGGAAACACGAATGCTAACACGAGTTTCCGTTCCACCTTAAACAGCGCTGCACTTACGCTCCGGCGCCTGAGGCGGCTCAATGTAACCACAGCACCATTTAAGGTGGAACGGAAAATTCGAACAAGACGCTGTCAGACGGAGAAAGCACCTCTCTTTTCTTTGTTCCTCCTCGGTATCTGAAAATTGAGCCGCGGTGGTTCCTCGGCCAGTCTGGCAGAAACCGTCGAGGAGCCGCCGGGCTTCGCCTCAGACCCTCTGCTTCTCTGCACCTCCGAACCGTCCTCGCACTCCGGCGCTAGCTCTTCTTCCCCGTCGGACCGTTCGCCATCTTGGTTCGAGGGCAGCTCGGCCGTGTTTGGCGCCCGCTGCTGCCGGTCCACCACTTTGCCAAAGCGACCCTCCATCTCGGAATTCGGTTACTTGTTCGCCTCGGACATGAGCCGCACTGTGTTTTTCCTCACCGCTCCGTGAACTCTTCCCCCGTGACCGTCAGCCTGAACAGACACACTGCCCGCATTCTAACCCCGCAGCCGCCATGGAACCACTGAGGTGTGACGTCAGGAAGCTGTGTCTCTGCGCCCCCCAGTGGCTACAGCCGTACATCACATCTCCTATATATAAAGGGGTACTCAACCGATTTGTCAAAAATTCTACCAAAGCGAATCTTTGAGATGTAAACAAAGTAGGTCTGCTCGATTATGGCAAAAAAAAATCGTCATCGCGATTATTTTGGTCAATGTTGAGATCACGATTATTTAGCACGATCAAGTCATTGAAATGTCTTTCCTTGAACTTTAAGCAATTCAACTGAAAAACAAACCAAAATGTAAAAAACGGTGCATAAATAAAATACATAATGTATAATATATAAATATGTATGTACATTCAAATAGATAATAGAAACATAATGAGTAAAAAGAAATAAGATCAAAATAAATAAATTCCACCACCTACTGAAAACCACTAAACATTTATAAAAATGATGAATAAAAATTAATTAGACCAAAATAAATTAGATGAGTTTGGGCTTTTGCCCAGTGATGGACTGGCGACCTGTCCAGGGTGTGTCCTGCATTCTGCCCAGTGAATGCTGGGATAGGCTCCAGTTAATTTAAAGTGTTAGATGAGGATAAACAATAATCGCCGTAGCACTTTGGCCCAACAGGAAAAAAAGCCTTTTCTGTCTTCACTCTTGGACTCTCAACCACATTAGAAAATGAACCGAAGAAGTTATTTGTCTAATAAACTAAAAATATACCAACATTACTTGCAATTGCCAAATTGTACTTGTTGATTTAATCAACCTGACTGAATAGAAATGTGGTACAATTAAACCAGGTTCTTGTTTTTTGAGTGTATGAATGGAATTAGTATATCCATAATAGGGATCTTAAAGCTACACCATGGAAGTTTTGGGGATTTGGAGACCTCTCTGGTGTACATGTGTAATTGCACACGATATGCAGAAGAACATTTATTCTTTAAAGTGGGTTGTGCTTCAGACTCCTTTCCTGAGCATATCAATCTAATGTTTGTGATATTTAGAATACATATTTATAAGACATATGGGAAAAACTCTGCTGTAATATTTATTTAATCCAGACTGTTTCTCTCTGTTACTGGTTATCTTCATATTGATTTATCAGTCTACTCAGGCTTTAGCAGAGCTCAGTAACACTGAGATTAATAACTGATCATCACATTGATTTATCAGTCTACTCAGGCTTTAGCAGAGCTCAGTAACACTGAGATTAATAACTGATCATCACAGTGATTTATCAGTCTACTCAGGCTTTAGCAGAGCTCAGTAACACTGAGATTAATAACTGATCATCACATTGATTTATCAGTCTACTCAGGCTTTAGCAGAGCTCAGTAACACTGAGATTAATAACTGATCATCACACTGATTTATCAGTCTACTCAGGCTTTAGCAGAGCTCAGTAACACTGAGATTAATAACTGATCACATTGATTTATCAGTCTACTCAGGCTTTAGCAGAGCTCAGTAACACTGAGATTAATAACTGATCATCTCATTGATTTATCAGTCTACTCAGGCTTTAGCAGGAACTTCAGTGTTTGTAAACAAGCTGTAATTTGAGGACCTCTTTAGAGTTCAGCATGTTTGCTACATGCTGATTTCAAAATAGTTAATAAACAAGCATTAATGGTGTTTCTTTTGGAGATTTATTATTATTTATTGGGTAATATTCTAACAAAATTCTCTTCAAACTGTAAAAACTAACTGTATTCTGAATACTGCCTTTACAAAATGTAACTTGGACTGAATACAGACACCTAATCTCTGTATTCTGAATACATATTCCCAGTACTTGTATTCCGTTAGATCCTAACTCTGCATTTGCATTTGTATTTTTCTTTCCTTGCAGTTGCCAGAAAAAGCAACCTGTATTCAGTTTAGTGCAGTCACCCACCTGAACATGTCACTGTCATGTGGACACTGAGAGCCTGGAGGAACTCTCCAGAGGGAACAGCATGAAACATGAGGCAGTTTACCTCTCAGGGGGAAAACCTGCCAATGAAGGCTGGCCCACAGGAGCAGCAGGGCCATATGTTGTCTCCTGTTGTTGTCTTTGATTGCATCATGGACATAAAAGTATTCCCAGAGTGCTTAGCAGGTCTAAGGAGGTTCTTCTCAGGTTAGTCTGGGCAGTGGTCTGGAGAGCTAATATTTATGCACAGCTGTGTAAATGCATAATAAATAAAGGGGTATATACTATTGTATTATATAAAGACATAGTAACCCTAAGCGTGAATTTTTTAAATGAAAAATAGTCTGATCGTGCTGTTAGCAAACTTTTTAAATGTACTGAAATTCATAGTTTATCATTTTGCATTATTTCTTAATTTCGTCTTAACAAATCAGTCAAAAAAGATTTGCTCCACTGAGGTTACATGTACACAATTGTTCCCTGTGGCACTAATTAACCTGACAATCACACACACACTCCAGACAAACAATACAGGCTGACGCAAGCTCGGCTGTTCAGCCTCTGCTTGTTATTTTCCATCTTTCAAGGCAGGTAAAGGTGCTTATTAGCAAAGGGACCTGCAGAAGTTAAACACAGAGCGCTTTGCAAACTTCAGACCTTTTTTAAACAACAAACCTTACCTGTACTGCCCCCAACTCTGGGTTCACTCCAACCTGTTCAGTGACTGAAAGGGAACAAAGAGAATGACAACATGGTGCACAGTAAAAACTGATACATATACTGCAGTAACATGTGCTGCAATACTGTGGCCTGTTCCAGACAAATTTCAGACATCTTCAGATATTGTAAGTTACATGGTAAAGGATTCTTTATATGAGTAGACCATGGAGATATCAATATGACCACAAGAGGGCAACAAAAGCTCATTTCTCTGGAGATAGGTGCCAAAAAGATACTTGCCAAAAAGAACTGAGCACCATTCCCTCTTAGGAAAAAAACAGATTAGACCAGCACACAATGCTGGTCTAAGCTGGTTTATGCCGGTCACCCGGTCAGTCATGCTGGTTGATCAGCACGCCAGCATCCAAAACACAACATATGCTGGTAGAGTTGATCAGCATAACAGCTTTCATTACTGCTGACCAGTATACCAGCATCCAAAACAAAGCGTATCGCTATTGTTGGAAGAAAACCTCGAAAACTCCAAAATAGTAACTTTACAGAAGAAGGAAAAAACTTACTTTACTTTTAATGCAAGTCAACAAAACGACTTTTTTCCAAGTCATTTTGGGCCATTTATTGGTCTATTCTTCATGAAGTTTACACAGAATGAAAAGAGCAACAGGCATTTTCAAAATGTCAAAAACTGAAAAATGACAAAAATGGAGAAACAAGGTTTTATTCCAACAACAGCAATATGCTGGTTTTAGTGTGGATCAACATTACAGCTCTCATTGCTGCTGACCGGTATACCAGCATCCAAAACACAACATATGCTGGTCTGTGCTGTTTTTTCTAGCCAGAACAAAACAGTGACCCTGAGGCATCAATCCTTGACACAATGGTTTGTCAAAAATCAAAGTTGTACAACATTTTTCTTACCCCCAAATGTAGTCATCAACCAAACAACTTCGCTTGTTTAGTTTTACAATGTAGCTATGAGGCTAATGGCACCTTTTGACTACACGCAAACTGTCCAAATCATCACTCGCCCTGTCAAAGTATTAGGGAATCTCAAGTAGGCTTGTACAGACAAAACCCAGCCTTCAAGATGGCTACTATTACTGCTTTAGCTATGCAATCCCTGCTACAAACACCAGCATAGGCCAGCATGGCCTGGTCACCAGCAAAACCAACATGATGTGTTTTGGATGCTGATATGCTAGTCAACCAGTATGACCATGCTGGGTGACCAACTAGACCAGTACCAGCCCAGCATGAACCAGTTTAGATCAGCATGGAATTTTTGATGTTCTGTTTTTTTTTCAGCAAGGATTCACACAGTTGCTAACTTAGCTAACCCTAAGTTAGCCACTGCAGTGCAAAACACAAGAAGCAAAAATCAAACGTCTTGGCTGATCGTCTAACTTTTGGGCCACGGGAGAAAAACAGGTAAATCTCTTTTCACTTCACTATCACATTAACATGAAATGGAGCTGACTTCGTAATAAGAATCAGAGCTGTGGCTTTTGAGGGATCCTACTTTTCTGTGAAGTGAAGCTTTATGAACTTAAAAATGTATAAAATTGTCCAAAAAAGGTTTTGGTTAATCTACTTAAGCGTTACGAAACAAGAAATACATCATTGGAATGAAACAATAGATTTGAAATATATCTCGCGTGAAAAAACACATGCTCATTCATTTCTTTTCCACGTCGGCAGCTTCATTCAGTTTTCAAACATGTAACCATTACTGTATAAAAAAATCGAGGCGTCCTCATCTCCTCTCATTAGCTCGTCTTTAAACATTTAGCAGCCACTGAGACAGTAGAAAGAAGGATAAGAATTCCCAAGAGTACTCATGCCTTATTCAGTGGCTCATTAGGGCCTAGAGCTAATTAATAGTAATACATTTTTATAAATCCTCCCTTCGAGAACATCTTTTTATTATTGGGTCATTATAAAGAGTGAGTTGGGTGGCGGAAAGCAAGATGAGCTGTTTAGTCAGGTTAGTTTTAGTAGTTGTGATCGTTGAAATGGTGTCAGTATGTACCTGAAACAGGGAACAGCCTGGTCAGTCTACAAGGAAAAGGTCAATAGGTACAGAGGGCAAGGGGCCGCATTTGATGGCCTTCGTAAATAATGATAGTGTATCCAGTAAAAACAAGAAAAGTGCTTAGCTAATGAAGCTGGGTAGTTATCAGTAAAAAGGAATGTGAAAATGTTATGTAAGAAGGGTTTCGACAAATATTAATGAGTGGGTGTGAGAGACGGGGTCATTGCGTGTCAAATGACCTGCAGACCTGTAAAAACTTCAACAGTTCAGATGTTTCAACATCATCTGTGAAACACTGAAAATTGTATAACTGATTTAAGTATCTTTGACCCAGTTAGCAAAATTTGTCTGGCCCACTTGTGGGCCACATCTTTGGTTTGTTCTGGCCCAACATGCGGCTGGGTCCTCAGCCCAGATCTGGCCCACACACTGTAAAGTTTATAGAATTAAAGGATGTGGCCCACATCTGGCCCCAATCTGACCCAACTACATTGTTTGTCCACAACATTCACGCCGGATCTGGCCCTATTCTGGCCTTCATGTCTAACACCTATCTGCTAGTCAACCAACACTCACGTAGGAAAGCCAGAATTGGCCCAAAACTATCTGGGGAAGGAGTAGTTGGGAAAAAAAATCTAATTTACACAATTCCCCCCTTTATACAGATGAAGTCAGTCAGCCAAGATGTTGGTGTCTGAAGATTTCTTCTTTAGTTTTGTACTGGAGCAAAGAGGCTAACGTAGCTAACAAGAAGCGGAAGTTTTATTAGCACCAATTAGCATTGTGCAAACTGCACATGGAAATCGTCACTCAAACTAATTGCTGAAACAGTAGTAGCAGCTACTTTGTCTGTACTTTCGTCTGTTGTTCATCTAAATTGTGATTTTTTTGCTGAAGTATTCAAGTTTGTGACTAAGTTCCCTACCAACATTAGTTCTAGTAATCTGACAGTTTGAACATATAATCTATTTCAACTGCTGTACTGTTCTCTTATTTATTACACACCTCTTTGCAAATAAATATGTACAGCTATATAGTGACATAATACAGTGAAAACAGCTATTAAATACAAATTATTCTTTCTCAGCATCAGAATAAAACTGAAAATTTTTAACAGAACGTTATACAGAAGCCTCAAAAACTAAATATGTGTTTATATTTTTCAGTATTCGTTTCACAAGTCTTGCTTTCAGTCTTCGAATCTGCAAGGATATTTTTCCACACCTCCAAAGTTCAGTCCCAGAAGTTGGTTGTATTTTCTGCTTCTCATGATCCATTCAGTGATGTTGGGATCTGGACTCTGGGGTGGTCAGTCCATTGCTCTGAGAACACCAGAAACTTCTTTTATTTGATTTACAAATGTTCTTTTTTGTCTTATTTACTTTTCTCAGTGAGGCTAACAGCTACATGTCCTTTCAGACTGAGTCAGAAACACCTGTGGATGTTTTCAGATCTGAAGCAGTTTGATTTTCTCCTCTCTCTCAAAGATGAAAGCTTTAAGTGCTGTTTATCTGATGGGGACAGTTTTGGGGTCTACCAGGTCTTCCATGGTTGTTAGGAGTCTCATTTTCTCTGTATCTTTTAATATTTTTTTGAACTCCAGTTCTGGAAAAACCTGTGTTTTTCTCTTATTTTCCTTTGACTTTCTCTGTCCTTATGTAAGCCTATTATCTTTTATCTAAAAATATCTCAGAAATATCTCCTGGAAAAAAATAACTTGTACTTAATGACCGTTTTGACTGGAAACTAAATCAGTGAGGGGTGGTGTCTGACAGTACTGTATGTCTTAGAGATCCATGCTACAGTAACTTGGCGAAGAATGACCACTGCAGTCCTTTTCAGTCATTCCAGTTTCTTTAAAAATGTAACAACCATGATATTTAATTCATTTTCTGGGTAGCAGTCCAGTGACCTAAAGGATTCTGTTTGAAGCCTTTGTCCAGTCCAAACATCATTATTCATGCTTAACCTTGATCTGCCCAGAAATTACTATATGATTGTTGTGTACCGATATTGAAAATGATCATATGCCAAGAGTGTTTAAAATACCAAATGTTTCTTTCATATTTCAATGCAATCAAGCTGACAAACATTCTGTCACAGCTTTTTTGGTGATACTTTATTTTCAGTGGTCCTTTTTAGATGAAACAACACTCAACAGACTCCCAGTAACATGTCAAACACATATGAGGGTTAGGGTTAGGTTTTGGGGTGAGGCTGAGGTTAGGGTTGGGATTTCAGGCCCAGGTTTAGGGTTAGGTTTTGTGTAAGGTTGGGTCAGATTAGGTTTTGCATAATAGAAGTAACATATTAATAACACATCTACTTAATGTAAGTAATGTATCAACAGAACATCTATAAGATATTTACTTCACTGTATTCAGATGCTTCACTACTGCTACTTCATTAATATGTTGTTGATGTGTTACTGATACTCTGTTAAGAGTTTATTAATAATCTACAAACAACCACTCCAAATAAAGTGTTAGCCTATTTTTTCTAGTCTTAAACAGGCTTACCAAAACAAAAAAAAAAACAACAGAAAAATCTATTAGGTTTTTAAAATCATTTATTTTGTACTCTCAACATTACACACTTTCCAGCTTTCAATCAGTATAGACGTGCCGTGCTAACACAGTCCAACACAATCTGGTGGCTTTTGTATACCCCTCCTTATGGCTATAAGAACGCTCTCTGTGACAGAAAACTCTTCAATTCTCTCCATCACCTCAGATCCAACACTCTAAACCCATTTCACTCCTTTACCTCCAGTTATACCACCTCCTTTTTCCATGAGCAACCCGAAAAAGAGAACACAATAGTTAGGTCAGGTGAAAAATAAGCTATAAATAAACATCATCCTACTGCATAAATTTCAATACATTTCTTTGAAAAAATAAAGAAAACGAAAAACAATAAAACCATATACTGTTTTTTGGATAATTTTTTATAGTGATTACCTGGCAATGTCGATTCCTTGTGACAGTACGAAACAAAATGACGCAAAGGCCCGAAAGGTAAACTCGCACAAGATTAAAACAAACACTTTTTGGCAATGGATTTTTTTTCAGTTGCAGTGATAAAACATGATGCGATACACTGGTTTCAGCACACGCACACAAACACGCGTTCACAACACCCAGTAAAAGATGACTCTGTATGCTGAGCAACATGGCACAGGCTAATAGGACTTTTTACACCACGTGAGAGAGCCTCCGCTACATCGTTTTCGCAAAATTGCTGCCATTTCTACCACATTATATGGGCTAACGACGCATGTTCACAAAATCATCTTATGTCTTGATGTTCAACGTGACAAGCAACACCTAGTGCCCATTATTTGCTCTTTTTTCTAGTTCAATTTCATTTCCAAAACTTCCAACAGACAGAATGAAAGTCTAATGGATTATCTTCCATCTCAGGATACTTTCTTTAATCAAAGTGCTTCACAGAATTGGCCTGTTGGATGTGACTCCATTTGCATTGATACATTATCGCAGATTAATGATTACGTGTTCAAACCTGTTCTGCCCTTCTGAGGAACAGCACTGGCCACAGCTGGCTTGAGTCCTTTCAAGCCAGCAACAGAGGGTGCACATACTTCATTGGTGGTCTCTGCCAGGTGATAGATATACATATACAACATAGCTGTGGCTTATAGAAACACATTTATCAGAAGGCTGCATGGGTTTAGCTTGAGTCTCTCCAGGCCACAGGCCTCGTCCACCTTGCGTCTGTCAGTCTAGCCACAGAGTAGAACTTCGAATCACAGTAGAAACTTCTGTACAACCCGCTGCCACTGAAACACTGTGAGTTGCCCGACTCCCAAACCACTTTCTTGATTGTCAGTGAAAACATTCCGCTGGTCATTTTGTCTGGGTGATTACTGCAGACATAACACACTCAACATATTTACGTGAACATAAATATAATACATCTTTAAATAGAATCTGAATCTTTCCTCTCAGAGGCCACAAGTAGTAGTGCAGTGGAACAGGGAGTGTTGGCAGACAAACTGCTTGGTGTGAGGAGTGTGTGATGAAGAGGGGGAAAAATCAGGTCAGACAGAGGGCTACCTTTAGTTCACACTATGAAGTATGACACTTAGACACTTAGTCCTCTTCACCATTTCGTCTGTTGAGACTTTCAACCCGACACAGTTTTACAGTCTAAACTGCCACAGAACACACCACAGTTTCATAGAAAGGCACAGGAGATGGAAAAGGAGAAAGAAAAGTGAAAATGCAAAATGAGGTGCAACAGGAAAGAAGTGAGTAAGTGAGACAAGGAACAGAAAGAGGTGTGGCTTCTATTTGCTCTGGCTTCCACTGAAGTTCACGGCTTCTCCATGACAATACTGTACAGGTTTGTTTGGTGAGCGGAGATGATAGCACAGGTCCATGTTACAGTACGATTTTCACACTTCCACAGGGGTGGTGATCCAGTCTGTGTGCTCCATCAGCGGGCAGTCAGTGGGTGGCTCTGTGGCCTCGGCACCCGCATCACTAGTGTCCATGCTACAGTCTGAGGAGTCGCTGTCGCTTTGGTCCATGCGCTCCTCTGTTTTGTCCTGAGAGGGCGTTGTAAGCCCTGAGGGAGACCGCGGAATCCGAGGGGGTTCCGAGCCCACCGCTACTTTAGCTTGCCGGATGCAGTTGAGCCACTGCTGCTTGTTGAAGGCGTCGCTGGCTTGGAAGGAGTGGGAGTGCAGCTGCCCGCCACTGCGGAACGTCACCCGGAAAAAGTTTTTGGCTGGTGGAAAAGAGAAATGGGGATGGATGTTATGGAGAGTTGAGAAGCCATCTTTATAGAGTAAATCAGTACTTTGGTTCTGAACTCTATCCTGGAGAACATTTTAGAGAAAAGTTCAAACTTATGTTTAATTACAGCTACTAGCATACTGGAGCCATTGATTACAATGGGCAAACAGAATGAAAATGAGGACTGATTGGTGGTATATCATCTCGCAGCACTGGGTCAATGTATTTTTGCAATGACATCTAACTTTGAACTATACAAATGTTACAGTGGCAGTTTTGAGAAGAGTCAAATTTACAAAATGTTCCCTTTTTCACTAAACGCAGTTGATCAGCCAACATGTCTGGTTTCTCTATCTTTTGTTTTGCACTGGAGCTCTGCAGCTTATACCTCACCAGTTAGCATCCTGCAAACTGCGTGCCTAAATCAATACTTGCCTCAAAACATGTCAAGTTGTATGTAATCTCTAATTGACTTGCTTGTTTTCGTTGGTTGGCAGATTACTTATTATCCTAGTTGGCCTTAGATTTAACTTTGTCTTATTTGCTTATAACCCTAATCAGTTTTAGCTTTAATTTCTATTTACTCAATTTGTAATAATATTGCATGTCATACAGAGTCAGAAACCATATACGCATATTACTAACCATCACAGCATCCAGAGCAAAACTAAGCTAAGGACAAGACTTAATGTCAGAGTTTCTGAGGACCAAACAGATCAGACACTCACTCCTCTCTGTGTTGCTGAAGGCTCCTCTGATGGAGCCCCCCAGGCGAATCTCTCCATCCTGCAAGTCTTCCCACTCCAGGTCCCGCAGAGGTATGGGCTGCCTGTAGAGCTGGTACCACAGCTGCTCATTTTGGGTGATGGCCCGTGTAATCACTAACACGTCCTGGAACAGGAACACGTGTAGCTTCTGCAAAGAGCGAGAGAAAAAGAGAAGGGGTTTGTTACTAAAGGGCAAAAAAAAGTGAGAAAGTCATTTTATATCACACTAGTCTTCCGTTACTGGTAGTTTAGTGTGTCTGGCTGAGGTACAAACTTTGAAAAGACCCATTAGTTGGAGAAGGTTTAACAGTTATGGCCTTAATGTGAATAGCAGCAGCAGTGAATTGAGTCAAATGGCAAACAAAAGATAAACAGATTATTCAAAACGCTTCTGCCATACATTTTCTCACCAGCAAACATTCTTTGGGATTAGCACAGCTACTTAAATTAATCTCTACAAGAGAATAATGCATTCCATTAAGCCTTGCATCACTCCGTGAAAGCTGTTCAATAAATATTCTAAAAGCATGTGATGCTGGCGTGTTATGTAACATGCAAGTTGTCATCGAAGCACCCAGAGGTGGATTTGTCTACTTTCAATATTTCCATTTTGAGGATTACACTTCAGGCTATTTTTCCCCATTTGGATCCCATAGGCTTTTGTGCAACATACTGAATTTAGAATGCAACTTTGATGCTTGACCATGAAAGGAGGCGGCCTTGTGTGGGTGCTTGAGAGTGTTTAGTTGAAGGAAACTGATACTCATGCTGGTGAAAAAAAGTGGACACGCTAAAAGCAAACCTTACTTGCCCTCCTGAACTCTAACTGCCGCTTGCTTCTGTTTATGATAACTCAGATTCAGTTGGGCCTCAATCTAAAGATCCTGATTTAACCTTCACTCATTTCTCAAAACCAAAACTTTTAAATGAGTTGTGTCTGAGCAAAGTTCAAAGTGAAATACCACTGTTTTGCCTTTGCCGGATGTAGCACTCTGGTTCATTGTTTGAAGCCTGATGTTATGTTTCAGTTCTCCCTCATGCAACATGAAAGACAAAGTTGCTTTGTCTGCTCTGTGACTGTTCTTGATTAACAGCTTTCAAGATGAGTGAAGTAAATTATTCTGGTGAAAATAATGCAGGCCTGTCTTTAACCATGTCGTGCAGCCCAACTGTGATTAGTGTGATAGCAAAAGACTGCAAAACTGCACAACTAAGGCTCTGAAAAAGTTATCAGATCCTTTGTATCTTTGGATAAAATGAACAGTAGAACATGAGCGACAGACAGCAGTTTCAGAGAGGTACTTTTTGTTTGTGCATAGCTGGTGTAAACACTCCAAACAGAAATTGGATTACATGGTGAATGTGGGGGAATCTGCCTATGACAAGCATAAGCTTTGGTCACATTCCTCTTTGTTCAGGTTTTACAATGTGAGCTCTCCCTTGGGGGAATGGCTGAACTAGTCCCATTTCTCAAAGGGAGAGCTGCTTTGTCTAAGATGAGAACAGACAGGCTCATCCCCAGATGTAACTTTATAGCTTTGCCCTCAAGTGCTGTTTGCGCCTCACCTCTGGTCAGCCTCACAGCTCTTTATGTAATGTTGTAAGAGCAAAGGCCACGTCCAGGGATTTGGAGGAATGCGTCTCGGCTTTGAGCTATAGGGCTCTTATTCTTAATCTGTGACAGTGGTTATAGGTCGCACCTTTCCTGAAAACCTCTCTTTCTGCATTCTCTATCGTTTCACACTTGTAATAGTAAGCAGGGCTACTGTTTTGGTGGGTTGGGGGCATTTTTGTACATTTTTAGGACAAAAATACATTGAAACATGCAATGACACATACATTGATACACTGACACAAAAGCATATTTCCTTCAATTGTAGAAAAGTCAGAAGAGAAACAGGTCAAGCAGCAAAATGGCCCTAAATATGTAAAGTAAACCATTTCTTTCTGGTTACTAAGGCTAAGCTTGGGTTTAGGTTTAGAGTTAGACTTAATGAAGACTTATGTCATAACAAGAGTTACATATACAGTCTCATGCAATGGAATCCCCAATCGAATGGCATGTTTAGTTGATATTCTAAGTTAAAACAAGTTAACACGTCCTCTGCAGGGAACCATGTCATATATAGGCACACAGTTTCTATTTTTCAGTTTCTATTTGAAAAATTATTTTAAATTCTATTTTAAAATATTGGCAAAAAATAACACCTAAAATATAAAATGAGTCATAACTTTTGTAAAAGCTACATTTTATGTTTTATTTTTTTTTCCAATATGATACATTCAGGAAATAAGCAGTATTTATGCATTAAAATGTGCAGCAGTGTGTTCTCTGTAGAGGATGTGTTCACAGGGGTGGAGGAACTCTGGCCTGGAAGGATTGCTGCACAGTTGGGTAATTTTCCTGCTCAAGCACGCCTGACTTGACTCATTAATTAATTACCAGGTTTAATTAGTGCACTAGAGCAGGGAAATTGTGCTGGACTCTGGTTCTCAGTTAATAATTTGACCAGGAGCGTCCAAAGTTTTGTGTACGTTCATATATATTATCAAAAAAACACCATGTATATACAAAAATGGTAACATTACTGGAGAAGGCAAAACGTTAATATAATGAGATATTACTCCAAGTACTTTTGTCACTTTTCTATTGTTCCATTCATCGAGAAATTTCAATTCAAGTGGTATAGAAGTAGAAAAATTGAACACTGCTTTTTTTGGACAGTGACATGCGATCTATCAGTATAGGTATAGTATCATTAATAAGGCTGTTAAAGGTACTGCACTAAATTATTAATGCTACTCATTTATTTATGCCATTAGCACATATTCCTAGCTGGACTCTCCAAAACATCTGTAGTAGTGCACACTGAACCCCAGCTGCTCACGCCCTTTATATCTCATTCAAATACAGCTTTCAAACTGAATTTAAAGTGACACTTCAGCACCTCGGATGACTGTGCTGGACAGTGATC
Organism: Colossoma macropomum; assembly: GCF_904425465.1. Taxonomy (NCBI): domain Eukaryota; kingdom Metazoa; phylum Chordata; class Actinopteri; order Characiformes; family Serrasalmidae; genus Colossoma; species Colossoma macropomum. The sequence goes on along the minus strand of NW_023494810.1, from coordinate 7,586,398 downwards.
ATGGGAGACCTACAGATAAACCAACGAGCAGCTAAATGTCCCCATGTTGTGACACTGTACAAATCTTTGTGTGAATGTGTGTATGTGTGTAAAATACTCACAGCTCCTCTGTTGTTCTTCAGCTCTCCGTGGCAGCTGAGAATGCGCGAGCTGTCGATCAGCATGTCCCTCTGGCTCTCTTCCAGGTAGAGCAGGCGCTCTTTATAGTAGCGGCATTCTGACTCGCCTGTCTGAGTGTTAATCTCAGCCACAATGCTCTGGATCATGTTGATCTGAGAGGGAGAACAACTTGGGTAAGCTTTAAAAGAATTAAACACAACACAAATCATTTTTACTGCTAACCGAACATATTGAAAATTCTATAGGTCTGTATGTAGGTCCAGAATTCAGATCTTCACTCTCAGAACTACATAAGGCCCAACTTCTCTTGTTAGAGCCGCATGTTCATTAACATGAAAACAAGCAGCTTATAAATATCCACTTTTGACGATACAGATAAATGCGTGTCAATATTACTTGCTTAACGACTGGTAAGGCCCTTCTACATAACTTGCATAACAGTTTCACAGTGATTACTGAACAAACCATATAAGTTGCTAAATAACACATCAAGATTGATAACTGAGTAATAAGCTCAGTGTTTAAGGGGTTCTCCAGAATGTATCACTGTATATTGTCCAATTCACAAAACAATACACGTCTAGGATATTAGAACTGTCGCAATAGTGAACACAGTCACTACTGCTGTGGTTGCACTCACTGCCTCGTCCAGATGTTGGCGGTCCGGGTGGTCGTTGGGCGTGTGTTTGAGGATCTCCCGTAGCAGAAGTGGGTACTTGACCAGCCGGCTGCGCGGGATGTCGAGAAAGTTCCACAGGTCTAACTTGCGGCTGAAGGGCGACTCCAGGCAGCGCTGCAAGAAGTCGTGCACTCTATGATCCTGCTTCTTATGGTCCAGCAAGGCTTTGGCTGCCACCTGGTTACTGCAGTAGCTATTGTAAGAGTCCAAACAGGGCAGCTGCAAACAAAGGAGAGCAGAATGAGCAACAAACACATATTAATAGTCAAAAATGGCTTTAAAAGACACTTCCTAATTGGACCGACCAGGAATGTTCATGTGTAACTTATTTCATATTTGAATTCTGATTTTAATCAAGTTTAGCCAACTCCTAATGCAATTTATATCGCTTCTTTTTAGCCATCAAGTTTTACTTGTTCACACAGTGTAATTTTTAGCAGCAAGAGTGCCATAATTTAGAGTAAGTAATTACAGAATATTGAAGTCTCTATCGGCTGCGTCTGTAGCATATAGTCAGTCAACACAGACAATAATTTAATTGAATTTCCCCGTACTTAGTAAAAGACTAAGCAGAAGCCAATGAGCAGTTGTTTCAATTACATATGCATTGAGTCAACATTTTTTTTTGGTCTTTTACTAAATATAGGGAAATGTGTCAAAAATTATTGTCTGTGGCAATGAACCGTGTGCTGCACATACGACAGACAGAGATTAGGTTGAAAATTGCTGGTCCATCCCTTTAAAAGATACAAAGCCCTTTCACCAGAAAGCCCAAAACATGTGCAACTGCCCTCTGGCTAAGCTTGAGGCTGACAGCACTCACAAATTTGCTCTGTTCTATAAGCCCAGGCCTGTCTCTTACAGAACTCTGAAAAATGCTACAAGCCAGTGTAAGCAGGTAATAACCAGAGACCAGCACTCAAAGAATTCTTTCAGCTGACTTCAAATCTGTCAGTGTTATGGGAACAGCTGTACATTCCTAGAGCAGGTAAAGAGAGAAGGAGGAGGCTGTCAAAAATGGTATTCATCAGTATGAGTGATGGATGTTCTCCCTGGAAGAAGGGGCCATCTTCCAAGAGTGTATTAAATGATTTACAGAGTGAAGAATTACATTTTTTACATGGTTCAAAAACAAGAACTGTTTTCCATGTTTTAGTTCTTTTATTAGTTATTTTGAGGTATGCGAGTATGTAGGAATTGATTCATCCAACCTGGGCAAAACCCAGGTTAGACTTACTCAGATTACAATATAATCAAATACCTATTTGAATGACAAGGGATCGCATATCATAAATGTCAGAAATGTGCCTTAACTGTGAATTTTTGAGAAACTGAACAGATTTTTTTTGTTGGGTTGAACATTCTGCTTCTAAAATCCTATCAAAACAAGCTGGAGAAGTCTCTCTTTCTTCAGACCGTTCTCCAGTTTTTTTACGAAGTGCAGCAGCATTCAGACATGTTTATATGGTTATGCAATCTGCACTTGATGGATTTGCACAGAGCAAAGGTTCCATGGAAGAAACTCATTTAGGATGGACGAGGTCTGAAATAAACAGTCTGATGAGCACCCACTGTCCTCTTCTGGCCGGCATTGTTCCTTCATGGTGCCTTTAGCGTAAACAGGAAAAGACGTGCAGGACAGCACCATCCCTTCTTCAATAACAACTAGCCGAATAAATGGACACGGCGATAAATCGCATCCTCTGTAAGGTTTAATCCAAAAAGGCTGAGAACCGGAAAAGGCCTGCGGAACGTGACTATCTACAGGCTCTACACTAAAGATGAGAAGGGAAATCTCACTGCAATGTTTCAATATACCTCAATATAAACATTTGGATGCCTACTATTACTGTTTCTAGTTAAGCACTGTGCAATACTTTTTTTGCGTAATTTGTCAATTGTATATAAAACACAAGTAAATCTGTTTTAGAAACAGAGTCTGAGGAAAGTTGCATGATGCACAATGCTAATTATTGGGGTATAAGCTTCCATTACTTGTTAGGTACATTAGCCTTGTGGATCCAGTACTAAACTGAAGGAGTAAACTTCATATATTGGCTGATTTGTCACCAAACGATTGTTTTTAAGGCATGTCTTGAGGTTTAACTTCCTCATTCTGAATCTGGTGGCACACATCTGCTTCTTTTAGTCCACAGGCATCAGAAAAATCTGCGGGCCGGCAGGCCACGTTCACTGGACCGAACACAACTCGGGCCCCCACCAGGGGCCAAAGGGTCAGATAGCTTAGGGTTGCTGTACTCTCTTTTCAGTGACCTCTCTTCTAAAAGAAGTTCACACACCACCTCATAAAAGAACTGTGTGTGTCTGAGTGAGAGTTGTGGCTCTCCAGCATCTGAGGTGATGTTGTTCTTTGCCCTCAGAGGGGTTTTGCGCGTGACCCTTTGGCTTTGTGAATTTCTTTGCCTACCACATGTATAGCATCTTTACCAGGGAAAGAAAAATGTCAGTGGTACAGAAATGGACTGGTCACTGACATGGATAAATTCAACCACTTTCAGCCTAACTCATATCCTGACATGTCATCCAGATGAGGAATACTTTAACCACCTAAACTGCAGGTTTATTGTTTAGTTACTATACTTAAAACCTATTATTTGGCACTTACTATAAATAATTCTGTAACTATAGTGAAAGTAATACGCAGGTTATGTAGCTAGAAAACTAAGGAACTGAACTGTGGTCCTGAATATGGGTCCTTGTTGTTTGATAGGGAATTCCACTAATTTGTCGTGCAGTTTACAACATAAATCCAGCCGTTCCATTTACAATCTAAAACCACCAGTGAACCTACATATGTCTTCTGAATGTTTACATGTAATGTAGATGATGGTAAAATGGTGGTAAATCAAAATAAGAAAGATAGGTTTTCTTTAAGAATTGTATTAACTTGCAGCACTGCAAATTTTCAACATGTATTTTAGGCTAAAAACTTGTCTTTAAAACAATGTCTCAGAAATGTGTTCGCACCCATTTCACACAATATTGTTTTGTGGTGTAGCTTTTGAGCGCATTAAACTCTTCGGACGTCTGGTTCCTATCACCACCACTCTGAACAATTCTGACTTGGTTCGTTTCTCTAGAGCTGACCATCGTTTTTCAAACTACTGTGAATGACTTTGTTTACATCTGAACCATTTAATTATGCAAAAATGGGATAAAAATGGTGGAATCTATTTTCATTTCTTAAAACAGCAGAAACATTAGCTGGAAGCTCTTTGTACCTTTCCAAAGCAGTCACACATTTATTTCTATCAGTCCCATTTTATTTCCATGACCCCCTATAGCTTATCTACAAACCTACTTAACTTCAAGTGTTGACAAACTATCTAGACAAACTCAGTTAACAGCAGCAAAAGGGGTAGAATTAAAATTAGAGCCAATATTCAGGGTTTAGGACTGGGGTTAGAGTTAGAATGAGTTAAATTAAGAGTTATGGAAAAGTTGAATGTAAGCAGAATGACAATGTCTGAAATAAGCCTTGATCAAATTAATCTGCTCCTGCCTTGTTTTAATGCTATTTCATTTATTTCTTTAATGGATTGCTTTGAGAATAAAAAGTGCTTCACCGCATCATTGAACGGTCTGAGAAACTTTGCCAGCTAGACACTGCTGATCTGCCTAGCATCTTCTAGACTAAAAAAAAAAACGAAGCATGAAAGCGACAAGCTTGTTGTTTAATGTCCACAACCAGCACAGCAGAGCGAAGAGAAAAAGCCAATAGGTTTGTCCCGCAGCACACACAAATGCAAACAGACCCCTATCACCTCCGCCTCGCGGTGCCCTGAACAGGAACATTCGACAGGACAGAGCTGTCAAGTGAGATTAATAGAGTGGCGCTCTGAAAGCAGAGACCACCCCCTGGCTCTCATCCTTTTAACCCCACAGAGAGAGCAGGGCTTGTTTGAAATAGCTGTTATCAGCAACTTTTTAGGTTACTAGTTAAAAGGACATCAGAGGATTATATTGCTTGGACATCCTGGATGATATGTAAACTTACATGAATCTTCTGGCAGGGTGTCAATGCTTTTACATGGACATTGTACATTGTACACCGTTGATTCGTACTCCAAGTTCCTAATGATGTCTTGATAAGGCTGCATAAAAAAGTGCTAAAAAATCCCCACTTCTATCCTCCCCCACACTCACCGCTTGGAGATGTTTCCACTCCTCCACATAAACACCAAGCCAAATAACTCCTTACTATAACCACGATACTGCCTGTACCAAGTGCAACTGCAGGCTTTTTTAAAAGTGTGGGTGGTCAGCAGACAGGGAGATGACAGGAGTTTGTGTCTGTTTGTGAAAGTTTTAGTGAGACTCCCCACTTTTTAAGGGAACAGTCTGGTGTAAATTCAAAATGTACACAACTTTTCCTTTACATGTTTGTTTTTTAAATGTTTTGAGGCACAAGGCTAAGGTAGCAAACAAGCAGCAGGAGCTTATAAGCAAACTATGTTGTTAAGTCATCTCAAGTAGACTTGCTTATGTGGTTTCTGACAATGTATGACACACTGTTGTCTATAAAAATGGACAAATGTACATGAAGATGGCTGCTACTGCTCTCCTTTCCGCTACAAAGTTTTGACCATTTTAATAGATAACAGTAGAGCGAAGGGCAAAAAACAGACACCAACTATTCCTTTAAAGCATATCAAGCATGTGTCTTACCCAGTCCACTAAAATGTGGCCCACATGATCTGTAGACCCATCTGGTTTCCTGGCCTCTCGGAGTCGACTGAGCAGGTCTACGGAGAGACAAAGACAGTTTAAATGGATCAATGTGTACATGAAAGAGAAAGGTGTTGGAATTTGCCCTTCTATATGGTTCAGAGGTCTGCTTTTCCCCCCTCTCGGAATAGATTTGAGTAAAAGGAGCTGGACATGTAGCAAAAAAATATATGACACACTTTTATAACATTAGTTTGATGGGTTGGCCTGAATAAGTTGAATACTTGAGTATTCATTGGTTCTGCTGGTATTAATTTCTCTACACTCTAAAAAGTGATGTGTTAACAACATTACCATTACCATTTTTTATGTACTCTATGTCCATTTTAAGAGACAGAATGTGTACACATCTGTTTTAAGAGATTTGGAGGCTTTTTTTTAATAAAAAAAAAAACCACAAGAATTGTAGCCTAAAGTACAATATTTTGAATAAACAAGAGATGTCAGATTAGACATATAAATTCCATGATGAATGGACCAATAAAATTGCCCCGAAACCACTTAGAATAAAATCTCTTTACATTAACTTACATTAAAAGTTAAGGGTGTTTTTGCCTTCTCCTGTACAGTTACCATTTTGGATATACTTGTTTTTGTTTGGACAGTGATGATATATATAAAATGTTAAAAATAAATAAATTCTAGCTGGATTAGTCAATATCCTGCCAGGTATCCACATCACTTCGCCTCATAGCACAACAAACTGCACCGCTTTCCAAATGGACATAGAAGCTAAAAAAGCAGAGGTGCCTCAGGAATCATATGTATGGGAGCACTTCAGGTGAAAAATCAGCTCTGTTTTCCCCCCTTTCTTTCTCCTGAAACAGTGTACAGTGGGTTGGAGGCAAGGATCTAGTGCAGCCGGCGTGGACTAAAATACTGACTAACATGGAAGTGTATCCGTTCCACTAGAACATTGATTTAGCTGCTTGAAATAATTTGAACTGCAGTAATAATGAAAGTCTAACTGCATGTTTTAACAGCACTTTTTGTGTTATCGGTATCTTAGGACATTTAGAGTCAGGCTACAAGAACACAGCATATTATCTCAGACACAGATTGTGTAAATAAATCATATCTTTCTTCAGAAAAATCTGAACATTCTGCCTGTGTCAAGCAAGCAAACAAACTGGTTGTGAAAAGTAGCACAAAATGTGTAACAGCACAGCACAGTGTGATATGTTTAATATACTACTCTCATAAGTTTATTAAGCTGTAGCTGGTAGGAAGGGAAATTCTCACCTTCATGCAGCGGGATGAGAGAGTCCAGGGTGCCGAATATCTGATTGAGCTCATGCTCCGTCATTATGGACAGCTTCAGCATGGGGTCATGGTAGGCCTGCAGTTACATCACACAAACGTAAGCCAGACTTCAACCCCGACTCCAACACTTTGGAAAGCACTCTGGAGCTGTTCAAGCCAGGGCGGAATTTTGTAACCCAAAAGAATATGACCCAAAAAACATCTTGAACTAAGGGTCAGCTTGGCCTTAAGATAAATAGAACAAGTAAAACTAAAGAAAAGGTACTTCATTTGTTTTACAGCCTTTTGCTAGCTTGAACTTCACCCAGACACAATAAAATATGAAAGTCTATTGCCATGTTGGATACAGTAGTAATTTCTGTTTGGATAGTACTTGTGTGATTACAAACAGAACGAAACAGTGATGACCGTATACGCTTAAGAAGGCTATGTATTACAGGCAGACATAAACGTGTCTGTGAGCGCCCTTCATGTGCTGCCCAGCCCCCAAAACCGCCGTGAAGTGTGCGATTTCATGAGCGGAGGGTAATCGGAGCCGGGCTTTCCACAGTGGGGGGGTATAACTCTGTGTTTACACAGCACATGAAGTGAGGAGGAAAAGGCCACTAATTGGAAAAGCAGAGCTAACCTTCTTAGCCAGCTTGAGGTCCTCAATCAGGTCCTGCTCGCCCTGAGACAGCTCAAAGATGGCCTATAAAAAAGAGAGAGAAGGCAAGATGGTTAATACAATTTGAAAAGGAGCCAAAGCTTGTTAGGCAGCCAGAGACATATTTTAAACAGTAACACTGACTGATTTGTGAAAGTCTACTTTTTTGTAAAGTGAAGAATAGTTAAAAACATAGCAAGCTTAATTTTTAAACTTCTAAATAAGGTACATAAATATTTAGTTCAGTTAAAAGTTTAAATCTCAGACGATAAAAATGTTCTCAACTTTAATGTATGTTACTGTAACCAGGTCTTATTCCAGGTATTTTTCAAGTTTCCAAAAAAATAAAAATGTCTTGGCTCCTATATGCAAGGCAGCACTTCCATGCATAGTGAGAACAGACAGTAGTCAACCTTCAGTTTGACTACTATTCTCTTTAAGCTGCTGTTCAGCTTAGTCCTGCTGTTTCAGTGTGCAGGGAAAAACCCTACAGGACCCTCCTTCTTGACCTCCAAAAAGCTTAATATTTCCCTATAGACAGCTGCTCCATGTTATCCACACCATATCCCAACTCCTTTGAAGTTGGTGTGGCCACAGAGACGTAGAGAGACTCAATTGGGAACAGTAAGGGCTCACTAAATTTTACTAGCGAAAAATCAGTGGCTAGTGCTTGGACACTTACAACTGCATAGTTAAGTGAAGGGAATACAAGGGAGCACTGAGGAGAAACCTTCATCAGCCTCCACTCCCACACTCCAATAACAGCTCCATTTCAGCCAAATGTGTGCTTTCCATGTGAACTCACAGGGCATAATTTGTATGGGGATTAGTGAACTGGAACTCAGTGTCTGCCTGAGGTTTACTGTGGGGCTTGTGTGTGTTTCACTACTCCAAATACACTAGGTTTGCTTTGACTAGAGTTTGGAGACTTTTGTCTGAGCCATTCTCTCAGAGCACAGTTAAATAGGTGACACTGCCAACTGGTCAATTTCCATGAAACCTCAGAGGAACTTTTTAACAGGGCATTGAAAGTTCAAAAGTAGGGCCATCACCATTGATTATATTAGTTATTGATTAATCTACCAACAATTACAAACTATGCAAAGCCATTCAAAAATATTCTGATGGAAAAAGAAATAAGGAAGTCATAAAACCACTTTAAGCCTTTAATCCAAGACAACTATATTGGAAATTTATATAAATGGGTCTGGCTCAAAAAGACCAAATATACAACTTATAATAATACTTTTTCCCTTTCCACTCATTTACAATTTCGCATAAAACTTTATAAACTAGTGTCTCAGTTAGATACATTTTCATCACAGCAAAACAAGGAGCAGCTGAAAATGTGTAATATGTTAATATTGCCCATTAAAGTTCATTATAAAATACAATATTTGAAAATCTGTGCTTTATAATGTCCGGATCTAATGCTCCAGCCACAGCTTAACATCCTAGTCACGACACAGCGATACGATGCAATACGACACACTGCGATGTGATTCAAGACACAAGGATATGTTTTGTCTCTAATATGTCAAAAACTTTACATCAAGAAGTGATGACCACCATGTTTTTGTTTTAACCCTGTAGCTAATGAGCACACTATTGTGAAATAATGCCTTTCCCAGCACTGAATCAAATGTAGCAATAACAGCATCATTGACCACTGAAGATAAGTAATCAGCTCCACTGCCCCCAAAGGGAGCTCAGAGACAATTTGTCGACTCATGCAGCGTAGCAGAACACCCTGCCACTCACTAACGTTCAAAAGTAGCAGAATTAATCCAGTGTCTTCACTCCTGCAGGGCGTCTTATGTAAGATGTATTTGGACAAAATGAAGTAGCGGTTTAGTATAACATGAAAGACGGATTTCCTTATGTTTAAGCAGCTGTAAAATAACACACCGCTGTAAACACCAGTGTCTCAAATACATATTATGCCTTGTGGCCACAGGCAAAAGCAGAAGGCAAGGGATTGTTACCACAATGATGTCATTCGTAATAGCACACAACACTGAGCGTTCTATTATACAACAGTTTTGCAAAGTAAAGGAAAACAGCAAAGCAAAGAAGCCCTAAATACTGTTTTAAATATATGTTTCTAACAGCGTTTGTAATGGTGGTAATGATGCTCAAAGCATACACTGTGTTCTAACATATTGCCCAACAGCCTAAAATAAAAACCTCAAGGCTTTTGCAGACTTAAATTCTTAAAGACTTGAATGTATTTAAACCTTTTTCTTTCAGAGCGTCACTGCTCAAAACAACTAAACTAAACAAAACCACGTTTTTGTGTCTTATCACTGTGGACGATATATTTATTGACCGTCAGATCAGTAGAGATATGTGATGCTACTTGTAAATTATTAGATTAACTTTTTTAACTTACCATAAAGTGTACTAGTTTATCCAAGCTGCTGCCTACATTTAAACAAAACCTTTGAAGTAACAGAAGCTTTACTTGCACTAAATGTGTCGGCATTTGTAGAGCAGGCTAATGTTACTAAATCTGAACTTGAGAGCAACTACATCCTCCATTAAACAGAGGCAGTCCAGGGGTCAGTCTTATCTTCACATGCAGAACAGCATGAAGGACGCTCTGCAAGACTGGTAAATTAAAAATTTAAATTTAAATTTTAAATTTATTGGTCTTGCAGTTATTTTCTGGTCAAATAATGGACAACCTGTTTTTTAATACTGCTAAAGTCCTCCACCAAAAACGAGTAAAAAGTGAAGTGACCAGTGTTGTTACTTAGCAACCCGTGATCAGAGGCATACTGTGGTCAAAAGAGACAGAATGCTTTTCCACCAATCAGACTGCGTCAAAACGGACCGCTGTAAACCCGACATAGGAAGCAGATATTTTGTATGTAACTCTGCCCTCTTACCTCCTGCCTTTTAATCTCTTTGGAGGACAGCATCTGGCCCAGGCCAACATCGAATGTTTCACTCCAGAGCTTGCTGTCTCGGCGCTTGGTGATGGAGGGCGGCGCCTGCCTACCCCATGGCCGAGGAGGAACAATCTCAGCCCTGCTTTCGCTGCGGAAACTGATAGAGCGCTGTAGAAAAAAAAACATGAAAACTTAGCAATTTGGTGTGTATATCCTGTTCTGTTGTGTGTTTCATGAAATCTCACCATGATTAGAATAGCCTAAGAGTTATATTTTTGGGAAAAAATGGGTGCATATTTAACTATAATTGATTTTAACATTCCCAAATGGATGCAGTTGAATCAGCACCATCAAACTGATGCATCATAATGCACTGATGCCTTTTTACACAGCTATTATCCAAGGACAGGAACCTCAAAAGACTGGTTTCAACTGTATGCATGGCTGTACTTTCATTTTCATGCTTTCATTTTCAAACAATGTACTGAGAATTGCGCTGAATGATTTCATTGATGGACACAGATGCCTAATGTAGGATGCTGTTCAGTGCTCATGAAAAGAGAAATGTGGAAAAACTATGGTCAAAGGAGAATCAACAATGATTAGCATCACTGCATCTAATGTAACTGTGAGGGATGACTGTCTATTCAACTGTGATAATGCAAACCATCAAAAGACATAAGGCATTTAGGTCAGATTAGTAAGAGCATGGGCTGATGTTTTGGAAACAGAGTGATCGATCCAGCGTGAACTGCAGCCAGGGCAAATCGCAGCGCTGTGTCAAAAACCTGTTGTGTTAGCAGAATGTGTTGAGGTTGTAGAGGCTGCACTCAGGGCGGCCAGTCTAGAGCACCACACGCTACCACAGAATGTTTATGCAAGATGTGAAAGACTATAGAAGGCTTAAGGGTCCTTACTGGGTGCCTCAAGCAAGACTTTAATAGATAGATTACCATCAATGTCTTGATACGAAGTATCTCTGGTTTAGTTTTAAAGTGATAATTTGGCAAAAAAAGAAATTTTCCCCAAATACAGTTGATAAGCCAAGACATGTATGATGGTTGCTTCTTTAGTTTTGCACCTGAGCTACAAGGATAATGCAGCTAATACAGGCTTTTATCCAACCAATTAGCATCCTACAAACTGCCTATATCATTACACACATGGTTCTATTCATGTAGATTATGTTAACAAACCTGCTTATGTGATTTCTAATGCTTTATGACATACTGCTATCCATAAAAGTCAACAAAAAGATGGATGTTGAAAAGAACAAAGAATTTCTGTCTGCTTCTACTGTTTTTTTAGCAATGCAACATACTTCTATCCATATTAATAGATAACAGTATGTCATACAGTGTCAGAAACAGCATAAGTAAGTCTATTCGAGATTTCTTAACAACTTAGTGTGGTTTAAGGCAACTGTGTGATTAGGGCACCATGCACATCGGCGGAGTATAAGCATCCATTACTTGTTAGCTACAGTGCAAAACTAAAGAAGCAAACTTCAGACATCAAACATGTCTTGGCTGACTGACTGCATTTGGGAGTAAGGAGGAAAACTGTGTAAATTAGATTTTTTAGTCAAATTATCGCTTTATAAACGCCTATCAAAAAGCAGTGCGTGCTTCCTTTTGCCTCGCAGAACAATGGCACGAGTGAGAAGCCGGTGAGAACCAGACAGAGTGAAAACAGGGAAAGCCTGCGAGCTGGGCGATGAATCATTAGCCTGTACTCTGCGCTCCAGTCACACTCAGCACATAGAGCTACCCGCTGGCCGGCGGCCCCAGAATGGCCTCCAGACGTGCTAAGCCAACCTCAGGCTGTCTCATTTCCTGCCCCGGGCCTTGGGCCTGTTTTTCCCAGCTCCACACATTTCCAGCTCTGTCCTTTCTTTCTTTTTCTTGTTCAAGCTCCCCTCTTTCTGAGCCAGATGGGCTGGGACATGCCTACCTGATCCCCAGCCCCCACTCGCTCACACAGCAACAGCTGCTATCACAAGTCTGGCCCAAGGGCTCCAGCAGAAACATAACTCATGTCTCACCAGAAAGTCACAGAGAGCCTTTAAATAATGCATAATCTCATTCTTTTAAAAAGTCCAATTTCCAAAAAAGACATAGGCCAGAGAGATATTTCACAACAACGACACTTGCTTTTCACACAGTACTAGTGAAAAGTTTGGCCAAATCACTAAATATGTTTTTAATCATCTGAAAGTCACATGTTTAAATGCATGAATTGTGCTTCAAGACAAACAGAAAGTCTAAGTATATGCAGGACTTCAAGCCTGTTAGAAATGTTCCCCAAGTGGCTCCTCATGATGCTGCTTCAGGGAATGCCAACCTGCATCAAGGCAAAGAGGAGTAGCTAAAGAATCTAAAGCAGAAGACTTGTTGATCACCTTTTTTGGTTACTGCCTAATTCCACATGATTTATTTCATGGCTTTGTGGGCTTATTATTACTCTAAAATATGGAACATGAAACCAAAAGACCCTTCTATCGTCAAAGATTTTGACTGGTACTGTACATTAGGTTCCACAGCTTTGTAAAGCAAGTCAACATAAATCCCCAGCAACCTGAGCAGTAAGGCTTCGTAATAATCAAACTGACCCTAATGACTCCAATACCAGGAAAACAATTAAAGTAATGGCCTCCAGCATTATGTAAAAGCAAAGGTGATATAGGGACAGGGGTGTACACTTCACAGACCATAGGTAATGTGAAGATAAAATGATTAGTGTCGTACCTGCAGTGTCTGTCCAATACGCTTCAGTGGTGCGGCCTTGACCGGAGGGATGAGGTTAGCCAGAGACGTGACCCGAGACAGAGGTTTCACCCGCTTGTTGCTAGGCTCCTGTAAACACACATCACAATATCATAAGAGACTCCACCAAAACTGCAATTAGTCAGTGGGTAACCAAGAAGCTGAGATCAAACTTCTGTTTTTTCCCCATACATATCCAAGAAAGATGTATGACGCATAACATCAGCAATGTCGAAGCTCAATGAGGTCACTAAACATTCTTAAATTTTATTGCAAAAGTTGCTTCTTAGAAGAAGGGCTGCAACAATTAGTCAATGATGACATCAATTAGGCTTAAAAGTCAAAAAATGCTCTATAAATGTTCTTATAATGCACACAATCATTTCCACAGTTGGCAATACACCACAGGAGGCATAGGCAGCATTATGATTTCATTTGTTTCGATGCACATCACCATCATAGCACAGGGAAAGCTTTGAATAACAGAGGAAGAAGGCAAAAGGTTCAATTAGTTGTTTAACTGAATTACAACTGAAAGAATCATTTTTGCATTGAAATCACAATTTAAAAGAGTGCACTTTTCACAACACAAGAGCTGCAGGTTTTATTATAATCCACAAGTTTTAAGTAGGGAGGTTTAACCTAATAACACAGAGCTTGTGAGCTGTTTGTAGATGAGTTAGACCGATCAGGCGCAACCAAACAGCTGTGTGCTGTGACATCACAACCTCAACAAGGCAGAAAATGTTGGAAATCTTGGCAAAAAAAGGCACGGACCTAAATTTATGGAAAACAATCACATTTTAAGTAGGAAAAATCGCAATTAGATATTTTGCAAATCGTTCAGCCCCCAATTGAATAAGATTTGACTGAGTAAACGTTAAAGAAAAGAAACACTGGTCTCAGGCCTTCTCAGTGGGTCACTGCCAGCTCCCCAATTAAGGTATATCCAGTTCCACTCAACAGCTAGGTCCTCCCCTATCATACGATGCTACCAAGCTATGAGGGTGAAGGCTAGCACATGATTCCTCTGCGATGCATGAAGCGCCACCACTACCATTCGAACTGCCATTAACACAATGTCATTGGACAGCTTGATTAGAGGAGAAGTTATAGTTCGGTTCCAGTTCTGTTACATCAGCTAACGGACGCCCACTTTGGCTATCATTTGAAAGATGAGGGGAGAAGGAGAGCCACCTGACCCACCCAGAGAGCATGAGGCCAATTATGCCTTCTTGGACTACAGGATCCAGATGACAGTGGCAAAGCTGTAGACCAAACTCGATCACCTGATGACAAGTTTAATGCTCAGATAGTAATAAATTTCTTTTTTCCACACATCTCTGAGAGAGACAGTAATGCATCAACAGTTTACACCAGCTTAACTTCCTTGCATCATTTACAGTGAAAATCCTCCCTCATTCAAGTAAATGAAAAATGATGTAGTTTCTAATACTAAGTAATGGGGAAGTCAGTTTGCTGACAAGTTTCAAGAGATGCTATACTGGTTTCCATTGGCTTCCTTCACAAAAAAGTTGTCTAGGTGTCTAGAACACACATATACATGCATCACATACCAGACACACCGCAATGTCATTAGAAACAGAAAAGGTCATAATGCACAGGCACACACGACACTGAATACCTTCTGCCTTACAGTCTCCATTGATCGCTCAGTCCCCATTACTCGCACGCTCACAGACCGTGACCAGAATCTGTGAAAAACTGCCCCAGCTGTCATTCTCGTTTGGCACAGTCATGCCTCCAAGGCTGCGAGAGTTCAGTTCACCTAAATGGTGACAGAGTTGCGAGACAGCGAGGCTGGGAAAGCCCCTTGCAGCGTGGTGTTCACATCAAGGTTACAGATTCCGCCAAGGATGCCAAGATGCCACACAGCGCAAAAAACGAACAATCACTTTCCATGTGCAGTTCATATCACTTTCCTTCTGATATGTCAAGGCAAGAGCAGTGACATTCAGCCTTCAGCCTAAGAAAACACGTATCCCAATGGAGCCCTTTAATCACAATGAAAAAGCAACAGGAATTCCATGCGTTCTCCATCTTCAGGGCATTTGAAAAGGACCAGATCTTTGTAGCTTCTGCTCGCCTCCTGCACACCTTCCTTTTTCTCGTTCTCTCCCTCGTTCTCTCTCTCTCTCGCTCTCTCAATGCCTTTGCATAGAGCAGTGTGACATCACTGCAGCTCCTAGATCTGTATTCAGCATGTAGGGACATTTTCTGTCAATATAGTAATAGGCTGTTATGATTAATCAACTAATCGATTAAAATTTACCTTCTCAACTAATCGGCAGTGATCATATAGCAATTTGCATGATGATAATGCTTTTAAATCTCAATGGTTTCTACTAGAGTAAGACACAGAACCCAATGGCTCCACCCATTTATAAACACTATTTGCCACACAGTGTTATTAATGAAGATATTGATTTTTTATCTTATTCCAAAGAAGAAGAGTAGTTTTGAAATATTTTAAAGGCTATGTACAGCTTATTACTGTGCATTTAAATACATTTTTTACATGTTTTAAAAACTCTTATTACTTGACCCATCGTCAAAATAATGGGTAGACTGCATGATTCTTAATACAATCGATACTGGTGCCAACCAAATAACACCTTTAACCCAGACAAAGCCCTCTCTTTTAGTCAACTGTGCATAAAGAAGCCAAGAAAATACTCTTAACTCTATATATAATGAACATACTACTATGAAATAATGCATTTTTAAGCATTCAGTGAAATGCATTTCTTCTATCCGCTGAAGCAAGGACAGCATCACTGACCACTGAAGATATGTTATCAGTTATACTGCCCCCGAAGGGAGCTCAGAGACTTTTTTGTCGACTCATGCAGCGTAGCAGAATACTCGGTCACTCACTGATGCTCAACAGCACAGATCCACGGTCTCCACTGCTGCAAGACGTCTTATGCAACAAGACGTAACAAGAATGATATGTGGACAAAATTAAGTGTCGGTTTGCAGAACATGAAAGGGAGCATCCCTGCGTTTCCAAATGTTTTAGCAGCTGTAAAATAACACCACTGCAATCACCACATATATCACATCTATGTAGGACAACCAGTCTAATAGAATGGAGATAAACTGCAACAGACACAGACCTGACATGGAATGTTAACAGTATCTTACATTGATGCATGCTAAGCCAACACAACCCTGTTCAACATTATGTAACCAATTCACTGTCCTTCAGAAGACAGGCTAACCACTGACAGGACTATTGCCTTTAGACTGACAATGCACCCGCACAGACAGGGCCAGTCAAACCTAATAGCTTCTTAATTCAGCATCAACATGAGCTTCATGTCCGGGTCATGTGTGGATTTACTTTCAGCGACATGTTTCACTAAAAAGCGTCCCCACTGTGACCATGATGAACTTTACTGGTACTGGCGTAAAAAAGCACATTAACACATGCAGAATATACACTTCCAGGTAAATACTTCTGGTAATGTACTGTAAACATGGACTCACCTGCTACTACCAGGGTATTATACGCGGTTGAATATCAGAAGAAATCATGTAAAACAGGCACAGTGCATCCCGGGTATGTTTATGCCTGGCTTGTCATGTGATCAAGTGAAAGCCAAACAGCCTCTGAATGTATCTAAAAGACTTAAATAAATAGCTTAAATAGCTTCTAAGACATTGTAAATAACAAACATGACGCCCCTCTGAAAAGTAGCTCTGAGCAGCTAGCAAGGCGTCAACACATGCAGCACTTTGTCCAGGTCAGTTGTCACCAAATCTGCTCCTGGTGCTCTTCTTCTCCAGCTGCAACCCAAATCAACCCACCAGAACCATTTAATTGCTGCCTTCAGAAGTCCTTGATTAGCTGAGGTAGGTATGTTAATTTTGGGTCGGAAATGAAACCAGCCAGAAGGTTTATCTCCAGGAGGAGGGTTGGTGACCACTGTTGTAGACTGCTGGAAAGAGTGTGCAAAGCAGCAACCAGACAAATGGTTATTTAAAGAGTCTTAAATCTCAGAGAGCTTTGATCTACCATCATTATTCTCAAATGTGAAACGTAACAAAAATAAGGAAGCCCTTCTTGAAGATGGTGTGTCCAAACTTCTGACTAGAAACTGTATAAGGTTCCTTACTTTGTGTGCGGTGGGGAAAAGGATAATGTAAAAAGGCTTTCAGAAGCTTCCTTACATCATCCTATAGACCTCCTTAGGAGCCGTTCATACAGCATTGTTAATGCTCCTTTGAACAGACATTCTCAGTTTCATGTGATCAGCCTTCAAAGCTCCTCTTCTGGCACATAAAAAGAATGGCTTTAGTTTATAAGCACATATGACCATGGGCCAGACAGCTGCTCAATATTTTTTCCCCATGTTGGACTGCACATGCCTCCCAGATCTGTGCTCTGAATCCGACCTGATCGATAGACATGCGATGTGGAAATTGGCCAACAATTGCTTTCAGCTAGTTTGCAAACATGGAACGATGGACAGGCTTGACAACCTTCCTTTACCTTGTGTCCATAGTGATGGTCAAAGCTGGAATCTTTATCATCGTTCCCATTAAACAGGGACAGCAGATTCCACAGAGAGCAGCAAAACCTAATTATGAATTCCAGTTCCTCTAATTAGCCATTCACAGTAATAAAGTACACCAAGACGAGAGATGGCAAATTTAATATGGAGGAAGCCCAAGAGACTAGATATGTCAGCAGTTGATCATGGTATGGAGCTCACGGACTGTAAATCTAGAAAACAGACTAAAGCACTTTAAAGCTGCAATTCAGTCAAAAATGCAATGAAAAATATCGCTGATGATCATGAATCACAGTGAACAGCTACCATTCAGCAGTATGAGAATGATGCCATGCTAACTGGTGCAGTCTAATTTGGATTCATAGTCAAACTAATCCTTAGAAAATACATGTTTGAGTGAAAACAAGTACTTATTGTTAATGCCAATATACAGCAATGATGTACATGTGACGGCAAACATTCTTCCTTTAAGTGATTAGATAAAAACAAAGGTCTTGAAGGCACCATAAAGCATAATCTCAGGTTTCTGCTCCTATCAAACTTCTAACCCTTTTCCTGTCTGAGTAATGCTTCCACTGGGGTGACGGGCAGAGCGCTTTTTGCTTAGAGATAGATAAGCTTCCTAAAATAGAGCTTACATAACTTACTCCAGCCAGGATACCCCATTATCGAGCGATTAACCTGTGTCACCCCAACCACACACAACCCACACAGGGCTCACAGGCTTCTAGAAATGCCAACAAATTATTTAAATTATTCATAAAGTCCACACAACAATTTCAATTCATGAGTCATTTTAAACATGCAATACTGTTCAAAAGTTTAGAATCACTATTCAATCTATGCTAAGAAAATAATGACTTGGAGTTTTCAAAACTATAAAGGTAATTTGATTGCAGATACATGTATAAAATGATACGTTAGTTCTGTACAACTTCACGTTTCAAATAATTAGCTGCATATTAGGGCTGAATGATTAATCGGCAATGATAAAAATAATACAAATGTGTATTATATTATTCAACACATTTAAGTTGGAAATGTAGAGCTTGTGAACTGGCAATCAGGTACAATAAATTCAGTGTTCAAGCCTCAAGTCTGAAAAAATGAATGTGCTGGTCTTTGTGGTGAAAAAAAAGTTCTGGAACTTAATTTATAGAAAATAATCACATCTGAATAACAGTCATACTATTAATCAGACAAAAATGTGATAGGCTACTTTCACTAAATCATTTAGCCCCTCTGTATCGCATCAAAAATTCAGTTATATTTAAATATCCAGAATTCATCACATTAAATTATGATTTAGGCAGATAATTTGACAAAAGAAAATGTGAACAGACTGACAGTATATTATTTATCATGTAATAACTTCATTCACATAATTTAATAAAACATATATACAAAATAATATAAAGTTACACAAATGAAAACAAAAATATGAAGTTTAAGTCATTATTATATATAAAATAACACTATAAGAAATGATTCCAAACTTTTGAAGAGTAGTGTATACACAAAGTGTGCACTATAATGGTAGGCCATTAGTCTCAAAGTGCAACATAAACACTGAACATCTGCAACCAAATGCACTGACACAAGATAATACTTTTTCCCAGCCCTTGTTTTGGAGTGCCATGTGGAACATGGTACTATGGCATGGTTTTAGACCAACATCTCCAGCCAAGAGTACAAAAACAAATGAGACTGCTTCAGTCTGTTTTAAACACACTCAGTCAATACCAGTGCCTAGGTGCACACAGCTGTAACTCTTTCCACCAAGACACTTGTGGAATGCTGCCTTGCCCTGAGTTTTAATGCCTGCAATAAAGCTCTCAGAAAACAAGGGGCACCTCTATTAACATGTGTGTGGTCAAACCGGACTTCTGCCCCGAAGACTGAAGTCCTGAAGTGTCAACGAAAGAGACAAGTCCGAAAAACACCAAGGTAAAAATGCTTTTAAAAGCTGACCAAGTCAAACAAACACCAGATTGGGACAGGATCCAGTCCCACCAAGCCTTCCATGTGGTTATGTAGACCACAGGCAGGCTAGCATATGTGTTTTGAGGAGAGGTTTGGACTGGCCATGCTGTTATTAACATGAAAGCTTCTGCTAGCAGAAGACGGATGGTTTTTAGCCAGGCCCTTTCTGCTGAGAGAGGGAGTCTGGCTCTGTGTGGGAACGGATGAATCACACCAGCAGCTGGGTGGAACTCCACCAAAACGGCAATTAGTAAGCGGGTAACCAAGTAGCTGGGAGCAGACTTCTTTCTTCACACATATCGAAACAGATGAAGTGATGCATCAGCAGCTAACATCATGCTGAACTTCAGCAAAGTCACTGAACATCCTTGCATTGTGTCACCAAAACATTATCTACTGTTATGGTCCTCGATCCTTCGAGTCAGTAAAAAGTGTAGCAGTTTCTGTTCTGTTCAGGAAGTCTGTGTGCTGAGAAGTTTCAGGTGATGCTATATTGGGTTTTGGTGGCTTCCTTTACAAAAATAAGAACTCAGATATAGGTCAGGACGTCTGAATAACACAGAAGGGAAGTGAACACATGGCCATGTTGCACAGTCATAACCTGAGGGAGTGTATTTGCAAGGTAAGTAGCTATCAAGACAGACTACAGCACGCTATGCCCTGACTCAGACTATTTGTCATCTTCTGGCTCAAAAACACTCCAAGGTCTTGTCCTGACAGAATTATAGCCACCTCTTCATCTGCTAGGTCTTGCTGTCAGTACCACAGGAGAGATTACACGTCCTGTCCTCAAAGCACAGTCAGATATTAACTGAAATCTGTGTTCGCATGACACGAAGTCTAACCACAAAGACCTCTTGAACTTTTATTATTCTGCCATGTTCTAAACACTGAAAAACGTCTGTACTCCAATCTGCGGTGAGTGCAATTGCATCACCTAAATCCTGAGGCTGTTCAATTTAATTATACAATAACATGGTGGTGTAACCAGGATAAATTATTAAATTACCACAGCAAATTACTGTTCACCTTTTCGTACACGCTTGCTTGACACAGTTTGGGCTAGTCTTCCTGCTTTTTCTGCTACTTCATATCAATTCAGAGCAAATGCAGAAGGGATATACTGGATTATGTATGCTTACATTAAAACTATGGGTCACACTATAACAGTGGTGAAGCCAGAATTTTGAATTTCATTTAAAGGTGGTTTTAGGTTACAGGTTGGAAGGACTAGATAGAAAGCATCACGTCCCAGAGACATTCCTGCAGTGAAGCTGACAACTAGTCAGCTAGCCAAGGAAAAAGGACATTTTAAACCCAACAAATGATCGCTAACCTTGCATTTAACCAGGTAGTTACTATTACGACTGACCGCAAACCATGCTGGGTATCGGCTAATTCATCACAGGCCTATTTTTTACAGCAGCTCTAGGTGTAGATGTCTAGGTTTACTACTAACACTGTCATGATGATAATGGCTGTTGAAAATTGGTGATGACCACTGAAGCTCTCCTTTGATCATTTCCATTTATTTGTAAAGTGGAAAAAGGCTGCATGAACTTTGTGCCTTTGGGTTCATCCTGCATGATAAGGCCGCTAGTTGAATCACATTTTGTATCATTTTCATTGATATTTGAGAATCTTTTTTGAGCAGTCAGAGATCTGAATGGGCATAGCTTCCAAGTGAGGGAGCCTAGGCCCGACTGTATTTACGCCCCTACGCTACACTGCTAATGTTGTGATTCTGAAACACATTTTCACTGGAGCATCTTTCAGAATGAATGAGGGTTGCCCGAAGGAACAGACTCTTTGAACGTTGATCTGGCTTATATTGAATTGCTGCTCAAGTCTTTAAGCTTGATGATGACACATTAGGCTGTGAACTCAATGTAACTGCAAAAGACACAGGCAAAGCTTGGCTTAGGGGGGGTTTACAAGCCATTCTTTAGGGGCAGCTGGGATCCTGGCATGAGTTCCAGTGTAAAATGATATGGTGATCAGAGAGCGATACCCCTGTGGAGGACACCGCCGTGATCTAACGACAAACCCACATGCTCAGACAGACATGAGTAAGCTGTGAGGGTCTCATTCACCATTTCTATTCATCAGCACATCGGGTCACAAAACAAAAGGGCTTCCACAATGCCAACAGGCCTGAGTCAACATTCTAAATGTAGCCACGAGGCTACATGTAAATGCTAGTTTTTGTTTTCTCCACTCACCATTTCCCTTATGTAAGTCATCAATTCTGTGTCCAGTCTATGGTCTTTGTCATCTTCTGCACTTTTGCCAAGTGCTGGGTAATATATAGTCTATATTGTGCTATAGTTTTTTGTGATATTGATAGAATAGATGTATAATATCCATGACAATCCATAAAAGAGCATGTCCCTGTTGCTATGCCCTTATGTAAGATTCCCTTGGGGGTAAAACAAGCTTCAGTATCTTTATTAATCAATACTATGATGTATCTGAAATATACTGAATTCTACCACCACCACCCACAACAATCAGCCTTATAACACGCCACTGTAAACTCGTCTGCTCTTTGGTCGACTTCAGCAGCTTTCATTACACCTTTAGCACAAAGGCTCTGCTGATCGGTCAATAATCCGTGTAGATCAATCAGCCAAAGAGTGGGGGGGGGGGCAATCAGAGCATGTGAAATGTGCAGATAATGACATATTGACACATAAAGGTTGCACTCACAACATACTTTGAAATAAATCTGGTCCATAGCTTTCTTGTACTCAAACCATGGTAAGCGTCTTAAGCTGGCCGAGTTCTGTACTGACCTAAGGTTGGCCTTTCCGCACCAGCCAACTGTAGAGGAAGCACGCCTGATGCACAAACCACCAAACAGAACAAGCCCACAGAGGAAAAACAAACATCTCAGGCTTTAACTATATCATGCCAGGCTGGGCTCTGAGAGATACTCCTTCACTTGAACAGTTTAAACCGTCATGAGAAATTTGAGATGCATTGAAGGAGTTGAGGCTGAAATAAATATTAAATGTGGTTCCAAGTTAAGGTTCCTTTGAGAGACTGATCAGCGCCAACAGGCTACATCAGCGAAAAGTTTACGACTTGCTAACAACCGGGAAGAGAAAAAACTTGAGCTTGAGCCATGTAGTGTATTTGTGTCAAGGCTGGTTAAGGCTGTGTTTCTAATAGGCTTTTACAAAGACTGTTTTTTGTTTTTTTTAATCAGGTATTACATCTATCAAACCAGCATCTGTGAGCTGCCTAAACCACTCCGATTTGGGACAAAACACAGCCTACACAAAAATACAATCATCAACAACATCATCACAAAACACAGTGCAAGCTAAACACAGCCTAAGCTAAGGTGAACAAACAGAACAATCAAAACATGTTATGTCTGGTTTGTAAGACATTTTTAAGTACATGGTAGCAGTATTCCAGAGGCATGGGTTCATTAATTTTAAGCAAATTAGAGGTTAGTGATCACACACAACAACAACAACAACAATAACAACAACCAGCTTAAAGTGACTGCATAAAATAGTAACAAAGAGCAGCTCAGTATGTCATCATCTAAGTTTATTCATTTTATTTCATTTATCATTTTTTTGCCCTGCTCCTTCTCAAATATTTTATTTCTGGCACATGCTGAATATCACTGTACTGTTTTTCAAAGCCTTTTTGACTTCTGACCAAATTGCATGCAAAGCTCTAAAAAACTAAATTTAGACATCATGAAAATGCCTTCAAGTTACATGCTGTTATTTTCATTTTATTTTGCCCAATTTTAACAGATTTAAATATCATATGAAACCGTGATACCGCGATAAATTTGGAAAATATCGCGATAATGAATTGTATCCGTACCGACCAGCACTATTTCAAACCAAACTCCAGAACTCAGCAAGCCTACCTCAGCTTCTTTGGCCGCGGTGCTCACAGCCTGCACCTCCAGAGAGCAGCTGGCTCTCTTCACCACCACGTACAGAGGGTAATCCTTGGCCACCATACTGTCGCTCTCGCCGGCTACGGCTGAGGGAGGAGCGGCGGGAGGGAAGCCGCAAGCGAACCGCCCGGCCACGGTGCCCGCCAGCTCTACGGAGATCCAGCGCCCTGCGTGGAGAGCGCGCCACGGAGCATCCCCAGTGTGCGTGAGCGCGTGTGAGTAGGTGCTCGCCAGCTCAACACTGACTACAGAGAACCACCTCTCCCTCTCGCGCGCGTGTGCCGGAGATGTTTTTTTCCCTTTCTTTCTTTTCTTTCTCCGCCTTTCTGAACTAGAATTGGCCGCTTGTTCATACAAGCCCCGCCCTCCTACGCTAGGATTGGATAATAGTTCGCTAGTGGTTCTAGAATGGCAAGCAACAGTCTGCATTCTAGAACATCCTACTATCCAAAGGCAGCGCAGGAGGGCGGGGTCTGTAGGACGAAATAGCCAATCCTAGCGCAGGAGGAGCGAGTGTTTGCCGGAAAACGGGTGGGGGGAAAGAACAGTATCGGAATACAGGTAGAATAACCGCAGCACGGGCGTGATTTTCAGGAATACAGGTGGGAAAACACGCGTGTGGTAAACGAGGATGGTTAAACATCTCCTGCTGGTAGCACAGCGTGTAAACTCATGGGAATCGGTGGAGGGAAGGCGAGGGCGCCGCTCGCTGGAGCAAATGCTTTTCCTCCCCAACAAGACATCCGACTCCCACAGAGACGAGGCAACCACTGCCAACTTTTACGTTGCATGCAACTACAAGTGTTGGAAATGATCTCTTTCTGTCCCTCCTCAGGCACTTCTAAACCACAACATGCTGCCGTTGATCGCCGTTCCCTGCAGGACTGTCTCTGCTATAATCAGCGTAAGCAGTTACTTACAGGGCTCTCCGGCCAAAAAGGGCCCAGTAAGTTTCTCGTCCTTATTAATTTTTATAATGTGTGTGCCTGTCATGATTTCAACAGACTAACATGTCATATAAAGACATTATTCATGACTTTGCTTTCAAAAAGTGATGCAAATGCCACTTAAACAAATACTATAATTTATTTTGTTTATATTAAGGTTTATTTATTTAATTTATTCTATTTATATAGACAATTGAGTTGTTCCTCAGAATATAGTTTATTATTGTTTAATGGAGCTTAAAAGGGAAATCCACTGAATTTCTGAAATGTATGCATAATTAACTGGTCACACATGAAATAGTTCCTAATATGTTATATATATATATAAAGTGTTTTGTCTCATGCAAAGCATATATATATATACATATGCCCTGCGATGAAATGGCGACCTGTCCAGGGTGTATCCTGCCTTCCGCCCAATGATAGCTGGGATAGGCTCCAGCACCCCACCGCGACCCAGAAGGATAAGCGGTTTAGATGATGTATGTATGTATGTATGTATGTATGTGTGTGTGTGTGTATGTATATATATATATATATATATATATATATATATATATATATTATATATATATATATATATGTTAATCGCTGCTTTGCATGAGACAAAACACTTTACAAGTACATTTTGGCACTGGAAACATCTAAATGAGTGGCCTGGCTCCATAACAGTAGGATTAATAAGCGATTTAATGTCGAAATGTTCAAGTACTTCATTAACATTGGCCCTACACAAACAGAAATCCAGCAGCTCTACATGCAGATGTGAATCTTTTTTTGCCAAAATGATCGCACGCCAGTTTTACAGCAGCCGAAGACTCATGTTTGGACCAGAAACCGCTGGCCTGCCATTTCCACTACTGCTAAACTGACACAGACTGTTTGGACTACAACATACACTCACAAACGTCTTCCTGCTGCAGAATTTAATGACTTCAGTGTGTGTGAGCTGGAGAGGAAACGAGAGAGAGAGAGAGAAAAAGAGACAGAGAGAGAGAGAGACAGAGACACAGACAGAGACAGAGACAGAGAAAGAGAAAAAGAGAGAGAGAGAAAAAGAGACAGAGAGAGAGAGAAAAAGAGAGAGAGAGACAGAGAGAGCGCATGGGTAAGAGGGAGAGAAAGAAAGAGAACAAGAAAAAGTAAAAGAGTGGGAGAATGAAAGAGAGGAAGGCAGAAAAAGAAAGAAAGACAAAGAAAGCATGTTTAGATAGAGAGAGAGAGATGAAATGGCACATGTCAGAGAAAGCGAGACAGAGACAGAGAGAGACAGTGAGAGAGCATGGGTGAGAGGGAGAGAAAGAAAGAACAAGAAAAGAAAGACAGTGGGAGAAAGAAAGAGAAGAAGACAGAGAAAGAAGGAAAGAAAGAAAGAAAGAAAGAAAAGCATTGTCATAATGAGAGAGAGAATAAAGAAAAGGCACAGGTGAGAGGCAGAGAAAGAGAAAGGAGAGATGAGGAAAGCATGGGTGAGAGGGAGAGAAAGGCAGAGAAAAAGGGAAAGAGAGTTTATAAGAGGATAGAGACAGATTCAGCAGATGGAGAGAGTCATAGAGCGAGGGATGGAGGATGGAAAAGAAAGAGATATGTGTATGTATGTGTCCATCCATGCGTGCGCGGTTCCGCCTTTGTTCCCAGCATCCTCCTCTGCTCTGCCTCAGGGTCAAACTCAGAGCCAAGTGTAACTCTATTGGAGCCTGTTTTTATGATTTGCTAATTGTAGCGGGAGAGTGAAAATAAACCCCTCCCACATCAACATGCACGGGAGCTAATGCTCCAGCCGGCGGCGGCAGCAGGAAATCAGTCCCAGCTTTAAGAGTCTTTGTTCTGGCCTAAGGTTCCTGCCATTGTGCAGCTATCAGGCCTGGGGAAGTGCGCTACCGCTGCTAGCTGGGGGGCGAGGTGGGGATGGGGGGTCAAGCTCAGTCAGCACGATGACCATAAACAAACAGGCAGCTTTGACACTCACTCAGCTACTTGTCAATCAAGTATGGGTATGGGGTATCGGGTATGCGGTGGGGGGGCATCCAGGCCCTGCCTCAGCTACCAGTGGCAAGTCCAGGCCAATTTTATAGTGGGGGGCTCTGGAGGGGCACAGAATCTGAAGCAGGGGATTTTGACTTTCAGACTTTGTTCCTAGCTGCACTGAAGCACCGTGGCTGAAAGTTATATTTCATTTATTAGACATGCACACGTAGTCTTGCTATGTATTAATAATATTACCCATTGTGTCGCATGACAATAGAAATGCTTAATGTGACTTACAGGCCTACTGGATCTACCACAATCTGTATTAAAATCAACACAACAGAAATACACTTTACTTGACCTCTGTTCTTTATGACTGGTTTAATTCTATCCCAATTTAATCAGCCCGATCTCCCACAGAATTCCGTAGCACAACTCATATCACCTCCAAACAGCACAAAGCTTTCAATGCCAGAAAGCAGACAAAGAGAAAATAAGAGGTACTAGGATCTGACCTGAGGACAAAAGTGAATTAAGGCTCTCTGGATAATTACGCAGGTTGTTTCCTGAGAAGTTTTTGACTATCGTCCTGCATACATTAGAGCACCAACTTGGTTGAGATGTAGCAATAGCAAGTGAACAAGCAAATTACATTGCAATTTTTTACATGGGTGTGCCATTCATTCATTCTTTTGCAGTGAACCGCATAAGATACTTGTTGCATCCTGGAGTCAATGATGTACTGATGCACCAAACTTGTTATTTAATGGTAACTGCAAACACTGGACTGCCTAAAGGAGTGGGTAGGAAATGTTTTTTCAAGCAAATAATCAATTACTCCTCAAACAAATAGCTATAAATATACTTTTCTTGGTGGCCTAAGACTCTACAGAGTACTCTGTATGCTGTATAAGACTTTGTGGTTCAATGAGGCAATAGTGTAACCTCTTCACTTCCATCACATTCCACTGCCATCAATGACAGCATCAGCTTCACTGACCTTGTTTCTGTAGACCTAATTCTGTATAAAACCAATAAAACCATAATGGTTGATTCATGATTCATAGTTCTGCCTTCCTGCTTTTGATCTTACTCAGAATCAGCATCATGGGCAAACAACCACAGTGAAAAAAAAGTCCTCTTCACAGAAATGCTCTTGCAGTGCTCGCTATTTTAATGACCTGCATTGAAGCATGCAGTGCATGACAGTTATATCCTCTGGCAGATGGGTTCCGAGCTTAATGTGGAATTCTTGCATCTCTGTTACCGTCACTTCTGGCTTTTGGGTCTGATCTGTGGTTGAGATAACTGCTGTCTGCATGTGGTTTTTGGTGTCTGTAAGTGGGCAGGTGGAAACTGAGCATTAACACCTAAGAATAACACTGATAAAGAAGCAGTATGCTGGTAGATCTTGTGGTTTCCATTGGTATTTTAAGGTGTTAGGACCAGCGTGGCTGCTGAACCCAAACAAGCCATTAATGGGCATCATCCTTTTGATTGTAGCTTCATTGTTTCATCAATCTAAACTGCATTTTAATGTGGTGCACATTTTCCAAACAAGAACCATATTTAAATACTGTCCACACACCCCTTCTAATTCGTGGGTTCAGCTACTTTGAGGCACACCCATTGCAAACTAGAAGAAAGAGACACTTTGGATAAGCAACACACAAATCTAAATTGCCAAGTGCAATTCCAAGGATCATCTCTAGTGACATAGATTCTTGCTAGTAGACTGAGGATCAGGGCAGTCATGTTGTGGGGCCTGATGGGACACCACTGAACCCCCTAAGAGGAGTTGGAGTGATTAAGCTCGACTGATTATCTTTAAAATGAGTTGGAAGAACCACTAAACACCTCTTTTGGGATTAGTTTGAGTTATTAACATATTATTGAACACATTTAGGAACAGCTGGAGTGATGGAGCTCTACTGAACACCAGTAGGATCAGTTGGAGTAATAAAGCTCTTTAGGATAAGTTGAGGTGATGACACTTTGTTCCAACATATTTGGGGTGAGTTGGAGAGGTAAAGCCCAACTAAACACCTTTGGGTTAAGTTGAAGTGAGAAGTACCTCTGAACACCCTGAGGATCAATTGAACAGATGGAGCTTCACTAAACACTTTTAAGATGAGTTGAAGTGATTAAGCTCCATTGAACATCTGTGGGAAGGGCAGGAATGAAGAAGTTCAACTGAACACCTGTTGGATAAGTTAGAATGATGATGCACCACTGGACGCCTTTGGGATGAGCTGGAGTGTTAAAGCACCACTGGACACGTTTGGCATGAGTTGAACTGATGAAGCACCACTGGATGCGTTTAGGATGAGTTGGAATGAGAAAGCACCACTGGACAAGTCTGTGATGAGCAGGAGTGATGAAGCACCACTGGACACCTTTGGGCTGAGTTGGAGTGATAAATCACCACTGGACACGTTTAGGATGAGTTGGAGTGATGAAGCATCTCTGGGTATGTTTGGGATGAGTCGGAGTGATGAAGCACCACTGCACATGATTAGGATGAGTTGGAGTGATGAAGCACCACTGGACATGCTTGGGATGAGTTGGTGTGATGAAACACCACTGGACATGCTTGGGATGAGTTGGTGTGATGAAACACCACTGGACACCTTTTGGGATTAGTTTGTGCCATTTGTGATCCAGAGCTGGTCATCCAACATCAGTGCTGACATCACAAATGCTGTTGTGGCTGAATGCAATCAAATGCCAAAGGCAGTGTTATAACAAATAAATGAAGCCGAAAATAAATCCCACCAGATAGTTTTAATTGCTATGGTGTATTTATCTAAGGAAATTGGTGTTATGTTATGCAATATCTTCATTACTCAAGAATAGGCTTACTTAAGATCCTGCCTTCAAGGTGTGGAATAGAAAATGGGGTGACTGAATGAAGGAAATAACTTCCGTTGTCGTACAGCTGCCAAAAATGATTGGGCTTGTTATGTAATAAAAGTTGGCGAGGAGTGTCAAATTTAATCCAAAAAGGTAGTTAATCCAGTGCCAAGAAAACTCAGTCTAATCTAGTGCACGAATGGAAAAATGAGAAAGAGTGAGAGAGAGAGAGAGAGAGAATCCATGAGTCTGAATTTAGCAATTATGAAAATCAATACTAATTCCTTATAATAACAATTATCTTATAATTAATTCTAATATAATTGACACATTTCAATACAGTATGTGTTCATTTGTTTTGGCCAAAATAAAATCCTCAAACTTGAGATTTCATGATTATTTCCTAAAGCACAGTACCTAATCAAATCACTATGAGTTGACAAGATCTATTGGCTACTGATGATGACAAGCATACTGTAAACATTGTGTTATTTGATTTTGTTCCTTTTTTGTTGTGTTGGTCACTGGTCAGCCACTTGCCAGTGTTGCAGAATGTCTGCTATAAACACACTACATTTATCAGGCCCAGAAAGAGAACACTTGCTTAGATTCACACTGATGGTGGAAGTGGATTGTGGTTATAGTGTTGAAATAAAATGACCTCACTAGTTGCAAAGATGTCTGAGTCAACAGTGTCTCCAATAGACTTATTTATGTGTTGGTTGCCATGCTGTCATCTATCAAAATGGACAAAGTACATAGCACTGAAGTAGCAGCCATCAGTCACCCTAGTATTTCTCAGCAAAGTGGACTGCCCAGGATATTCCAAACCATAGGGAGTGAAAATGTTCCATTGGAGAAGTACTTCAAACTGCATAGGGAGTCATAAACAATGGTTTATCATTTCGGAGGAAGTTGCAGGAAAGTTTACCCATCAGTCATTGCAAGTCTCATTAAGATGCGTGTTGCTTGTTCCGAATGAAGGTATTTAATCAACTGAAGCTCCCTTAACCAACATCCAGCGTGTAGGTAATATAACAGTACTGCTTAGGAACCCTGTGGAATGAAATGCAGTGAATGTTGAGTTTTGGGAATTTGGAGACCTCTCTGGTGGAAATGTGTAATTGCATGGAAAGTAGGGAGGAACATTTTGAAATGATTAAGTGACCCTTATTAGTCCCACAACAGATTTAACCCACATACACACTAGTGATGACACACACTAGGGGGTAGTGAGCACACTTGCCCAGAGCAGTGGGCAGCCCTATCCGCAGCACACAAAGAGCAGTTGGGGGTTAAGGTGTCACGACTGCCCCCAGACATTGTGGGTTGTGCTTCGGATCTCTTCCACAAGTGGATGAATCTGAATACTGCGAGCGTGCTGAAAGAGTATTCAAAGAGACTTCTTGGTGAGGAACATGTCTTTAGAGGATCCGAGTGAATTATTTACTGTTTTCATCATATCTTCTTCAATATATTTTTGATTTTGCATTGAGACCTAAACAACAGAACCTTCTTTTTGAGGCTGTACCTGTGATATGACAGTATAAGTATACATAAGTATGACATGGTGAGAAAAACTCCCATTAAATCTGACCCGAAGTTTCTGACTTTTAAATTAATATTTTGGGCTTTACAGGGCGACTCAGAAGAGCACTAACACCATATTTTATAGTATTTATTTTTCTAGCAAGAATATTTTTCCAGAGTCAGTAATGCTACATCTTTTAGTTGTAACAAAAAAAACTCTCAGAAGAAAGGTACAAAACCATCACGGGGCGGTACCCCTCTTGTCACTGGTGTGGTCCCCTCAAGGGTACATCTCAGTACCTTTAGTCAGGAAACATAACTGTACCATAATCCATTGAAATTATATTTTCTAATTATACTGACTCCACACACCCCGTCTCACCTCTTTATATTATTATTCTATTTTAAAACATTCGGTTATGAAAAGATACAAATCTGTACTTTTCACCTGGGAAAACTTATTTAAGATTCACAATTGGACCTTAAGACCACTGTTGTACCTTTGAGGGTACAATTAACATTGTTTGTACCTTGATGAATGAAAAATGTACCTGCACAGAACCTTTATTACTAACAGTGTATAGTGCAGCTTTAAGTACTTTTGCCCATTACTTGTTAGCTACATTAGCCTCATAGTTCTAGTGCAAAACTAAAGGAGCAAACTCCTGCACCAAACATGTCCGGACTGATTGACTACAACTAGGGAGGTGAAAATTTGTTTAAAATGATATTTTTCACCAAACTTATTACTTTGTATACTCATATTTTATATTTCACCATGAGATCTCAGTTGTTCTCACTGACTTCACAAAAGAGAAAACTAAGATCCACTTTTTTTTTTATTTTATTCTAAATTTTGTAAGGCCCAAAATGATAACAGGGTACATAAAGAAATTTAATTAGAAGGAAGGTCACACTCTTCTGCTGTTTGCTTGCATATGTGTGTGTGTGTGTGTGTGTCTTTGAGCCAGAAAAAGATCAGTGTAGGGGGTAGAAGAGGAAAAAGAGTGCTACTTAAGAATGTTAATTAGAGACATGGCGCAGAAGCAAACCACATTTAACTCTCCAAGATCACATTACTTTCCAGTCTCATGCTATAGTGAGCATTAATCTGGAAGTGTGCTACATTTGAGTCAAGTACATGACCCAAAGCGCTGGACCTCATATTTCTATTGCGACATACTTCTGAAAATGCATTACTGCAACTACTACAAATCAAAATGACATAAACTGACAAAGTGACTAAACCCACAAAATGCAATTATCAGTTCTTGTTATTATTAATCATAATTCTTAAAGCAACTGTTTGGTGAAAAAATTAATGAACACAATTTCTCTGGATGTAATTGATCAGCAAAGATATGTTTGGTGGCTGGAGCTTATTTAGTTTTGGGGCTACAGGGCCAACGTAGCTAACGGGTAATAGAAGCTAATAGCCTCAAAGTGCTTGCCTCAAAATGGGTCAAGTTGTTAAGTAATCTCATTGACTTGCTTATACTGGTATCTATAAAAATGAACATAAATATGGATGAAATTCAAGGTACTACTACTGTACAGTGTATGGCATAATACACCGTAAATTAATGTAATACACCACCATTGTCTAAATGAACCTTATGGACAATGTACTACAGATCAGTCACATTAACATCCACAGACCCCATATGAATCTTATAATAAGAGCATAAAAACCAGCACCACCATAAAACCTTTAATACTAAACATGGTACGTTGTGTGTGGTTGGGGCCTACAGTATTCTATGCTCTTCTTATAGGTTCAAACCTCATCACTGTTACTAGCTTTAGCTTGTAGCAGCTTGTTTGTTGAAGCAGTCACAAAGTGCATTAGAATGCTAATAAACACAGTGTGGCATCCCACAGACATCAACATCCATAGAGGTCCAACTGTGTGAATTCAGCAGTTAAGGGAAGCGCTGTGTTTGACCTCTGTGGTAAACAGCATAAACAATACCAAGAGGGTGGGAATCTGCTTTGTGTCTGAAAGTACCTGTGGATAATGTGCTTAAAATCAACAACAGGGACTTGGGTGGTCTATTAGTTTACTTTAAGTCTAAATTGGAGTCAGTGGACTATTTAAATTGCACTCACTATTACAACCACTGTTCAGCTCACAGTGTTCCCCTGTCAGGGTTTTATTAGTTGTACATGGTCTTTGTAAAAATACCTAATAGCAATAACAATAATACCTTTTATTAATATACAGCTTCTCCAAGAGCTTGAAGTGCTTTACACAGACACACACATTAAAATCCATACAAAGTAGAAACAAATGTAAATACCCATAATAACAAGCAATTATAGACTCCGATAAAGCAATTATCTAGCAACAATATGCATTTCTAAAAAGATAACTACAACTAACTACTACTAACTACTGCCCTACTATTAGTCCATGATTTAATATCCTGCAAACAATTGTTAAATCTATTCAAGCTAGATGGAATATCATGCTTTGTACAGATGTAAATATGATGTTGTTAAATAATGTAAGAAACCTATAAATACTAAATAAACCTGGTCCAACTACTGACCCCTGTGGAACACCAAAGGTGATAGTAGTTGGGGCTGACTGCGTCTCATTAGCTTTCACAAACTGCTGCCGATTACTCAGGCAAGAATGAAACCAAGATAGTGCAAGGCTGCCAACACCCACAAGACTACACAGGTGCTCCAGCAAAGTCAGGCATTTTTATTAAATGTAGATGTGATATCCAACAGAATGAGAATGCTTAAACAACCAGAGTCAGCACTGAGATGGAGATTGCTGATGACATGGAGAAATTGAGTATGCATATTTTCAGTGTGGTGACATTCAAATGACAGTAACCAACACCTACACTGCAACCCAGCATTATAACACAGCAGTACTGATATTAAAAATCACATTACATAATTTGCTGAGGCACAACCGCCTTCTAGGCTTATTGAAATTCTTTAATTACAGGGTTGACATAATAAAAAATAGAAAATATTTCAATGAATATGGCTTCACTTTTGAAAAAAATCTCAAATGATAACTTTAGTCAACAAAAGAAAAGGGCAACACTTTTTACAGGCCCTGATAAACAGAGACTTAATTAATTATCTAATAGTTTGTTAATGACTGTTCATAAGTATAGAATAGCTACATATGAATTAATAAATGGTACAATTTGAGTTAACCATTTACCTAGTGATATATGAATATGATATGTAATTATTTTGAGATTGAGAAACAATACATAACAACTAATAACAACTTCTTGAATTTATGATAGTTATATATGGTAATTGTTCCCATCCTGTTTTAAATATCTAAGTAGTTATTGATGTATGTATTGATCATTATTGAGTGGGTAATTTATATATATATATATATATATATATATTATATATATATATATATATATATATATATATATAATTTACCCACTTAATAATATATTCAAATATATATATATTTGAACATTAATAATCATTAATTTCACCCCTAAAGTGTTACTAAAAAATGTTCTTTAAAAAGA
Source organism: Colossoma macropomum (assembly GCF_904425465.1). NCBI lineage: Eukaryota > Metazoa > Chordata > Actinopteri > Characiformes > Serrasalmidae > Colossoma > Colossoma macropomum. The sequence goes on along the minus strand of NW_023494810.1, from coordinate 7,552,005 downwards.
TTCCTTGAAAAAAAAATCTATTGGTCCATTTATAGTGCAATGTTGACACATTGTGAAGAGAAGCTTGCCTTTTCAAATGAGTGAGTCTATATGGTTTAGTCTGGGTCAACACAAGAGTGACTTCAGCTGGGAAGCTAATAAAAGCACCAGACAATGCAAGAGGAAATGACCTCAACAACACTGAAAATGATGACCTCCAGCTATCTGACAGAAACAAGGCTGCTGCTATGAGGTAACCCAGTTGTTTAAGGTACAGTAATAAAACTTGTAGAGCCGTTCCGAGCAGCGAGTAAAGTCTCTCAAGTGCTTCTTGTTAGCTCCTCAAAGCTCATTCATTTGTCCTTCTACCGCACGACCCTGTGAACTTCCTTTATTTACACATTACACTACTAAATCTGTTCACTCGGGCAAACAAGTTCCACATGATTCAAAAGTTAAAAAACTAATTTTAAGTTAGACGCCCACACATTTAACCATTCCTCGGAAGACTTCGATGTGAAGATAAGAGTGAGTCAGCGAACAGCAAATGAAACATAGCATCTCAACACTTAGTCATAGATGGCTCAGCATGGAACCCATAAAGTGTGCAGTAATCTGTCCAGTTCCATTTGCACCTACAGGCTTACAAAAGTGCCCAAAAAGGGTTCTTTGAAACCATGCCATAGTAGAACCACTGCTGGTTCCTTGAGAAACCTTTCAAATGGGTGGTTTCAACTTATTTTTTTTTACCATTGGAAGATTCTTTAGTCTAGAAAAAGTGGTTCAACAATGGCTTCACTCCAAAGAACCCTTTTTGGCACCTTTATTTTTCAAGCGCCACCAACTATCAAGACAGAATACAGTGAACTAGATTAGTACAAATTCAAGGCTTTTACCTGAACATCTGTGGAAGTATGTTTACTAATGCACGTTTATCGCTGCTGTCAGAAGAAAACCTCATATCTCCAAAATGGTAACTTTACAGGAGAAGGAAAAAGATACTTTGTTTTTAATGTAAGTCAATGGAACCAGACTTTTTTCTGAATAATTTTGGGTCATTTCTTGTGGTCCATACCTCATGAAATTTACACCGAATATGAAGGGCAACAGGCATTTTTTTTTCAAATTGTGTCAAAAACAGAAATATGATAAAAACGGAGATACAAGGTTTTGTTCCGACTGCAGCGTTTTATTTATGGGGCCTCAAGATAAGGAATTCATTGTCTCTCTTTAACTTGTGCCCTGAAGTTTGTTTATTTTCACTGCTCATAACTGGCTATTATGCCAAGGATAAAAGGAAATTATCAAAGAAGTAATTATGGTCAGATGTTAGAAACAGCTGAGAGCCATAGGTCACCCGTGGATGTTTAAACACGGCATCCTGGGTTTTACTTTGCATTCATTATAAATGTAAGTTATGTTAATTGTTGTATAAACTGAAGCCTTTGGCATGCACTGTGTATAAGACATATCATGAGTGTCATAACAAAACCTCTTATCACTGAAAGGGTAACTTTGTAAGAGAAAGAAAACATTCTTAACATTACTGTGCAAAACTCAGATATCCTTTCATTTATTTAACATCCAGTCAAAACGGCCATTAAGTACAAGCTATTAATTTTCCCAGCATCAGAAAAAAGATTTACACAGAAGCCTCAGCAACTAAATATAATATTAACATTTTCAGTACTTTGTGTCTGCAATTTATTACAGCTTCTGTTCTTTTTAGGAGACTTACTTTCAGTTTTTCACATAAATCTGAAGGGGAATTTTTCCACATCTCTGAAGTTCAGTTTTAGAAGCTGACTGCATTTCTCACAGTCCAAATAATTCCAAACACATTCAGTAGCCACGTTTACATGCAGCCTGATAATCCGTTAATAATCCGACTAATAGCTCAATCGGAATAGAATACGTCCATGTAAACACCTCAATCGGAATAGTCTAATCCGATTGAGGCCATTCGGAATACAATTTCTATCCGATTAAACGAGGTGGGTAAACTTCTAAATAATCCGTTAAATAGAAGAATAATAGCCATGTAAACGCCTGAATCCGATTACATTCCAATCGGAACGTGTAAGTATGTTCTGCGCATGTGCGTCGCGTCACGGCGAAAGTTTACACCGCTCAACATGGCGGAGCAGAAACTGGTCTGGACTTCACGTGATGTTCGCTGTCATGGTAACGTTTACTCTAAGCGCTACCCCACGCATGCGCGTCATTTTGCATCGGATTACTTGTAGTGAGCATGTAAACGAAGATTTTCCATCAGATTGTTGAATAGAGTGCATATAAACACCTCAGTCTAAATCTGTAATCGGATTGTATTCAATCGGATTGGCAAAAATCGTTGCATGTAAACATAGCCAGTGATGTTGAGGTCTGGACTCTGGGGTGGTCAGTCCATTGTTCAGCTTCTTTGTTTGATGTGTCTGTCTCCTTTTCTCAGAGAGGCTTCTTAACGGCTACACATCCTTTCAGACCCATAGCGCTGAGTTGTCTTCTCACAGTGGAAGGATGGACAGAAACACCTGTGGATGTTTTCAGATCTGAAGCAGCTTGATTTTCTCCTCTCTCTCTAAGGTGAAAGCTTTAAGTGCTGTTTATCTGATGAGGACAGATTTCGTGGTCTACCAGGTTTTGCATGGTTGTTAGAAGACTAATTTTTTTTGTAGCTTTTAATTATCTTTTGATTCATTTTTCAAATTTTCCTTTCAATATGCAAGTAAATAAAGTACCTAATCTCAGAACTATTCTCCTTAAGAACATGTACTTAATGGCTGTTTTGACAGGAAATTAACTAAATGAAAGTTTGCACAGTGTATGTTAATGTCCAAATTATTTTGGACCATTTCTATTGGTCCATTTATTATGAAATCTTCAAACAATGTAAAGAGCAACTGCTTTGTTCAAATGGTATGAAACAAAAACAATACAAAACAATAAAAACTTGAAAAAATGGAAAACTGATTTTGACGTTTTGATATTTTGATATGACAGCAATGAGTAATCCTTGTAATCCAAAATCCCCTGCACTTGTGTTTTTCTTCTCTAGAACACTATAACTATATTCATCTAACAGATAGCTTGATAACTAGCTTATGAACTGAATCAGGTGTGTCACGAGAAGGGTAAACACCCAAAGGTGAAGCGTATTCTAGGACAAAGTTCAGAAAATGCTGACCTAGATAAGATCATAAAGCTGATCTTCCAAAGAGCAAAATACAATTTATGATACTGATGCCTTTATGATCTGCCTTTATGAGCTACATGCAAATACTGAGATGTATCTTGCTAGAGCTGCACAGTATATTGTTTACAGTACTGATATTGCAAAAGGCTGCAATATAAAAACAAACCCTCTAAACAATCACAACATTTTGTCAGTGAGAAATTAGATCTAGGACTTCAGTTTGGGCCATAAACCTTTACAACAATGCTAATTTCTGCTAGCACCCTTTTGGGATTCCAATAGAATGGTAGCACTAAGCTAAATTGAACCACTCCAGAATTTTTTTTATTTATTTATTTTTTTTACAGTGAACAGTTTTACAGTGATTCTTACAGTAAAGAAGTTCTAACCAATGAGAAAGCTTGCTTTGCCTGGATACCATGGGCAAAAAAATGGATTTGGATAATGTTTTATTGGGAATTTTAAGAATTTGGCCTATTTTTTCCAAACAAAACTCAACAATGAATTTAATACACTTTTTCTATAGGTGTTGGTAAGTCTATTTTTTTGTCACAATTATGCAGATGCAATTTATAATAAAATGACATATTAGATGCATATTATGCTACATATTTATTTTAATATTGCAAGGTATCTCACAAACACATTGTGTACCAACACATTTGCAATATTAATATATGCAGCCCTAATAAGCCCTAACACTGTACTCAAAACTTTATGATTCGTATGAGATCATTTTTAAAACTAGTGAAAAACCTGAAGTAGAAATAATCCTAGGCAGAAAAATGAGGTTAGTTGGACATCAGGTCAACAACGGATAAAAGCCAAAAGATGAAATTACATTATTCAACTTAGAAAGCGCTGTTTAAAGAAGACAGACGTCATTAGCTGAACCAGATCAGCTAATCAGAGGGAGCGTTCGAAGCTGTGTCGCTTCACCTTAAGCTTTGTTGAAACTTGAAAGAAAGGCTGAACCTCTAAAAGCTGCCGGAGCTGCAGCCTGACCAGGTGACGTTAGCATTACGCTCCTCTAAAAGGGAGAAAAGGGAGCAAAGCAGGCCTTTGATGTGGTAGAATAAAACCCCCTGATGCGCTTCTGTTTCTCAAAGCTCTGATCTACATCGGTCCCCTGTCTTCTTCTCCCCTTGATTGGAAATCTATGAGCACATTATGTAAGTGTTCAATTTTTCTATTGAGCCTCACTCTCCTGCATGGAAATTGTAAAGACACTGCTGTGGAGATGAAAAGGCCAGTAAACATCTGGTGCATCGAACAACCCAAAGGAAAAAAAAAAGACAATTGATTGGGTGCAGAGTTAACAGGAATAGCTGTTGAAAATCCATGATGGTTTCCTGTGACATTCTCCTAATGAACTATAAGGAAGACACTAACGTATAAAGGAAATGTTAAAGGGAACATTGCAATGAAGAGTCACATTAAAAATTGACATTCATTTCTCTACTTGTGAATCATGTGACTGCTCAAGTCTGAAAACAAGCCAACAGTCAAGTGCTGCCTGAGCCAAAATCTGACAAAAATAGCTCACAATAACAACTGACAACAAATAGACATACATCAGTGCTGAAACGCCTCGCCACATTTCTTTATTACTCATGACACTGATAAAATTATGACCTTGAAGGGCTCAGGCACGTGCTAGGACAAGGGCAGGGCAAAGATAACAGCGGAGACAGAATGACAGGGGGAAAGAAAGAGGCAGACGGAAAGACGGGTGGGCAAAAAAGCAAAGAATGGCTCAGTAATGTGGGCCATGCGCAGGGAGGTAGAGGTTAGGATTGATGTTCGCTGACAGAGTTCAGCTTTGTACAGCTCCCTTCAAAGAGCAGTGCGAAATGGCACTGCTGCCTTTGCTGCGGTCTACAACCAAACATCAGTCGCTCTCAATCTGGGTCAGCAGGACTGATGCCTTTATCTCCTCTCCAGTCGTCCCAGAATCTGTTTTAGCTGATTTAACCCATAACCGCATAGATGATTCTCCAACTGTTCAACATACGAGTGATAGACCTCTGAAGTTGCGTCATGATTCTGTGGTCGCAGTCGTGCTTTTGTTGGGAACTCTGGGTCTAAACTTTTTTTTTTATGGGAAAAATTACATTTTGAAATTACTGAGGTAAACAAAAATGCTTCAAAGACGATACGTTTTGACCTACATACATTTTACCTTTGAATGTCACCGGATCCTCTGATTCATGAAGTCTTCAAGAAGTCGAAATAGGAACAGTGCTACGTGGGAGCTAACACTGCTGCTCATCAACGGACATTATAAAACTGGCAACCTCACCAAACCAGCAAGTTTTGTTAAGTTTGGTAGTTACGTAGCTATGGTAGTAGTAATATATAACTGTAGTTTATATATAGTAGACTTACTTTCATACAATATTAATACAATGCACAGGAGTGTTGGGTTACTTGTAGCTTGTGTTTAGTAATATTTATATTTGACCCCATAATGACCACACAATTCATAGGATCTAGTGAGACTCAGGGGACAGTGTACACAGGATAAAACACATCGGTTTTGGAACAATTACCAATGAGTAAAATGCCATAAGCAAAAACCGCTTTGACCTAGAGTTTATATGGGCATGACACTGACTACAGAATGATATATGACTTCAAAGATCTAAAAGCAATCCAGGGCTTATATTTAACACAAATCTACAACCTGCTATAATTGCAAAAGTGTAAAGCCGTTCTACCTTATAGGTCTCAACACAGGTGTACATTTACAGATGGTAGCCCATCTGTTACTGCACAATCTGTCAGCTGCCCATTCATCATTGGTCAGTTTTTGACCACAGGACTGCTGTCGACCAGATATTATTTGGGTGGTAGATCCTTCTCAGTACAGCAGTGACACTGACATGGTAGTGTGTGGTAGTGAGTAGTGCAGGTGTTTTACATAAAAAAATAAATAAAGACAAATTGCTTTATATAAAATAATAGACTACATTTGCTGCAGAAAACTGCTACACCTGTTTAAATGTCCCTAATACAGTGCGTTTTTTAAAACTGCCCATTCGCTTGAACTAGACACCTGGCATGGTGGCGCAGTCCCATAGATTGCTGTTGGGGAGGGGGTGACATTATGTTACACATTATGTTGCAGTGCATGCTGGGAACTATAGTACAGTTTATGGTGAAATGGGCTTATATTAACAGAAAATTTAAATAATTTTGCTGGCCAAACAGGACTGTGCCAAGGGCCTGACTTGACCCACGGGCCTTGTGTTTGACATATGAGGAGTAGTGTATGGTACCAGACACAGCAGTGTTGCTGGAGCTTGTTAGGTTGAGAGCAGACCACCGCACAAAAATATCCAGACAAGAGTGGGTCTGTGGTCAGAAACCGACTATTGATGTGTTGTTGAAATTTTGTCACTTATTTAAAAAAAATGAAGGAGGGAGAGTGCGGTCACAGGTCACTGGTGACCAGAGGTATGCATTTAAGGATTAATGATGCTCCATTTCAGAGCTTGAGTCAGCACAGAAGATCTCAGCTCTGTCCATTTAAAAGAGGTAGAGTTTGGCACTACAAAGCCTGTTTATACACATCAACCACTGAGGCCAAGCTTTTGAAAAGAGGAGTTTCACTTTAGATCTCACTCTTAAAATTAATGTGGTTTCCCGTCAGGACTCTGTAAAAGCAGGGATTCTATAAATCAAAACAACACTAGTTATAAACGAGCTATCTACATTAGCCGTGCTTGAAATAGTATAAAATTCGACAGTTTGGGGAAGGGAGGAGATAAAAGTCTCTCCCTGGAATTCAAGATTGAGCAGATACGGCCTCATTATTTCAGTTTTTTTAGGCTTAAAAGACAAAGAAATAGTGTATATAACACTTTGCTGTAAAGCATACACTGGCCACATTATTAGAAACTCTTACCTTGTTCCACTTTGCTGGTGTACAGTTAAAGACTGTAGCCCATTTGCTGATGCACAATTTTAGCCATTCTCTAGACTTTCATCAGTGGTCAGATCCTGACCATATTTGGCTGGATATTTCTGAATGATGGACCTCTCTCAGCCTAGCAGTGACACTGATGTAAAAACTTCCATGTTAGTCTTACTGAGAATGGCCCACCATCCAAATATTATCTGGTCAACAGCAGTACTGACCAATGATGAATGGTGTAGAGGGAGGCTGATAAACTGTGCAGTAAAGATCAGCAGGAGGTGGTCAGTGAGGTACATCTGGTGGGCTGTTGTGGGTACCCAATATACATGTGCAAAGTATGTTCTGTGAATTTCTTTCCAATGCCCACTACTTTGCCAAAATTATTCTTGTATCAATGTAAACTGGGCTAGTCTAAATCATGGTTCATGCTTATGTAATCAGTGTCCTCACCGATCACAATGCTTATGTATCTGACCAACCCAAACAACTTTAACAAAACTGTGTTCCTCTTCAGTCTCTCTGTGTTCGAAATGGAGAAATTTACAGAGAAAGCAAACAACCAAGCGATAGCAAAACTAAAAAGCATAACTGAGCTAACAAGCTGGCTCTTCTGTCTGTCTGTCTGTTTGCTTGTCAGGCTGTCTGACTGTTTGTTCAGCCAGCCACACCAGCATTCCCTGGATGCACATCCAGCAGTAAAGTGAATAAAAACCTCACCTACTTTAACATGTCACCCTATAAAAGCAGTGCAATAATAAAATATAAAATAAAATATAAAATATAAAAGCAATAATGGACACAATTAGGTCTGCAACATCACCTGCATAAACACCATTTCACTCATTTCTCCCCACCTGCATTGCTCTGTTTAGTTCTGCATCTGACTGAGCAGGGCGGGAGTGCTGGACTGAGAGATGTCAATTAAGCATGCTCATTAGAATATTAGGCCATTTTGCTGGGACCTCAAATTTCAAATATTCTGCATAAATGAAAATGACCAGTGTGTACAAGTGCAGTCGGTAATGCTGGTGGCATGTCAGCTGGGTTACTGCTGCACATCACCACCAAAGTTAAATGAAAGACTAAATCAACGGCTCAAAAAAGCCTTGCCGATAGGGGGATTATAGTTCAGCATGGTCCACTAGGCTGCTGCATATTGTGTTATTAAAATGGCTGAACTCCATTGGCTGACGCTGAAAATTAGTGTGTGCAAAGCGTCATTTAGAAGAAGCCCTACAGCACGGGTGCCGGGACAGCAGCGAGATAGCTTACAGTCTGATAAGCTTTACAGGGATGATGTCAATGAGCGTCACATCTGTTAGTCAGGTCTGGCTGTAAGGGAGAAAGCTCAGGATAAAAGATTCGCCTCATGAGACACACACACTCTCTGACGGGTCGCTGGTGTTTACACTGCCGTCTGCTCCCCCCGGGGAGTGTGATGAGTAACGCGGTGAATCCCTCTCGCTCTCGCACGCTAGCCCCTGACAGACACACTGTAGACTGACACTCTCATAACCGGCCCTTTGCACTCTGTACTAGAACTCAACTCCACTCATCCACATTTAATGCCTTTAAATTGTCAATATATTTATTCTAACATGTACGATGTAGGGCTGTCTCTATCAATTACACTAAGAATCAACTAATGTTTAACATTAATTAAGTAATCAGTGTTGTTTTGTTTTTACCCACTTATCTCCAATATTCTACCCACCCAGAGTGAGCGAGGCCAAATACACTTTCTTGGTCTTCCGGCCATGGATCATCACCGGGGATCCGTCTTTTGACAATAGGGCCAATGTTTAGAAAAGGCCAAACAATAAAAATGAACTTTAGAGAACAATAACAGACCATGCGTTGCCTTTAAAAAAACAAAATTAAAAAACTTTAGATGAAAAAGATGGACTTGGTGGCAAGAAATAAGTAAAATAATCAGGTTTTTTACTGTAACAGAGACTACAGAGACTACTACTACATTGCTATCAGGCTAATCACTGCCGATTCATTGACGTTAGGGATGCACAATAAATCATTTTCAGCAGATAACCACTTAAAAGCAAATTATTGTCGTCAGGTAGATGTTTAGATTTGGCCGATATTTTAAACCAATATTTGATAATGTTTTATTGTATGCTGAAAGAGCAGAAAGTTTAGGCACCACTGGGCTAAAATGTCTGCACTTTTTTCATTTTTTTTCATTTTACTGCATTTGTAACCCTCTACAAATAATTTTCTGTAATGCTAATGACCTGTCCAATACATTCCGCCCAATGAGTGCTGGGATAGGCTCCAGCACCCCCTAAGACCTTGGAGGATAAGCTGCGTAGATGCTGAGTGAGTGAGTGTAATGCTAATCCAGGTAGATGTAGTACCTAACTCTACATTTTATAAATGTTTATTTTTTGGCATCATCCCGCCTGCGCAATTCCGTCAAGTCTAACTGACACCCAATATCTTCACAAATACATTATTCTCTCCTGAAATAACACAACAGTCATGGTCATCAGGCTCACTGTAACTAACTTCACCAAATGCCATTTTTCCCAGTAAACACAAAGCATGAATCAGACCACAGAATGGTTATCTGTGGTGTTTTGCTGGGCTGGGCTGCTGTGGCCATCGGACTGAAGGCTCAGCCATCTCTGTAAGCTATGAGAATTTGTGTGTTGTTCACGTGATCGATAGCTTCCCAACTCTTCAGAATGACTTCATTCATTTTATTTGTTTTACTGTTAACCATCTATATTGTTTATATAATGATTAAGTGATTGTTCTACTTTATTTAGGCTTTTCATTAATTTATGAGATTTCTCCTCATGTCTCATTTCTCCTCATTTCTCAATTTACTGAGGATTTCTCCTCCGTTCTTTGGCCCGTTCCCTCCTGCAGGAGCGGCTTCCCGCCCGCTCCTGCGCACAACACTGAAAATTAGTCCCGTGCCGCAAGATGCCCAGTGAACTACAGAACCCAACTTCATGATGATGTATACAAATCAGCAGTGAATATTGTTAATTAGTTTGTGAATTCAGTGTGCAAAGACATTTAGACTTCTCCACCTGACCTTAACATGACTGAGGGAGGCACCTGAGCGCAGTTAATCCAACCTTGGACCCAAACCCTCCATTATAAATGTGCTGTGTGCTGACATGCAAGCTGCAGGCCAGTCAGAACATGCTGACTTTCTTTAGCATAAGCTATAGTAATATATCCCATCGACAGTTGGGAGGCACACCTGCATTGCACAGGTTGCATTTGGTCTGGACCGGAGTGATCCAGTCCACAAGTCCATATACGTGTGTGTGTGTGTATATATATACACACACACACACACACACACACACACACACACACACACACACACGCACACACACACACATATGTATATATACATCCGAAGCAGCTGAGAATAAAGTTGACCTGAACTATCGAATCGGCTCTTCGATTAGTTGAAATGGACAGTTCAAAAGACTCCACATCACTATTAAGCCTTTCTTGATCTGAATCTGGTCTGTCAGATCAGTGGTTCCAAACTCAGTTCTTATGGACGTCCAGATGGTCCACATTGTTGCTGTATCCCAGCATCCAGTATATCTGGACCAGCTATTCAGTGTTCTTAAGGAATATAGTTTTTCAACCTAATCATCTATACCACAGACATTAATTTGGATGTGTTTGCTTCACGCCCATCATCCAAACCAAATTTTAAGCCAGGCTTGTTGATCTCTAAGGGAGGCCACTTGTTTATTCAAGTATAGATCTATGCGGAACAGATGGGGGCGTGCGGTTTTCAACCACCCAAATCACACATAATGTGGAAATGAGCCCAATCTTCAATCACCGAATCACAAAAGCCCCTTTTCACATTTCTGCTTTTTTTCTGCTGGAAGTACGCGTTGCAGGGTTATGGTGCTTCTGCTAAAAGAATAACAATAACAACAGTGGCCAAGTAGAGCTTGTACAGCTTCCCCAAGTGCTCGTGCTTTGAGATAAAACCTCAGTTTTAATGGATTCTCGGCTGACGATGAGCAGATGAAAATGGGTCTGTGCAAATAGAAGAAACAAAGTAATAAACTTGTGGAGGGAAAAAAAAACTGTGTTGCTGACTAATGTTACACTGAAAGCAGTTCACATTTTATGGTCGGAGCTTTCAGTGGAGTAGATGTTTGTTCACAGGAGCAGGTGGTTGTGGAAAGTGTCTACACTGCCACTACAGACCATGACTATGCAGCATGCCCCCCCCCTATGTGTGTTTTTATGTTTTAGCCAACATGTCCAGCTAACTTGGCCTGTTGAATTTTTGGTTATAGTTATTTTCACCTGTCCATCGCATTATCACTTTGTATACATCAGCCGATGCTATTGTACTTCAATAGCTCTGAAGGAATACTTCCACAATGAGTGCATATCGTTGATTCAGCTTAGACTCCTACATTGTTTTGTGTTTGGTATTCTGCAACAATTCTGGACACATCCTCAAATTTTAATATTGGCAACTATGACAAAGACAAAGTGACCATTTTCCATGGTGAGCTGAAGTGATACGAATGGCAGTATTTCTGAAGTTAATAATTGTCTGTAAGGCAATAGCAGAATCTGTTTTACTCAGCGTTTATGTGCTTCCATTTCTTGTGAAAAGGGCCTGTTGTGTGGACGGCATTCACATTTGTCTGATCAGAATTTATTAGAAGTTAACGTTATTTAGCCTGTACTGGTTCAAACTCATAATGAGTATTTGTATGTCTTTTTTTTCAATTACAACATTATGCATTTCACCATTTTGGGTCAGTCTGGAACATTTAGATTGTATTCACGTTATCAAGTTATTGCTGTATATTAAAAGCAATACTTGGAGCACTCATTTGAGAACACACGTCATGTGTCACACACTGCAACAATAAGGATGCTCTTGGTTGGCCAAACTCAGAAAAGAAGAGAAAATGATGAATCAAAACAAACTTATAAGAGAAGCCAGGTAAAATGATTGTCCATGGGAACTGACTATGCTACAGATGCTGCACTTAGAGATTAGGTTGATAAACACTGGGGTATTCATTTAATGTCTTGGTTCATGTGTGTTGTAAGTAGAAAGTAACACTGTGGTCTGCATGAAGGTCCCTGAAGGACAAACTGTGTATAGGGAAAACAAAATTACGCAGTGCAGGTGGGCCTCCACAAAATGGAATTGGCATTTTTGAGATGTGGACCTCCCATTTAGCATGTAAACAGACAATACAAGCCTGCTGTATAGTGATGTTCACCTATACTATCATATTGGATGTCTTACGGGGCTAGCAACCAATCTGATAGTATTTATGAAGCAATATCTACTAACCCTTCCGTGAAACACTGACCATCTGCTGACACTTTAGGCAGAGTGATTCCCTGTTTGTGGTTATCTGAGGGTTATTGGCTCTGAAAGGAAGGCTCATGCCATGGATATTTATATAATGCCAGCTAATTTCAGGCTTTCTCCAAGGCAGGACAGCCCAGCGCTGTGCTACCCCATTTTCAGACAAAGACCCCTGACCCACCTGTCCCAAAACAGAGCAACCACTAGCAAGAGCGCAGTCTCTCACACTTCACTTTTCTGTCTGGCAGTAAATCAAGCCAGGAAGGGAAACCGGTGTTGTTCTACAGGTCGATTCAGGTTGTTTTTAACATCCTCAACAATGCTAGGTACTACTCACAACAATGCTCGGTGTTTGTTCCAGATGGTTTTATGTAATCCAGGATATCATCTCCGGGAAAATTAAGAATAAGTAGAATGCGAGGCTGTTTTCCCACCAGACAATCTTCTGAGAAAAGGTTTTATAACATGGAATTTCAAAGAACAACCTGAGAGACCTTTTTTATAACGTGGAATTCCAAACAACAACCTAAAAAAAGGCTTTTATGATGTGGAATTCCAAACAACAACTCGAGAAAAGGTTTTTCTAACATGGAATTTCAAAGAATAACCAGAGAAAAGTTTTAGTAATATGGAATTCCAAAAGACAACCTGAAAAGAAGTCTTTATAACATGAAATTGTTCCTCATATCCTACTCAAGTGAAAACGCTATAGCTGGAATTGTTACTAATTGCTACCACTTCAAATGAGCAAAAATGAATCACTTCATAAACAAAAAAAACTTGCTACAAGACAAACATGTAGAGCTATGATGGAGAAAGAATGGACAGACCATATGTCAGTACCACTTCAATCAGGGAGTGGAAAATTACAGAGAGTCTGGGACACATGAGCACTGCTGGAGCTCTTTGCTTATACAACAAATCAATCACACATATGGTGGGAGGATCTAAGGTGGCTACAAAGCATAAGGCCTGCAAGTTCATTATATGCAGATCTATTCAATTTGTGTATAAATAAATCAATGAGGAAATTAGACTCCTGTGTCACTCACAAGAGCTAATGTATGTAGATGAAACATGCAACTAACCCTAGCTGTCATTTCAAAACATATTCTTCTCTTTTTTTTTTTTTTACAGCATTTGAAAATGCCAGCTGTCCTGTGTATTGTGTGAACATTCCTTGAGGAATGGACCAAAAGTAACAGCCAAAATTACAGTGTTTACTAGAGCCTGACCAATGTATTAGTTGGCCGATATATTGGTTGGATACTGTTTAATTGGTATCAGCAAAAATATTGCCACTAATTAGCGCCTTGTTTGGTCACGTTTTTGAATTTCTTTATTAGCAGAAAACATATTTAATGGAAAATTACACAAAAGCCTCGACAAATAAAAAAATTATAGCTGTAAGGAAACAGAACTGGTCAGAAGTGTGTGGTTAAAAGAGACAAAAGAGACTTTACTGGAGTTCGATAGAGACGTAGTCGAAAACCGGCAAAGGTCAAAACCAAGAGAACCAAATACAACAAAATACAAACATAACAACAGACAAATCTAGGCAAACAGTCCAAAGGGGAAAAGGCAAAAAGGCAGAGTCCAAAAATACAGAAAAATAGTTTGGTACACAGGTAGAGCAACAATGTATGGGAAATAACGCTCTGTAGCTCTTGTAGTGAGAAGCAATACCTTACAACCAAATTCAGACACAACTTAAAGAGCAAACAGATACAGGTGCAACACATTAGTCCTCAGGGGAAGCTGATCTATGATAGGTAGATGTGGGTGTCTTGTGATCACCCAGAGAGTTCATGGACGAGGCAGGGCTGGAGGGATGCATGACAATATCAGTTTTTGTCAGTGTTCAGTGTGTCCACCTTTGCCTTTTAATAGCTTCCATTCTTTTCAGGATTTAGTGTTTTTAAGGTTTCAAAGAAATATGCAGCGATATTTTTCTACATCTCCAAAGTTCAGTCTTTGAAGTTGTTTGCATTTTCTGCTTCTCAAAAAACAGTTATTTTGCTTTAATTTCCAACTCCCTTATGCACACAGATGAACTTATATCCTATCTCCTCTGAAACATCTGCTGAAACATAAATAACGTATTGCTGCTGTCGGGACAAAACCTTTCTCTATTTTTGTAGTTTTTCAGTTTTTGATATAGTGTTTAAAATGCCTGTTGCTCTTTACATTGTGTGTAAATTTCATGATGAATGGACCAAAATAAACGGCCCAAAATGACTTGGAAAAAAAAACCTGGTTGCATCGATCTACATTAAAAGTAAAGAAGGATTTTTCCTTCTCCTGTAAAGTTACCATTTTGGAGATACAAGGTTTCCGACAACAGTGTTACATTTGATGGCGGTTTTGACTGGAAATTAAAGAAATTAACTGACATTTTGATTTTGCACAGCACTGTAAATAAATACATAAATACAAAACCAAACCGATTAATAGAGAAGTGTCTAAATATTTGGAGGCCCTATGTAATATCCCACTTCGGGGCTCTGCGCCCAGCGGAAAGTACATAATCAGTGCCTCTTCACAGCTGGCTGCTTATACCACATACCACAGTAAACGGCCCCGTCTATTACATACAGTACCTTTAGAAATGCAGCACAACTTCCAATAGTTCCTATAAACTGTGGCTGGTCTCTGCTTTCTGTCTCCAGTGAATACTATTTTATCTTCTGACTAAATGTTTTATTAAGGCCTCTCTCAGGACTGTTTTGGTGGCTAGCATACCACTGCACATTATAAATAGTTTTAAATGTGCATCTCCAGGGATAAACAAAGTCCTATTTTAGGTGAGCTTCCATCTCACCTGGTTAATTTTGGCTGCTTGGCTTTCCAAGTTTACATACACAATGCCATTCTGATGCGTTATTTCCGTTAAATCACTGTCCCTCAGGGCCCGTCCTCCAATTACAGTCATTTAGAGCAGCCAATAATCTGACCGAGTGGGACAACAGTTAAATTTGACAACAACTGAGCTGCACTGAAAGAATGTACGATAATGCGGGGGCCTGGAAAAAAAAAAAACAAAGCCTCCAACAATTAAACCCTGTAGAACTAATCTGAAGTGAGGATGGTAGTTATCTCACAAGCGGACAGCAAAATCTCTTCCTGTTCCTCTGCCAGGTTCTTAGCCATGCTTTAAGCCGTGCTAAGCAGCTAGAGCATGACAAAGCAGAAAAATATGCAACTGCCACATTTTTTATTGTAAAAGAAAAAAAATATTTACAAAACTCAATGAACATGACCCTTAAAAGGCATGAATGCTATATTTTTCTTGTATTTTAATTTTTCCCCTAAGGTCCACTTGCTGTTTGTGTTGTTTTATGTACCAAATTTTGTGATAATTCATTTTTAAATGACCCTTTTGTAACTTCTCTTTATCCCTAAGAATTAAACAGGCTGTTTTTGTTACTGTGCGTTTAAGGCTGATACATGTAAATGACCTCTGACTGGCCACTTTATAGTGTGCCTAATTCAAAAAAGCAGTTCAGGCTAAAACAACTTCTTATAACTTCAGTGTGAATGGTAAGAGCTGAACTTATACAGTCTAAGTATGATGCACCGATATATGTAAACGCATTCGTTTTGCAACATCTCTATATGACATTTATATGACATTTATATGAAAATGGGCTGAACAGTTGTTGTATTGGAGATATCCAGATTTCCCACGCAGGATTTTAAGGATTTACTACAGGCGACAAACCAACTACACAGTACCCATGTTTGGGCCATCTGGACATAAATGGAATTTGATTAAAAAAAAATCTGCAGTTTAAGCGAGGACCTCATTTAGACAAATGGCCTAAATCCAAGTTTGATATCAGAGCAAATAGCTAGGGTCCAATCCAAGCAGCAGTAAGCTTTATCACCTGCAAAAACAGTAGATGCCTGATTGTGATCAGATCTGCAGATATCCGAATTACACAGCTCCCACTTCCTCCCCGCTGCCTGCACGCTTTGGTCTTTTTTCCCCTTGTCCTCAGCGCACCCGAGACCACCAGATGTGGCGGAAATTCACCTGAGAACGTTTTACGGAAAAGGAATCAACAAAGCCAGTGAAGAGAAGACTTATTTTGCTTTGTGACCGACTCAAGTGTGGAAGACGACAGATTGATAGATAAAGGCTTTCTGGTGCAGGTGGAGGCCTGTCTGAGGACCTTTGAACTCTGGCTTTTTGGCAGGTCAGACAGGCAGTGGGGAAGATGACTGGCGGTGGAGTAGAACATCTGTTGTGTATCGACCTCCAAGGACCTCTGTCTGCACAACCACTGTCTCTACGTTGTGTTCCCTCTGATTTAAATCTCTATTAAATCTGTGACTCTCTGAGTAAGAATATGGAAGTAGCTATCACTGAGATTAAAACAGATTGACCATTATTGCTGAGCAGGGCTGCACAATATGGATATAAAATCACAATGATGATGATGATATGAGAAGCAATAGATTATTAATTATTAAAAATTATTATTTAAATTATAGATCTAACTGAAGTTTTTGCATCTGTAATAACTGTAACTGTAATAAGAAACCAGGCTGGGGGGTTACGGACACTTATGACTTGGGAGGAAAGAAAGTGTCAGAAGGCCTAGGAGAAAATGCTTATGCAGACGCTAATGCTAATCCCAGTGTCAATGGAATAACAAATTCCAATGCTAATAATAATACAAAAGATTTTATTAATGCTAATGCTAATAGCAAAACTAATGCTAAGCCACAAACAGAAAAAAAGATGTACACGACAATGCAAGACAGGAGAAAGTGGCGACAAGACAAACAAATGGGCAGGTGCAAGGCTTCCCCCCCCGAAAGTCTGTAAGAGTGAGATTTAAATATAGTCCCGGTAACAAGAGGGACAGTGCTGGACATGCCCAGTCAAGCTACAAACATGAATAAATATGTCATTTATTAATTTTTAATATAGGCCTTCAAAAACAAAAAAATACATATTTAATTCCTTAATGATAGTGCAGATTTGTTGTGACAGTAGCCATCACTGCTTTATACATTTTACCATACAGTCTATGCATTTTACCCTACAGTGAGAGTGAGAACAGTTTTTATGTTTTAAGCTGTTTTACAGGTTAGCAGTTTAGGATAGAGGAGTTTGAGCTCTGTACATGTTTATCGTATAAACGGCTGGACTGTTCAGCTGAATGGTTATTTGTTCTCCAAGTGGGAGAGTGCAGTATAACCCCCAGCAGGAAAACACTTGAACTTCTAATGCTAGGTTCTTTCGAATCTAATCATAAATTAATACATGCTTACATAATGACGTGAACTGTAATCTAAATGTGTGTGCACTCAAAATATTGCAGTGCATCCAACAATAAAGGCAGCATGGTGCTTGTTTTATATAGTAACAGAAAACACAGCAGCACACAGAAATCTCCAATACATGCTGACTTTAAGCAGTTATAGGGGACAAAGGCAAACTCTGTGAATATATCAGAGAATGCAATGGCAACTAATGTTAAATATGAGGGGTTCTCATCGCATGCATGTTATGAGGACCGAGGTACCTTTTTTCCTATTATTTTCTATCATTGCCTGATATATGCAAATCACCCCTGTTCTATAACCTGCTATTCTCTTGTGGGACACATAGGCAGATATATGTAAATGCCTTCGTTTTGAGACATTACCAAACCAGCGAATTCAAAACAGGCTGTTTTTACAGCTGACTTTCAATACACGCTGGACACCTCACGTTTTGTGCTCTCTGCTTGGCTGTCTTTTATAAGGAGCTCTCCCGGTGCACCTAGTTGAAAAAAATTCAACTCAAAGTGGTCAAGTAGCCTCCCTCATCAGTGCTATTTGTCTGTGCTGACCAATCAGATGAAAATCAGTGACAGTTCCAGTGACTGAACACCCTGAAGTGTATCATGTCACAGATCAAAATGAGCAGCTTCGGTTTTAGTTCTGCTTGTTTTTATTAGCAGCACACTTGTTAGTTAATAGTACATTACTTTCTAAATGCGCAAGTGCCAGAGCTTTCTGAACACACAGTTGAATGCAGAAATTTGGGTGAACAGCTCAAATTACATTTTGTTGTTTTTAAGTGAAAATAAGTGAACAAATCCTCTACAGAGAACACACTAATGCACATTTTAATATGCAATTACTAAAACATAAAAATTTGTTTTCAAAAGTCACATTTTATATGTTATATATATATTTTTCCAATATGGCAAACTCAGCTAATAATTAGAAACTGTGCATGAAAATGTTCAAGTGTTCAAACTTTTGCATACAACTGTATATGTCGAAATGTTAGTTATAGCTGAATGTATAGTCATAGCTGACTGACTGACAGTTGTGACATGCTGTGATTATTGCTTAGCAACAGGGAGACACAGAGCCAGAAGCCTTTCATAAACACTATTTGAGCCCCCAAGAAAAAAGCCCCCTAAAACGGTCTCTGTCTGGGTAATGATATAAAATTAACTGTTATTGTTTTATGATTAAACATTAACAAAAACTGATTAAACAGATTATGCAGATTAAAACAAATGATACTAGTTAAAAACCATCAACAACATTAATCAGTGGATTACATGGGGAGAAATCAATGCCTGTCTACCTCTAAGAACAATTCATGATTATTTCCTTTATATATATATATATATATATATATATATATATATATATATATATATATATATATATGAGCATGAATTCAGAACGCTTTAAATGCATCAGTCCAGTCTCCCTGCAGTGTGCAATTGAAACATAACAACATCTGCCATGATGAATGCTCCAATGGGAGCTCCAGCTGTTGCCGTGTGTTTGTAAAAGGGCGTCGATAGAAATCAATATCTTGTTTTCCTCATCAGAGGGTCCACAAGTGGCCGCATGAGAAACAATAGAGTTGGCCTCTTTTCCACTGGCTTCTGCCAGCAGCCAACTGGCCCTGTCGATATCAGCCATTTTTTTGTCCATTGTGAACCACAGCCAGTCACTAAACCAACTGAACACATGCCAAGGAGGCACGTGGCTTCTCTCCTTCACCCCTGTGGTTACCTTCAAGCCCTAGCCTGCACCTCACCTCTGTCTGGAGTACAGTTAAAGAAATCAGGTCTGACACACAGGTACCTTTAATACTGCAGAAAGGACTGAGATCATGCTGGAATAAATGCAATCCTGGTGCTTGTTACCAGAACCAGATGATGTTTTTTGTGTGCGTTTTATGGAAGGTTTAATGTAAAGGTTGTAAAATTGGATGATTCCAACAAAAAAAATCTTCAATACTATGCTGGAAGCAACTGAAGTTATTCCATTAAACATTTACAATAGTTACACTATTAGGTTAGACTGATATACTAAAGATAAGTCAAATATTTAAAGACCTCCTGCCTTCAAGCAGGAGTTCAGCAAAAACAAAAACAATATGTTTCAAATATTACACAATGTTCCCCTTACGCTAAAACACGTTGCACTGGAGCTATGAGGCCAAGCTTATACCCCACAGCTAAAAGGAGTAGTAGCAGTACTTTTGTCCATTTTTTATGCATAACAGTTTTATGCATAACAGTTTTATGCATAACAGTTTCATACAGTGTCAGACACCACAACAGCAAGTCTATTTGAAATGGGACCGTACCTGCATTCACAGGGCTTTACATCCCCTCAGTTCTTTGTTCAATAATCCAGCTGTCACTTTATGGATACCTATGAATAGGTTCTTAAGGTCAAGTTATGGTCCTGGGGTCACCAAAGGCCAAACAGAAGACAATGAGGAGCAGATTTTTCAATAGTAACGCACTTCAGGTTCACAAAGGTCACAGGGGGTGAACTCAGTGGTAGAGCATTTGACTGCAGATCAAGAGGTCCCCATTTCAAATCTGGGTGCCCCCTTGCCTCAAAACCTTAGAATTAATGCTTTGTCCAAAGGCAAAGTTTTTAGGGGCAGTTGTGGGCTGGGAACCAGCCTTGTGACCGGAAGGTTGCCGGTTTATGACCTTGGCCGACAGTATGTGACTGAAGTGCCCTTGAGCAAGGCACCTAATCCCCAACTACTCCCCAGGCGCCGTGGAAAGGGCTGCCCACCACCCAAGTGTGCTCACTGCCCCCTAGTGTGTGTGTTCATTAGTGTGCAATGCAAACACAGCTGGCTAATGGTTCTGAATTCAATTCAAAGGCATGTTAAAATCAGAACTGAAACGGAAGTATATACTGTCAATAAGGATGTGCTCAAAGAAATGCCAACTTTGTAATGTTTTGCTATGTTAATAATATTGAAGTTAGTTAACGTGAAGTTCACATTAGTGAAGTTCAAGTTCAGTAAAAACACTAATCACTCAATACATCCTCATTCTTGTTCAATGACATGCACAACTAGACTGTCTAAATCAGAGAATCTGATTTAAAAAGACAGGGTCCTGGGAAGATGGGCACAGGAACAGAGAGTCCTAAAAACACAGGGCTGTTTTACAGAAATTTCAATGAGGAAATAAAGGACCCTGGGAACATAGATGACCCCTTCGAGAGTTCTTAACAAACAGACAGTTTGAGGCAAGTATGCAATGATTTAACCATGCTCAGTGCTAACTGGTATCTTTGGGTTAAGGGGGAAAGTGTGTCAGATTTTTTGCCAAACAAACACTTTAACACTGACTATCCCTATTATGTCTAGATACAATGGACAATCATTTTAAAAGAAAAGGAAAGGAGAAAGTTCAGTGATGAAGAGCCGATGACAAATAATGACGCTGTTGTTAAGAGTTTTCACTACTAAATTTACACCCTGAGTCAGGCATACCGGTAAAGGAACATCGGTCAACATAAAAACAATGGTCAGTCACATCACATTTCCCCGCACTCGTCACAAATCCATAGAACAGCCAAACCCACTCCCATTTGTGACAATCCACCCAGTTCACACCCTCTTCAAAAGGCCAGGCCACTGAAAATAGCCTCCTTTTGCGTACTAGCTTCCAAGCTTTATTGCTTCAAGGAATACTCCAATGTTTTTCAGCTTACTGTCTGCTGCTTCTGTTTCAAACAGTTGATTACCACAGATAACTTTGATGCATTTGCCTGTACTTAGAAAGAGAACAGAAACGCTACTGACATAAAGGTCACTTATAATAGAAGACAATTGGCAGATGCTGAAACATCTTCCCTTTGGCTTCTACAATAGGTGTGCTTTCATTAAGGGTGAAAAGATTTGAATAGAATATCAAAAAAATCTAAGAAAATGAACATTTACAGCAGTGTATTAAAATTAAAAATGTATATATTGTTAATAAACCCAAACTGATGTTCGATTTCTCCCAAGTGTCTTGGTTTGGCTGCCTTTGACTGTCAATTATCAAAACAAAGCAACTTGGTGCATCCTATCTCTGTAAAAAAAGATGTTTTAACACTTAAAATATCAAAAAATCAAACCAAAATGAATCCTGACTTCAGAATCTAAAATGACATCATGTATCATTACACCCCCAGATTTGGCTCACTGGATTTTCTGTTATTTTGTAAGCACAGAAAAATTATTGTCCATACTAATCAATCACATACTACAAATGTGGCAGACAGAGAGCTGAAAAATGATGGAGTATTCCTTTAAGAAAAGAACCAGACTGAGGAAAGAAAAATTGCCTTCAAGCAGATTCCAAAGGCGTTTATGTTTGGGCATGCTCAATGTACTCTTAAAGCCAGCCGCAAGTTCGAGGCCTATGTTTTTTCATTATCAAACCCATTTGTACATCACATCAGGCCCATTGTTGTCTGCGCTGGCTGGAAAAGAAAAAAAGAAGTCCTCTCTTCTGAATGTCTGCACACGTAAAAAAACATCTGTCCATATGTCCCCGCTGACAATGACAGAGCATGTAAATCAAAAAAGTCTGTAATTACTTCCAATTGTTGGTCGTCTCCATCAAGCTGGACCAACCATTGTGGGATTTATGCTTTGCTTTTCTGCTTGTAGTGCAGCTTCAAAGCCCCTGGAAGATCAGTGACATAATGCGGACATAAAACAAGACTATGAGAAACAGGCCATGATGAGAATGGAGATCCTTGTCAGATGGTGGTGGTGGAACTTTTTGAAGGTGGTACATGAACCACAGCACAAGATTCAGTCCTAGAAAGCGTATGACAAACATAGATAGGTGAGCTTTTGCTGTAAACCAAGTCACCCTTGTTTCCAAAACCTCACCAAATCTGACTCAGCACCTATATCTTCTGAATTAATCTTGTCGTTCCTGACTTTTTTTTCACATTTTTAACAAATAAAAATTTTGACAAATAAATACATATTGCAGCTTTAATAACCTGCTATTTTGTTTACCATGTCACAACTTCTTATAGTTCCCAAAATACTTTGAATTGTGAATAAACCATTGGTTTACATTGTCAAGTTTACAACATTCTGATCTACACTTTATTAGTGTACTGCTGAATATAAAATATTAAAAAACTTTGTATGGTAGTATAATTTACCAGGTATTCTACTACTTAGTGGATGGCTTTTAATGCTTTTATAAAATGTAAGTTATAAAATTGCTAGTTTAGTCCTAAAATCTGATTTGGCTGGTCTACGTTTTAAGATATTTAAAATACTTAATATACAAACATATGAGTGCACACATCAGTTGAGTTCTGTATTCATATGGCAAGTTATTAAAAACCACGATGCTGGGCATGGAATATTCTTTGCTGCTTGGTAACCATAGCCTGCTGTTAAGAAATTACATTGCATGGTAAGAATTGGTTATTGAGAAATGAAGAATAATTTTCATCACATTGTATTTTTGTTGCCATGTAATAAAAGCTTATGCTTCATATTGTGCCTAAACAACACCATGCTAAACAGGTATGGTAAATGACTTTGATGAGAAGGACTCTATAGTATACATAACTACTTTTTAATGAGTAATAAATATAGTTTTATTATAACATAATAAAGAAAATAAATTCCTTGAAACCCTAAAGATCATGTGTGACTGTTTCATGTCAAGTCTCTCTCTTTTGTACATTGAAATATTCCACTGGCCTTGAGAGATGTAACTGTGTGAGATAAGAGCACTGGATGCACTTCAATACAGCCAAGAAATAAATCTACAGCACGTCATCTGAAACAAAAAACTCCTGATTGTAAATCCTAGACAAGTGCATGTTCAAAAAATGAAAATGTTCACCATATTTGGTTTGAAATGTTCTGCACCACTGTACAACACTACTTTCTGTGAGATATACAACACTATTTTAAGTTTTTCCATGAGCTTGAACTTTAAAATGCAAGTAATTTGCACCTCAAGAGTTTAAATAACTCCTTATTATGGAAGCATTAGGAAAATTCAGTGCTCTTAAGCAATGGTAATGCGAATATGTCATCAAAAGGCAGCTAGCTGCTGGAGAAAAACGCACTTGTGGTGGTTTTGAGGACTATACTACACTATAAGCTCAAGAAGAATATACAGCCAGTCACTTCGAGTCGAGATGAGGAAAATAATATTCTACAGTTCTCTTATCCTTAAAAGCCCCAAATGTCTTTCTTCTATTAATACTTTTGCGATTATGTGCCATTTAGTAAACGGCACTGGAAAAATAGACGCGAGGAGAAATAGGCTTGCAAATTGCCTGACCTTTGGGAAAATTACAAGTCAACATGTGTCACATAAGATCAAATGCGCTGGAAGCCATTTTCTGCAGGATATGGAGAATAAAGCTAGCAAAGAGAGCAATCATGCTCTATGTTTTCCCTTCAGACATCCTCAGGTTTCCTGCTTTATTATCCCCCCAGACTATAAAAGCAGCACAAGAAGATGGACATAAAGGTTAAGGAGATGTATGTATTTAGTGGAGGAACTGATTGAAGAAAATCGGATCAAAAGATAATGCCCTTCTAAGGATGCCAGCTTTCTTACGTAACAAATAGGATGAAACCGTGTGGCGCGAGTCAGTGAGTCTATGATGATTCTGTTCTAAATCCAGTCGCACGTAAAAGTTTGAACACTCCAAAGAAATTACATGTTTTGTTGATTTTCTTTATGAAAATCAGTTATTATCTAATCCAGGGGTCGGCAACATGCGGCTCTAGAGCCACATGCAGCCCTTTCACTGCCATGTTGTGGCAGTGAAAGGGCTGCGTTATAAAGAATTAGATTTTTAGGTAAAAATAAAATAATCCTCCTTTGCAGTAAAATAAAGCTCTGCTGATCGTTTTAACACAGCCAATTCACCCTTTAACTCTGAAGATCACTGTGCAGACTGCTGATCACCATAGAAACACAGACAACACAGTCTCACCTAGCTAGTAGTGAAAAGGCAAAGAGAAAGATTTAAGACGAACATCGATAATTTGGAGATGAATGGACTTGTTTACATTTATAAGCACTCAAGCTGGTTTACTGACGTTTAATCTGCAATAAGAAACTGTCCAACACTAAAAAGTCATTAGCTGAAGTCAGCTTCTCATTCACCAGCTTCTTGGTCAAATTTTCCTGTTCCACCTTAAATGGTACAGCAGTTAAACGAGAAAATTCAAACAAGAGACTGAATGAGAAGCTTATTTCAGCCTCATAAAAAGTCCAGCATTGAGAGACATTTTACAAGAAACTGTTCCACTTTTGCGGAAAAGTTTCCTGTTGGAGATGTGAGAAAAGTGGCTATAGCTGAGCTAAAGCTTAAAGCAGAGCAAAGTAAGTCTGCGTTTGTTTATATTTTTTAGCCTACATAGTACATTAGCACATACTGAGACATACTCAAAACCTACACACTTATAAGATGGTAAAACGTTATTTCAACAGATGAACATAAAATGTTGTGGCCACTAAGGCGGATTGATCTTTGTTGAAAGGACAAAATGGCTCTTCTTAATATTTGTGTTGACCTAACCTGACGTTCACTAACCTAACAGTGACCTGAGCCTCAAGCCAAAAGAGGGCCATCAAAACGAAACGTCATAAAAAAAAAGAATCACAAAAAGAAATGCATCTTGTCCACAGCTCAGCATAGAAATCCATCAGAAACTTCTTGTATTAAGTGGGATCCACATTATGCACTGGTTTCACAATAGCTTCAAAAAACTTCCTCACACTTACGTTGATGTCCAGGCTGCAGAGACTGAGAGAGTCCACATCTCTCTTTCTTTGCTTCCTCTTCTTCTGTGAAGACAAAACCACATATGAGAAACATTAGCATGCAATAATGAAATGTACATTTTCCCCCTAAACAGACAAGCATAATAAAACTGAAAAAAGAATGATGTATTCTAGGCAAACACAGCTCATATAGCACACAAGCACAAAACTTCACCTAAGCTCAGAAGCCCTGAATAAGAGCCCTAAATAACAGCACTAACTGTCACCTACGCAGTTTCTTTACCTCTTAAATAAGGACCCTTCCCACATCTCTCTGCTGTGATCAGTTGCATTTATGCACATTCATTACAATCATTATATTACTGTCGCGTTAGCAAAGAAGAGGTGGCACCGAGGCGTGTTAAACCAATAGAAATGCTATTTTATTTGGCAGCTCACACTTACAGTGTAGAGTGGAATCCTTGGTGGTCAGCCACAGAACTGCCCACCCATCAATTTTTCAAATAAAAAAGAAGGCAAACAATTACTAGCCAAACTTGCTAGCTAGGTTAAACATCACACACTTACAGCCCAATGTTAAGGAATTCAACTTAAGAAAGAAGGACAATTAAACACCATAAGTAGAGTGAGGTATACAAATGAGCAAACAAGTCACCACTGTCCTTTATATATGTCAATTTTACATAAAACAGTAAATTTTTTTGAGGAAAAACCTTCTAAATCATTCTATTTCTGTTGTAATTCACTGAGTACACCTTCTTATATTCACATATACTCTTTGTCCATTTTATCATGTCTATTTACCATATATGAGCACTTTGTAGTTCTACTATTACAGACTGTAGTTCATCTGTTTCTCTGCATACTTTGTTAGCCCACTTTCACCCTGTTCTTCATCGCTCAGGGCCCCCACAGGACCACCACAGAGCAGGTACTATTTGGGTGGTGGGTCATTCTCAGCACTGCATTGACACTGATGTGGTGGTGGAGTGTTAGTGTGTGTTGTGCTAGTAAGAGTGGGTCAGATACAGCATTGAAGAACAGGGCGAAAAAGGGTCAAAAAAGTATGTAGAGAAACTGATTGAATACAGTCTACAATTGTAGAACTACATAGTGCACATATGATAAGTAAACCTGATAAATGGACAGTGAGTGTATGTAAAAGAAGGTGTACTTAATGAAGTGACCAGTCAGTATAAACGTGCTGTGCAAAAGACCTATGCACATTATTTAAAGTCATTTATACATTTATCATAAATACAAATAAGCATAAATATGGTAATACACACACACACACACACACACACACATATATATATATATATATATACAAATATATGTGTGTGTGTGTGTGTGTGTGTGTGTGTGTGTGTATAGTAATTGTGCATTAAAATGTGCAGAACTGTTTTCTCTGTTTCTACAGTTAATTTAAGATTATAACATTATGAATGTGATGGATGGACAATATATTTATTACAGGATTAGCCTGAATATCAGATCCAGTATTTTCTACCAATAATGATTTAATAAAAAAGATTTTATTTCTGATTTAAATTTCACTCCACCACAGCCAAGAGGACTTTTTCTGTAACCTTTATGACGAGATGGCACAGCCCACAGTCAGCAAGTTTGAAGCTGCACTAGTTACCCAGCGTGTTATGTAACAGGAGCAAGCTGACATTTGTGTAAATGGACCTCAGCAAACACTGACACGTATAAACTGGGGCAAGAAAACACATTCCAAAACAGACAAGCATCTCCCCATCTCCGAGCCCACTTAAGAATGCGCTTATCACAGCTAACTAAAACACACATTGGGCTTGAGTTAATTCCAACTTGCAGCAGTAGAATAAGCACTCCCTGGGAGTTCATAAAACTGCAAAAGCTTCAGGCTGTATACTCAAAAATGATGTGTTAACTAATGAAACACTTTGTGTCATTACTGTTTAAGCACATTTTGTGTCAGGCCACAAAGACCACAGCATATGAGAACACAGTTATGTGTTAATTATCATCAGAACACATTGCCAGTGTTAGGAGTGCCTTTCTTAACTGGAAAAATACACTTTGCATTGTTTTAACCAAAAGAAGTCACAGTTTTCACCAGCAATAACAAGCATGGTGCAATTTAGTAAAATACAGCAAGAAATTCTGTAAGAAGTGCAGAATCTATATGTTCAATCCATACCACATTTGAGTTAATAAATAGAAAAGGAAGTATTCCATTATGATTTGGATTAGATGAAAAGTTTATCAATGTGCATAGTTTTGCAGAAACAGAAAAAAATTCTTTATATTTTTATATCAAAAAAAGTGAAAACATCAGACATGCTCTCATAGTTGCTGATACAGAATGTAGATCGAATGTGAAGGTAATTCATTATGTAACAATTAATCCCTGGTGGTTGCTAAAGTGTTGCTAGGCCATCACTACGGTATCCTAGGTAGTTGCTAAGATGTTGATGTGCCATTGGGGCAGTGTGTGAGGCATCATTTGTAACAGATGTCACCATTCTTTCCTATGGGAATGAATCGTGTTTGAACAAACCTCTGTACAAAAATCGTACATGGTCCCAAAAGCACAAGTGCACTATTATAGTATTATGCTACTATACTATTATATATAGGCTCTATGATCTTGGAAAGTTTTGTGGCTCTAGCCATAGAAGAAGAAAGAAGAAGAAAAAAAAAAAAGGAAGAACCCCTTCAAACCCCTGGCTTATCACATACTAAGGCTTATTATTCAGTAACTGCAGGTACATCAAAGCAAACTTGCTGAGCCATTCTTAGGTTATAGAAATGTGTAATAAAACTTTGGGCCCGCTGGTGGGCCCTGGCCTTTTAAGGGATTCATAATATTTTATACAAGCATACCTACACATTTCTGCTACAAAAGAAAATGTAAACTTTGTTTCCAACATCTAATGTTTGCAAACAATTTAGCCAGGAGCAAACTCAGTGCAAATGTATTTACTGATTGTTGAGTGATTTGTAACAGCCTTTGAAAAGTCAGCCAAAAATTAAAAAATTTTGATTTATTTTGCCTCATGAAGTGCATTTGTAAAGAGGTAAATGTATGAATAGGAATACGAGACACATATCAGTTGTTTTTTGTATCAATACTCTGATTAAACAAAGCAATAAGCCCAGGAAAGGATGGCATGCCCACTCAAGGTAAGAGGAAAGGACCTGTCCCAGGTGGAGGAGTTTAAGTATCTCAGGGTCTTGTTTATGAGTGATAGGGAGGGGGAACGTGAAATCGGCCGCAGGCTGGGGCAGGCAGCAGCAGTAATGTGGTCGCGGTACCGGACTGTAGTGGTAAAGAGGGAGCTGAGCCATAAGGCTGTTTACCAGTTGGTCTACATCCCAACCCTCACCTGTGGTCATGAGCTTCAGGTAATAACCGAAAGAATGAAATTGTGGATACAAGTGCCAGAAATGACCTTTCTTCACAGGGTGGCGAGCTACACTCTACTCAGTAGGGTTAGGAGCTCGGTCATCCAGGAGGAACTCAAAGTAGAGCCACCACTCCTCCACACTGAGAGGAGCCAGTTGAGGTGGATTGGGCTGATGCCTCCTGACCGCCTCTGGTTGTAAGTTTACCAGGCCTACTGGGACGAGACACCAAGGTCATCCTAGGACCTGCTGAACGGATTAGATCTCCAAGTTAACCTGGAAGCTCGGGGTCCCCAAGACTGAGATGCAAGAAGTCGCGGGGGACACAGTCGTCTGGGATTTTCTGCTCTCCTTACTGCTACTGTGACCCCAGATGATGATAATGATGATAATAATAATAAGCTCTTACTGATTTGAACTGTGCTCTAAAAAAACTTGCACAGTCACTCAGAAAAAAACTGCAAGGAACTGCAAGGAAGTCTCATACGTCTTTTGTACACTGTTAGAAAACACAGAAGCAGACAGAGAGCCGAGATTCTGTATGCTGATACATTTTACTGTGGCCAGTGCCGTAACTCCGCTGGAGGCAGATTTAAACAAGTTAAATGGGCCATTAATACATTATCACAATGGACCGCTGGCTAAGTTTTATTTTTAAGAGTGTAGGTACAAAGTAATTCAGGGCGGTTACAAATATGTTAATCCATTTTCAGTTTATTAGAGCATTTAACAATAGAAACGTCTAATATTTTACAATAATTGTGCTCTATATTGTCCCAATCTAATACTGTATTCACAAGCCAATATTAAAACACTAGCCACAAGCTAACAGGGTAGCCTGGATACAGCAATACGAGATGATACGCTGTGATACAATCCAATACAAAATGTTGTATTCTTACATCCGCAAATTACATATGTAATTACGTAATTACACTTGAAATATACAGCAAAACAAAAAGTAATAACTCACAATGTTAAGGGGTTAAAACGTTTGCTTTAAGAGTGCATAAAAGTACACTGACTGGGGATAATGGAACACTCCAAAACACTCAGCTTATCAAAGCCGTAATGTGTTTGTATCTGTGGTAACAGTTGACTGTAAATTTAATGATGGATCATCTTTATGGCCTCCTTCACTATTGCAGAAGCAAAACCAGTTGCGATACTGATTGTTAATAGAGCAGTTTGTTTAAATTGATACCATCCGCTGCTCCCCTTCACTATACAACACAGGGGTCTAGAGTGTTATTGTTGCTCCATAACTGTTTATTCTCCATGACAACCAGCATTTCCCAGCGCTGAATTTCTGCATCCTGCTACCGCTCTGGCCCAACGGCTACACAGAGGTCAGCCTGAGGAGTAAAACAATGGCACACGTGAAGCATGGAGAGTGGGTCTAGTGCCTATGACCTAAGCACAACCCTCCCATAGTATACATTCACAGGTATGGTCTTGACATAAACAGCACTTTGCCATAATGCCAGGAAATCCATGATCCAGCGCTCGTGTCCAACAACAACACAGTCGTATTGTGACCAGTTTAGATGTATGAACGCTAGGTTTGCACAGACCTATAATAAGGTCATGCCATTATCAATGTCTTTTTGGGTGTGAAGATTGTGGTGTTAGACCACGAAAAGGGCACAGGTTCACGTCTTTTCGGTTCACCTACGTAGTACAGGAAACTTTACTGGTGCATGAAAGGTCTGCAGGAGATAAGCAGGTCTACAGAAGCCATGCTTGAAACCTACCACCTTCACACTGAAAGAAAAAGCTGCATCATACTCAAAATGAAACCAAGTCGAGGTTTTGGGGATCACACTCATCAAAGAGTTAGCAAACCAAGACCGTTAACTTGTGTGGGAGAGAATCAGTGATTAGAGTGATTAGTCAACATCAGTGAGAGTGAAGCTCTAAGAGTGACATTAAACCCCAGTAAAACCCCTTGTGTATGACACAGACAATGCCGGTTCACCTACAGAGATAAAGCACTTACTACAACACTGTGCAACAGTTAAAATCCAGCCCTTGGATTCTATTTCAAAATGGCCATTAAATACAAGTTATTACAATTTTAGAAGATTTTCTGAAGAGATTAGACAAAGATAATAAGGAAGGGGAAAGTAAATGGAAAAACAGGAGTTTCCAGAACTGGAATTTAAAAGATACAGACAAAATGGGACTCTTAACAACTGTAAAAGATCTGGTAGACCACCAGAACAGTCACCATCACATACACAGTGCTTAAAGCTGGGAGAAAATCAAGCTCATTTCTTGCTTGCATAGGCAACTGTTACTTCTTTAGTCCTCTCACTGAAGCATTTAATTTAAGTAACAACATTTTCACTTGAGTTTGGGTTTCTGCGACTCTTCTACACATGTCCACGTCTTTTAAAAGCCAAAAGCACACATTCCAACCTCCTGAACTCACGCTAACCACACTCCAGGTGTGAAAATGTGAACAACTGATGTACTGTACAAACACGTCCCATCCTTACACATCAATGTTCTATCTCTGGCTGCTGAATCACTACTTGATTCATGACTTCTTCTTACTGCTATTAAACATCATTGCCCAGAAGTTTCTCTAAGACTTCCAGCTTTCCCCTTGCCACCCACTGGGAGCACACACACTGCAGTAACCTGGGCCAAGTCCTCTAGCCAGAGGGGAAGAAAAGACTGCAATTGAGAGGGGCTGGGGAGTCTCAACCTTAATGAACCGCTTCCATTTAGACAAACACGCATTCCTCCAAAGAGCTCGAGGGTCCTCTGCTGCGCACTTAAAAATAAGGGTGCCAAAAAGGCTTCCTTGGATGGCGGCCATAGAAGGACCACTTCTGATTCCGCAAAGAACCTTTTAATGGATGGTTCTTAAATGAGATATGTGTGTTTGAGATGTTTTGTAGCAGTTGTAGTTGTAGTACAAATCTTTGTACTTTTTTATTCATATTTTAAATTCATTGTCACATTTTAAGGCTTATAACTCTTGGAATCAAGGGGTTAACTTTTTTTTTTTTAGAACTGTATGTCCAAGCCAAGAGACGTTTAGGAATCTTTCTATTGAGAGTGAATAGAGCACATACAGATCACTTCAGCCTTTTAACATTAATTTGCCTCATTTAATCAGGACCAGGTGAACTACAGTACAGGGTTGGACAATTAATCGTGTTTATATCGAAAATACTTTTTTAAAATCACATAAGCTGCGATTTTAATCATATATTACATCAAACATCCAAATGATATTTTACATTGTATATCTGGAGCTTAATTTACAGATAAATCCAACACTGGTCAGTAAAAATTAAAACTAGAAAACAGTCCTACTATAGTGATATAAATGAGCAGAGGTTAAAGGGCACCCACAAAAGAATCCTGTGATTATATGGGAATTTCTATTATGCAACAAGATAAATTGCTCTAAAAAGTTGACCTCAGTCGTAATATATTCACACAGATGGGACAAGCCTATACAGGATATAATTACTGTCCAAAGAAGAGCAAGCATCTCCAAAATGGTAACTTTATGTGAGTTAATGTAAATAGTGTAAATATAATAATGTAAATATTCCAAGTGATTTTGGAGCATTTCTATTGGTCCATTCATCATGAAATTTTCACACAATGTAAAGAACAACTGCCATATTCAAATTATTTAGAAAAATAAAAATCAACAGAAATTGAGATGCATGTTTTTCTTCGGACAGCGTTGACGTGACATCTCAGAAGGCAGTAGATCCTTGACCTTTACTTCACAACTTTTTATAACTATTCTGACCTCTAATATGATTCCCTTGGACTTCTTTAAGAAAAGGTTCTATGCACAATGGAATATCAGAGCTCACCTTGTAAGTTCTTCAATTTGACTATTTTGGTATTCAGAATGATAAAACACTGAATAATCAAATGCGACTGGTGGAACTATTCACGCAGCAGTGGAATACAGACAAAAAAGGTTTGAAAATAGCCAGAAAGTTTTATATTGACCAAAAAAACATGCTTTCCTGAATATTATTATAATTGATTATAATGTATTATAAAATTCCAAAATGTATTAGACATATTTCCTCTAACAAAAATACAGAAGGTTCCAGTGTGAAAACATAGTATGTTCTCCATCAGTGCAACATCTCACTGGAGAGAGTGTGATTTGTTAAGATGACACCACGCTCTGGGTTGTTCTCCTTCACTCTCAGTGTCTGAATGTCACCTCCTGGGGGTCGTTGTGAAGGTGAGAAGAAGGGCAGCAGAGCAGGTGCAGACATTGCACTGTCTCTCTCTCCAAGCTCTTCATGAAAAAGGAAAGAGTGCATTTGCACCTCACAGATGGAGAGAATCTCACTACCTTAAAACCCTACAGGGGCTATTTGTTCCCTGTTCAGAAAGAGATTATTGAAAAATATCCTTAACCACAAACACACAGGAGGTGATGCGCTGTTTTACTGAAACATGCTAACTTTGTTGCCTCAATTATGCGACTCAAGCGCAACTCTTGCAAACATTATTAAGTACACATTTTATGAAACTTCCTCGCAGTTAAAACAACAAAATCAAATTGACACAGTTTCCCCTTTTCCCCAAATGTAGTTGATCAGCGAAGACGTGTGATGTTTGAAGGCTGCTTCTGAGCTACTGGCTAATGTTGCTAACGAGTAAAGAAAGGGACACTCGTATTAACGAGTTCTGAACATGTTTTGATAAAATTGTTATTATCCATGTGCAGCTTCCTCTTAAAAAACAAGAAGAGCAGGTGACACTATCTGAACTTATGGTGCTTGTTCAAATTTTGTTATTTTCTGCTCTAATTTTATAATTTTTTTCCAAACACATCCTAAAATCTCATTACCGTAACATTTTTTCAGATGAAACTGAGCACTTAAGTCACTTCATTATACTAAATGTATAACATTGCCAGTTCATGGCATGTATTCAACTTAAAACAATACAATAAAGTGATAATGCTTCTTTTATTTGTCAAATTAGGTTTTTATATTGATCAAGTATCTCATTACCATAACCTGTGACCTGTTTTTTCAAATAAGCATTTTCCTTTTTCGCAACAAAAACAAACTAATAACATAAAACACCATCCAGGAGACAAAATGCACACTTTACATGAGA
Organism: Colossoma macropomum; assembly: GCF_904425465.1. Classification (NCBI taxonomy): domain Eukaryota; kingdom Metazoa; phylum Chordata; class Actinopteri; order Characiformes; family Serrasalmidae; genus Colossoma; species Colossoma macropomum. Next base: position 7,517,980 of record NW_023494810.1, on the reverse strand, counting down.
AAGTAATACAATTTCTCCTAAAATTTCAAGGTTATATGAATAAAATTGATGTGTTACGGTAATGAATTAAAGGAAAAACTGACAGACTGACCAAAATTTACAAAACGCAATCATTTATCATAATTCTAAAAGCAACTGTTTGGTTAAAAATCAAATGGATTCAGTTTCTCTATATGTATTTGATCAGCAAAGACACAATTAGTTGGCCAAAGTTTGCTTGTTTAGCTTTGATCCTATTTAGTTCTGGAGCTATTAATGTAGCTAACAGGAAACTAAAATCTAACGCTTGTCTAAAATGGGTGAAGATATTAAGCCTCATTGACTTGCTGAGGTGGAAAAAGTTCAGACTCTGAGATCCACAACTGCTGTATGTAGCTACACAATGTACTGTCCATTTATATAATTAAAAATATACCATAAAGTGTCAGAAAGTTGTGTAATTGTGTCAAATTAACCATACAGACTATACGGTTTAGCTGAGCTAATACTCATACGCACTATAAGAATTTTATAAAAAGAGCATAAAATCAGCATCTACATAAATCCCATAAAGCCTATAACACTATATATCGTAGGTTGTGCGTAGCTGGGGCCTAAAGTATGCTACACTCTTCTTATAGCTTCAAACTGCTAGCTGCTTGTTGCTAATAGTTTTAGCTTGTATCAGCTGGTCTGTTGAGTCAGTCACAAAGTGCATTAGAATGCTAATAAACACGACGTGGCATCCCACCGAGGGTAAAATCCAGATTTCACGTTGGCTACTGCTGTTTTCACTTTCTTAAATTCTTTTTGTCCATTATAAACATACAATGACATACAGTGTCAAAAACACATAGATCATCTTACGCATCTTATGTGATGCCTTAGACATCTAAGGCAAAATTAAAGAAGGAAACTTCTGTCATTAAATATGTTGGCTGTTTTGGAGTAAAGGGAAAATTGTGTAAACCTGACCACAGTTTACACCAGTTTACTGGAAGATGCAAGTGAAGCCAAGTGAAAGCCTTTTCACCCATCTTCTGGATGAAGCATAGCTTTATGCTTTCTATGAAGAGTAAGTTCCCAAGGAATAAAAAAGGGTCCGAATGTCAAACACCACACTGAAAATATGGTATTTTCTTCCCCATTATGTCTGGAAGTAAAAAAGGAAATTTTGAGAACTTTGGAAACGCAAAAGGAAAGCAAAAGGGGGACACAAAAAATACTTAAGATATACTAAAGTTCATGTAAATATTTAAAACTCTTTTCTCAAAATGCTGATAATAAGTATTTTCACTAGTGGTGTCAGGCTTTTGGGCCCTACTCCACTGTGCTTAGCCAGGGCCATCACTTATCTCCTTGGTGCATCCTTCACTCAAGGGCTAGCTCTGCTGAGAGAGAGTGAGCAGTTTTGTGTGTCTTTGGGCGTGCAAACAAAATATCTCTGCAAGTCAGCTACTGCAATTTGAATTAATACAGCTAAACAGCTTAAAAACCTAACTACAGCCGGTACTGTACATCTGTTACAGTCGTTTCTGTAGGATATTTGGTTAATGTGTTTCTCCACAAATTGAATGCACAAAAGACACCATTTGACAGTAGTTATCTCCACATCTACCGGTGTGTGTCTCGACATAACTTGCAAAGACCGACAACAACAGGAAATTCAAGGGCTTTCATGTTGGAATGTGCTACTGAGCAGATGTCAATGGAATGAATGGAAGTTGATGCTGTTCACTTGGTCCAGGTGTAATTAGTCTATGCATTCTATCTACGGTTTCCCAGGCAGCAAGAGCTTAAAGTCATCCTTACTAGTCTGCTAGCCTTTCTTACTAATTAACTGACTAACCACATGAGGTTTCCCTCCACAAATGAAAAATTCGGTTCATTTGCAGGTTTTTAAAGCTGGTACTGCAGGGAGTCAAAGAAAATGGGGTGTAACCTACACTACATTGGCTGTAGGCCTCTCAATTAAAAAGGTAGATAAATGGGGGATGAATGAAGCAGAACTCTCTAAGTTACAAGGCTTTTTTCTCTAACAAGAAAATTGCATTGTGAACTTACACTCCCAGGATGGCAGATAAAGCTTAGCTTTTATCAGCATAATTCTCTACACTTTCATGAAGGTAAGTCAAGATGGCTTTTCTGTTTTTCCAGGCAGGCAAAAAGGGCAGATATTTCATCCCAGTGTCCAAGTCTGTTCCACCCTGCTGTACTCTGAAGCAATTCTTGGAGACATGTTTAAAAGTATCCAGAAACCTCTTCTAATTAGTAAATCCATGTGCACCAATTGCTGAAACAGGTGTTCAACTGCAAAAGCATTGCCAATAGCATGGGAGGCTCTGGAGCAGCCGTACATAAGCCATTGCCCAATCACCATGCCCGATACCAAGCACTGGCTAGAGGGGTACAAAGCCCCCCAGCATAGAACTGAGGAGCAGTGGACCATTCTCTGGAGCAATGGAATTCCATCCAACACCTTTTGGACAAGTTGGAGTAACGTTTGAGACCCAGAACTGATCATCCAACATCACTGCCTCACCTCATTAAAGCTCTTGTGGCTGAATGCAATCAACTCCTCACAGCAATGTTCCAAAATCTAGTGTAAAGCCTTCACAGAAGAGTCGAGGCTGTTACTGCAGCAAAGAGGGACAAACTCCCTGTTATTAACTTTGATTTCAGTAGAAGTGTTGGATGAGCGTCCACAAACTTTTGGACAGATTAGATTTTTAAATTAATAGTCTGATTGGCTACCAAAAAGCCTTTGTAGAGTCATGGCTGCTTTCCATTGTACATTAGCTGTTATCTAGTGGGCAAACAACCCAGAGCACTCTGCAGATGTAGTGTAGCTTGGGGGTAAGATTTAACAGGGAAGTACGACACACAATAACGCATTTGGTCAGGAAGCTCAGCTTCTCTAATTTAATTTGGAATTTGATGTGTCATAAACGTATAAGAGGCAACATGTTCAGTCTTAAAGGGCTAAGTTGGTATACAGGCCCATATACACTGCACAGCATGTGGTGGCCTAGTGGACATTCTTATTTTGCTTCACCATACACTTATTTACATACATTCACCTCAATGTAACAGTGGTGTCTCTGGGTCATCTAGGATGCTACATGTACTTTCCCATTTAGATGGGTATTTTCCAAAGTAACTTGTTGTTTCACTCTTGGTTACATAACAGCACAGTGCCAGTGCATAAGGCAGCCTACACTGTTGTATTTTAAATGTCACTGGGGACAGCAGAACTTAAAGAATTGTGCAGGTTCATTCTATTTTTTATTTTATTTAAAAACTACTTAAAATGTTGTAAACTGGAAAATTCCAGTTCTAACATCTGATTAGCTGAGTCACATTACAAGTTATTGCAAAACACATCTACAGTGGTGTACAAGGGTCCACTTATCTGGACAACAACTGTGTTTCTACTTGTTAAAACACCATATAACAACATAAACATACACAAACATTAATGCATTAACAAGTAAAAAGAATCTTTTTTAAAAGATTTTTTCTTGTAAGCTGGTTTTAAGATTTGGTTAAAGTTTGGTTCCAGATTTCTCCTGGATGACCCCAGCCATTGCATCCATCACCACCACACTAGGTTTAACCTAACAATGTACTCATTAGCCAAACCAGGTACTGAATGATAGCTACAAATAATGCTGGGCTGCCATCGCTACTTATTGTATTAATGTGATTTTTCAAAATTCACACAAAATTAGTTCATAGTCAAACAAAGACATTGCTGGCGTTCTCAAAACAATGGACTGTCCACCCCTGAGTCCAGACCCCAACATCACTGAATGTGTTTGGGGCTTACTTGGATCATGAGCAGCAGAAAAAACAACCAACTTCTAAATATAAATAAAAAATAAAAATATCTCTGGAGATTTCTTTGAAAAACTGAATGCAAGTTCCCCTCAAAGAATTTAAGCTGTAATAAAGGCAAAGAGTGGACACACTAAAACAGAAAATTATATTATATTTAGTTAACACATTAGAAAAACATTTTGGAGTAAGATTCTGTTAAATATGTTCTCTGCTTTCTTTTCTCAAACTAAAAAATGAATCACTTGTGCTAATAAATGAAGGGTGGTCCTTCACTTTTGTGCAGTAATCTATGTGTGTGACTTACTTCCTGATGTGATTTATGTGCTAATATTAGCAATTTCATGAGATATTCCTGGAACCAAACAAAAAAAGCTTTTTTATACTATGATGTTTTGTTATGTTGTTATGGGAGCATGAAGAGTCCAGAAGTTTACACAAAGGCTCTTGCTACTACTTTTGTACACTCAGAGAACAAATAAAGCAGCCTGATTGTGAAACCCAGCAGATGATTCTTCAGATGCACTTATTACAAGTAAATCAACCAAGGTTTAAAACAGATTCTCAGTTTCTTATATTTAATTTAGTAAGAGAATTTCTTACACTGAACATAACGGTTCCTAAATGGTTCTTGGCTTGGATGTAAGGTTCTAGGATGGTTCCGAATGCTATAGAATCTTTGCATAAAGGTTCTTTACACCTGAAGATTAAATGTTCTTCACACTCACAAATCTGATTTACAAAAATGGTTATTTTGAAAGAAACCAATCAGCATCTTTCAGCATCTTCTACAGTATGCAGTGAACACTACCTGAAACTGCACAAACTGTAACTGACGTTACGTAACCATCCTTAGTACTAAACTAGCTCATACTAACAACCAGTCACAGTCACCTCACTCACCTGATGAATGAAAAGACAGCACCCCATCATTAGGAACTATTGTAATGTTCCTCAATCCCCAAATCACCTTGAAAATTCACACTGGCGACGTTTCCACGCAGTCTCGCCCTCACCCATCAGCCGGCACAGGACACACTGAGGTAATAGTGAGTGAGTGAGTGTGTGAGTGTGTGTGTGTGTGTGTGTGTGCACGCTAAAGGAGACAGGGCCTCTGCGCGACAAACAGGATGTGCGAGAGGGGAAGCTGCAGCAGTGCTATATCGGGGTAAAGCAGGAGCTAACCTTGCTGTTTTTGTTTGTCATTTGGCAGCTGGCGTCAGGACTCCTTCAGACGCCCTGAAGCAGCGGGAGCTATTCCGCCGATTTCCCTTTAAGTGCACTGTGCACTGAGCCACAACTATTTTTTTAGAATGTAGGCCTCTAGCCTTCTTAGGATTTTAAAGGGGAATCCTATTGACCTTTCAAGATTTTTGTATAATTCAAAGGTTGAGATGTAAACAGGTAATTTAGAGTGGTTTAATGTGAAATTAAAGCACATTGCAGTGCACTTGGAATTTCTTTCCAGTGATGGTGATCCATCATGCAAATGTAACCATTTTATTTTCTATCCAAAATGCCCTGTGAACCTACAGGTGTCTTCTGGGTTTTTATATGAAATGTTGATGATGGTAAAATAGTGGTAAATCTGAAAACATGAGATTCTTTTAGATGTATTTGCCTTATAGCACCCTATATGTACTTCTCTGTTATGAATAGAGAATAAAAAAAAGAAGATTTAGGCCAAAACCTTTCCAAAACTATCGTTAAACAATGTCTCAGGCATTAGGCAGCATATTCATAACCTGCTCACATAATAGCTTTTTGCAATGGAGCATCTAGAGGCTGTAAACTCTTCGGATGTCTGGGTCCTATGATCACCATTGTGAACAATTCTGACTCGCTGGAACAGAACATTTCAACATCAAACCACTCAGAAGTGCTTTGTTTAAAATTCAAACATTTAGTTATGCAGAAATTCTGAATTCCCTTTAGTACAGGGTGGACATTTAATGAGTTAAAAAAAGTTTTAAAATTGCTTTGAAAAGTTGCTAAATTTGTGGAACAGTTTGTTGTTCAAAAGAATATGTAGGACTATTCTAAAGCGCCAATCACACAAAGTGAAATCTGGCTAAAAAAGCCAATTTTCTTGAATGGAAAAGGCAGCAAGTCAACAAAAAAATGATTTGCTTCCCATAGTGTTTCACTTACTGCCAAGTTAATCTAACTGAAGTCTAATGCTGCGAATTCATAAACCTTAGAAACGTCAGGCAATAGAAAAAAAGAGGGCTCTGGCATCTTTTTTCTGGAAAACATGAAACGGATAAATCAGTATTCCTTAGTCCAAATGATGTTGCTTGTGTTAACCAGATACTGTTAACTGTTTACTGAACTATACATTCCCTCCAAAACCATGTGTACTCTCCAGCCTTTCACTCCACCCCTGACAGTGCGACCGTGGCTTAAGGCTGAGCAAACTCACGGCTTTGAATGAAGTAACAGGATTAGCCTAAAAGACAATCAAACGCATCAAAAATTATTTCAGAAAATGGATAATCTACAGGATCCAACCTATAATCAGATTTAAATGCACAACCCATTTTCTCTGTTACTCGGTGTTAATATTTCAATCAAAAGCATTTTCACATGTTAACAAAAGTTAGCGTAAATGTAGATCAAAGCGAATGAATCTAAAAATCTGATCCAATATAACACATGTGCATACCAATACTTGTTGTGAGAACAGGAAGCTGGGAAATCTCTGTGAAACTTCCTGGAAACAAAATGGCTTCCTGCCAGCATTTCCTGCATGAGGAGTTGTAGACCTGCCCAGAACACCTCAGGTCTGTCTGATCACTTGCAGTACACGTGATTACAATGTGGATTCATTTAAAATGGATATGCAATGAAAACATCACTATAACAAGCCAAAAAGTAGGGCATGTGACAGTGGTTAAGAGGTGTAGCTTGCAAGTGCCTTACAGCTTGGGGCTCACTAAACATGTGTTTGGTTTGGCTTTTGGAAATTGTGAAGAAAAGTCTTTAAAGCAGCTTTGAGGGTAATATTTCACAGTTGTGCCTCATGCCAATTTAGCACCATGAAGCCTGGGGTGAATATCATATATCTTGCATATGACACAAACAGGCTTTTAGCACATTTATCACATTCACCGAATGTGTAAAACAGCATTAATCAGACAGCTACAAGCTGCTTAGTCTTGCGGTTATCTTAGAACATTCAAATGAATCACGACTCAGCACTTGAGTTGACCTGAGCGTTTGTAACTTCGGGTCACCATCAGGGCAGAGTATTACGGACTGCCACGTCCCAGTAATGATGGATTGGTGAAACATCTTCGTCTCTGGGTGAAGGAGGATCAAGTCTGTAAAAAGTACAAAGTAGGCCAGCGGGAAAATAGAAAAGTTCTAAGTCAAAACATGTTTCCACCAGTTGAGCCCTAACCTCTGAACAGCAGAAGTACAGTCCCTCATGTAGATTCTCCACTGTTCTGTAATAGACAACTGAGAACATGATGGTCATTTTGTAGTTTGGCATTATTATCCTGATGAACCCTGGACCTGAGCCGTTTTTCTCTATGGGAAAACTTAAAGTCTTTTTATAAAAATCGGCCCTGTTGTGCTCTGTAGTTATCCGGCAAGCTTAAATATTTAGTTCTACACTTTTTTATACCCCTGAAAATCACTGATTTGAATCATGAGAGGGTAAAGTAATTGCAATAGCAACACAGCTACAAACATTATATGCTACAGGCATGCTAACTTTCTTGAGCATTTAATTGAGCATTTTTATCATAAGTCTGGCAGTCTCAACAAAATGGGTGGTATTGTTCATTGATGGGGACAATTTTCGAATCCTTATTTGGTCTTACTGCTGACTACAAAATGACGTATGACCTCAGAGATCTATCACCACTGTATACGTGATAATTTATGTTAAGTCCAGCATCATGTTTCTAAGCAATAAAGCACAACAAGGAATGTGTTATCATGTATAACATCATGGCAGTGATTTGGTCAGGAACAACCAAAACCGAGTACAATAAAGCCGCTTTTCCACCACATGGTACTGGCTCGACTCGACCCAACTCTACTCACCTTTTTGGTTTTCCACTAGGCAAATCTGGTAACTGGTACTGGATGCTAATTTTGGTACTACCTCTGTCGAAAATCCAAGCTAGCTGAACCGATACCAAAAGGTGACGTAAAAATGGTACAGATGACTGATTGGTCGGAGAGAATTGCGTTAGCTAACGTTAACGTGCTAACATTAGCTACCAGGTCAACATACCCTCTTGCGTCGCCTTTTTTGAGCAACCAAAATCGTCTCATCACCTGAGCTCTGATGTAGTATTTCCCAAACTCTCCTGATTTTTTCAGCAGACTTTTGTGTTGCTGCTATCACCCTCTTCTGAAAAAAACATTTTCTCCTTTACGTCAAAGCAGTTTCAGCTGTTGCCGCTATGATGACCAGCTACATGGGGTAGTAGTATATCCGCAGTGGAAACAAAGTAGCTGGTACCAAAAGAGAGTTGAGTCAAGCTGTACCATGCAGTGGAAAAGTGGCCTAATATAGTCATCACAGCTGTCCTGTTATTTGTGATAACACAAGACCCGCTTTTCTAGAACAATTCTGCAAAACAATAAAAATAGTTAAGCAAAAAAGCAGTTCCTACTGCCAATAAAATTATTAGCCTTTTGCTGTTCAGATAGAGCCATAAAACTGCTGCAATATCAGGTTCAACTCAGCTTTTTCAATACTTGCAAAGTAGCCCTTCTCGTTAGCCAAACTGTATTCTGGTCATTTCTGGCTAATTCTATTAATGTTTGTTTTACTGTCACAGCTGTCGACCACAAAGCTGGCTTACGGCTTTGGAATTGGCCCGTTTTTTTGGAAAAAGGCCTGTTTTCATATTCTTTTTCAGAATCTTACAAAACAGGCTGCAGATCAAATATCATTTTATTGATGTTATACAGTGTATTCATCTTCTGTTTTTATATATACTTAATGTAGTAACGGTTAACCGTACTTTGCAACCAGTGCTCAGTGGAATGGTACAGGTATTGTGAAAAAACATCCTGTTATTGTAAATAACAGAATGTGCCATCAGAACTAACTGCTGTATAAAAGTGCAGTATGATACTGCTTATTATTGAGGTGCAATAAGCATATGTACAATTTCCCAACATTAAATATCAGTAAAAAAAATGGCTCACATTCACTCATTAGTTGGCAGTGACTAAAGTTTAGGACAAGGCCAAGCTGGATGGCAAATTAATGTTATGTCATGTCACCAGTAAACAGTGAACCTGGATCTTAACCTGATTTGTGTCTAAAAAAAACAGGCAGAGGAATGAGACAAGGGATTATATCATCAGCACAGTTCACTGGACCATGCTTTTATTTGTTAGCTTCGTGCAACCCAACCTTATATTTACATTTCAAATGTCTGCAGTAGTTTTTCGGTCATTTTGGTTTCGGGCATTATAAAAATGCTGCTGTGCGGTACCAAATGTTTGCACCTAGTCAAGATGCCCCTAAGATTTCATTTGCAAGTTCTCCACAATTCCAGATGGCAGCCATCTTTGCAATTGCTTTGGTTGTATTCCACACGAAATCTTCATTGTTGCACTAAGTCAATTATCTGTGTGATTGAGGGTCACGCAATAGCTTCCAGGTGTTGAGGCATCAACATCTACCCACACTGCATCTTTCTCGAAAGCAAACAGTGAGTAGGGGATATGAGAAAATGGATCAAAACAAGATGTCTACTGATGGACGGATAATTAGCAGCTCAAAATGATGCAAATAAAGCCAAAACTGATTTGTATTACGAGGTTCATTCAGGTTTGGCTGCCTTGGCAATCCATTTAGCAATGAAACCATTTATTAGTGTATGAGAAATTGAAGTAGCATGAACATTCAACCTTCAAAAGTCGTCAACCTGAAAACCCTAATCAACACTAATCAAAATAGACGAAACATCTCTCTTTATCTTAACAAAGAGTTATACCGAGTTACATCTGGGCATTGATCCTCCTGCTCCATTCAGACCAAATAAGTACATCTAACGGTCTCGATTCTAGCGGTCATAAGTTTTGTTATGATGTCCAGATCCAAGGCAATTTCAAGGCATAATAAAATCTGACAATAACAAAGACTCTGAGCACTACACCAAATTTTGAATTATATCTGTATAGTTATGTTTCATTAGAAGACAATAACAAGCTTGCACTTCAAATAAAGGCCGAAGTCAGTCTGCTGTCTGATTGATTCAAAGCTACATATTCAAAAACCTTCTCGTAGACGCTGTAGGCATTCAGACAAATAACTGGGCTACAAAGCAAACTGTGTTTCTATCTAGTTTTTACAAAACACACTTTGTTTGGTTGGCAGTTCTCTACTATGTCTGCCCAAACTAATTCCTCACAAGAGTTTAATCAGAGACAGAGTGTGCCGGAGGCCACCGAGAGATCACCCTGACCAAAACTAACGCAATACTTGCTAACAAACAACTGACGGTAACATCTGTAGGAGGTAGGCTAATATTTCCAAAGAAAACACTGAAGCCTCTCATTATCACCACCACCAATATACAAACCAACACTTTCAGGATGAGTCAATCTTACTTTTTGATGATTAAACTAATGAAAAGGAAACCAGTGCAGAGATAATTAAATGTTAAATCAGAATTAATCAGCTACAGAAAGTGGAAGAATTTAGTACTGTGTAAAATTCAGAGACCATTGTTTTATTTACTTGATTTCCAGTCAAAACAGCCATTAAGTACTTCATTTTCAGTAATTCGTGTGTCCACTATTTGCCTACATCGTTTATTCTTTTCGGAAAACTTTTTTCCACACCTTCAAAGTTCACTCTTAGAAGTTGGTTGTATTTTGTGATTCTTATGATCCATGTAATCCCAAACGCATTCAATGATGTTGAGGTCTGGATTCAGCGATGACCAGCCCAGAATGCCAGCTTCTTTGTTTGATAAGTCTGGCTTGATCGTTTCAGCAGTGAGCCTCGGGTCAGTATCCTGCTGTAGAATTACATTTATATATTACATGATGTATTAAAATTAGTTTGTTTATATATTACTTATCAGCATTAATGATTCTTTAATCAAAAACAAATCACCACACATCTCCAAATTCTCCACCATGATTGAATGATGGTTTTAGACATGGTTTTAAGACTCTTTCATTGCTTCAGTGGCATCCATGCTGCCTTCTGTTCTTCCAAAGATCTCAAATTTAGACTCACTTACACTGAACAATGAATTATTTGTACTTAATAGGCACTTTGCCTTGAAATTAAATAAATGAAAGGGAGTTCACAGCACTTTATGCTTTGGTAGTCCCCTGATTTTAAATCATTCACTTATCTTGAGTTTATCTCTGTTCATAGGTATTGTACGGTAAGCCCTCTATTGTATAGTAATTTCATTGGAAACCCGAGGGCCCTCCTGTTTTCCCTCTGCAAACAACTCTAACTAGGGCTCACGTGAAATGCTGGCAGAGAAAATCATGTTTTGTTATGATTTTTCAGATGTAGCTGGCCCGATTGGCCTTATCTCCATCGCAGGCCTTTGTTAAAGATAGGGCTAATTCCTTCCCAGTCACAGCAACTTGGCCGCTAATCCATAACATGGATGACAAAGTGCTCTCGCCTTTGATGGGGAGCCAGGCAGGAGGACTGGATGTCCAATGGTCATGAAGGGGCAGATGGAAAAGCCTGGAGCAGTGAGAACAGGTCCAGAGGCAGCCTGTTCCAGCAGTCACGCGAGAGAGACTCCTGCCAAGCACTGTTGTGATCAGCAGAAAGGAAACCAAACCCTACAGACAAAGCTCTCTGGCCATCTGACCCAGATCATGCAAATCTTATCGGTGATTGGTCATGCTAAGGAACTGAGGCTGGCAAAGATTAATAGGAGGTCTTGCTAATCTTGGGTTGATGCCTTCTGATGTTAAATAAGCTGAACATGTGATTCTGCTAGAGTTAAGGGTTGCTTTGAATGGGTCTCAACATCAGTTGGCTCAAGAAATCATGCCTAGGAAAAAAAATGGACACATTCTGCAAATTTACGGAATATTTACTTTAGAGCTATTTCTTCGGCCACAGATCTGTTCGGATCAGACAAGTTTTAAAGAGTTTAAATCAGGGAATAAAGAACTTCACTGTGTAAATCACTTTGGAGGACTTTCAGCCAAATATTTAGCAGATCTCTTCATTTGTCCCTTCCGGCTGATCCAAAACAAATCTTCGTGCTAGCTACATGGTACGTAGTCTAGCGAAGGGTCAGCGAAAGGTCTATTTTCAATAACTATCTGATAGTATCCAGGCTCAGTTGCCAAAATAAACCAGCATTGAGTAGGAGGGGTGTATTGGTTTGCATCACGCTAACCCAAACAAGAAAGCAGGAAAACCAAAACACATAATGAGAGCTGCAGATGAAAAAGAACTGCTCCCTGTAAGGAAGCCAGTTGTGGCGACTGGGCCTAACTGTGCTGTGCTCTTTGACTGGGGACAAAATGTTTATTGGCAGGACCTGCTTGAAGGCAGGACTGCGAAGGACGCCAGATAAAAGAGGACAAGGATAAGAATGGACCGGAATCTAGACGCAGCAATTCTTCAAAACCATGCTACAGATGCAGGGTAGCAACTGAGTATGTTACAGAATACACATAACTGTGTTATGTATCAAATATAAAATGTAAAAAATAACTAAACACTGCATTTTGAATCAATTGGGATGTGTAAAAACAAACAAATAAAAAAAAGAGGACTTTCAGAAATTATTTGTTTTTATGACATATAGTAGAAACACAGTACTGTGCAAAAGCTTTAGGCACCTGAGAAAAGTTTTTAAAAGCTATTTAACTGGTTAGCTAGTATTTATTTGCTCAGAAAAACCCTAATATTAAAACAGATAACACCATAATGAAAGATTTTATGCATGTTAGTGTGTTAATGCTTAACCATTTCCAAACTCCTTTTTAAAACATGAAATTCTTGTTATTTCTTACTGCATTAATGTTTGTGAGCATATATTCTATTATATAGTGTTTATATGATGTTGTGTTATATAGAAACATATAGCCCAAATACATGCTTTTAAGAAGTTTGCTTAGCTGCCTAAGAAATCTGCACAGTACTGTGCATAAATAAAACATGGGATATATTTAAACTGTCGACCTCAGGAATAAAACCTATATTTAATATCACCAAGAACACCATTATAGAATAAGTAGACCACATTTATAAATCCATGCTATATCCCTTTTATCTGAACAGCCTGTAATTAGCAATCATCTTCAAAATGTTACTCATGCTAGCGCAACAAAGGACTAGGTATGATAAACCTGGCACTCAAATGGTTTGATAGTTCTTCAAAGGCATAACATCTGAAGCTTTGTCTCCGACTGGCATTTCTCAAATATTTGACATTGTCAAAGAATGTAGGTCAGGAAGGGATGCCTAACGGAGAGTGTAAAATCTCTGGGGGCTTCATTTCATATTCTGTAAACTTTCACAGAAATTCTTAGTGCATGTGTATTGAGAATTCTGGGCTGGTTGTTGTGGGGGGCAGCTTTTTCCCTCCTTAGTGATTGTACAGGGATTACATTTATATTTATGGCATTTAGCAGATGCTCTTATCCAGACTAACTCAAAATGTGCTTCGTCGCCACTCAGAGAATGTATCCTTAGCTAGTTCAAATAAGTTACCGTTCAGCTAAGACACTGCCAGACACAAGAAAAGATACATAATACAGAAATAAGACATTACGTGGGTACAAATACACAGCATTTTCATAATGGGATTGCCAGCATCTTGTATTTATGTTTCACTCTAAACAAGTAACCTGAACTAGTCAAGTTAACTGGTGTGGTGAACTGGTAGGGCAGTTTAAACATAGTTCCATCTGAATAACAAGACTAAGCTAGCTAGCAAATACAGCAGAGAGTTTTACCTAGACACTTACGTTTTCTCATCATAATGAATGAACATGTAATTAGGGAATCGACCCAAAGCAGCGTCCACAGTTATGAAACGAATGCCCTGGCTAGGGGGGGTTCCAGGGCAGTTTAGGCATGTTTGGGAAAGTACATTTTAGTGTTTACTGTCAAAATTAGGGACGAAAAAAACAAAAAACAACACGCTATCTGATCAATGATGTTGTTAAAAAAAATTTTTTTTTATTTAATTTAATTTTTATTTATTTTTTTTATTTCTATTTGAGTAGGCAGGCTTATCATTGAAGTTAAGCAATGTTTACACATGTTGACCATTAGGCAACTGATTCCATTAGACAGGCCTGTTAAAAAATAAAGCAACTGAATTGCAATTGAAGCAATGCATGCAGCTACAAATCTAGAGAATGATAACAGACCTACAATGATGTGCAAAGACAAGCAGACTCCTCTGGCATATTGGTAATGGAACAAACTTCTACTGGCAATCTGAACAGCAGGGTCCCTTTCAAGAGCTACTGAGTGTACTGAGGTACATTTAGCCCCAGTTATGGCATTTATGTTCATTTTATCTTGGGCTGTAATGAATGATAAATAACTCAGTTTCAGGAGATTTACTTTATATACACGCTGATGTCTGAGTCCACCAATAAGGACTACATTTCATGGTCCATTTAAGGAGCGCTTGTTAATATCTGGGTGTATTAATGTAGAATTCAGTTGATGTGTGCATATATCAAGTATTTTACATTGGCTTAGAATGCAGCTCAACCAATCAGATTTCAGAACTGGAACTATTTGTTTTAACAATGATATACTGATGGGTTGCGTCCTTGATTTTAGGCTTCTCGTTTAATGATTAATTGCTAATAATGATCAGTTATTGGTCTAAAAAATGTGACAAAATTCGCATCCCTAATTAAAATGATTCAGCTTGTGAACTCTGCCTTAACTTTGTTTTCAGTCTTTACTTCCCACACACACCCGCACCCCACAATTCACACTCACTGCATGTTCACTGCTGTTTAAAGACACCTTATCTTACTGTCACTTCTGACCTCTGTTATGAAGGCTTTAAAATACAGCGCAATATGAACATGTCTGAGACCTGCACCATGAAAGTAATGAATGTGCTGTATATTGAGGTTAAATGCCCAGGGTAATTTAAGAAAAGACCAGGAATGCTCTCCGCAGAAGACAGTATGCCATAGGATGAAAAACGACAGCACACCTTTTTGGCACGAGGCAGGCTGGAAGTGGGAGAACATCTGATTATCTGACCACCTTCTCTCCAAATGTTTAACGATAGCACTCTGCACAGAGGTTGTGTTTAAAGTCACGAACGGCTCTGTTCATAAATAAACCCCGTGGAGGGTGAAGAGATTTCCCCTCCAGCAGCATTTGGCAGCCAGAGCAGGCAAAAGGGCCTAGAATCGTTTAACCCCAAAGCAGGGCTGTGTTTGTTCCACCACCATTCGGAGTGTGAGGTGCCAGGCCCCGAGCTTGTTTGTGTTGGCAGCTGTAGGAGGCAGACTCCATGTCTGTGCAGCCATCAGAGCATGCCAGCTGGTGTCAGAGCGATTTGTAGAGGGAGTGAACTGAGGTCGAATCCAAAAGTGCAAGCACGTTTAAAATCTGATCGGGTGTCGGGCTGTTTCAAAAGGAAGAATCAAAGGAGAAATCAAAGAGGGAGGTTGAGATGAGGTACTCTAGAGGTCAGTGTGGGACGGTGCCGCACTCTCCCTTAGGATGGAGTGTTTTTATCCAGAGTAGAGAGATCAGTAAGACATGTTCTCATCTGAAAAGGTGTCCAACTCTAGTCTTGGAGGGCTTTAGCCTAGCACAGTTTGTTCAAATACACCTGATTCAACTCATCTGTTATTTTCCAGGTTTAACAGGTGTGCTGTGCTGTGGTAGTTTTTGTCAATATACCAACAAAATACATGGGTGTTATTAATTTCATATGAAATTATTTTTTCATGTTACACTGTTGGGATAGATTGGGTGTATTTTTGCTGTGTGATCAAGGACTTTAAGGATACTCATCTGATAAATAAGCAGAAAGCTCCTCAGCTTCAGTTGGTTTAGCTTTGTTAGCCAGCTAGGTTAACAACATAGCATCACTAGCTAGCATGGCTAAAGTTACAGTAAAGCAGGCATATCAAACTGGGGACCTTCCAGGCCAAAGTGCTGCGGAGATTAGCGTTTACCCTCATCTAACACTCTGAATTCAGTTCATGAAGGCCTTGCTAATTAGCTGATGAGCTGAATCAGGTGTGTTTATTGAGACAGTGTGCTGAAGTCTGCAGTGTTTTGGCCTGCTAGGACTGGAGCCTGACACATGCGTTCTAAAGGATTGCCGGCAATATTCTCTCTCTATTCTCTCGTAGCTACTATCTATACACATAGTTCAGTAAAAGCTGCATTTGTGTACTGTCATCTTTGATTTCACAACTAAACTGTAATTAATTTAGCAAGAAAGAACAGCATTGTGAACGTCACATGAGCTTTACTGTCCAATAGTTTGTGGCTGCTTAGCTTTTTCTGAAGCCATTTCCTGTGAGAGCATTTGAAACAGCCTGTCTTGAGCTAAAAAATGACTTTACTCAAGACCTCAAGCCATTTTGTTTGCTAAAACCCAACACTGTGATAGAGTATTAAAATTTACATCGTACCATATAGGCAGCTTTTACAACAAACTCCTCGGTTAGGCACAATAAATGTGGTATTAATATTAGTATTAATGTGGAAATAAGGGGTAAAAGAGGCATGGGATCTGAAGGTCTTAAGTGATAAATCCTGTTTTGTTCCCATTCAGTATCACTACGCTACCAGCGCCAACACCTGTCCAAACCATTTTTACACACAAAGCTATAAAACTGAGTGAAAAATGTTCTTAATCCATGAGATGCAACTGTATCCAAGAAAAATGTTTGGGAAAAAAGTACATTGCTATCACAAGTCAGAGCAAAAGTGGTGATTTTTCTTCATCTCTATTTCTCTATGTTTATCATATCTTATCATCTTATGTGTGAAACTGAATTAGGAACCATTCAAATGCACAGACTTAAATCTTTTCTCCAAAGCTAGACTTCTTCAGAAGATGAATGCCTTCAGAACATTTCATTCCCTACTTCAAAATAAAACCTTCACTGGAAATGATACAACACGGGAAAGCTTGGAACCGCCCTGCATTTCTAGACAGCTACTAATATAAAACCTCAAGGCAAGGCCTCAGACCTCCAAGGTGTAAATACCACACATGACAACAGGAAGAACTGGTTCGGTTTTCTTAGTGTAAGATGTCTCCTGAAATCTAAGCTAATCACAAATAATTCTTTGGAACCTTGAGAACTACAGAACCCACACATTGCTAGCTGGCAAAGAGTGGGAAAAATAGAGTACTGCATGTTTTAAGGCTGCACAGATTTACCAGTTCGAGGACACCAACCTAGTGCCTAAAGACAGTGGTTCTCTATAGAACCACAAATTCTTTAAGACTGATTTGCATGCATTAATGTGTTGTATATGTTGACATCATTAACAACAGCAGAACCCTTTTTGGTGCTAGATAGAACGATATACAGTACATTCTCCATGAATCTGAAGAACGTTTTCACAATGCAAAGAACTCAAAGCATGCAAATGGTTCTGTTAGTGTTCATGGTTCCATATAAAACCATTTCTTTTCTAAAGAACCCTTGAAGAACCAGCTTTTTTAACATTGTACATTCATCAGCTATTTTATCAGAAACAGCTACCATACAGGTGCAACTGTAGGTTTACAATTACTGACCATTTCCCAACTATTATTATCACAGCAGTGACATACTAGCAGATATTGAACTGATACAAATGTACCAGGTGAAGACACACCTACAGGATTAAGCAAGTCAGAGACCACCCTTTTTTATGTCATTTCCAGTCAAACCTGCCATTAAGTATAAGTTATTTTTCAGCAGCGGGAAATTATACAGAAGCCTCAACAACTAAATAGCATTTTTGCAGGATTTTGTGTATTCATGCTTTGACTTTATGACAGCTTCCATTCCTTTTCAAAGAAATCTGCAAGGATGTTTTCCACACCTCCAAAGTTCAGTCTTACAAGTTGGGTAAATCAGATTTAGAAAAACTCCACTTTTCCACTTATTTTCCTTTGAATTTGCTTTTCCTTGTGCAAGTAGATTATCTTATATCTAATCTCAGAAATGTTTCCTTTAGCTTTTTTAGATGCACGTGAGAAAGAAATGTTGCACTGAGTGTTGTGACCATACATATACATACATAGATGCCACGTTGCCTGTTGTTCTCTATCTGAGACGATACGTCCGCGCGTCCGCCATGTTGGAGCGGTCAAGATCCGCTTGTGAACAAATTCACTCGTATTGAGAGATGATGATTTCTTAGGATTAAATCAGCCACAACTTCCTTATTACTCAACCGATTTTCACCAAATTTGATTTGTTACAATCCTCAGACATAGATTAATCTAGGTTGCACAGACTGCTCTCGGTAGCTTTTCGCTGCTGTCAGAACAAAACCTCGTATCTCCATTTTTGTTGTTTTTTAGTTTTGTCATAATTTCAAAATGCCTGTTGTCCTTTATATTTAGTGTAAATTTCATGATGAATGGACCAAAAGAAACGGCACAAAATTACTTGGAAAGACATCTGGTTCCATCGACTTACATTAAAAGTAAAGTATGTTTTTTCCTTCTCTGGTAAAGTTACCATTTTGGAGATACAAGGTTTTGTTCCAACAACAGCATTTTATTTCTTTAATAACTGGTTGTGCTAATTAGTCGTCCGGACCAGCAAAAAAGAATACAGTCTGCACCTGATGTTAAAAATGAAGTTTAGTGCTCCGGTACAAATATCTCACACACATCAGCAAATCCATCAATGTGTGAATCACTTCTAATCTACACATAAAAATAAAATAAATCCCCAAAACACAGTAAGAAGGACAAAGCTAAAGTTGGCTTCCTATTTGTCAGCTTCTGGTTCAAATTTTCCCGTTCCACCTTAAATGGTGCAGCAGTTGCTTTCTGGTGCCTGAAGCTGCACCATTTAAGGTGGAACGGGAAAATTAAACAAGAAGCTGGCAAAAAGGAAGCTGACTTCAGGTTTGTGTAAAAAGGTGCTAAAGTTAATCTATTATGAATATCTATTAAGGAATGCTATAACTTACCTATACAAAGCATTAACCATCATTGCAAATAAATAACTAGTACATCAAGTTAAGATCCCCTGAATAGACTATTAAATGAAAGAAGCTTAATATAAAACAAGATGAAAAGCAATCACATCAACAGGTTCATATCTACACATAAACATCACACACACACAAGCATGGATCGCTGCGTTCCCTCTGTTATATAATCCTATCCCACTTTCTGAGAGCAATATTCTTGAAATAGTATAATTTTGCACCGTATCTTTCTTAAACTGCTGCTCTGTAATGGTACTGAATGCAGTCCAGCAGCGATGTTGACTGCCCAAAGTGGCGGTGCCATTGACGTGCCTGGCCGGACCCAGCGTGGCATCTAGGTATGTATATCTATGGTTGTGACACATTCCTCAAATAACTCTCATAAAAAATGTCTGTGACTTGTGCCACAGTAGCCCTTCTGTTAGTTGGGACCAGACAGCCCTTGTTGCTCTCGCACATCAGTGAGCCTCAGGTACCCAACACCCTGTTGTCGGTTTGTGGTTTGTCCCTCCTCGGACCAGTGTCAGTAAGTACTCACCACTGCTGACGCGGAGCACCACAGCCCTGGCTGTTTCGGAGATGCTCTGACCAAGCCGTCAGGCTATAACGATTTGGCCGTGGTTGAAGTCAGGTTTTTATGCCTGCCCATTTCTCCCCCATCCAACACAGCAACTATGAGAGCTGAAGATCTGCTTACCATCTAATACATCCCAGACCTTAACATGCACCACTGCTATGAGAAAACTTCATTCTCTTCATCTGTGTGTGCTCAGAATGTTTTGGCTCATCGATGTATATTGTAATATAAAAAAGATTACGCACAAAAATAAAAAAGAACCACAGGCTGTTCAACATTTTGAAAGGACAGGATACACTAGATAAACTCTGTAGATAAGATCCAGGAAAAGTGCATTTCTCGAGAATTTATAGTCACTGCAAGGTCAGTGCGGGGATTAGTCTTGAGCTCAGTCGTCAAAGACAAGGTGATTGAAGAAGATCTTTTTCTGTTACTTGTTCCTTTCAAGGAATTACTAGGACTTTCCAAGGTATTACTGGGAACCCACAGGCCTTGAGGAAGGAGCTCTAAGGTTATTCATTTACAAAAAAGAGCTTTGGTGCCAAACAAAAATAAACAGTATAAGCATTCCCTCTCCAACGCACCAGAACCAATGTGTGCTGGGCCTCGTTCCCTAAAACTAGGACAAGAGAACGACAAGTTAGCAGTGATAAAACAACTAGCAATAAACAATGAAGACAAGAAGGAGATTTATTGTTTCTTTTCTCTCTAAATAAACTCCTTATCGGAGTAGATATAGGACGTTACTAAGTATCCAAGCTGGGCATAAAATAAATGATTTTGGGCAAGCATCATGGTTAATTGTGCATCTTGGACTACTAACTCCACAGTTACGTCTCATTCATCTTCCAAAACGTCTCGCTGCTGAGGTGTTATTTAGACTTTTAGTAATAGCTGTCTACACGTAAGTGAATGACCTAATCCAATTTCTAACTGTAGAACCATGAGCAATCCTTAAATCTACCTTCATTTCGCTCTTTCATAATCTCAGTCGTACTGTGGAACGAGCAGCCCCGACAAATCAATCAACATTTCGGGCACAGACCCAAGTAACTCCAGTCTATCTAATTTAGAGGAAGCAGCCAACACAGCTCTCTCATTATCTTCCGAGACGCGAAAAGGATTGAAAACTAATGGCTTCTACAAAGACAATCTGGTCTAGCTCTAAAAAGAAGACCGAATTTTTTTCTAAAATAGCCTATCTGTACCCAATACCCCATGTGGTTTATTGGCATGGCAACTCCAGCTAGAGCCTCAAACTCGGTGTTATGGCAACAGGGAGAGCAGAATATTTAATGGCCCACTGGTGGCTCTGAACATGCCCTCACAAAGGTGAACTGTGGACGGACAGGGACTACACTCACGCTGTGAAGCAGTGGCCCATCTCATATGCTTAACAACAACCTGCTGAGAGGGATGTTTTCTACGACCAAAGCTTTGGATGGTGAGTTCTATCTGATTCAGTTCCTCACAGCATTCATTTTCCTTAAATAGCACAAGAGGACAGTTCTGCTCAGTATTTTACATAATACAGTATACAAGCTAACTGAGGTTTCTCATTCTGCTGCCTACTTCAGCACTGATGGCTTTGAGAGGTAAATGTACCCTTACATTATAGACATGGAGGTCTGAGGCCTGACTGATCGATTTTAAGCTGCAAAATTCAGATAAATAGTTTAGGTTATCTGAAATTAAATAAGATGCTTCATTAAACAGTGCTTTAATAACTGATATAACCGCCGTTTCTTGACTGTCAAAATTCTTAGCATCAAACAAACATCTGAAACTTACAAAGTCTAAAATGATACAAATATGACAGCACAGGAGGTGGAGTTTCCCAACTTTTATAGCTTTGTTGGTTTAATTTTTCTTGTTTTTCATTAGTTCTTTTTATATATATGTTTTTAACATCTTATCTCCATACCAGGAGTGTAGCTACACGGCCTGGGGTGCCTCACTTGGAAGCCAGGCCCCCTTCAGATTTCTGATGGCTCAAATAAAAAAGCCCCTGATGCCAATGAAAACATTACAAAGGCTAATTTGTCTTGTGCCTTTATTATAAAGGGTGAACTCAAATGTACATCGTGCATCATGCCTTTTTTCCACCTTAAATAAACAAAAATGACCAGCCAAGCTTTCTTTTTCATCAGCACCAATTTTTGCCAGCAGCTGTTACCATGGCAACGATGCCACTATCGGTCATTTTTTTACACCAGGGCCGCGGTTTTCAACCAATTCAACAAGGTTGGTTTAAACTTTAAAAAAAAATTATTTTTAACACCTGCATATCCTATTTGGCATAATATCATCCTGCTTGACTGTTTCTGCAGACTATAGAGTTGAGCTGTGCTTGTTCCCAGTGTAGTTTACTTCTTAAGAAACTTTAGTGAACTAGTAAACAACGACAACATTCGCCCCGATATCTATTTCTAGAGCTGTGAAAGGTACGAATGTGGTTAATTCATCCATACATGTTACATGCTGTCAGCTATTATAGTAACTAAGTAGATAAATGTGAGGTCAGTTATGTGCTTAAAATTGTAATTTTTGTCAAATTTGTGGTTGTCAAACTCACTATAGAGATTTCTCTGGGACATATTGCTTCCACAACCTTCCTCATGCTGAAGTTTAGTTGTGGAAGCATTTCACATGTTTTTGATATTTTAACCATAATAGTTTGGCCTATATTATTGTAATAAATGTGAAAAACTGGCTAGTAGGCCTATTCATTACAATACAGAACAAGCCATAAATAAATATTACTGTTTTATCAGTGACACTTTCACAGACACTAAGATGTTTACACTGATGTTCAAAAGTGTGGAATCACTTATCAGTATTATAAACAAGCCACCGAAAAGTATTTTCTTGATGCTGTAATCAATATTTTGAGTATTTTGGTATCAAAAACGATTTATGAAATGAAAAATCACATACTGGATTTCTCTACTTACAGTTAATGTTGTCAGGTTTTTCTGCCTCCAGGTTTTGAAATATGAGGCATTCCAAATATTAATTTTATTATAACATCATTGTTGAGGCTATACAGCTTTCGATTTAGAATCACCGTTCTACCTGTAAAATGTCTTTTTTTTTACATCTTTGTCCTGCTATTCATTTGAAGCACGTGAAGCTGCTCAGGGCAAACATATTAGAACCATTTTATACATTTTCTGCAACTAAACTGTTTTATTTTATTGAAAACCAAGTTTGATTCCAAACTTTAGTGTATGTAACCTTATATCAGTCATTTTTATTGGTGACAGAGTATATCAGTCGACCACCATATTAATATACCATACTAACCCACACAAAGGTGTAGGTGTAATTCCACTGTACAGTAACTTCTGTGACTTCTGAAAGCATAAAGAACTCACCCCTCTGAACATCCAGCTCTCCGTCGAGGAGAAGAGAGAGAAGGAGCTCTTTCTCTGCAGCATCGGCCTAAGGGCACAGATCAAAAGGCGGAGGTCAAATTGATGTCAAAACAGGTCTTTAATCACATTGGTTTCACCATTTGAGATAGCAAACAGAATCAGTGACTAAAATCCCCTCATTCACTTCTTCCCCTCTAAGAAGCATTTCAACCCCAGGAAACTACTCACACTGTTGCCATTACCATGTGTCTTTGAAGCTTGGCTAATGGACAAAGTGAAGGTTCCTACTGTCTACAGGGTTTAAGGGCACGTGAGCCACATCAAAAGCCCACAAGAATGCCCCCATGTTTACACAAGCCAAGGCCTCAAGTCAGCAGAAATGAAAGAGCGGCTAGGATGAAACTTTGATGTCGGAGAAGCTGCTTGTAGCTCAGCAAGTAGGAAGTGTGGCACATTTTAAAGGTATCTGACTGAAACATCAGCCTGAACATGAGCTCTGTGTTAAATCGAGATTTACTGCAATAAAAATGTAATATACACAAACTCTGTTCAGTCATTCCTGGGTTCTGTGACTAAAGACTGTCTTTAGTTCCTATCAAATAGCGCTTAAGGAGTTTTTCTGAGGTGTTATTGTATGAAGGTATATAGTTATGAATGCTTTTAGATTTTAGCCTGTTTCTCACAGTCTGGGCCAAGTGCAGAGGTGTGACTGATTCAAGGTTTCTTCACTCTTAAAGTGACAGTAGAAAAATCAAGCTTACAGATTCTTTTAATTTTTTTTTTCATGTAGTCAATCATGTAACAAGCCAAGACATGTGTGGTGTTCGAAGCTTACTTTTATAGTTTTGCACCGCAGCTACTAGGCTAATGTAGCTAAGAAGTAAACAGTCTTGCGGGGCCAAATGTGGCAAAATCTGCCGCAAACAAGGACACGCTCTTCCTAAAAACCTGCCCCAAAATTCCTCTAGTCTATTCTCTTTCAATGTCCAGAGTATGATCAAGAACACAAGCAAAACAAACTAGCTAGTAAAATACTATCATTAGTTAGCAGAACTATTTTTTTCTTGCAAGAGGTTATGTTTTTTTACCGCATGTAATATGTTTTTGGGGGGACTTATATTACATCTATGGGCTAATGACAGATTTTTTGACGGTCACACAATATTGACAAGCGCACCATCACTAAGGTATTGGATTAGTTTCGAAGTTTCACACTCAGATTGTTCCCACTCTAATAAGTCTACATCCCCACCCACATTTAGCCCAAAATTTCTCGTGGTTGTTCCTACAGGTCCGTGTTAGGAAATCAAATCTGGAGACAAACAAGTACTTGACACTTCTACTCCACCAATTAGCATTTTATAAACGACATGCCTAAATCACCATAAACATCCCTTAAACCACTCTGAGGTGTTAAGCAATCTCAAATAGTCTTTTTTAAGCAGTTTCTGACCAGGCACATGCACAGATAGACCCCAGGGGTGCTAGAGGCCTTGCCCCTTTGCCCTCAGATTTACAAGAGGCCTCTTGGTTGGTGTGTATAATAACTGTACTTTATAGTGTCTTCACCATTCTTCTAGATCCCTTTCAGTGACATGAGGCTCAGTCTAACCCTGGAAATGGTGCTCGTAGGTTGGCTTGGGTTATACAAGATTCATCGCTCTTGGGCGCCCCCTCTGGTGGAGTTCCCCTCAGTAATTCCTACCTGCATGCATCTCCAGAGAACTGGAAATCCCACAGATAAATACTGATAATATCTTCAAGAAAGCATAACATTCCAAAAAGCGTTACATAGGTGTCAGTAATAAGGGGTGTTAATAACCAAGTTTCCAGTATTGTAAAAAACACAGGGATTTATAAGATACTCTATGGAGCCTTTGAATTGAGTTAAAAACTGTATGACATGGGCCAGTTCACATTTGGCATTAACGTATGCATTGGGAGATCTGACCATGAGTGGACAGAGCTAAGTACAGGTATGAGCAGGGCCCAATGCATCTTAGAGATGCACAGCGAACTGATCACTCAAACCACTTTCCAAGGTGGTCAGGGACATTTACGGCCACATAGTAATTCTAAAGTGTTATACGGTCAAACCACTCCGGACACAGACTAGCATTTTAGGTGATGATGACTGACTGTGTCACTCGTTGCCAGTTAAAGATCAGCTCCACTGACCACAGCTTTGCAAACACAGAACACATGAAAGAAATGTCTCAAAGAGTCAGAATGCTGCAGTAATTCCTCTGCAATGTTTCACCCACTTACAGAACATATCCAACATACAGATTTATTAGCCACTTTATTAGAAATACAAGAATACCTTGCTGTATTTCACCACCTCGCTGGTGTACAGCTAGAGAGTGCAGCTTATCTGTTGATGCACAATTTGTGTTAACCATCCTCTAACTTTTATCAATGGTCAGTTTCTGAGCACAGAGACGCTCTTGGCTGGATATTTTGAGTGGTGGACCTAAAAGGACCTCTCAACCTAGCAGTGACATTGATGTGTGTAAAATCTACCATGTCAGTGTCACTACTGTGTTGTGAATGATCCACCCTCCAAACAATATCTGGTCGACAGCAGTCCTGTGGTCAAAAAACTGACCAATGATGAATGGGATAGAATGTGGTTGATGAATTGTGCAGGAATAGATGGGCTTATAATCTGTAATTTTACACCTACATAGTGGACCTGTAAGGTAGGTGCAAATGAAGTGGTCAGAGAATGGAAGTACAGGGCAGGTGTTTCTAATAAAGTAGACAGTGTCTTATAATTCCTCAAAAGTCTGATTTAGTGCAAAACAGAATAAAATGTCCTCATCTATACAATTTCCATACATCCATATTGAGGTGCAGAAAACATTTTTGGCGTCTTGATTGTTTTCTTCACAGTTAATGTCATGAGTGTGTTCAACTGTTCTTTTAGAGCCAAAAGGTCAATGAATGGTAAAAGCAATTGAGCCCAGACGACCCTATAAATTAGTCCTTTAAATCACTGAAAGTACGCAACTCTATTTTATGATTTTCTTTGGTCTTGGTGGTCTTAGTCTGTTGTCATGTTCAATTTCATTCCCACTGTTAAGTAAGCTCCACGACTTTAGCCTTCTAAAATACGATCTCTTTGGCTTGCTAAGCGTGGCAGGAGCTTTTGTTTAAGTTCACATTCTCTAGGCTCCCCCCATCCCTCACCCCCCACCCCCTGGAGGTCTGTCAGCCTGTTTATCAGCGCTTGAGGAAGACTCCCGCTGGGCCAGGGCATGTTATCCCTCTTCCTGGCAGATTTGTGTCTTCTGCAGTTCTTGAGCAGTTTATCCGGACCACTCGCGCGACAATCCCCCTAACTTTACCCAGCTCCTTCCCTTGATACATCAAACAGAAATCTGTGAGGTTCAGCATTCTCTGCATACAAGACCAGACATTCAGCATTTTTTACAATGTATTCTGGTATAATGGGTCCATAAATACTGAACCTCAGCCTTTTAAAATACGCTTTCCTGTTAGATTGGTCATTTTTACTAAAGCACTAAGTGATCTGAACATTACCACCAAGTTTCTGCCAAAATCATGATTTATTTAAACCAGCATTTCCAGGTCCCAGTGGAGTATACCTTATGATTTAGTGTTTCCTCCCATAGCATTCATTCAACCTATGCAAACAATTGACAATTAGCTTAACAATGATACTGCAATACATAATACTATCTCAATAATACTGCAATATATAACAAAGTGTCATGGTATTTGCTAACATGATATTTCCTGAGGTTTGCTAACAAGTAAGAACAGACACAATGCACCAACAAAACAGCAGTGCCAATGTATAAAAACAACGATTTGTACTTTGATTAAATATAATAAGGAAGAGGATGAAAAATCAAACAATTGGTTAAAAAATAAATTAGATAATGACATAATTGGCAAACAGCTCCTTGTTACTATACAGGTTTAATTCAGTAGTGTGACACCGATGGTTGTTGTTTTCAGCCTAGGGGTGGGTAATATTGCAAAAATAAAATATCTTAATACTTTAAGACATTTTCACAATAAACAATATGCATCATTATATTTAGGTTTTTTTTCTGAGGTTTGATAAATTGTAACAGATAAAAAAGAACCAGTATACAAAATTTTGGGCAATCTTGGTCAATTGCTTATTTTGTTAATTTTAATTTTTAATTACTTTACCAAAGTGCATAAAAACTAAAAGTCTAAATGAGCCAGAGGCATTTTGGAAAGAAATGTTGTGGACTGGTGAGATAAAAGCAGAATGTTTTGGCCACAATCACTAACAGTAGGTTTACAAAAGCATTTGATGCGAAGTACACCTTGCTGACTGTTAAGCATAAGGGTATATTTATTATGCTTTGGGGTTCTGTGGCAGCCACTGGCACAGGAAACACTGCATGGGTAGATGGAAAAAGGGATTCCACTAAATATCAGAAAAGTATAGAGGCAAGTGTGACACATTAAGTCAAGAAACTGAAGATGGATAGAGGCTGGCTTCTACATCAGGACAATGACACAAAATATACCTCAAAATCCACCAAGAACTGCCTTGAGAAATGCAAGCTGAAGCTTTTGGAATTGCGCTCACATTCCCCTGACTTTAAATATCATTGAAAATCTGTGGGTAGATCTTAAACATGCTCTACATGCCCAAAAGTATCACAGAACTAGAAGCGTTCTGCAAGAAAGGTGAAAAAACAAGAATAGAAAGACTCCTAGCTGGCTACAAAAAGCATTTGCAAAACGGGGATATCTGCCAAAGGGGGTGTTACTAAGTAATGACTTTTGCACATGCTATAATTATTGGTTTTATTGTTAAGTTAATCTAAATCTAACCGTAACCGCGCATTAAAATTTACAGAAAAAAGTTACTTTTAAAAAATTGAGATGTTGCAGATGTTGTGTTTCCTTCTTTTCACAGAAATCAACAAAATATATAAATTGGCCATAGGTGCATAAACCTTTGCTCACAACTGTAACAACAAACAGAATAAGAATAAATGTTGCCATATTGCCCAGTCCTATTTCAGGCTTTCTACAATTGATCTAAATCTTTATTTTTCATAAAACGTGCAATCTGGCTAGTCAGATTCTGCAGTCTCTTTGCTGAGCCATTTAAAACAGGACAAATCATGATCCCCATCTATGTCTATTCACTCAGTGAGATTTGTAGTCATTCGTTATCTCTCAGACACCTTGTCTTCCCCAGTGTCTGATGTGGGCTTCTCTTTACACTTTATCTGCACAGTGCTCTTTCCCACAACCTTTAAAGGTCAGCATCTGGAGCACTGGCTTGATAACCATACACTGACCAGAGACCAGCAACTAGTGTGATATTTGATAAATCACATCCTCAGATAGCCAGTCTAGGAGTAACACACACACACACACACACACACACTCACACACACACTCACACTCACACTCACACTCACACTCACTATACATTTTATACAGCATTTATACAATGTGCGGTCGTGCACATGGCCATATATTTTAAATATTAAAGTAAAAATATGTAATATTCCGCTCCATATGTATTAATAAGTGAGTATCTATATGTAAAAATAAATATAAACATATAAAAGACACCCACTCTGGAAAACCTGGCAAACTTCACAGGTGTGTGTAAGCCCATTGTGTGCATGTAGAGAGGAACAATGGAATAAATAAATGAAGCCTGCCCCCCCAAAGGCTAAAAGGAGGATTATATGCCCTCCATGTACATATTACAAGTACATACACCAATCAGGCATAACATTATCCTTAAAACAATGATCCTTGTTTCTAGGCTCATTGTCCATTTTATCAGCTCTACTTACTATATAGATGCACTTTGTAGTTCTGCAATTACAGACTGTAGTCCATCTGTTTCTCTGCACACCTTTTACCCTGTTCTTCAGTGGTCAGGACCCTCATGGACCCTCACAGAGCAGGTACTGTTTGGGTGGTGGATCGTTCTCAGCACTGCAGTGACACTGATGTGGTGGTGGTGTGTTAGTGTGTGCTGTACTGGTGTGAGTGGATCAGACACAGCAGTGGAGTTTTTAAACACTCACTGTCCACTCACTGTCCACTCTATTAGACACTCCTACCTTGTCAGTCCACCTTGTAGATGTAAAGTCAGAGGCGATAGTTCATCTGCTGCTGCACAGTTTGTGTTGGTCATCCTCTAGTTCTTCATCAGTGGTCACAGGACGCTGCCCACAGGATGCTGTTGGCTGGATATTTTTGGTTGGTGGACTATTCTCAGTCCAGCAGTGACACTGAGGTGTTTAAAAACTCCAGCAGCACTGCTGTGTCTGATCCACTCAGACCAGCGCAACACACACTAACACACCACCACCACGTCAGTGTTACTGCAGTGCTGTGAATGAT
Organism: Colossoma macropomum; assembly: GCF_904425465.1. Lineage (NCBI taxonomy): Eukaryota > Metazoa > Chordata > Actinopteri > Characiformes > Serrasalmidae > Colossoma > Colossoma macropomum. The sequence goes on along the minus strand of NW_023494810.1, from coordinate 7,488,678 downwards.
CCACCACCCAAATAGTACCTGCTCTGTGAGGGTCCTTGGGGGTCCTGACCACTGAAGAACAGGGTAAAAGGGAGCTAACAAAGAGAAACAGATGGACTACAGTCTGTAATTGTAGAACTACAATGCACCTATATAGTAAGTGGAGCTGATAAAATGGACAATGAGTGTAGAAACAAGGAGGTGGTCATAATGTTATGCCCGATCAGTGTACAAGTACTAATATGCCCCAATAATAATAATAATAATAATAATAATAATAATAATATATATTATCACATATATATATATATATATATACTTAGTCACTGCAGTAAATTTCCTCCCTGTGGGTGCTCCTTGGGTTATCATTGTGGAAAAGACTCATGTCATAAAGTGTGACTTAGATTCCTGGAGGAGGATGTATTTGGAAAAACCTGAAAAGATCTATGACAACACAAGTATTCTGACGACATTGGGACAAACTGGAACTTCAGAAGATGAATCATCATAAATTGAAGGCTTATGAGCTGCACAGAAATAAGGCTGTTGCTCATACCTCTAAAATGCAATATGGGTCATTACTGAGGAGCCTTTGTATATCATCTTAGTAAACACTTCTCAGAATTGTAAATCATGAAGGGTATAAAAGAGCTTACAAAGAAATGTTAACCGATAAGCTAAGATCAAAAATCCTTAAAGCAAAACAATACAGTTTATCAGAGACCAAAAGTACCAAAGTAGAAAAAATATTGGTCCTATAATGGACCCCAATGGGACGCCTAAGTAGGTGCTCAGGAAATGACCATAAATGGACTGATACACCCACTCAGAAGCGACTATGACTCAGTCTCTGAGGGGTGAACACTAGAGAGTCTAATATGCACTTGTAGCGCACGCTAAATGCTGTCATACCCACTCACCTTGCTGCATTCGGGGCTTTTACTCTATCGTGTTATTTAGCCGAGGCAGTGTGTAATCAGCTTTCGTGCGTGGGTGGTTAATGTATGAGTTCACCCACTAGGCCAGAAGACTGATACCATGTTTGTTTGCTGAAAAGATGTATTTGAAAAAAAGGACTCGTAACATTACACGAGTCCTAGAAGTGGTTTGAAAAAAATGATGATGATGAAATGGTAAAGACAAAGTTTTTTTTTTCTGGTTTGTTTGAAAAGGGATATAATCACAGAGTCTGACAATGCTGTAATGTTATTTACTTAACAAAATTGACAAAGGCTTGTTTTTGTCAGCCAACGTGGCTTACCTCTACATCTACAACTGCTTTGTCTTCACTCTGTCTTGCACAAGAGTCCACCTAGTGGCTATTTAAGCCTGCAGAATTCAACAGTTTGGACATAATCATAATAAACAAGAAGTTAAATGGTACTCTATAAGGAATCTCTCTGTGTTTTTGGTACATTCTGTTATTGTTATTAATGCATGAGTCATTTTTACAATCCTTTAGGGTTTTCCAGGTGTCGAGCTAACACAAAGACAAAAGATAAACCCTCCCATTAATTCTCATACTTTTATTACAGGCTACGATAGTAACATCCAGGAAGCCAACAGACTGCCCGTAAGGAAGCTCAATGACTTACAGACCAAAAATAGTAAACTAGTGTAAGTAGTTTAACACCAACAATAGAAGATATTTGGGATATGAAACTTGAGTCAGAAGTGAATTTTAAAAAAATGCAAATACAATAGCAGAAAGAACATTGTAAATTGTATGAAGTGTCTTCATAATTCAAAGCTTGTATTGTAGAAGCCAGAAACTGACAAAGGTCATCATGTTCCTCCATTTGTTCTGTTTCATCTGTTTAATAGGGAACACTGGCTCTCTAAATTGGTAAAAGCAAGAGAAGGACAGCTCAACTTATCACTCATCAGTAGAGTCCCCAGTGTGGGCTTTGAATATCAAAACATAACATTAAACAGGTAATTTCCCACACTGACATGAAGACCAAATGTCAGTGGTGAGTTCCTCTTCCAAATACAATTAATTCAGAGGCAGAACTTACTATATGTGAGCCAGCAGGCCACAATGTTTAAGCCCCAGCTAAACTAGATCAGACACCACTCAAGAACTACTCATATGGTCGTATGGTCTCTCAACCTGGGGGTTTCCATGGACGCTACATTTAACAGGAAGATACACAGAAGCCTCAAGAACCTCAAGTCTATTTTCCACATTTTCAGTATTTAGTGTGTCCACTCTTTGCCTTTATTACAGCTTTCATTCTTTTAAGGAGACTTGCCATCAGTTTTTCAACTAAATCTACATGGATATTTTCCACACCTCCAAAGTTCAGTCTTAGAAGTTCTGCTTCTCATGATCCAAGATCTTTTTAGTGTTTTCTTTTCTCATTAAGGGACTCAAAGTGCTTTAGGTCTCACAGCGCTGAGTCGTCTTCTCACAGTGGAAGGATGGACAGAAACACCTGTGGATGTTTTCAGATCTGAAGTAAGAGTGGAGCTTGATTTACTCCTCTCTCTCAAAGATGAAAGCTTTAAGTGCTGTTTATCTGACAGGGACAGTATTGGTGGTCTAGCAATTCTTGCCTGCCAGAATCTAGCATAGACCCCACACTGTACAACTTATTACTGAATGAAATAAAAGCTATTATTAACATGACAAATGATCTCAAATTTTCTGAACCTTAGCATATGTTGAAGTAAACAATAAAGGCTATGATGCTGGAAATGGCGCTGTATGTCTACCGTGGGAGAATATGAAAGCTGAAAGAAGCTGAGGCTGGGCTCGCATGAGAGCGACTGTGTGTGGAGGTTTTAATTGCAGTATGAAAAGCCAGCGGAGATTAGGAGAGTCGTCCTTTAATTATACACTCGGCTCATGAGAAAGCCCCTGTGCTGCGAGCGCGCAGTAAACACTGCCACATGTCAAACCAGCAAGAAGAGGAACTTGCAGAACAGCAACTTAGCTAGTGTGAGGGGTCCTCCTATTCATTTCTAGGCCTATTTAGGCCTTCAGCACATTTATTATCTAAATCACCAGTCAAAAGTTTGGAAATACTTGATTGAATTGGTTTTAAGGCTTATGCTTAAATGCTTGAGACTGGTTTCTAAAATAAATAAAAACAGTGAATTTTACGTATAAATTTTTTTCCAAAATATTTTTTTTATATAATATATTTTTAAATGCTACCCAACAAGTGGCTGTCAGGAGCCGACAAATTCTCAGGGCAGAAACATTATTTATTGATTATTATTTATTTTTTAATAATTTGAACACTATCTGCCAAGCAAAACAACAGAAATGGTCCAAAATTACCTGGAATAAAATGCCTTTACTTTAAAGGGACCATATAATGGAAAACTGACTTTTCCTTGTTTTGTTTTTTTAGCCATGTTTTTTTTAAACAACATTAAAGTTTCAAAACATATCAGTCACTTCCCAGTCCATCTAGTTCATATATGGAAACTAGGCTGCCGAAAACAGCCCGTGTTTAACTCATTGCTTCTGTAATGTCACAAAAACAGCACATTCACATAAATCCGTCTAATCACTCTACAGCAGTTGTAGCAGTTCAGTTTAGCTCATTCATGATGAAGTTATATGGAGTGTTTCCACTGTTATGTTGAATGAGGCATGATACAGGACAGCCAATCAGAAGGCCCAAGGACCAGATCAGGCCCGTAGCATAATCCTATCTGGCCCGTTTCAATCCCCAGCATGCATACAACATAATGTGCATAATGTAATATGATGTAGCCTATTATAATGTGCATAATTTTGTGTATTGTAGCATATTTATTCATTCATTCATGCATTCATATATTTATTTATGAATGAATATTTTGAGTATTCATTATGTAATATTTCAAGGTTCCCTACAACTGCCTTTATTTTGAGATTGGTGTTTTGCCATATTTTGAATAAACAAGGACCAGCTCAGGTTATATCAAAATGTTATGTAACAGTCAAATAAAAACACAGATGTTCTCTGGCTCACAGATTTGTAGAGGTTTTTTAATATGGCCCTTTAAGTGGTTGAGTTTGACACCCCTGTCTTAAAGGCACAGTAACAAAAACAGCAAGCCTGATTCTATGATGCTGGGAAATTGTCATCTACAAATAAATTATGGCTGCACCAAAAAAACACACATTATAAGAGGACAGTGAGGGGGAAAAAATAAATGTACAACATGGGCCCTTTAACTGAAACATTAAAAGTAATAACTGCTTTTTTCTTCAAAGCAAAGCAGCACCAAGACAAAAGGGGGCTACTTTGATTTGTTTAAGAACTTTTTTGGGTCACTGCATAATTCTACATGTGTTATTTCACCGTTCTGATGTCTTCACAATTCTGGAAAATGGCCTAAAAACACCTTCTAGATGTGTCTAACTGTTTCACTACAGTGTATCATCTACTGAGTGAAGGGTGGCATTGCTGGATCACCTGACAATAGTAAGAGGCCTTACAACACGGTAACTCAATTTATAACCAAACGTCAACATGAATTTTCACTTTAGTGACGCTTTGATCTATACTTAGACTCTGCTGAACAGAAAAACATGTTTAAATGTCAGCAAAGCAAAATGGCCATGGGTGGCCTTCACTTTCTGAGGGTTTTGCTTTTTTTCCTACTTTGTTTGCCATTCGAGTTCATCACAAGACCCTCTCTGCCTCAACATTTCTAAGTTTAAAGGTCAGTAAAATGTTTTTTTTGCTTTCAAGTTTCCACTTAGAATGATTTTTCTGAAACAGAGTTTTGAGGTAAATGGTCAGACGCCTATAACAGATCAGGCAATTAGAGGCTCTTTCGGTGGAAAGAACAAGAAGGCCATGTAAAGCTGTTTCCTGACCCATGTCCTCTTACCTGCGGAGGAAACACACACACTCACACACACCTGTTTCCCCTGTACGCCTCTTCCCAAGCCAAACACACATTGCCATGACAACAATAATATAAACAAAGCTCCACCTGCTTCGGTTTCTTTCAAAACGGGGACTGATGAACGGCACTGAAGTGTTGAAGGAAAACAGCGACATGACAGAGACGCCTGTAATCACCTCATCAATCTCTTCATTACATACATAACACATCTGCGCTGATGCAAGAAACTCCACACCAGCATGTTTCCTCTCGGTAACACTTAATAAGCCATTTCCTCATGTTTCATTTTAACTGACAAAGGATTCGGTCTAATTTTTCAGAATCAGTTCAATGTGAGAACCCCAAATCAATCTTCATTATCAGTCTTGCACAATATTATTATATGGAACTGAGGTTTTATGTATTTATTCACATGGTCTGATAACAGTCTCTCCCCATTAACTGTAAACTGCTTGATTCATGCCCCTTCTACAGTCTTCAGTGTTCTGTGTCTCCCTCTTCTGGCACACTGTAAGAATAGTTTCACACAAAAATGGTTTCATTTTTTTCTCAGTAAACACAGGAAATCATACAGTTCACTAAATCACAACTGAATCTCAGCAGGCTTTTTCCGCCAGCGCTGCCAAACAATGCAGCATCGATCAGCTCACAATTCACAGACATTAATGGATTTTCATGGGGCTGCAGACCCTATACTACAATTTTTAGAGTGATGGCAAAACAAATCCCTTTATTTTAGACATAGCCAATCAGACAAGACCACTGCTGGGGTTACTCAAAAAAGTAATCCATTGTCTCAGAAATACATATATATTTTAGAAAAAAATAGCTGTTATTTGTGACTGTTGCAATTATTTTTTGTAATTTTAATGCAGCTTCATCCCCTCGACACAGATATAATGGACTATACCCTGTTGTTATTAAAAAGGAGCAGTCCATTACAAATTACTAATTACTACAAAATTTAAGGATAATTTTGCTTGTCTCAAGCCTTATTTCTTATTTAAACAAGTAACTGCCAATATATAGCTCCAGACTCACCAAACTCACCCCTGTTTAAAACTACAGCTGAGAGGCTAACATTGCTAATAAACACTTAGTCACCCAAATAACCCAAATTGTTTCTGTAAAAATACATAATCAAAACTTCTTTCAACCTGCTCAAACTGCATCAATGGCTAGATCAAGGTCACACAGAGCTGCCAATGTGGTTTAGAGCACAGTATGACTTGGACCGTGAACTAAAAAAAAATGAACAAAAACTCACTGGCAGCCACTTTAGATCACTGAGTCTATATTCACAAACCACCTCAGGAGTAGGAGTGCTGATCTAGAATCAGTTTTTGAGACAATGACCTAAATATGGAGGACTCTAAACCAGGATCAGCCCTGCTTTGTAAAGATCAGTCCTGGTGTTGTCTGAAACAGCTGCCCATAGCAGTTGTGTTGAATTTTTATAACTCACAGTAAGTTATACTGTACTCCAAACTACAGTTGAAAGTCTGTGCGAGTTCAGTGAGGACCTGCGGGTTAAGAGAAGTTTTGGGAATGTATTTTTACCAAAACTAATTGCGCTATTGAGGTGACTGAAAAGTTGTACTGACATTAGCCTTGCAGCTCCAGTGCTCACTCTAAACTCTAAACATGTCTTGCCTGATCAACTATATCTGGGGCAAGTGGAAAACTGGGAAATTAGATTTTTCATCAAACAATTCATTTAAAACACACATACATCTACCAGCTGGAACGGGGAAATCAAACAGGCTGTTCAGTACTTTATTTAGAAAGAAAGACAGTTACAGTAGATATTATATAAAATGCCTGTCACTATCGCTGCCTTTGAACATAGCCAATTATGCTGATTTCTAATTATGAATTGAAATTATGAAAAATTATAAATGGCTAGAAACCAGACATAAGAAATGGTTAAAAAACAGCTACTTCTAAATAAAATTTCTAAGAATAAAATGTTTGTTTAGGTGAAGTTAGGGCTCTCTCCCCTTCAGCATGGAGATCTTTATCCACCAGTTTTTTATTAGCAGGATTAGCTGTTTGCTTGTTGAGCTTAAGGCGCTTACTTACGCTTGCGCTGTGCTACATCCAAAATCAAAAGTGCGCAGTCATGTAAAGTATGCACAAGAATGGATAATCTACATAGAGGAAATGTATGTTTTTAATGCATTGCAAGTATTTAATATTGCTCTGTTTGAGACCTATGAGTAATGTATATAATAAAATTCTAATTAAGTCAGTAACTGTAAATGTGATTATAAGAATTTAAGCTGTGATGTGTTACACTACTTTCTTACAGGAAAAAGTACCCTCATTACTGCAATGCCTTATTTCTACCATGTTAGCCACTGGCCAAGACACATTTAATGTCCAAAGTTTGCTTCTTTGGGCAAAAAAAAGACACAACTACATTGCGTGTTAGCAGTCATCTTGACTTTTTTGTGTACTTTTGTCTATTTTTATAGCTAACAGGATGTCATACAATGTCTCAAACCACACAAACAAGTCTACTTGAGATTACTTAACACCTCGATGTGGTTTGGGCCGTGTGTGGAGTGATTTAAACATGCAGTTTGCTAACCTGGTGGCTGGCTATAAGCTTCCATTACTTGTTAGCCACATTAGCCTAGTAGGTCCAGTGCAGAATGAAACAAACTTCAGATTTTTTTTCTCTGCTGACTGACTACATTTAGGGTAAGACGGAAACAGTGATTGATTTTCACCAGACTGTCCTTGTAGTGGATGTTCATGAGGTTCTGCACGTTGAGACCCCGATTTAACCCCACATAGAACTCTCCTGTCTGTCTCAAAGCCCCACAGTTTCATATTTCAGTCTGAGAAGCTAACCTCCTTTATCCGTCGCAGTGGCTGACATGGATCAAGTGAGGAGTATCCAGTCTGTGAATGAGGGCCTATGGGAGAAAAATGCCTGTCTGATCTCATGGCCCAGAGATGACCCCAGCATCCACACCTGCTTAGAGCATCAGCTTTAGTCCTATAGTCTCTCTGTCTCCTGGAGTGGATCTGTTGCTGCTTAGATGGCTTGATACAACAGCAATAAAAGATGAAAGGCTGCTGAAGCAATATAAGAGCAATGGTAAATCTCTACCAGGGACGACGTCAGGGAGGCTGAAGGCTTTATAAGCGTGTGATGCGCTTTTTTATTTTTTCCCTGAAACAGAAGTGACTTCCACTTTCTGGAAGTCAAGTGTTGATGAATAGGCTCTGTGTGCATGTATGGAAGTGAAACGTAGGTCATTTATATGCATTTAGAAGATCCACAGCACTTAATCTGTACAGCAGCTTGTGGCATTTCAGGTCAAACTAGAAGGTGAAGGTTTGTGAATGAACTTTAGGTGGGCTTGACAAAGCAGTTGCGATGAAATCCAATGTGGCTGCTAAGCCATTGCTATGTTATCCCAGGTGGTTGCTAAGATGCAGCTAGGCCATTGCTATAGAATCCCAGGTGGTTACTAAAGTGTTGCAAGCTTGTTGCTACAGTATCGCAGGTGGTGCTGGCCACTGCTATTCTATACAAGGTGGTTGCTAAGGTGTTGCTATGTTATTGCTATGCTGTCCTAGGTGGTTTTTAAGGTGTTGCTAGGCAGTTGCTATGAAATCTGAAGCTGGTTTGTAGTATATACAACTCCACTCATTTCATTTTTCGTTTTTTGGCTCTAGCTCGAAAGCTGTGAACTATGAAAATGGTACGAAAAAAGCACAGAATAATAAAACAAAGTTGTGAAGACAACTTAATGAGTGAAGCTGTTTTAAACACATTTGGTGAGGGGAAGTTCTCAGTTCTGCGTTAGCTCAAAGGCTAACGCAGCTAACAAGTAATGGACACTTACACCCCAGCCAGCTAGCATTGTGCTAACTGCATATATGTCTTAATCATCACAGACTTGCCTCAAATCATGTCAAGTTGTAAAGTAATCTTAAATATATTTTCTAATGTGATGCCCGACACAATATGATATTCTGTTAACTATAAAATGGATAAAATAGTCAACAGTAGTAGCCAGTCAGAAAGCTGGTCAGAAAGCATTTAACAGGGACTTTTTTAACAGGGACGATTTTTCAAAATTTCTGCATAATTCAATTGATGCAATATAAACAAAGTCATTCAAAGTGGTTTGATTTGAAGTGGTTAATTGTAGAGAAACTTACTGAATCAGATTTCTTTACAGTGGTAGTGATAGGAGCCATCAGAATGTCTACAACAAAAATATAGTCATTTTATTTATTTATTTTTTTGAAAACTGTTTCATGCAAAAGCTTCCATGGAGGTACTTTCTGTCTTGGGGGCCAAATGTTTATTTGGCCTATGTTAGAAACATTAAAAGATTTGGATGTCTGGCTCGTATCACCACCGCTGTGAACAATTCTGACTTGGTAAGTTTCTCTAGAATGAAGCATTTCACACCAAACCAATAACTCTGTTTATATCCCAACCATTTAATTATGCACAAAATTAGAAAAATCGGTAGATTTGTCCCTTAATTTGTTGAGCTTTTGGGTAATAATTACATCATGAATCCACACAATCTTCTGTTTCTGTAGTATGAATGTACATTGGACAGTGAATGAGGGCAAGTGCAGGCTAATCTGGGTGGTTATCTGAAAAACTGTTCTGTAACTACTTTTGGCTGTGTGAATGCATACATATGTCAGTCAGTGACTGTGTCCCCCTACACAGACCCATGGGACCAGTTGCTCACTCTTTCCGACTACATCAATGTTCCGCTCAAGAGAAAAGGAAGCCAAACACACACAATACCTCGCCTGGTCTGGACACTATGCCATAGACTGACTAACGCGCTGGCGATGCAAGACTAGCCATTACATCATTCACCATGATACCCCACCCCACGAGCTCAGCTCATATGAAAACATATACTTCATCCATACACAGTACGGCTATACAATATGGACAAAACGTCTCACTGCAATAATCTTTCATATAGTACTGTGCAAAAGTCTTAGCAAATAGTTTAAAACCATTTAGATCAGACGTCAATGTGTTTCTGCCACTAAGAACATCACATAAAATTAAAATACGTACAAAAAAACATAGAGTAAAAAAAAAAGGTTACAAAAAGAGTTGATAACTTATGTGATGGTTGAAAGACCACAAGTTTGATTTCTCCTCAATGCCCCCCAGCCATCAAGATTTGTTCAATTTCATCAGCAGCACTCCTGATTTATTTTTATTATGCATTGAATAGACAAACAAGATATTAGATGAACTACAATATACCAGGCTGCCACAAGCAGAGGTTTGTTGAACGGTTGAACAAACACATGAGCAAATAAACACTTACTGCCCACTTGAATGGCTTTTACTTTTTTTACCCAATCATTTATATTTATCAGAACATGTGAGTGCATAAATTACAAAACAATCAAAATCCAAATCATGGTAAAACACAAGGTGAGGATACTTACAACACATAATGAAAGTGAATTGTTAGTTTTATTATACTGCATATCATCACTGTTGTGAGAAAACCTTATACCTCCAATAAAAAAGCTACAGTATGTAAGTTTTGGGGATGTGGAGACCTCTCTGGTGGAAATATGAAATTGCCTGCAACCTTTTGTAACAGTGGTTGTGCTTTGGATCCCGTCCCCGAGCGGAAGAATCTGCTAATTGTTGGTGTTTTGAAAGAGTTTTCAAGGAGAACTCGGTCAAAACTTGGTGGAGGACACGTAAAGAACTATCTAACATTGTCATCATATCTTCATCTGTATAATGTTGATTTTGCATTTGAGATCTAAACATCTAACCGGACCTTGTTGTGGAGTCTGTGCATGTGATGCTAATACAAAAACACGTATGATTAAATAATTATTTCAGCCTTTACAGAGCGAATTGCAGCAGTGCACAGACACCATCTTTTATTTTTCTGGCCTCCTGACTCTAATGATTTTCCTTTATAACAAAAAGTCACATAGTGCAGCTTTAATGTATGCTAATGTGAGGAGACTTTACCTTTTCTGACCATTCGTCATGAAATTCTCAATGTGAAAAGGCACCTAGCATTTGTTTAGAGTTTTACCATACATCCAACTACAATATTAATGCTGTGAATAGCACAGAAACACCATTGATAATGCATCACAAATACAACATAAAACTATGAGGCTCATACGTGCACAGGCCACTTTACTAACTGCCTCTACATTGTTGCTCCACCCTGCTGGTGTACAGTTAAAAAAATACAGCCCATCTGTTTATGCACAATGTGTGTTAGCCATCCTCTAGCCCTTCATCAGTGGCCACTTTCTGACGAACTTGGCTGGATATTTTTGGGTGGTGGACCACTCTGAACCTAGCAGTGACACTGATGTGTAAAAACACCAACGTGTCTGATGTCACTGCTGTGCTGAGAATGGACCTCCAACTAATCAGGGGTAGACAGATAATAAAATTTGCTAAGAAATCTTGTGGCCAAAATAAAGAATTTGTGGCCAGAATAATAGAAACATTTTTCATATATACCTTGTATTTACAATTTCCAGGCATGCTTTGGTACCTAATACAGTCAGCTGTTGCTTTGTAAAAGGGGATATTTATTAAAAAGTTTACATTAATAACAACATCGCCATTGTGGTGACCTTGGTGATCCCCCCACTGAGCTGGTGCACCCTGACTTTATCAGATCTATAAGCTGTGTTCAGCTACTGCAGGGACAGTCTCTCAGAATAAAGCCAGCTTCGTTAACACCTTATTTTAAGACCTTGCTTCATATGGTGACATAAGAAAACCTCAGCTAATAGAACAGCATCTATGAAGCCAGATGGACCATTCTGGTAGGAAGGACCACCATGGTGACCGCATTGTCAGTTTAACTGTTAACAAATTTGAACAAAATCTGATTTGATGCATCCAACCAAACTGGTCTGTTAAAAAGGGAAAAAGAATGCAAAAAGGGGCCACTTGCATAGGCTCTGCACTTTTAACATGAAACACTGTGGCCAGGGGCATCGGACAATATGGACCACATTCACCAACCATTCTTAAGAAGAAATTCCTTCTTAAAACTCACTTACACAGATTTAACGAAGATTCTGACATTTACCAGTGTTTTCTTATTTGGGATTTGTTCTTAGGTAAGAACAGAATCTACACCCTCAAAAGCACAAAGGTGAGAACAGTTCTGTGGCTTAAGAACACGTCATGAATCTGATGTAGATGTACCTTTCTCAAGAAAAACTTCGGAAGATATTGGAGAATGACTCCCAATGTCTACCCCTGCAAACAATATCTGAACAACAGCAGTCCTGTGGTCAGAAATGAATGAAGAGGGTGGGGAGGGTTGGGGCTGACAAATTGTGTAATAATAGATGGGCTACAGTCTTAAAACTGTGCACCTAAGGGACCAACAAGTTAGATGGAGCTCATAAAGTGGTCAGTTAGTAGAAATACAAGGTCTGTCTTTCTAATAAGGTAAGTATATATGTTACATTGAACAGTAGATACATGCAGAATAGACTTAACACATTGGTATGAGTACTGCTGGTAAAATAATGCTCTGGTTAGTCACTATCAATTACAGAAGAACAGATATCTTCACTCCAGTGCCCACAGCTGCACATTCTTTTAATAATAAACTTTTATCAGTGTGGAGATTCACACTTAGTTTTATCTGTGAGTGAACAGACCACAGTCCCACCTAATTTTATTTACCACATGCACATACTGTTCTGACATGAAGCATGAAAGCATGAACTTCACAGTTTGTAGCTAAAGTACTGAAGCGTTGCAAACTACATGCAACACTTAAAACTATATTCTGTTCAAAATCAAATTTACACATTTTAGCTCTTATTCCAATGGTTGTTGATCTCAACACAGGTTTCCTATTATTTTTAGCTCATCAGCATACTGTTATCTATAAAACTGGACAAAAGTATGTCATACATTTTCAGAAACTATGTAAGCAAGGTTATTTAAGATTGCTCATGTGGCATGTATTATGCTACCTGTATCTCACAGTTCCAGTGCAAAACTAAAGAAGCAAACATCCAACACCAAACACTTCTTAGCCAATCGACTGCATTCGGGGTAAGGAAAAAATGCCGAACTACTACTTTAGACCTGTGAGTGAATCTGCTGACCTGAAGATTACAGCTCTGAGTGAGGTACAGTCAAGGGCTTGTAAAGATCATGATAAGAGCAATCAAATGTGATTTCAATGTGACTTATCAGAGCAAGGTCAAACACCATATTCAGATACTTTCGACAGGATCGTAGTCCAACAATCGTGTCATGCATATTTCATAACCCAGCTATGTGCTCTGGCACAGCCAGTTTCCAACGAGTCATTCCAGCCTGACGACTTCACTGGCCTATCAGTTGTAATCAGTTCTTCGACAGAACAAGCGTTTTAGAACAGAACACATGCAGCGTACAGCAGAACCAAGACAGATAAGAAGGCGATGTAGGCAAAAATCCACCTGTCTTGTTTATGACAGGCATTTTCATCACAGCTGAGTGAGTGCAAGCTCCGCAGACTCTGTGCTGGAGAACAGGTGGTGAAGAGTGACCAGTACAGAGAGAACACAGCCTACAGGGCTGATCTGGGACAGCTGCACATCCAAAATTAGAGAAATGCCAACATCATGAATGGCCTCAGAGTCTAAAGTATGGGTGTAAAAACTGAACAACAAATCAAAAACTGCATTGATTTTGGATGTTTAGAATGATAGAATTATAGTAATATTTGATCAAGCATTAACTTTTTTTTGGCCAAAAAAGAAAATGTGAAAAAAAAAGCTTGTAATATTTTTATTGTCTTTTGTCTAGGGTTTGTTTGTCTAGGTCTGTTTAAATAGTTCCTTGAGTATTCCAGGGTATTTTTTTAATGAATCATTCCAGAATAATCAGATCATGCAAATTATGAACTTTCCTGAAGAACTGAATTGCTTCCTGAAGTATCATTATTGAATCAATCACTGAGATGTCAGATTTCGGTTCCAGGTTTCTCTGATATTGGCCAGGACGTGGACAGCTAGTAGAAGACCTAACATGGAAAAACCGTGTTAACACAATGCATTATTGATAAGGCGCAGCCAGAATTGCAGTTACTTTGACAGGCACTAGTAAAGTGAGTGAATGATTCGCTGCTCACTGGCAATCCAATAGCAACAACAAGCAGGACTGCATGTTCAATGAGCTACAGCTAACAGCTGTAAGACAATCCACATTAGTAATCCAAGAGAACACTTCAGTGTTGGTGACCTAGGTTGGCTTCCCATGTTTCACCTTCTGGCACGTGTCATTCGAGCAGCATAGCTCACAAATATCTTGCTTTAAAGAACATGAACCTGCTATTTTAAGTTTAATGTAGCAGAGACAATGCTCCATATAGCTATTATTTGTTAATCTTTATCTCAGAAGGCTAAAATATGATGTGATTGTGTGGGTGTGTTCATGAAGCAAGGTATTCATGAGTAAATTACTTTTGCCAAAACAATACAGGCTGCCATATATTACAACTGTAACAATTATTGACAAAAAAATTCACTTTTAATATATCGCAGAGCATTGCATAATATGTAACAATATAATCGCAACATGGAGCTCTGTCCATATCATTCAGCCCTAACCATAGAGTAAATATCTGTGAGAATATTCTGTAGCTGCAGATGTCTAAGCTTTAAAATAAGTCCAGACTGGAGCCAAAAGGTTTTTTTCTCCATTAACCTCAAAGCCAGGCTTCATCTGGTCTCCAGAAACATATTCCACATCTCTAAATACAGACCCAGTCTCAGTCCACATATATCACCCCCCCGTCCACAGCTCAGCGGTATGTTTTTTCAGGGGCAGCATTGCTTGCACTTTCCTGCGGGGACCTTCCCTTCTTCTCTCTCCGCAGCACACTCGCATTTTCACATCCTTCTGAACTTTGTAATGAGGTTCTGCTTTCCTTTTAGCTGTGAATTGGTTTGAACTGATGCACAAGTATTAAGACGTTCAAGGTGGTGACCTACACCTACAGCGCTGGCATCTGTGTTACTAACTTGGTGTGGGAAAACAGGGAGATTCTGCTTGGTCTTTTTGAGCATGTCCCTGTTTCCTGTCAGCATTCTGTAACTGTTTCTCTTCTTGAAAATGGGAAATTCTGGAATTTACCACCATTTGTTGGGGCTTTCATTTTCATAGTGTCCCTTTCATATTGCATAAAGGTCACCTGAGTGTGCTTTCCAATTCAGACAGACTACATACAATACAGTTAGGAATATTGTACAATTTTATTTGACAATCACTTCACAATAAATGAGAGATTCTGAGAATGTGAATATTCCAGTGAATGACCATTATTTCTACAAATAGTGCAAAAAACATTATAACCATTATTCCTGTATTATCACTACAGATTACAGTACAGTTTGACTTTTTTCAAGGCTACTTGTAAGAGGTGGATCATGAAAACTAATTGTTTGCATTATGTGAATTTTCACAAAGCTTAGAACAACCTCTGACATCCTGCTTCTCTCTTTTTGCTTCTCTTTAGATAAGAGAAAAGAGGAAACAACAGAAAGATAAACAGAAAGTAGATGAGCTGATTAGAAACCCAAGATCTGATGTTGATAGACTTCCGAGGCTCTACCTGCCAATACAGACCTTAGCACAGTCATAATTGTGGCAAATCAGGTTTATCCATTACTAAATGAGCACCATCAAACTGTAGTTTCGGCCTGATACTCATGATATCTGCCCATTAGGGTGAACTGATCATGAATTTTTAATTCCAATGTCTTTACAGTCAGTCAACTGATGGCAGATTTCTTTGGCTGATATCATTGGCCAAATTGTTTATGAAAGCAACAACCAACAAAGATAATATCATTATTTGCTCTTTAGCCCGAAGCTCTGATTTTAGAGGCTAAATCAATGCACTGATGAGAAACACGTGGTGGGTAGGCCAACACATGCATGGACGCACCAATCAGCAAAAATAAGAATAAATGCTGCATTTTCTGTCCTATGCCATATCAGGATCAGGATCAATCAACAGGAGTCAATATTTGCTTATAACACGTTCAGCAATCAGCCATGCACTCCTAGTATCTGTCGATACCGATATGGTAGACATGGTATTGAGCGAACCCTGTGAGAGACATGCAGGAAACACAGCCATTGGCAGAAATGGGCTGCAGGGAGCTTGAGCTGCTGTGAACCCATGAAAGGGCCAGTGAAAACCTCACTAATCCCACCAAGGAAGAGGGGAGCGGGGATCACGCCTCGCTCAGAGACCGAGCAGCTCCCCAGTCGCACCCAGTCAAAAGCTTATTCTGAACACATTCACTGAGGATTAGCAGGGGGATTAGGTCTCGGCACGCTCCAGCGCCCCTCTTCCCTCCGCTCGCCCTGAACAACCATGAAAATCTGACCTGCCAATCCAGGGACCCTGACCAAACCTTCACACGCCTAAGACAGTGGTCTTCAACTCTTGTCCTGCATATTTTGTTGCTTTCCCTGCTGTAGCACACCTGATCCAACAAGAGAAATCATTGTTTGTGTCCCAGTTTGGGCTCTACCCACCATTTATACACTGTATGTTATGTATTTCAGTATCTAGTGCCTGAATTTTTATTTCAATATGAACACTGAAGTTTTGCACTAAAAGGAAAAAATATATTACAGTATTTTATGTCAGTTGCCACGTTTCCATTTTCTGTGCAAACTGCAAACATTAAAACCATTTAGCATATTTACAAAAATGTTATCTAACGACATCATTTCCTGCGAAAACTAGTTGCTGCACAAAAAAAAGATCTTATTTCATGCATGTTGCAACTTGTGTACCTGTGGCTTCCCTGACTTCCCTACAATCTACTGATAAGGATATTCTGTTTCTTTTTTATTTTATACAGTTCTATATTTATTTTTTCCTCAAAACATTGCACCAGAGCACCAGCTTTCTCTGCCACGTAGAGCTGTTTGAGCACTTGAAACTCTTAGCCTTTTCAGGACATCTCTCTCTGCCACATAACAATGTGTCAATCCAGCATTCCCCACCCGCAAAAAGATTCCAGTGTTGATTTTTGCAACATTTCTGGTATCGACAAGAATGTTTCATTGACATTCATAAAATATTACTGACAGCTTCCAATTCCCAAGCCTACATCAACAAACTTTTTAAAGGTTTAAAAGATCAAAAATTCTTTGGGTGGAAATGTAACTTTTGAGTCCAGCATGAAAAGCCTCAATGCAACTGCCAATTTTACATTTATTTTGTCTAATTTTTTTGAACTGCAGTGGCCGCTATTGGCTCCTTCCCTTCCGCTAAGTATCCCCTCCTTCTCTGCTGCCGCTAAGCACAAACAACAAATGCCCCTCATTTTTCTGCAGTTCAAGTGCATCATGTACTAATCAGAGCTCATTGTTGTTGGACTGAAGCTGTGTGGCTAATGTCGGTGAGAAGCAGTGTAAGCATTTGGCCACTGGGTTAGCACTGTGCAAACTGCATGCCTAAATCGTTCCACACCTCAAACCACCTTGAGATATTCAGCAGTTCTTTTTATCCAATCAAACCATATGTACACAAAGAATGGGTTTGATTGGGGTGGATTATGCTCAGTGTAAGAGACAAATGTTTCAGAATTAAGGTATTTGGAAGCACTACAACACGATAAATGAAATGATAAGGTTCTGTATCACATTGTGAGCTAAGATGTCTGTCCACTGAATAAAAAAATCAGTTATTGATCAAGTTTCCAGGAATTTTACAGGGCTGGGGTGGCAACCCTACCTATATGACATACTGTTAGCTATACAGAATGACAAAAGTATGTAGTAGCAGCCATCTTGAAGTCATTGTAGATAATATATGTGCTGTGAGCTAAACTGGTATATAAGTTAGTTTGTAACACCAGTGCATACAGCAAGAAGCAACCTCCAGACAAAAAACATCTCTTGTCTGCCTACATTTGGAGTAAGAGGAAATTTGGATACACTTGATTTTTGTATGAGCCACACTACTTTGGCTTGATCACGCTTCTTACACTAAACATGGCTAGCACTCTACAGAGGTACACAATTTGAGGCAACTACAATGTGAAGGGTTGGGGGGGGATACTGCTGTAAGACATTGTACAGTCAGGAGTTTTGCTGCTATGTGGGTGTACAGGCTGGGCGGCAGCACCTGCTGATAAGGAAACAGGTGAAGAACCGGCCCCTACAGACGTCCCAGATCCCTCATCTGTCCTCAAAGCTTACAGGCTCATATCTACAGACATAAATGTGCCTTTTGAACTCAAGCAGGGCACTGAGACATCTGCTGTCGTATCTAAATATAAGGGAGTGTCATTTCATTTTGTATCTGTGGTTACAGCTGCTATGCAAAACCATCGCAGATGCAACCTAATCATAGAGGACACAGTGAAAATCCTTAAAGTGTTGCAGCAGCCCGAAACAAAAACACACAGGGTCAAGAAACCAGAGCCATATCGGCGTCAAAGCCTACAATTAGCAGAGCTTTTAAAGATTATGGTGGAACATCAGAGGTCTTTCTGTCCCTAGTGAGCAAGGTCTCCTCAATAACCAGTTCACACAGAGACAGCATTCCACAGGAGCATGCTATGTTTGCCCCTGCAAAGGCCAAGACCGAAAGCCCAAACATCTGACCTGTAAATAACAGCGCTGTGCATGCGTAAGAACAGCAACGTCTGGATCTGCGGGCCAAACGAGACCACATTCTCTATAAGAAAAGACCAACTTTAAACCTTGACATAATGTCACTGCTACCTGAGTACATTATGTCAGTGTCTGAAAACACATATCAGTATCAAATAACCCTCTAAAATAGAGGCTACTGTACTTGTAATGAAATAATAACCTCAGCAGAAGTAAAGGTGACCACAAAAATAAATAAATAAATAAAAAATATCATGTCCAAATATTCCTGATGTGCTAGTTCCCTATAGTTCTGCAGTGGAACTTCTTAGTACATCCAGCATCCAACAGCCCAGAAACAGAAGTTTATGTTCTATTCTTTCCTTTAAGTCTAAAATTAAACAACAAAGCTCAGGGGTGAGACAAACAGCAAGGAAGTCCAGGTGCTGAACCAGCAGAACAGAGTGAAATTAAACACAAAAATAAATTAGGAATAAAATGGAAATATTGTAGAAAGTAGATTCCTCACAAATATGCTTCAGCACAGGCACAGAAAAATATTCAGACTGTACTATAATTGTACTTAAGTGGGAATTCCACTGATTTTTCAAAATGTATGAGTAATTCAATCATTGAGATGTAAACAGTGTCATTTAGAGTGGTTCGATGTTAGTAGAGAAATTTAGAGACAGATTTCTTTACAGTGGTGGTGATAGAAACCAGAGGTCGCCATGTCTAAAACACAAATACAGCCATTTTATTTACTATGCAAACCCACCAGTGAACCTACATGAGTCTTCTGAGTTTTTATATGTAATGTTGATGATGGTAAAATAGTGATAAATCCAGAAACTACTTTAATGACCATTAATGGACTTTACCTCAGCCCAAACTGTTATCTCAAACGTATCATGTAACAATGTCTTATGCATCAGGCAGCAAATTCATAACCATTGACTGTAAAAACTTTTGTTATGTAGCTTTTAGAGGCATTACTTTGCCCAGGCCTACACTGACCTTTGGAGAAATTTAGAAAAATTTGGTGGAATTTCCCTTTAAGTACATAGAACTGAGTGAACGGGAAAAGTCAGCTGAAGTACGTAAGTGAACACTGAGTAAGAAAATCCACGAGTCTAGGATAAAATAATACTCAAGTGAAGACATTTAATTGGAATCATAAAAATATATGAACACGACTTACATGTTGTTCGAGATGTTCCTCACACTCTGCCTCTTATTTTCTCAGATTGGCTACACATGGCACCACCAGTTAACACCCAAATATCAGGTGGTTGTTTTTGGTGTAACAAGAGACAGGAAGCCTACTTTCTTGGCCACCAAGAGATAAAGATACTAAAGATACTCGGAGTGGCTGATGTGAAATGTAGCCTAGCCGTTACAATGATACCTGTCCCCTTGTTTCCTTTCCACAGTGGTGGTTGGGGGTTGAGTGACTGTTAATCAGAATCAACGAGTGAACAAGCAAGTCGTCGTTTTCTGAGCATTTTATTTTCAGAAAAATAAGATTTTTTTCTCTTACCCGGACACTTCATTACCTCCAACACCCGTTTGCATGGAACCAGGACTGTCGCCTTTACAGCTCAAGCAGAAAAATGCTCAAAACAGGATTTCCAACTCAACTCAACTATACATAAGAGAGGAAACTGAGGGAAAATGTCAGCGCAGTCAGCCCACCGGCTTCACAGAGTCCGGAAAACAAACAAAACAAAGCGGCTGTAGCGTTTTTCATATAAAAACTGAAGTTATTTCAGTCGTTATCCTTTCATTTAATTGTAGCCTTTTAGAGAGTATTTTTGTTTCCTTCTCCTCAGTGTTGTCATACGCGCGTGCACGGCATTATCCACACAGCCTACACTGGGGGCGGTGACAGATGTGCAAGCCACGCCCAGTCGTGGAAGCGGAGCGTGAGGCCCCGCCCCTACAGAATAAAGGTTTTTAAGTCCCGCCCACGTTGTAGTAGTATATCCAAACCAGATCTAAACCACGCCCCCGTAGATCCCCGTCTCTGTAGAGTGGGAGGCTCTATAAGCCCCGCCCTTACAGTATAATGGGTTATGAGTCACTCTGCTTTGATGGAGCCTTAAAGGTCTATAAGCCACGCCCCTCTAATAAAGTGTCTTATGACGAGATCACCACGTCATTGTTCTCTTTAACCGCGAGGTTAATGATCAGTGTAACGCTCACATGGTTTACTCCACACCTGAGTGAACTCACACTATAACACTGCCCTGGAGGCTAATACAGCTATCCAATGTAGTGCCTTTGGTCATTTATTGTAACTTTCGTTAAACATAACCACGAGAAATTATGTTGTTTTTTGATTAAATAAATTATGCACTGCAATGTAAAACTTATGCACTGCACCTAGATGAATGTTTTGTTCATCTATATCAGTTGGTTATTAGCACTTCTCACTAGTTGTGTCTGTAGTAACTGCTCTGTCTGACCTTGTTTGCCCTAATGAACCGTGTAATACTCAGTGGATCAGTGGTCTCCTCCAAAAATGAATCTCTGCCTCCATCCAGTGGAAGCAGATGAAAATACAAGCCTCATCATTTAGAAATCAGTGCTCAAGAAGGTCCCTAAAGCAAGTTCTCTGCTGTAGGCAAGAGCAGAGCTACACTGATCACAAGTTTCTTATTCGCAGACTCAGTTTTGTTTAAAAATCCACATTTCCTCTCTTGTTTAGAAGAAAGAAACTAAGTGAAAACTTTTTTTTTCAAAATTTCATAATTCAGACATTGGGATGTAAACAAATGCACTCAGTGGTTTGATGTGAAATGGTTCACTGTAGAGAAACTTACCCATGCTGATTTCTTTACAGTGGTGGTGATAGGAACCAGGGGTCGCAATGTCTACAATATATAGCCATTTTATTTACTATCCAAAGCGAACAGTGAACATCGGGCATTAGGCAACCTTTATAATCATTTTGTGAGGGAGCTTTTAGAGACAATGAAACCTTCGGACGTCTGGTTCCTATCACCAACAATGTCAACAACTCCGGCTTGATAAGTTCCTCTAGAATGACGCATTTTGCATCAAACCACTCTGAATGACTTTGTTTACATATTAACGATTTTATTATGCAGATAAGAATTCCCCTTTAATAACCATAATGAGCAAACATACCCAGTCCTCATAGACATTTTAGTTTTATTATCACATAGATCCTACATTAGAGTACTATAAAACAGTACAAAGTTCATGTATAATGTAGAAATCACTTCTAATATTAAAAAAACTGTACAAAACACAAAACAATAGAAAGATTTTCAGCAAATTGACAAAACTGTCAATTATTTCCTGCTCTTCCCTTTATAGCAGAGAAATGTCTGCATATTCAATTCATGTGTTAATTCTAATTCATTGCTTTGAAATTCAATCTGCAAGATCTGATGCTCTTGAAAGGAGTTCTCGGTAAGATGTTGGTGTAAAAATGTGCTAAAAATCAGATGCATTTTTGCACAATACTGGAATGTGCTTGGCATTTAATTATACAAAGTTGGGCAGAAAAATAAATGTCTATGAACCAACGTTAATAAAAGTTATTACAAACCAATAAATAAAACCGAAATAACGTTTTTAAAAGGATCGACGATTCCCACATTCAACAAAATATGGTTCTCACAACACGTTCCTGGTACCGTAAACCCATATACAGTACAATGCAAGAGACTAGTCCATTTGATGAAGTGGTAAACAGTAATTGGTTAATGGATGGATTGGATAAAATCGTTTTTTTGTGCTATGCTAACTGTTGTAATGCTTAGTGCTAACACTACAAAAGAAGGCTGCACTTAAAAACTGTGCAGCCACTTTGGTTAAATAGCTTCCCCTTGCAGCATCCTTTTCTCAGCAGTCACGTGTCCAGGAAAAGTCATAAACGTCTCAAAGTCTCCACATCTTCCTGCGTAGGAAACTGTGAGCTTCTTCATTTCGGGATGCTATATGAGGGGGCATCTCGGCGACTTGAGTCGAAAGGAAATGAAGGGCAGTAAAGTGGCGATGCATGTCCGGGTAAAGGCCACTAGGGGGAGGCAGCTTCTATGAGTTCTTCACTCTGCTCTGCATGGTGATGAAGCTCGGCCTTGCAGATGGTGGGGATGGTGCAGTGTAGCGAGCTGACAGCAGGGGGCTCCTCATCACCTGAAAGCACAGAGGACTGGAGTGAATTGTGGTTTCTGGCTCTGGTGAGTGTCTAAACTGATTTGCTTAATATTGAAATGATTGTTTGGCAAATCAAGTTAAAGTTACACAGTTTTCCCAAGACATGCTTGGGTTAGTTCTGCATTGGCTACAAGGCTAATGTAGCTAACATGTAACGGAGGCTTTTACTCTACCAATTAGCAACGTGCAACCTACACGGCCAAGTCATTACACACTTGCATCAAACTGAATAGAGCCGTTAAAGTCACATACAAAATAGACTTGCCTATGTAGTTTCTGACACTGTATGACATATGATATACACAAACAGACAAAAGTATGTCAATAGCTTAAAAACAGTACAAGCAGTCGACTTGAAGCCTAAATATTAACCATACTTTTCTGTGAAGATGCTACCATCACACTATACATGTCTTGGCTGAGTGACTACATTTTGGGTAAGAGGATAAATATGAAGTAAGTAAGGAAAGGAACTGTAAAGGGAGAAACAGATTTTTGGTGAACTATCACTGTAAAGCAGTGACCGCAGCAAATACAAGCAAATCAATGTAAATTATTTCCAGTCACGCAAAGTTTCTGAGTTTGATGTGAAACTTGTTGGTGATTTGAGCTGAATGAGCATAAAGGCTGATGCATGTTCAGACAGTAATGAAAGCTTATATCCCACCAATTAGCACTGTGCAAACCGCATATCTAAATCATCACATACTGACCTCAATATGTAGCAAACTGTTACGTAATCTTAAATATACTTGCTTATGTGGTAGTCATCCAAAAAAATAGACAAAGGTGCACTGCACAGCTTTAAAAACCAGGTAATTTTATAATAATACTTTATTTGAGCTACATAGATGCTTTATTACATACAGATAAGCACTGAAACATGCATTTATGAAGCAATACTTAAGTATTTATTAACAGCTAATGCCAGTAATTGCAAGATGACATAAGATTACTGTACATAAATTACTGTACATAAATCTCAATTATTGCTTTAGAGATATATTATTCAATATTATGCATGTGTTATGAAGTCCCAATGTAGGAAGCCTTCAAATAAATTGTTGCCAATTCTAGTTCGTCAAGCAAAGTCACTAGATATTGAAACATTTTGACTGAAACATTCTTTCAAATAAAAGCAAGATTTGTGACAAACGAAGCCTCACCTAGCCCAGAAGAAGATGACACGCTGTCCGCTAAGGAGGACGAGTCGGCCTGGTCTGGGGAAAGCCCCTCCATCAGTGGGATGGACAGCTCTGAAGAGGGAACAGAGGAGTCATAGATCCCAGAGTCTCTGGGCATTTCTGGGGGGCTCGCGGAGCCATCCATGAGATAAGGCTGTGGTGAAACACCTGCCTCCTGGCTGGATGATGACGATGCTGAACTTTCTCCGATTTCAGCCTGTGCTGAACTCGACGGCAGGCCTGAGATCGAGAAGGCCCCCAACTTGGGCACTGCAGATAGGATGAGGGCCGTTGCTCCTGATGGGGCACTCACTTTCTGAGGGTCGCTTTAGCACCACTTCATTGAGCACAAGCCCAGAGTCGAGCTTCTCAAGCTTCTCTTGCTTGCTGGTGTCAGGCAGGGGTGGTGGTGGCTTCAGCTGCCGCTCGAACCAGTCAGGCTCCTGCGCCACCTGCTGGTGCATGTTGCAGATGGCCACATAGAGCGAGCGTCCTGACCTGCTGCGGAAGTAGTTGCGTTTGCTGACGCTGGGCAGCTGGCCGAGGTGCCGTGAGTGTAGCTGCGCCAACAGCTGCGGCAGCTGCTCCATCAGCTTGAACTTAGGCGCCAGGACCAGCGAGGCAGGCACGTCACTGTCGCGCGAGTAGTCGAAGTAAACAGCCAGAAAGCGGGAGAGGTCAGACGAATTTCGGCGCGCCTCATGCAGCTTCTCCGCGATCATGGCTGTAGCCACCACAAACAGGTCCCTGCTGCTTACATCTCCAGGACTAGGGTTAAGGTTAGGTTCCCTGTTATTCTCCTTCGAGGTGGCTTTGCCTTTGCGATGCCTTTTCTCCACAAAGTACTTGAGGCCTTTGGAGCAGACGGTGATGAGAAAGTGAGCCTCGTCGATGCGGCGGCTCAGCCAGGCTATCTGACCTTCCTTGCAGATCTGCAAATGCTCCCAAAGATCCAGGACCACCTACACAAAAAAATAACAGGATTAATTAGGATGCACTCTGGATCTGACCTACATTCAAAACTTAAAAGTTACTTCATAAATGTAATAGTTTTTCAAGATACCATGACCTGTAAGGCAGATTTTTAGGGGCTTCTAAGTTTAACATCGAAAACCATTTATTTTTTATTTAGTGCATTTATTTCTTTGTATGTTTCAGGCATCAAAGCTTTAAATATTAATTGTTAAGCGGTTCAAAAACTATTATGATCAATTCCATGCTAACCTTCAACGATGTTAGTTATCCAGACATCTCTTATAAAGAGTGAATTCAGCTACTTTAGGGTGCACCCAGCTTGTACAGTCTCCACAGAAAGCCACTGCAAATAGAATGGGACACTCTGGAGCAGCCACACATGAACCTAAGGAGACTTTACCCAAGCACTGGCTAGAGGAGCATAAAGCCCCCAAGCACTGGGGTGTGGAGCAGGGGAACTACACCCTCTGGTGTGATGGAGCTCCATCCAATACCTTTGGAATGAGTTGAAGTGGCGTTTGTGGTCCAAAACTAATCATCCAATATCAATATCTGATAATACTAATGTTCTTCTGGACGGCAATGAAATCCTCACAGCAATGCTTCAACATCTAAAGCCTTCCCAAAAGAGTGCAATGAAGGAGGACAAACTACCAATTATTACCCCTGATTTCAGAAGATACACTGCATGAGCAAGTGTCTACAATCAAAGTACTAATGGTTTAAAGGTTTAATACAATTAAAAATTTTGTAGTTTAGGCTTAAGCTTATGCATGTCTCCACAAAATAAGACTACGAGGTAAAAGGTTTTCTTTCCACCCCTACTAGCAACCAGCAGGTGGCAGCGTGCACACATTATTCCTATATCACTTCCAACTCATTCTCAGTGTCTGAGTCCTGTGCATTAGGGCAGAGTTAGATAAGTATACTGCTTGAAAAGGTTGTTAAAACAATACAAGTCTACAACTCCTGCTTGTGTTTTAGTGTCACACACAAAGCTAATGCCAAATAAGGCAGACTGATGATAGCCTTCCATCAGCTCACCACTCCCTCTCATCTCTTTTGCCCTTGAACACATTGCAAAGACTACAGCCAATGGCTGAAACGCATGTACTTAATGTGTCTGTGTGAAAGGGGATATTTCTTTATAGCATGAGCTGGCAGTCTGTAAAACTGCAACATACAAGTAAAGAACATACTATTTAAAGGTCTTACAAGCTTCAAATGTCCATGTTTAAACTAAACCTAGAGGGTGAAAGTTAACAATCGTTTTATATTCAACAATTAAAGAACGGTTGGGGCTTGTGTTTAAATATATGGGAAAAAGTACAAAGGTCATGAAATGAGTGTGTGATTATCAGAGCACCTTCAGAACTTTTGTGCATTTGTATTTATACCTAACAATATTAAATATTTTCTAGCTGGGAATGTAATATTGAAACTTGCACTGGCGTTGAAAAATGTGTGTGCCGTCTTAAGAGTGCTGCTTTCTTGCTTTGTTCTCTTTCATGTCTTCATTTTGTGCTAATTCGCAACTCCCTGCCATGCTTAACTGGCCAAAACAATACTGACGAGCCACAATTCTGGGACAGGTGATGGTCAGCCACCAGTACTCACCAACAGCCTGATGGCAGGAACATGTGAAGGTGTTTTAAGTTGCAGTGCTGAAATTTTTAGCAGCATATAGATGATAAACACAGTGACGTGATGTCATGCTCTCTTTCCTTTTTTATTTTAATTGTTCTGAGACAACAAGATACTTCTGTACACAGATAACCGACACAGCAACCACAGCTGACGCTCACCCTACTGTATCCGCCTTCTGCAGATCTGCTTTATGCAAATGAGCTAAGCATCAGCCAATCAGATGCGGGAGACCATTTGTGTCACACCCATATTCATGCTACACTTGCATATCTATTTGGAAAATAATTGGTTAAAAAAAAAAATGGATGAGAGAGGAAAGTAACTACGTTGTTTGAAAAGCTTTTAAAACCATACTAGCCTACAACTCCTGCTTGAGTTTTAGCAACACGCCCAAAGTGACAGGCACAAGTTACACATCCAAAGCTGCCAACCGTTGGCGAGGGAAGCGATTCACTTCACTCTAAAATGCAGCGGTAACATAAACAGTGCATGGCCACTTGAAATTTTAAATATCTAAATATAAAACAAATTTAAAATACGAATTCCACCCTACAAAGAGCACATATAGGTCTTTTCTATGCTCAAAATATTTTAAAGAGCTGTTCTTTTGTCATTTTCCACTAAAGTAAAACAATCCTGAAATCTGGCAGTACTGCAGCCCCCTCAGCACCCCTCCTTCCCTGTCCCTGCCTCAGTCAGCTTGATGTGTCCGAGTCCTAACATGAAATTTTCAAGCAACATTTCGTCAGCTGTATTTCTTGGTAGGCCTTCAGTGGTCCTAAGCTGGTCAGAGAACAGACCGTAGCCTACCTCACAGCCACAGAAGTCCTTCAGGAAGAAGGCAAAGCTCTGAATGACGGCGAGGTGTTTGGGGCAGTCTTTGGAGGAGTAGCAGATGAAGACTTTGGGCCTGGGCCAGGGCCTCTCTGCGCTCAGAGACGTTGTGTGGGACGACGACTCTGAACTTTCTTCGTCCAGGTGGGAGTAGATGTTCTCTGTGGAGAGATTTGAGAAGATCAGAGAAGAGAGTCGAACCAGGCTCAGGAAAGATTTGTAGTTAGCGGCAAGAAAAAGAAAAAGGATCTCAGAAGATTCCAGTACATTTATTATTACCATATGATGAAAGTTCAACATGGACTGACTATAAAAACAAAGGTCTAACGTCACCTATATGTTTTATAGCAGCAGATATTTTTTCTTCGAGGTGACACAAGACTAAATAGACTGCAGGCTCAGTCTTACACTCCTGAACTTTAAACCTCAGAAACCTGAACGTGCCGTCAGCCTCCTTGACCATGACAGCACAATTGGTGGTTACGCAACACAAACATGCACGTGTTAATTATTTCACTTCCTCAAGATTCAATGCACGCAAAGAGCCTTACAAGGGGTTTTCTTTTGTCTCTCATGAGCAGGGCAACAGTAGAACGGCGCGAGTACAAACGCTTGGATTTCGTGAGCCATTAATCCTTGTCCGTGCTGAGAGATTACACAGCTCGGCTTACAGCCACTGGACAAAAGCAAGTTTTTAAAGGGTAATAAGATCCAGACTAATGAGGAAATAAGGAGAGAGGGAACACGCACCTTGCTGTTTCTTGCGGCACATGACGGTGAAGAGGGTGGCGAATGCGGACATAATGACGAGAGGCACGGTGATGGCCATGGCACGAATGGGGCCAGCCCATGGAGAGTGCACTGGAACAGAGCAAAAGTACAAGCATTAGGCATTCAGGGGGGCAAGAATGATTATTTCACAGTTTCGGTAATTGAGTTTGACTATAAATTATGCTGTACATCAAAAGTTTGGGGAGCTCCTAGTTCAAAATGTTTTTCATAAATAAGCATTTTTTTTTGTCAGCTTGAAATAATTTAACATTAAATGGCAAGTTGTTTAGACCTCGCCATTTCTCTTTGCGAGGAGGAACTCCCATTATTACCCAGGTGATAATGCCTAACCGAAAATATGTGCTTTTAACAATAATATGGAAAAGAAAACAACTAAGTGTGCTCTTCACACTAAGGGCACTTTGATGAACATTAAATTTTTCTTGTATTTCACTGTTTTCCTCAAGGTCCACTTACGACGCTAATGTGGGCTTATGTACCAAAAACAGCTGCAATTCATTTTTACATGACCATCTTCCAAACTCATTGTATCACTTAGAATTAAACAAGCTGTTTTTTGTTACTGTGCTGTTAAAAACTAATATATCGCTGTTGTCGGAAGAAAACCTTGTATCTCCAAAATGGTAACTTTACAAGAGAAGGAAAAAACATACTTTACTTTTAATGTAAGTAAATGGAACCAGACTTTTTTCCAAGTCATTTTCGGTCATTTCTTTTAGTCCATTCATCATGAAATTTACATACAATGTAAAAGGCAACAGGCATTTTCAAATTATGTCAAAAACAACAGACAACAGTGATATGTAAATGACCTATTCTAATTGGCTGTGCTGTATTGTGCCTTGTTCAAAAAGCAGCATAGGCTGAAATGCTTCTGATAACTTCAATATTAATGGGGGGGCTACATTTGCAGCTTAATTTCTTTATACAGACTGTAAGGACTGAGGAGTTAATGGCACATTTAAAACACTTCAACTACATCAAACTCTTTACTTAAGAAAGATGGGGAAAATGAGTCTGGCTATGATATGAGCCCTTGAAACAAAATATACCCATAGGATTAGCTAATAGTTGTGTTATATGGTAGCAAAACTTTTGCAAGTATCTTTCTGACTTCACTGAAAAGTAACAGTACATTACTGGGAGAATGTCAAAAGAAAGAAAAAGAGAAAGGAGTCCCTAAACTTATGACAGGTGTATGCTGCCAGTTCAAAGTATCTGTTTCCATTTTTACTCCCAGCTCTACCGACACAATAACAATTTGGCGACACAGAGTCTGTGCAGTGTAGTTTTCTGTGACCTTGCCATCTTACCTTGGCTCACATGGTACTGAGTCTGTCTCCTGGTGTTATTGTTGTCATCACGGAGCTACAGAGAAAGAAAATAGGACAGTGACTCTCTATAATAGATATCTCTACTATCCATACTGTAGTCTCACAAATTCAGATTCAGATTCACCACTTTTAAAGGAAAACTCCAACATTTTCCTTGCACTTTAAAAAGAACAGAAAGCACATTGACTAAATGCACATTCACATCTGAAGCCAATCGGCACACATTTATTACAGAAGCCAAAGAGTACTTGTATCAGAAACGGCTCACTAGCTCTAGAGCTTTACTCAGGCCTAAAATGTTGGTCAGAACCCAAAAACAACATGTCCGAATCCACTATCCGATATTCTGTCCGAATCCACCTTGACACAGAGCATTGTGTTATGAGTCCGAACCCAACCTGACCCGTCTCACATAATCAAGTTTTGAGTCGGCAGCTGACCCTCACCCATTAAATTCTGACCTGAACTGACTCATCCTCAACTAATGTCAGGGCTGCCAGAACCACTGGTGGCAGGTGGGCATTTGACCCACCACTGTTCAAAGTACTGGGGCGATGACCCACTAATTTTTGATTGAGTTCAGATTGCTTACATTGCAAAAAATCAAATCAAACTCAAAGTTTTTCTTTAGTTTGGCCCGATTTAACATGTGAACGCTCCAATTATGGTCTCTGTTAACTTCTAACTGACCTTTGCTTCAGCATGCTACAGGTGGAAACGCATTTTATGCCAGTTTCCACACCAAACAAGAAAAATTCATACATCAGCATTGTACTGTCTGCATAACCTGTTTACTCTTTACAGGCGCTCATATTGTTTACGTATCAGCAGATGAGCAATAAAATAATATCGAATACATGCGCGTTTAATTTTGGCACATGGTTTGCTGAACAAATGACCTGACTGAGTTCAATTCAAACTGGTAAGCCAATCATAAAGAACCACAAATCAACTAAGGTTTATTATTATTGCTTAGATTGTGAAACACAGACGATAAACATCTCCATTTTCTATTTTTCTGTTTTCTGGATGGTGAATGTGAAAGTAACGGAGCACTTGAAGCCCTGAAAAATATCTGACCAATAAACAAAACACCTGCACGTGTAATTTAGTCTACTTTAGCCTTTGCTGAGTAAAATCAACTGAAACAAAAAGACAATATCACAAAACCCAAACTGGTGCAGACTTTAGAAAATAAAACGGGTGTGAAAACAGTCTGTTGTTCAGAGATGTTAGCTAGCAAAGTTTGATATCTGAGCCTGAACCCGGTGAAGTGCAGGGTCAAAAACACTAACACTGTTAGTGAGTCAGTCAGTGGCCTAGTTGCATTTTATCACTTAGCCAGTTTTTTTTTGCCCCATCATTTTTGGAGGTGTGGCCCCACCACTGCCTAAAGTTTTGAGTATAGCCTAACAATATAGATCTGGATGAACTTCAGCAATAATTAGATCTGAGACTAATAAAATGTATGAAAATGTAAAATAATATGCTATAATAAAATAGTCAGCTGTGACAAATTATGTTTAAATCCCATTTCAATTAATGCATGTGTGAAGCAGTGCTTTTGAACAACATCCCAAACATAAACAGCCTAGATAAACTTTACATAATGTGCTGTTCTCATGCTGTGTGGTGCTGATATAGCAGGTTGTTAGCCTTCACTTGTTTAGTCTCTGTAAGCTCTATAACCTTACAGAGAACACGTTACAACACATTGAACAAAATACTTTTCGTTGATCTGCACTTTCCTGAAACGTTTAGCTATTTCTCGCTCAACCATTTTTTCACGAGTGTGGGCCTCAGTGCTAAATTCTCTAAATATAAGTGAGTGTCTCCAGGATGATAGGTTAAAAATATTTTTAACTTAATGAGGGAGTAGAGGGAAGAATAAAGTCAGGTGGAAAAGTAAAGAACATGAAATTTGAACCCAACCCCAGCCCAACATAAATTCGTAAAAACTGCTGCCTGAACCTGACCGAAACTAATGTAAACAGTTGGGTTCTGACAGGTCAGGACAAATATTTCAAGCTCTAACTGGCTTCTTTTATAATTTAGTCTTTAGTGAACCACATTTTTGTTCCTTCCCTAATACAGGGAAATTCATCGAAGTTACAGCCTACGGTAATCAACTAAATGTGGCAAACAGACCTTGAAAGACCTTGGAGAACTCCTTTAACCATTTCTTTACATTTTTATATTTTTATTTAATCTTTAATTTAACCAGGCAAGTCCTTATCAGTGTATTCATATTTATAATTGTGGCCTGACAAGCAGCAAAAGACATTGGAAAAGCAACAGACAAATCCAATGAGACAGCCACAAAGAGCTCATCTTGCTGTAACACATGCAAAAACTATTTACCTCTATTGCATACGTTCCTGGAGTGACATCCTGCAGAACGCATGTAGTTTTGGGACCGTTCAGCTCCTGCGAAAAAGTGGACAGAGATATTTTAAACACTACTTTTATGTCTTAAGCTTCTCAGTTAAAGTGTACAAAAACATCTGTGTGCGTTATTTTCCTTTCATGGAATTATTAATCACATCAAGTAAACCATCAAGATAAACGCCAGCAGAACAATGTGAGATGATTGTGGGTTGTTTGGGAATTAGCAGAGAGGCTGCTATTTCAATGCATTCTACATGTTTAAAGGATTAAAAGCAATGGTTAGAAGGCTGGAATCCCCCCACCGGTGTCCTTGCCCACCTCATATTTCACCCCATTATTGGTGCAACAATGCGTGGTATGTTAAAGCAGATGTGGTACAGCAGGGTAGAGTTCCAAAAGTGACTCTGACTCATTTTTTTATTGCTTGAAAGGGAGAATGTGTGAGGGCATATTAGGATATGGATGGAGAGAGAGAGATAACCAAAACTGCTGCCGCAGCCAAAACAGTTCTCTCTGGCCAAAACAAAACAGTCTGAGTGTAATACACCACAAGCTAGTCACACACCGCAGAAGCCTGCACTGTATGTGATGTGGGTGGGTAATATGATATGCAAGTGTTATCATGATAAAATGTCACATTATGCTTTTTTGAGTCTATCATGGGGAGATCAGAGCACAAAGTAACACTGTGTACAATTTAACATGGATCTTAACTGGAGTCAAACAGGTTGCAGTACAATGTGAATTTGTCATATTACCACAGAGAATTTTAACAGCATTCAGGCACATTTCTCCAGATTTATTCTGAAGTTTTTGTCCCACAAAAATAACTTTTTTAATCGTAAGTGTTTTTCAGTGACTGAGTTGTGTGTAAAAGCCAAAGGATTAATAACGGATTATTTTAATCCGCCTCTTGGTGGCAGTGACAGCTAGTCAGGCTAATAACAGCCTCCAAACGGTGAGGTTACAATGTTACAACTAAGACCCACAAAGTAGACAAAAGAGAGAAGCCCGTAGTTTAACATTCAAAACAATCAATTACGCCCATTTCTAAGCACAGATGTTAATTTAAATTATCAGCGTTTGACACAGCTTCTTCTCACTGATCACAGTTTTATATATTTACATTTGCGCTCACATCACATTTTGTTGAATTGTTTGTAGACATTTGGTGGTGTTTATGTATTAGAGATGTGTAGGTTGCTTGTACAAAAACCTTAATT
The DNA here is from genome assembly GCF_904425465.1 of Colossoma macropomum. Taxonomy (NCBI): domain Eukaryota; kingdom Metazoa; phylum Chordata; class Actinopteri; order Characiformes; family Serrasalmidae; genus Colossoma; species Colossoma macropomum. Next base: position 7,455,635 of record NW_023494810.1, on the reverse strand, counting down.
TTGCTCATATTTTTCAATTTTTTAAGCTAAAAACAAGAGTTGTGCCGCACTCTCCCATTCTTCTAAAACACTGAATAACTGCGTAGATAATAAAAACTCCAAATGTGCACCAATTACAGAGAGCCTGTAAACAACAACAACAACAACAACAACAACAACAACACTAACAACAACTAATATATAACGGCAGAAGCTGCATAGTAACAAGTAGCTAAATGGATGGCAGCCCATGATGACATTTTATTATTGTATTTTTAGCAATGATTACATTTTTCCTCCTGATTTCTTCTTAAAAATATACTTTTATATGTAGCACTACTGTTTTGCTCATGAATTTATGTCTATTCCAACCTTTTCACAAACATGAGAAATATTAAATGTGATACATCTCGTGTGGCGTGAATATTTTTGCTATATTGATCACTCCTGCACAAACATTTCTTTGCAGTTCAAGCCTATGGTCCCTGAAACCCCCCACTTCCAGAAAGACAAGCAGGGACTAAATAATAAAGTTGGCCTGAAATGCAGTCCAAGAGTAAAAGAAAGTTCATTTCCAGTTCCCATCGCAGTCTCTCAGTAACAAAGTGCTGCTGGGAAAGCGCTCAACTCTTTAGGTGTGCGTTTCCATCACGACGAGTGAGTGGAAAGCGAGAGAACACGTCTCCCCCGTGGCAGGAGTATCCAGAACGAGCCTGTGAGGAGCAGAGCTGCTGGCTGACTCGCCCGACACGTCTATATATTATCCCTGTGTCTGGGAAGAACATTACACGCTGCTGAATGCATTAACCCTGAACATCTCACTCGCATCTACCCTCACCTACCACCTCCTGCCATGTCTTCGCATGTCCATGCACTATGCATGTGTGCATGTGTTTGTTTTTGAACATTTTCAAGACAAAACAAAGAGAAAAACAGGGTTAACCTACAATGTCATGACATGACTAGACCTGAAGGTCCTGACCTGGTCAAGTTCTGTTTTACAAAAAGCTATAAAGCCATAGAGGCAAATCCTTTTTTGGTTACTGAGTTTAAAGTTAGGATTAGCTTTTAGGACTTTATATTTTACAATTATATCCATATATGGCACTATGCACCCAGGAAAACTGCCTAAAAGTAGTCATTTGGATAGTAAGTGTATTTATGACAGTCAAAACACCACTTAATGTTAGATTAAATAGAAATAAACACAAATACAGTAAAACATTATATAACATCACAATCAATAAAAATAAACAGTAATAAGTAAACATAGTTAAATGTAACAATTAAAAAAGTTTTTAATATGTTGGTTAGAAGAATACAGTTGGAAGAATAAGTTTGGTTCCTGACTTCTGCCTGCACTCCAGCCATTGAATGGATTTGTTCAATTCCACCAGCAGCACAGCTGATTTAATTTAATCAAGGACTGATTGGATAAACTAGGTACTGGATGGTAGCTGTAAACAATGGGCTTCATCGAGGAGCGATCTGGAAATGGTTAAGCTACAACACTAACACGTCAAATCACAATGTATTGTTTATTTATATTTTTCTAATCCTTTTTAAACAAATGACCGCTTACTGACCAGATATATGGTCTTATATATAATCTTCTCTGATGTCTAAGCGGTAAGGTGCTGCACAGTAATGAAGTCCTAATCATAAAGTAGCAATGATCAGTGCGTCTGACTCTCCTTACCACTGCAGTATTTTTACATGAGACCTGTGTAAAGGCCAATCAAAAATCAACATGTTAATCAGATAATGCATATTAATGACCATCATTCCATACTGGACATACTACATTAAAGACAATAATAAAGTAAGTAAAAGCACTGTTTGGCAGCAGGAATTAAAAAACTAACTACACTAGTTATATTGAAGTATTCAATGACTTAAGAAGATTTTTCTGTTAAAAAACTTAGTAACTAATGCAGAAGTGTGGAGTAACATTTACATCTACAGCATTTGGCAGATGCTTTCGTACAGAGATAAGACCCCACATTAGTCAGTATCTTAAAGTTACAGAGTCTTGCCCAAGGACCCTTACTGGTACAGGGTGGTGTGCTTGCCTGGGTAGGGAATCAAACTCCAGTCTGCCACATGGAGGACACTAATTAAAGTCTGTCCACTCTATTTCATCAGGTTCCACTGTGGTGAATGAAACAAAGGCCTAATTAATTTGCCTTCAAGCCAATCTTGTGCAATCGTTAATAAAAGTTGTAGTTAATTTAGTATGTGATCCCCAATATTTCAGTTGCCCAAAAAAAATCTGCAATAAAAACAGTGGGATAGTGTGAGACAATCACATTTTTATAAACTGTTCAATAAACGGACTTCAAAAGTCGCATAGTTGTACCCAAGGCTTTAGTGAACTACAATGGGACAGACTTATTGGCCCACCTTAGCCTTTACTGTTAGCCATGTTAGCATTTCTTGGTGAGCTATTCATCAAACTTGCAAATTACAAAGTGAATCTTGCTAACCGGTTTGCAGCGTTTGAGTTTGAAGTGGCCCTCCTGCCGCAGCTTGTAGTACAAGTAGTAGGTGTTGAAGCCGAAGGTAGGAGGAGCATGGTCGAACACAACATGCAAATTTGAGCCAAGCTGGGAGACGTTGAGCATCTTGGGCTTCCAGACTATCAGAAAAAAGAGGGAGAAGAGAAATTCATAGCATTTTTTCACAATATGACACCTGAAATACATGGAACAATTTGAGATAAATGAATTTTACTATTATATTTTCCGTCTAAGCAACTCACATGGTTTGCAGACGAGGCTGTCTGGGCCAAGAAGCACTTCACAGCCTGTGAGAACACAACAGAATGGGGGAAAAAGCCCAAAAAAATGATTCATTACTTTCTCCTATCCACAGAGACGGTAAAACAACAGGTTGTAAGTTTGGCTGTTTGTAACACTTGTTCTATTATGATTGGAGACCGTGTACTGAAATCTCTGTCTTATTTAATACTATAATACTGGATGTTATATGATTTTCCTGTCTATGTCTTGTCGAAGGCTATATTTTCGCACTGTAGGCCACATTTTGCTTCAGAGTCACAATTTTAACAAAAGAAAATAAACTCAAAACTCTGCTGAGGAAAACATTAACCTCTGGAATGCAGTGAAGTGGCACTTACTGTTGGTGCGCAGGAAGGAAGGAGGGAAGAAGCTGTCATTCATGAAGGTGGGGAAAGGAACGATCCTGACCATGTAGTCCATCTCGAAGGCCAAACCAACAAAGGGCTGTGAGCTCACCTTCTGTTGAATGATCATAGAGGTGGCATCACATACTCATTCTAATCAAAATAGCTTGATAAACATGAGAATTAGTGGCCATATTTTAACTGGTCAATTACGACAGACACTACCGGTTTTCATTCTCAGCCTGACTGTCTATTTACTTACCACATTCTTAAAAGAGAAATTCAGCTGGCGAGGGTCCTTCAGGATCATGTGCTGGCATTGTTTCCCCTCTGGATTCTTGTCCTCCAGGTAAACCCGAAAGCCCTTCACATGTTCAATGCCTGTGTGAATGAACACATACTGGTCACCATGAAAATCCGTAAATTACTAGTGATTCCAGCATCACTAGTGGAAACCAGTGATTTCCAGTTAGCCGGCAGGGCATTATAATTAAATGGAAATGGCGATGTTGCTTAGGTAGCTCCCATTTCATCAACCTGAATGGCAAGAACAGCTCTGTAGCACAACGCCACTGCATGCACTTTGGGTTCACCAACGTTCACTTTAGTGATTCACCAGAATGAAATGAAAGAAAAATATTTGGAACAATCTCTTTCTTGCCAAACAGGAGGGTTAATACCAGCTTGTTGGTCTCGAGAGGAAAATGAGGCAGATATGAACAGATGATTCCAACCCCTATAAAAAAAAGTTTCCATCTTTCCAGTTTTGGGACAACAAACACTTCATTCACTAGTTTCCAAAAACTGATGCTCATCCCTTCATTTAACACAAAATGGGACTGAGGTGTGAAAGCAGTTCAATGGTAACTGAAATTTAAATCAGATGTTACTTAATTTTCATGATTCACGAGTTTATATCACTGATTGCCTTTTAACCAGATAAGAGTTCTACAATGAGATCTACAATGCACTGCATTAACTCCAGAACTTGAAGTAAATGGTTCTTGGCTGGTATGTACAGTTCTAGGAAACACTTTTATTTAGTACAGAAGTTGTTTAAACATAAAATGTTTAAATGCTTTAAACTTTAAAGCAAAAGTCTTCAAATCCAGACATGGGGCTTTATTCACCAATATCTCTGCGGCACAGATGTTGAATTCATAGTTTTTATTTTAGCATTTAAAAGGCCTTTGTCTCTCACCTTTCCAAAATAAAGGTACTTTTAAGAAACATTAGTAATGTTTCAAAACGTACCATTTCCCACCCAGTTCATATAGTCTATATATGGAAAAAATATGGATGTTTCTGATACCATAAGAACCAAATCATTTACATCTATCTACCTATTTATACCAGTTTGCCAAAAAATTCATGAGTGAATTATTGAAACATTTAAAAACAATGTTCCTCAAAGGACACAAAGAGATATGGATACTTAGACTCTATGGTGCATAACATTAGTTCAACATTTTAACATCATAAAAAAACAAACAAACAAACAAACAAAAAAGAAATCTAGAGGAATTCAGTGCATAAAGGCCAAGGTTCAGCCTAAACTGAATAACTGTGCTCTCCGACCCCTCAGATGGCACTGCATATAGAAACGTCATTCATTTATCAGCAACATAACCACATGGGCTCAGGATTACTTTGGCAAACCTTTGTCAAAGCACTACAATACGTAGTAATATCCACAAATCCCAGTTAAAACTTTACTGTGCCAAAAGGAAACCTTATGCTAACCATGTCCAGAAGTGCCATTGACTTCTCTGGGCTTAAAGGCATTTGGCATAGACCATCACACAGTGGTCATATGAACCAGTACTGCAGGTCTTTTTTGGAAGAAATCAATGCCGTGTGCTCCGGACCAAAGACAAAAAAGACCATCCAGACTATTACCAGCAACAAATCCAAAAGCCATGGTCTGTCATGGTATGGGATGGAACTTACACTTCTACGATTGCACCATTAATGCCAGTAAGTACACAGACTTTGGAGGAACAAGAGGACTTCTTTTCCAGGGATGACCATGTATTATTTCAACAAGACCATGCAAAACCACATTTCACACACATTACAAAGGCATGGCTGTGGAAGAAGAGGGTGCAGGTGCTGGACTGGCCTGCCTGCAGTCCCAACCTGTCCCCAGTAGAGAATGTGTGGCACATTTTACAAACACAAAATGCGACAATAATTGCACTATTGCACACCTTAAAACCTCTTTGCAGGAAAAATGGGACAAAACTTACACCTGAAACGCCTCATTACTTGGTGTCTTCAGTCACCAATCCTAACCCTAACCCTAACCTAAAAGTGTTGTAAAAGAAATGGCAATGTTACAAAATGGTGAATGCTTTACTGTCCCAACTTTTCTGGAAATATGTCGCAAGCATCAAAATTGAAAGTGTTTATTTAAAAAAACAAACAAACAAAAAAACAAGAAAATTCATGAGGTAAACATCAAAGAATGTGCTGCTGTATTGTTTTCAAAAAATAATTTACAAATCATTGTTTTCAGTTTTAACACTGACTTTTCTGATTTGGGGTTGTTTGTATCTACCTATAGCAAGTTAGCCTTATTCACACAGATTCTAAGGAGCGTTTCAGCTCCAGGTGTGTTTTTTTCCCCATCGGTCTTAAAGGCAATAAAAGCAGGCAATAATTCTAAGGGATAAAGAGAGGTTGGTTATGTAAAAATTTGTTTTTAATACCACTTTTGGTACATAAAACCATACCAAATGTGGAACTTCAAGAAGAAAAATAAAAGAAAAATTTGAAATGGGCTGTTTGAAGGTAATTTCAGTGTGTCTTTGCATTTCAGAAAATGTTTTATTTAAGGTGTGAAATTATTGTGCTACATTACTTATTATTATTAGCAGTAGTAGTAGTAGTAGAAGTAGGACATCTCATTGATGGAGAACCTGTTGTATATGGGTCTTTAAAGAACCTTTTAAAAATAGTTTTACATAGCATCAAGAAAGGTTCAGCTATTGTTACAAGTCACACAATCTCTTGCCTATTAGTATCCCAAACTGGACAGATCACAAAGTTCTCAAAACATGGGGTCAAAGCACAAAATGTGCAAACCTGTTTCTTCTCCTCCTTCCTTTTTTCTTCTTTTATTGGCACCCCAGAGGAGGAGAGAAGGCTTTTAACACACACAGAGGACAAGAGTGTGCGTGCCAAGGGAGCATTCCCATGCCCTTCAACGTGTGCCAGCCTTCCTCCCTTTTAATTACATTTCTGCCTTATCAGTGGAGGGGAAGAGAGGAGAGAGGCTGGTGGGGGTGGTGTGGGTGTGCTGTGGGGGGGGGCTGCACACACACATTCCGTGTGGTTCCGATTACCGCGGCAGGGAGCGGAGCTGAAAGAGCCCTGCTCTTCTGTAACTCCACACCTCCACCACGCCATCGCACGGCCTCAAAAAGCCACCGGAGGCGAAAGAAGTTGTTGGACTGGTTGGACTTTCTGATTCTCTTTCAGGCTCTCGAATCTTTTCAGTCTTTGCTAGGAGCTTCATTTGAGCTTTGTGTGGCAGAAAAGAGCTACACAATGTTTTTCTTGTTTTTTTTTAACCTCTTAAACTCTAGAGTTACATATATGCAAGTTAAGTTTAATTAGTTTTAATTATTTCTTTCTTACATCTCATTGAGACAAGCAGAGAAAGTCAATCAAAAGCTTTCAATCCATTCTAAAATTTGCTGTATAGGTAGAAGAAGAGATACTTGTTAGTAGTTGTAGTAACTGTTATGTGTATTGTCTTAGTGCTTGTTTAATGTTTAATGCTTACTTTTAATTTTTGCTATCATTTTTATATCATTTCTTGACACTAAAACTAATAATATAGCAAATGCAGACATAACGAGTACAAATCAAATGTAATTCATATACATAACTATCAAATTATGTAACTAAATAATTACACTTATATAGTACGGCAAAATGACAGTAACAACTCCAGACATGTAAGGGTTAAACCTCATTTTTGTCATTTTTTTGACATCAAATCAGAAAGTCAGATGTGCAGACTCAAACCTGTTGGTACAGCATGTAAATTGAAGATAAATGTAATTCATTATGTAACTAAATATAAAAACAATGTAATTACATTTATATAGTAGAGCAAAATACTATTATCGTTGATTCTGTATACCAGGGGTTTTGCCTTTGCCTAAATTTTTGTAATACTCTGTAATAAAAGGCACACAATGCATTACATAATGTTACAAACATTTGTGAACTTACATTTCAATGATATTGCAAAAAAATAGTAATAACTTTGGACATTTAAAGGTTAAACTTTTCACCCCTTTTTATTACTTGCTGACATCAAACTAGACAGACTCAAACCTGGCAGTGTTAATCGGATGTGAATGTATTTCACTGCATAACTACGTTGGCTAATAAACTGTTACATAATTACACTTAAATAGTATAGAAAAATGACCGTAACAACTCTGCACCTCTAAGGGTTAAACTCTGCCTCTTCGCCCCCCTTTAATTTCTTTAATATATACCTGAGCTGTGTCGAGTCCTGCCCCAGTCAAAAGGATTAACCTCCAGCAAACAACAGGGCACATTGTCCTGCTACTCAGGCAAAAGTCTCGCATTACCAAGTTCAATAGCGCCTCGACAGACGGAAGCCAGGGACACCCCCCTTCCCCCCCGTCACCGGCTCCCTCATCCTCTAAACACACACTCACGCACTCACGCATTCCTCCAAGGCTGAAAATCACAGTGCTCCTAAGAGCAGATCCCTTCCCCTCCTTGGCCAGATTTGTGTGACTGTCAGGCCTGAAGAATAAGCTTGTGTATGTGGTGGGGGAGGGGGGGGGAGGAAAAACCTGCAGCCTTTGATCAGGACAGGCCTGGCACTCTCTTTGAAGACGAATGCTCTCCTGTTCCCTCTCTTCCATCTCCCCCAGTCCGTCAGTCAGGAAGAGAGAGAAATGACCCCGGTGCACAGTCAGCCATATTGCACACAGACACTTTAAAATGCATTTGCTTTGTTTTGGGTTTCAGAGTCGAAGACCGAACAGTCTGTTTGGAGCCTCTTCTCTATTTCGGCACTTGTGAATGAGACAAACGTCAGGCATTTGACTCCTTCCTACTCCATTAACCTCATATTAAAGGAAAAGTTTGACATGAAATCCAATTTGCAGTTTCCCTGTTATCCCAAATATAGCTGATCACCCAAGACATGTTTAGTGTCTCAACATTGCTTCTACAGTTTTGCACGAGAACTAGGAGGCTAACGTAGCTAACAAGTAATGGAAGCTTGTGTGCCTATTATCATAGTGCAAACTTCGTGCCTAAGTCATCACACACTTGCATCTGTGTTAAGTAATGTCTGTGTTAAGTAATGTCTGCCATATTATTATCTATTAAGGTGTTTTGAAGCAAAGTACTGTTTTAGCCATGTGGCTTTAAGGCTGAAAGATGAATCCTGTTCATAGACGACATTATTAACAACATTTAAAATCCATTAATATATTCTAATTTAGCCAATAACAGCTGAACTGCCTGTAGAGGAGTTAGACCAATCAGAAGCTACCAAACAACCATATTTTGTGCCCATGACAACACAACCAAACTAAGTGGCAGTTCGGCACAGTATATTCAGTATTCAAGCTTCAAGCTGGTGTTGCTGGCCAAAAAAATAAATAAATAAAAACAGGGGGAAGGGGAAAAAAGGCTGTGATCTTAATTTACATAAAATAACTGCAATTACTGAATAACTGAATTGCAATTAGATTTTTTTTCCAAACTGTTCAGCACTCTAAGACAGACCATATGACTTTTTTCCTTTATAGTTTTTATAGATAACAGTGCCTCAGACAATGACAGAACCACTTTAGTAAGTCTACTTGAGATTACTCAAAGCAGTCTGAGCCAAATATGTGATCATTTAGGCCTGCAGTAATGCTAATCTTGATACTTGATAGCTAGATTAGTCTTGTAGCGCAAACCAAGGACGAAAACTTCAGACACCTGAAAAACATGTCTTGATTGACTGGCTACAATTGGGGTTTAAGCAAAACGGTAAATAATTAGCATAGGTTTCCATTACTTGTTGGGCACCAACATATCTTGGTTGATTGACCACATTCAAGGTGAGGGGAAAACTGCATAAATAAGAAACATCCCATCTCTTTTATATTTCATATCCTCCAGTCATGAGCCTTTTATATATACATACTTCCATGTTAACGTGCAACCATGTTTGCAAACGTTATGTCTCAAGAGAGGACCTACCGAGCGGACTTGCCATCCAGTGGACTATCACGGCTGCCTGGTTATCGCAGGACAAATGAGTGAAGGTGATGTTGTTCACTTCATGGATGGCGTGCTTCCCCCACAGATTCGTGTTCAGAGAGCAGTCTATGAGTAAAAAGAAAAAAAGGAAGCAAGTGAAAAAAAAAAAAGGGAAAAGCAAAAAAACAGAACAAGACATTGCGTTTAGTGTTTTCCTGCTAGGAGATTGGTGAGATTCTTTGGCAAGCTGAGGAAGAAAATATGCAGCCATGCGAGGAGACACCCCACTAAGCCCCCCTATTCCCTTCTTTCTGGGACCCCATTTTCTGTTGGGCGGCTGCTATCAGGGCTGCAGATCAGCAGGTAGAGGAAGAGGAGCAGTGGGTTGTGTCGCTCACGCCCCGCGGCTCTCTTAGCGCTGCCGCTATTGTGATGCTAAAGAGGAATTTGCTTTTTAGGCCGCGGCCGTTCCCGTCCACGGTCGCGCACAATGGTGGCTGACTGCTGGGAAAAATCAGGATTAGCTACAGGCGAAAAATGTGACTTTTTGGCACATTCAGTAGTTCGGGGCGGGCCAGAGTCAGAGGGAAGAGGGGGAGGGGGTTGATGTAAACCAAAGGAGTCGATGGGAGGATGAATACCTCAAGCAGAGCGAAGGGAACCGATTACGTTTAGAGATGGGTGTCTGGAAAAAAACTGGCAGTAGCTTACTGTCATTGCGAAACGTGATGAGTTTGCGTCCACTCTCGTCCGAACTAGACTGGATTCCCTGCAGGAAGAAAGAGAGAGAAAGAAATTTAAGTATACAAACTGTCAGTTTTAGTAAATTAGCAGGTTTTGTTTGATAGTTTGCCAAAACTTCACCTATTCAACATAAAGCTGATTAAATTGAGCCATTTTTCTTTGCAAAAGCTGCAACACTGAAGGACAAACTAACAGAAGTACCCCTTTTGGGAATAATACCAAAGCTCTTGCAATTTATCCCTTTGTTGTGATGTGCATAATATGGTCTTATAACACGTTTTTTGTTAAAGCTGTTAAAGCAAAGACGATATGGGAAGTGATAAACTAGGATTACAAATGGCATCTGTCCAGTTAAAGAGAAATCTAACTAATCTCTCATTTAAGGCAAATATGAAAAAATACAACATTAAAAAAGCCTCATTTAATAATGTGCTAAGTGGGGAAAAAAGTGATTAAATACCAACTTCTTACAGCACAACTGCTTTGTAAAGCTGTTAGAAAAAGGCCAGCTTTTCTACACAGGCCTATAAAAACAAATAAAGAAATACTGAATTCATTAAAAAGTTGCCTTTGGTGATGCATGTTTGTTGTAACAGTAGCTATTAATGATTTACAGATTTTACACACAATTCCGGTGACAAATTAAGTATTTTAACAAGCTAATAGTTCATATAGTTTGAGCTATATGTGTGTGTGCGCACTTTGTAACTGGCTCTCTAGCAGAGTGGTTAAATCACTGGCTCTGTATGCAGGAGACTGGTGATCAAACCACCCTGAAGGAAGCAGTAATGCAGTACGTATTACTATGCAGTAAACTGCATAAATGCAATAAAATACACAAAATACTGACTTTTTAGCTTGGCAAACCTGCTTAGCCTAAATACTCTTTTCCAGAGTATATTAGGCAAGTCATCAGTTTGAAATATCGGTCAAGTCTAAACATCTGTCTGATATATTTTTAGGCAAATATCTGCTGATATTGATAAGATTCAGATATCATTGTGCATTCCTAAAATAACTGTGCAACCTGCAGAACCTTCATATCAAGAAAGACACTTTGATGAACACAAACATATTGTAGGTAATTAGCTATTTTATGTTTGGCAAAACCTTCGCTAGTAAACTGAAAAATAACAATGGAAAATTTCAGAAAATTACTTAATTAAATCTAGTATTAGATTTTTGATAGACAGTGCAGCATGTTGTAGCGCATGGAAGAATGCCACACAAACCACACCGAGGACGCTTTTCCAGTCTTCTGTTGGTACTTGTGTTGTACAGTGGGCCTAATTACCTGAGCATTTCAGTGTACAAATGTTGTTGACATACTGTGCATGTGACATGACGAATAAAAGACTTTGACTTCCTCCAAGACAAAACAGTGGCTTAGGAAAGCGGCCGTGCAAGAGGCTACAAAACCACCGGCACTTTATGTGGTGACAGCCACACTACAGAATCCTACAATTAGGAGGATTCTGGCTCACACAAACCCTCAGAGGCCTGCGCTCGGTGCCAACTCCGAAAACAAGCCACCGGTTGACAGAAGAACAGCACACACACACACACGCACAGGAATCCAAGCACTAGCTGCTGATCCAGAATCAGACGTTTTGTTCACAGGACTTGCGTGAACAAGACAGTTATGACTGCTCCGAGGACAGCAGTTAAAGGTGTATCTTCATTCGAGTCAAAACAAATGAGCTTGCGTGCCAAAGGCAGACAGGGGCGGAACAAAACAGGAGGAATCCATAAGCTGCGTGTCAGATCAAGACTGATGTTAAAAGAATTTTAAAAAAAACTAAAACAAAGCTTGCGTACACGACACAAAGAGCAGACCAGCGGCAGAAGCTCCTTAGAAGAATAGGACACAAACTGCTGAATGTCACTGCATTCTAGTGTGGTCCCATATCTAAGATCTAATCGTCTTGATTTGAGGAAGTTGTTTGACAAGACAGGAAGGAATAAGTTAACCCCCTCAAGAGACAGGTCACCTGACAAAGCCTGAGAAACTTGCAACAAAGCTATTTAAGTGCCACCAATGTTATCTAGTCCTGTAGTGCTGGGTAATATATCATCTATAGTGATATACTGTGATAATCTTATCAGTATCTGCAGATATTTGCTTTAAAAAAGTATCAGCATCAGAGAGATGTTTACATTTGACCCAAATTCAATATTCAAAACAAAATTTGATGCCGTATTTATTGTACTCCAGAAGAGCAGAATGTTTACTGGGTTAAAATATCCCAAATTTACTGCATTTACAACCTTACAGGAATAACTGCTATTGTATGTCAATTGCTGGGAGCTTCTGATTGTTTTGAACAGTTTAAAGTACACAAAATCCTAATTTTCCTTATTAGAAATGTAACTGAAGCCCAAAGTCAAGCCTGTCCAATCCAAATAGACTCAACTGGACAGTCTCTACGTTTGGGTTTAAGCCATCTGGTTGACTGAGAAATCCTACTTTGTTAAATATGTCCTTAGTTAACGTTTATGATACTATGTAGTTTCTTTTGGTGCAATTTTAAGAGAAGCACATTAAAACTACACAGTCCAATTAAAACAACCACAGATTTGTATGATATTCTTTTAGCACAGAGTAGCATCTCATAAAAAGCCTGGGTTGATTAACTTTTTTTAAATGGTAATTTTATATAACTGGCTATGTATTTTGAAAAATCATAGTACTGAATTTTAGCAGTATCGTCCAGCACCAGCATTACAGTAGCGTTCATAGTATAAAACGGTTCAACTAAATACTGCTTAAATTACAAGTCTGTGTTCGGCGCACCAAAGCAGTAATAATTCATACCTTGCCGCTACCATGTCTACGGAAATAAGAAAATCTTGCAACACGAAATAAATCCCAAACAATCTGGCATGAACACCAGCAATCCAGCTGAAGTTTCTCCTTCCTTAGTCATTTATCTCGCACTTGTCATTTTTCTGCTGTCCGTGGGACTAACTGCTTCAAAGGTGCATTTTGCAAGTGGTATATCAAGATGATAGCCAAGCCAGTCATTTTCGGCCAGTGCACAAAGAGAACAAGGGGGAAGAGGAGGAAGAAAAAAAAAGAAAAAAAAAAGAAAAGAGTCGTCCAAAGCACCATAAACCTGTTTGGACCGGAACCCTGAACCTTCATCCTAATGCTTGGTTTTTCCCTGTCTGGTGGCCTTCCATTCCCTCAGCAATCATCTCATCTCTCCAAACACGTTAATCAACCATGGTTTTCCCCCTGTGCACTCTGCTGGGAATCCCTTCAACCACACATTAAAGACACAAGATCAACATCAGGGCTGCCAATTTTGGCTCCGAGTCTTTGGCACTGTTGGACTACAGTGTCTACAAACTCCGACACTGGTTATAAATCCACTTCACTACTGTAACTGCTGCTGATACGGTAATGCAAACTGGAACAAACATCACAAGCACTTTCTGCGAATATTCAGAGGTGAATTACTTTTGATTTGAGGTGTAAAGTAAATCCCTGACCTTTCAGTGATTCAATTTGTTTCTGATTACTGATGAAATGTTTTAATGCATTATGAAATCTTACATTTCACCATTTAGACTATTTTGGGACGACTCAGAATTGGACATGTAACTTTTCCTTTGTTTTAGGGATGCACTGATATGGGTAGTGTAGGCCGATGCCAACACAAACATTTCTAAAATGTAAAAACTGGGACTTAGTCTATCTGGATTAGTATTACCAGCTGATTACATGAATTAGAATTTTTTTTGTACTTTTACATATCACTGCTGTCAAAACAAAAACTCGTATCCCTTTTTTTTTGTCTTCTTTAGTTTTTTACAGATTTTTTTAATTACTTGGAAAAAAGTTTGGTTACACTGACTGTCAAAAAAAGTAAGGTAGGTTTTTCCTTCTCCTGTAAAGTTACCATTTTTGAGATATGATGTTTTGTTCTGACAACAGCGATACGCACAGCCCAAGACTAGCACTAGTTGCAAAAAGGAGCAGACACAGTGGTATGCGAGTTTGAACACCATCAGTTAAATTACATGTTTTGTTGATTTTCTAAGTGAAAACAAGGGTCGCCTACTCCTTTGTACAAAACTGTACTTTGAACTTTTTTGATCAATTGTAACAGTCAAAATTAGAGATGGCACATCGTTATTGCCGACTATTAGATTTATAAAAGCAGCAAATGCTGGATTGGATACTGGAGAGGTAAAAATAATTCTATTCAATCCTGTAACAAATCTATCCTGAAAAAGCACCGTGTGATGTGATGTTTTAGCTGTCTATTTCTTCCTGTGGGGTCACAGAGAGTTTGAGTAGCAAGACAGCCTACTTTCAGATGCTCCTCTTACATAATGTGCTTCAGTTAAAAACAGCTCATTTTAAAGCTTAGTAGTCTTTAAGGAAAAATATTAAATCAGCATCAAACGATACTGAAGACTCAAACATCAGTTTCAGAATAAAGAGGAAAGTGGTATTGTGTCATCTCTAGCTAAGCAGGTTTATCTTGTTTGTGTATTAGTTACTACACTAGAAGAGTGGGAGAGCAAAAATTAATTTTTGGAGTTTAACACGCATTTTTTTTTACAGGTTCAGAGGTCATTTCGGTAACCACTCCCCATTGAGCAGGCCTCCTTACTTAATGGCACATTTGTTCATTTCTCAAGGATGACATGTTGACCCCCACACCCAGACTCATTCCTGTCCCTAGGCCCAGATCTGCACCAGATGGGATCTAAATACAAATACCCAGACAAAAAAGACATTACCAGGACCACCATGGCTGAAGCGAAAACACACTGACCATGGTCTAACAGCCTTAACGCTCATTCACATCCATGGGCCATGCGAGGAGACATTTTCCAAAACAGAAGCAACTGTCCCACAAGGAACAATAAGTAATTTGGCTAAGGCTACTTGAGGCACCTCGGGTGTAAAACAGAAAAAGAAAACTTACTAGGGATGCACTGATATGAAACTGTGGGCCAGTGCAGATATTCAATATTTTTCAGTTTTGTCTACCAATGCAACACATAAACGTTTATAAAATGTGAAAAATTGTGAACTGCATCACCTAAACATTCTACTTTCCATAATATAATAAATAAGTCATCAAATGTTATTTTGAAATATTGGTCAAATCTAAACATCATAAACAACATAAACTGTCCAATGTCAACACTTCTTTAAAGCAAATACCTGCCAACATGATACCGATATCACTCTACGTCACTAAAGCTTAAAGGTACGGGATGATACCGATAATTAACAGTTTTTCTTGGCCAGTGCAGATTATACTTAAGGATCGTTTTTCTATTTTACATTTTAAAACATGTTTACACCATTATCTGTATATGAAGTGCAGTAAGTGTAAGACAAGCTAAAATTGTACAGATGCTAGCTGCTTCATGTTTTTTAGGCTATATAGATTATTCTACCAAATTAGTTCAAACTGAGGTCTCACAGTAAAATAAATAAATAAATAAATAAATAAATAAAAACACCTACTTTAAAATTTTTAGCTAAAACTGTAACTACTCAAACATTTGGTTAAGTTTCAGGAGTGTTATGGTTGTTTTGGTAGTGACTGAATGGAACGCTCAATCATTTGTTTTAAGAGGATAAACATCATTAAAATATAGGGTGACTCAAAGGATTTTGGTCTACAGTCCAAGTCAACTGAAAGTCTGAAATGTGTATTAAACTCTGACTTTAAACCAGTTTGGTAGAATGACCCGGGTCCATTAATAGAATGATGCGTTTTCAAATGACCAATTAGATTAGTAGTACTGAATGTCTTCAATATGTTTTCCCCTCACTGTAGAAACAAACTGTCGCCAAATTTCCAACTGACTGACAGCTTCACTCTCCATATAATACATGCGTTTTCATAATTAATTTGAACTACCAATGGCCGGCAAGTCAGTGCAATTCCAATGTCAGACTGACAATAACTAAATTTTCCCCATTTATCAGTCAATATAATCAACTGCCGTCATGTATTCTGCACCCTTAGTTTACAGCCGTGGAAAAGATGGGGCCAAGTACCCAGCTCTTCATTTAGCAACCGATATAAAGTGGAAGTGTGAGCGCTTGGGCCGCTCTAATGGGCCCTGCCATGCCGCCCTGGGGTTTTATTCCACACCGTGAACGCAGCAGGGTCCTGCGGGTCGCGACAGCCTGAGCACACCTGTAGCCAATCAGAGGGCCCTGCCTGGCCGTTGACCACAGACTCACACCTCGGAGGGCTGCGGCTGGTTTGTGGCATACGTGTGTTCGGGAAGGCAGGAAGGGGAGGAGGGGGCAAGGGGTGGCACAACACCTCCTAACAAGCCTGTCACACTCCCCCAACACCCTCTCAACGATTCCTCCAGTTTATAGCCCTCCGCAACGAGCAACATAACGCCCCCCCTCGCCTCTTTTCCTTCCCTTTGTTCCTGTAGTGAAGCTGGTCCTGCTGGGAGGAGAGACCGGGGCCCATTGGCCTCTCTGATGTCCTTGCCTTCAGTGCTCCCTAATAGCCCCAGCAGTCATTTGGCATCCTGAAACTTCAAATGGACAGTTTGGAGTTGGGGTAGAAGAGGGAGGGGGCAGTGCTGTAACTGGGGTCCATAAACTCGCAGCATCCCATGTGGCAAACGAGCAGAAATGCTGCCCGTGAGGTAAAAAGAAAGGAGGTCAGTCGCCGGTCAAACAAGAGTCCTAGCACTTTATTAGGCCTTATTAAGAGAATGCAAGGGAGGGAAAGGCGACTGTGTGTTTGGAAAAAGCTTAGCCTTTTGCTTAATGACCTGGCTCATTAAATACCATATGAAAAGCTGAGAATACTTGATGAGCCCAAGCAAGGCAAGGTTAACCCTGGACCATAAGCAAAGTAGCTTTAAAGTATATTATTGGTGAAAAATGAATCTGAAGTATCAACAGTAACAAAGTTTCACCACAACCTGTTCACCTGTATATATCGCTTTTGTCAGAACAAAACCTTGTATTTCCAATATGGTAACTTTACAGGAGAAGGAAAAAACCTACTTACCTTTTAATGCAAGTCAGTGGAACCAGACTTTTTTCCAAGTCATTTTGGGTCATTTCTTTTGGTCCATTCATTGTGAATCTTACATACAATGTAAAGGGCAACAAGCATTTTCAAATTATGTAAAAACTGAAAAATGACAAAAACGGAGATAAGGTTTTGTTCCGACAGCAGCGATGTGTGTATGTACTTGTAAATGCTACCTCAAAGAAAGAATGTACTCACATTGCTTTTAAAGCCATAAAGCTAGAAAGTCATTCTAAACAGCAAGCTGACTGTTACTACTGTTTTCAGGTATGTGATGTACTTTTATTTATTTTTATGCATTTCAGTCTGTCAAAAAGTGTCAGAAACCATATAAGTAAGTCTATTTGAGATCACTCAACAACAGATTTTAAGGCATTGTGATGACTCAGGCAGTTTGCACAATGCTAAGTGATGATGTAAGCTTCCGCTACATTAGCTTCATGGCTATAGAGCAAAACTACAGACACCAAACACGTTCCAGCTGAGCAAAACTGTTAATTTTTCACCAAACCATTCCTTAAACAGCGCACAGTTAAAAAGAAATTATTTCAGAAATTTTCTCTAGAACTTCTCCAGTATTTCACATCAAACCACTATGAATGACTCTAATAACATCGTAACCATTTAATTATGCACAAGCAGAATTCTCACAATAATTGATAAATACAAACTATTTACAAAGCACCATGTGTGAGCATTACAGAGCTTTACCCTATATCCTTCATCTTCTCTGAACTGGGCTAGCTTCTTATATGATTAAATAATTTATAATGATAACTATATTCTGCACAGATGGCACACAACCTTGTTAACATTCATATTTCTTCATATTTATATTCAATAGACTAGATGGTTCACCCCTTCCCCCACCACCATCCAAAAGATGAAATGGACCAGTATGTTTCCATGGCTGTGCCCATACTGTGCAGACTCATGCAGAAGGACATGCCTGGACAGACATCAGCAGCAGGTGAGGGCTGAAAGATGTGCGCTTCCTGTAGCACCAAAACCTGCTGTCAGCCAGGTGTTCCGTCTCCCCTCTGAATAATAACAGTAATTAAATCATCTGAGGGAGAGAAGCTTCAGAGAAAACAGCCTCTCATCCTGGACTCTCTCTCCACATTTCTTTCTTCCTGTTTCGCCCTTTTCACACCCTTCCAGCACACCATGACCTTCTGAGCTGATGCCTACAAGCACATGCATATCTGACTAGGACTGTACGATATACTGTTTGTTTACGTTCATCATAATATTGATCTTCTCAAAGCTGTTATCACAGATGTCTGGAATATGTTAATTAGCCTCTAACTAATCACTGAATGTTTTATTGCGTGCTGTGAGCATCCTGACCAATCACAGATGTTCTTCAGGCTTTTGGCTGCTTCAAGGGACTCGCACGATGAAGTAATGCATGTCAATCTATGACCACATCAACCGTCGATGGTTCTAAAATATGATTCTCTATATTCCATATTGTTATATTCCACGTCCTTATCGTGAGACCCTAATATCTACTAACTCTCTGATGTTCCAGAGCAGCTTATTATGTAAGCTTATCATATTTTATACATAATTATTGAGCATGCATGGTAGTTCATTCATTTTTTGCTGGATGTGTCGCTGTCCCGTTGTGTTTAAAAGGTGCCTGGGTTTACACGGGCCTGTTCCCCTCTCCTCTTGGCATCCAACCTAACACATGAAGTTAATTTAATGAGAACACTGCCAGCTATGTTACAAGTGGAGATGGTTCTCTTTAAATTCCCCATTAGCAGTAACCCATATGGAGACAACTCCAAACAAACCGGCACAGACCACTTTTTCAAAAGGGGAAGTATTTGTTTGATCCACAGGGTCCCAAACCCGGCTCCACACCCCCACAACTCCTTGAACCTCGGAAAGGAAGAGGGAGGGTAGGGGGGAGAATGTGCCTCTAAATGTTTTTCCCCCTCAGAAAAGAAACATGTATTCTATCATCTCGCATTTGCCGAATGGAAGACAGGCCTCATAGGGATACTTTGCCGACACTGATTAATTAGGGCAACGTTGCTGCTGGTCTTGGGTAGGATGGGGGCAAAAATGGGGGGAGGTGGGGAGGGTTGTTGGGGCAACTACTAATCTTGTAGCCCTGGGGGGAAACGAGGGTTAGCTTAATTAGCCGGCAACATTTGTTGGACTTATGTGTAAAGTTCAAGTCTCACCCCTCCTCTGTAGCCCCCACACCCACCCCCTTTACAAATCTCCCCTGCTTTTCAGAACTAGTGGGTTGGTACCTGTTTATAAGAAGATCAGCTCCATATGGCTTCCAGATGATGCCCAGAAACAACAGTACAAATAAATATCAAAACAAAATGAAAAGAATCATCATAAATCATCAAAAACAGACTACGCGTTGCTAGAAAACCAAATTAGCAGCTTTCTAAAAAATAGATAAAAAAAAGAGAACCATCATCACTGACATAATTGTTTTTGTGATAATGGTCTTTGCAATAGTGATATCAGTGAAGGCAACTACTGTGTTATGCAAATGAACCAATGTTTTTGACCATTTACTTTGAGCACTCTGACCAATCACAGATTCAAACCAATATTTCTGTGAGTCAAAGTATTCATGCACCTCAACAAGAGTAAATTATTTTTGGTCCAAACAATTCAGGCCAATCTTTAACCATGCCAAGTGACTG
Organism: Colossoma macropomum; assembly: GCF_904425465.1. Lineage (NCBI taxonomy): Eukaryota > Metazoa > Chordata > Actinopteri > Characiformes > Serrasalmidae > Colossoma > Colossoma macropomum. Next base: position 7,435,788 of record NW_023494810.1, on the reverse strand, counting down.
ATTAACCAGTGTGGATTAATATACTGTTGCTTTCAGAACAAAACCCACATTTTTTCCATCATTAAAAAAAAAAAACAGCTGCCCTTTGCACTGTATGAACATTTCATAATGAATGGGCCAATCAAAACAATACAAATTTAGTTGGAAAAAATCTTTTTACATTAACTTTCATTGCAATTTTTGAAGGCTTTTTCTTTCTCCTATGAAGCCACCATTTAGGAGATGGTAAACACCAAAACACTTGTTACCACTGACCTTGGTGACGCACAATTGGAGACAGTTAACAATGAAAGGAATTGTAATTTACTGCATAGGCAGAATAGGCTGGTCTTGAGGAATGGAGCCAAAATTCCCTCCCAGAGCCATTAATCCAACTTACAGAGCAGGAAGTGCAGCAGGAAGCTTTGGCAGGCCTAAAAGGGGTTAAAGGTGGAGGTTGTAGCGCTCCATCAGAAAGCTTGCGCTGTATGAGATTATAATATTGCTTCTCGGATCTCCCTGATCGGATGATGTTAAGCCGCTCCCACTGGGCTTGTTCCCCTGCTCTACGAAAACAAACAAAACCCCAAGATCACTTATCACTGTTTGTCCAGCAAATTGGCCGAACTATGAGAGCAACAATGGCACAAGCCCGGATTTTAAGGAACTGTGTGCTCTCTGTTATATTTCAATCGGACTAACAGGACAATGAAAAACTTTGCTGCTAATGGAGGACAGACCATCACAGTTGTTAAGGTCCATTTAATTTTATTTTTCCTCTGCACAGAAAATTGGCAAGAGGCAAGAGAAAGAAGTTAGGCCAGTAGCAATGAAAGGCCAAGAGAGAACGACGTGACTTCTGGAATGTTGTGCTATGAACTCTAGCACATTAGCCACTTGCTGTAAGAGACTCCTAAGCAGCCTCACCATCTGTCCTTTTTTTTGCAGAGCTGGGCTGTCCAAAAATTCCCCTTTCCCAGCATCTATTTCAAAGTACACCTTCAAAGCACTCCCACTTGCAGAAGCCTACAGATGGGTATCATTTAAAGGCGGGGGAAGAGAACTGCCTAGTGACTCAAAGAGAGCATCGCTGATGTCTGTTCAACAGTTCCCAGATGAAATTACATCCACACCTTAACAAACCTGTGAACTAAGACACAAAAAGCTAAAAAAAACAACCAATCAAACAACTCGATAACTATTTACCTCCACCTAACAACCAAAAATGAGAGTTTCAGCCGAATGTTCCATGATGCCCACCCAGAACTAAAGCTGACCGCCCATGGTCATGGGTCCAGCTTGTCCAAAGAAGGAGGAAATGAGCACCTTTTTGCATTTGGCTTGACAAATCTGACCACAACTGTGCTCTGACCAGCAACCCCAGCATGCTGTTCTCATTATCCCAACATGTGTCTCCCATTTCGCGTTCCCAAAAGGAGTCATTTTCTGGGACAATCGCCTTTGTGTCCTTTATCTGAGACCTACTAATGCTAATTAATCACCACATTTTTTCATGTTTCTTTCAAGTGGGCTTCGGGACCCACAAAGCTATCAAATCAGGACTGCTGGCACGCTTGACTGTGGAATTTGTTTTGTATGCCTTAAAGGTTTGCAGAGTCACCTTTCAGGAGTCACATGATACACTTATGGAAAAAGGCTAGTGCTGGCTATACAAGCCTATAACATAATCTGAGGTAAAATAGTAAACGGTAAATACAACATTGCCCAGGACTCTGAGACTATACTGCTAAGACATTAGATACCTACCTAACCTATAGCTTGATTTTATCTTTTCTAAATGCACTTTACCATGTAATTTGATAATTCTACATTTATTAAATGTAAATTCTTGCATTCGTGCGGCACGCTCATACAGAATTTGCATGGTTGCATTCCCTGCTAATGGCACATAGCTGCAGGTGGTCATATGGCACCAATGAGGCAAGTATCGGTTACCCAGATCTCTGCAATTATACTTGACTCAGAGCAAGTATTTATCTTGACGGCAATTACAAACATCCTCATACTTGAACGTAGTTCCAAACATGAGAGTGGCTAAGAGAAGCTTTGATGGTTTCAAGAACCCTCAGCCATCTTGATGAAAAGGAGTGGTGTTGATGTTGGGTACTCATGCATACCAGTGATGAGCTCTGAACAGTAGTCTTAAATTAGGGCTAATCAAATTCACCATTTAAATCACATAACAACAATCGGGCCATTGCCCACACATTCTTCAGCTTCCCAGGAAGAGGCTGAGAAGAGTTGTGCTGATATTATTTTAAATCTACGACAAAAAAGGAAGCAAAACATAAAATTTTTCTATTTGTCCACACAAAAGTGTAGTAGGTGTAGTTCAAGTAAATGTCTTGAAATGAAGGTATGATCTTCGATATTAAGCTAAAACAAACTGAGTCACTATGCATTAAGTTAATGTCCATTATTTGCAAAATGCCAAGCATTAATAAATTAGAAATAACAGCTTTGAGTTTTTAGGTCCTGATGTTGGTACATTTACACATCTGGCAGGTTTGGTTCTATTAAAACGAACTCTAGCACTGTTAGAGTGGTTCTTTGGACCAAGCGTGAACACTGCCACTCAAACTCAAGCGCACGCCAAATTATGTGGACTGAGACCCCCTGACAAGATCGGTAATAGCCTCTGTAGGCAACTTCAATGGTACCCCCAATAAACTCATTCCTGTCGCTGTTTTGACATGCGGATGTTTTTTAAGAGCTCTTCATGAGCTCTAAATACGTATTTGAATAATGGATAATGTTGCACACCCAAAGCAGTTGTAAAATATTTCATATATACCCACATAACCACACACGTCAATGATAATGTATTATGTATTAATGTTAACAGTTTTCACTGTTTTATAAAGGCAGTAAGACACACAAGGCCATGTATTCCCATACTTTTTCCCTGCTCTGCTGTAGAAAAGCCATGGTAAAGCATGGTCCCACAACACATACTGCTCTAGAACAGGGAATGCAGAAGCAAATAATTTCACATACTTTCTTATATTTTTAATTTTATTTACTATTTTTGGTCTGAGTAATGAAGCGACAACATGGCTTGTTAAAAAAAGAACGTCGACGATAAAAACAGTGTTTAAAAACGAATGAACGGAGAACGATGTTTATATATTAGCATAAGTGTCACTGCGAAACAAATTACTTTAAATAAACCTACCCACAAAATCCTGTTCTGAAAATAGATTATAAAAAAACCCGGAGCTCAATATGAAGTGTCCTCCAGCGAGTGTGTCTACCCTTGACAGCTCAAGAATGTGAACTGTATTATTTAATTATTGTTTTAAATTATTTAATTTGATTTTTTTTTCTCTGTGGTAAACTTGTTTAAAGTTTTTCTTCAGATTTTTTTTCATAAAGATTTTTTGCCTTTTTTTATACAAAAAACAGCCAATGGCCATACAATTTAAAAGTTCAAGAGAAATGTGTTCTATCAGGTTCTCCAATGAAAATTAGTTCATCAAAATGTATCTGATGTGTGTTATTTTATTTCCTTAGTTGCCAGAACTAATCATTAATGGTTAATTATGTAAAGGTAACCAGTGTCACCATCTACTTACCTTAGTTTGTTTATCTGTGACTTTTTATCCCTATGACATTTGTTTACATCTTTTAGTTTGGTGTGAACCCAAAGCCAGAACTAAAATGCAAATATGTAATGTACCACTTTCTGTTTTGGTCTGAACTCCAGATATTAGCACTCTTCAAAAACTCTCCAGGACGGAATGAATCTACTCTTTTAATCTACTCTTCTGAAATTAAGGTATAACCAGCAAGCTACAATGGCAGGACGGAATGAACCTAGTCTGCTCTTACCTACTCGTGTACATGGACTGCATGGTGAATTATCTTAGAGTTAAAGAGATTTGGAGAGTACTAGAAGAGGCAGGATGAGAGGTCAGGAAGGCCAGGCCTGATGAGGGGCCTCAATGGCAGTTGATCAAATGCCGCAGGGCAGTCTGGCTTGATGTTCCCTCGCTCTGTTTTGCTTAATGCCTTTCCTGTTTGACTCCAATCAGCATTTGTCGCAACCAGGCCCTTTGGAAATGCAACCATATGCTATGACATTAGCGCTTAAGAACTTATTGGCTCATTTTTGTAAACAGATCCTTTTCATGCACAGGCTAGGTGCTCTCTTGGTCTTACTCACAAATCTGTTCTCTCACACTCACACACACACACACACACACACACACACACACACAAACACAAACAATACATGGGTCTCCTTGTGCTAGTTTCAGCAGGGAACAAATCACCAAAGCAGTGAAGAATGCTTCAACTGCCCTCACGAGGGACATCAACGAGTGTGAGTAACACACGCATATAACACTCATGCCTTTAACAGAAAGCTGAATTCCTTGCTGGACAGCCTGATAGCTTTTCCAGCTTCGAACGCTCCTGATGGTAGTTGCCCCTTCACGCTGATCTATGACCAAGTCCCAGCCTGAAGGACGAGAGGAGGGACTGCAAAACTGGTCCCAGATCAGCACTCTTCATCATTCCACAACAAGGCAGTCTTCACAGGTGCCTGCTTACACACTTCTGCCCTCTGAACCCCGTGAAGCATCTTAAACGGATTTAAGAGCCTCACTGCTGGTCAGCACACGACAAAGGCTGACCTCCAGTGCTACTGTGCTATACAAGATGGGGGGGGGCTCCCACATGAGTCATTTGATTATACATCTGGTGTGTCCAGCTTCAGGCCTGGAGGGCCAGACAACCTGGTGATTTCCATGATCAAACACAGCAGTCAGTTTCCAGTATGGCTGAACAATATATCATCTGTTATCGCAATACTGGTCTTTGCAATAGGCCTCCGAAGTTATTCTGTAGTCTCCCATATTAGGAACTCAGAGTCCAAGCAGATATCTGAGATATATGAGTTCTGTTTTTCTTAAAATCGCTGTTCTACAAGAGCGTCTGTTGAGCTGCACTGGTTGAACACACTTGCCTGGGGTGTGTGGGTGGGGTGGATCTGTGTGCCACAGCGACAGGTAAATATACAAAAAGACGCTTATGTTTGGGTGTATGTTTTAGGACATCCTATAACCACAGCATCAAATTTCAGACAAAAATGTAAAATAAGATAAAACGGCCTTAGACAAAAACGCATTAGGCTAAGCTAAGAGAGCACAGAAACCACAGCCTCGGACAGTAAAGTCAGTGAGATCCTCCTTCTTACTGGTTTTGTGGCCAAACAAAGATTGTAATATATAACAACCACAAATTTACGGAACTGCGTTATTATTATGATCTTTTATCTTTTATTTGACAGATATTAAGCTTCAACTCACACAATACCATCAAAAAACTACCAAAGAAAATATATTATATAAATAATACATATTAAACACGTAGTGGAAATTAAATTTAAAAAGTAAAAGAAAGGAAAAGACACACACACACACACACACACACACACACACACACACACACACACACACACACAACCACCTACAAAATGCTTTTTTAACTGTTTACCATTGATATTTTCACTAAATGTGTTTTAACATATTGCTAAGTTATAACACAATATGTAGTGATGTACAACTGCAATCTAAAACAGTGTGTTTGACCTAGTGCTCAAGTGTTTTGATCTGATCTACATGCTCAATAAAGCTAAAACATGTCAGAGTTAGTGCGAGATAGCGTAAATTTAAACCACAACCTTAGTCAAGTTCTTCGTTAATGCATTCTTTTATCTTGCTAGCAATGTTGACTCTAATTCACCTTATGAGAAAGGTGTAAACACAGCAGGTAGATACTTCAGGAAACACGCCCAGACTTGTCCGCTAAAAGGGAATGACATGAGAGCAGCTCAACCTCAAAGTTTCCTCAAAGCCTTTCATTTGGATTTCAGGGAACCTGGATTAATTGTTCCTAGTGATTAAAATTGGGAAAATACCCGCTTTGCATTGTGAATTTAGGCTGATGGTGACACGGTGGACAGAGTGGGCCTGTGGGGAAGGAGAGACATCACGTCTGTTTGCCAAATTGCACAGTGGGCAGACCTGCCAGATGACATTACTGAACAATAAATGTCTTCATGGGGAGGATGAGGGCTTGTGGGATTTGAAGTCTTGTATTTCATGCTATAAGAATGCACTACCGCCCTGGGCCTTCCAGAACTCGCCGACCATGAAAAGAGAGGAACTGCTCTGCTTCTCTAATGGAAAACACAGTGCATGTGCTAAATAAGGTTGATGATCACAAATGCACTCACGTAACTGCCAAATGATCCAAGCTTTTTAAAAGAAATGCTCACCTGTGGGCCTATTTATGACTGCAGAGTTTGCAGAAAAAGGATGAGTTGTCAATTTACCCAAACTGAAAAAGGTTTGTATATGTTTACATATCATCAGTTTCATGATAAATTGTGTGATGATGGTATGCTTTTCTGAGTCTTTCGTGGGTACTGTTAGTATTTCTAGAAAACTGAATAACTGCATGCATCAAAAGGACAGATTTAGACCAATTACAGAACCTTTAAACATCCACCACCAGTGTACAATAACTGCATACTAACAGGTAATTGGAGGTCAGCAATTATGCATATATTATTTTATGCACTTATGTTATTTAACTGGTTGATTTCTTCTTAAATGCTTATTTTTTTTCTAAGTGCTGAATAAAAGAAATTACTTATACATAGTTTTATAGACTTTTTAAAGGTTTCATATCATGAAAAACTACATTTTCCTTATTTATTTTTAAATAAATGAGTTTGATATAGTACGTAAACAAACTTCAAAATCTATCATTCACTCCAGTCCATACGAACGACATAAAAAAAACTAAGCTGTAAAACCGGTGTGTTTTGGAGTTGCTGTTTTTGTGAGGTCACAAAAAACAACTTATTTGCATACATACAGCAGTTTAGCCCCACCCATTCATGCTGAAGAAACGCCTGCTCATAGACTGTAACATGCCATTTTTGTTGCTGTGCCTTTATGACACAGTAAACCAAGATGGCGGCATGGGTGGCAGCCATGGTGAGAGCATCGTCTGTTTTGTGCTTGTTTTTGTTTGTTAATGTTGTCTACTGTACGCCAAACTCAGTAACAGCCTTGTCTGGTCTGTTCAGTATGTTACATGTCATACATGTGTGCACCCATCAAGACAAAGTCCTTGTATGTGTAACATACTTGACGAAAAGTAGTGATTCTGAAATATAATGATACAAAGAGTCCTGGACTGCATTTTGAATGAGGCTCAATACAGAACAGCCACATATAACAGAGGTCAATTATACAGACTAGTCTTAAAGGCACATCAACAAAAGAAAGCCTGTTTAATTCTAAGGAATAAAGAGAGGTTGGAAAATGGTCAAGGTAAAAATGGTAAAAATGAATAATGAATGCTTTTGGTACATGAAATCACAGAAAAGTTAATAAAAAGTTAAATAAAATATAAAAAAAAAAACATTTTATCCAACTTCAACCATAGAAAAAGTAAATACTGTGATGCACTTGAAAATGTCAAGTATTGTGATGCTATACTTTTGCTATATCGTTCACCCTTAGTGAAGAAAGCTATGGAGTCACTAAATGGTGAAAAAACAAGGACACTTTGGCTCTTTATAACCGTTCCTAACATTTAAAAAAAAACACTAAGTTATCAAAGCAGTCCAAGCACTCTAAAGAGTCATTCCATCCCCGAATGGCATTGCGGTCATGCCTAGCCAGCGGCACAGTCCTAAAACTCTGAAGTGAACCCTTTTACTTCATCCTCTGAAGGAGACACCCTGCAATCTCAAACCATTGCCTGAAACCTAAAGTCAGGAAGTTCTTCAGCATCAGATCCTTGATTAGGCCAGAGGAAAGAGCAGCTAATTGATTGTAATGACTTCAACCTGTGGGCTAAAGGGAAACCTTTGGACGAGCATGACCAGTGCATATCAGGTTACGGTCCTGAGGGATGTCCTCCTTCAAAATCTCTGATGGTTGAATAAAACAAAAAAGAAATACATTACTGTTTACTTTTGCTATTGCAATATTTATAGAGCAAACTCTTGATCTAGGAGATTACAACAAGATTTTGACCAATCAGGGACACCCCAGAGGTGACCAGAAGTGGCTGGACTTTTAATTTACTTTCAGCATACCTTCGTTTACCAGCGACATCGCTCCATTCACGTCGAACAGCAGGGCACTTGGGTCGTCAAAGGAAGCGCTGTGGCTGAAAGGCCCCCGGACCCCGCATTCAAAAAAGCTGCGCGGCAAGCTGGCCCAATTCAGAACTAGCCAACCAGGGATTTTCCCACCGCAGCACAAGGCACGGCCTCCAAGGTTACGAGCTGCTTGGATGGTTTTCAATGCTCCCTTAAGATGGTGCAGAAATAACTTAGCCCCTCTGCACCCCCCCACCACCACCACTACCACCACACACACTCTTTCCTCTTTCCACACCGTGAGCGCTATGAAACACTCCTCCCGTCCCATCATTCATCTGCAGCCAGATGTTACGAGAACAAGAAAAGAAAAACGTGCGGGTCCTTTTGAGATAGGAGGAGGATAAAAAAAAAATAGAGGCAAATGAAGGAAGGTGTCCCACATGTGCTCTCATGCCAGGACTTGCAGAGGATTCAGGGACTGGAGTCATAAAAGAATTGGCTGCAGCTCTGTTTGTGTATATCCAGGGACAATGTAAAACATTTTCCTTTGTGCTTTTGTGTTCTGTTGACACAAAATATTGATATATATGACTTGAGATGGCCGGTGTAAAATAATTTCATGGCCCAGAATGAATCCTTATGATGTAACTCTATGAATCTGTAACTAGAGATGGCACAATACCACTTTCTCTTTCCCGATACCAACCAGCATCGACATTGAAAACAACATTGATTCAATGATTTTTCTTGAAAAACTACTTAAGCTTTAAAATGAGCTATTTTTCCACCGATTTTTCAAAAAAAGATGTAAGCAAAGTCATTCAGAGTGGTTTGGTGTGAAATGCTCTGTTCTAGAGAAACTTACAGAGTCAGAAATGTTCACAGCAGTGCTGATAGGAACCAGACGTCCACCTCTAAAAGCTTCCTTATGGAAAGTCACTACAATAAATGATTAGATATATATGCTGCCTGATGTCTGACACATTGTCTTATGATAGCTTTGTGATCAGTTTTGCCTTAGAATGTATTTTAATCAATTTATTTTAATCCATTAATCCATGGTGAAGGAGTACATGCTTACCATCTTACCAAAACTTACCATCATCAACACATATATATATATATATATATATAAATATATAAAGACTCACAAGACATGTATAGGTTCACTGGTGGTTTTGGATAGTAAATAAAATGGCTATATTTGTGCTGCAGACATGGTGACCCCTGGTTCCTATCACCACCACTGTAAAGAAATCTGAGTCTGTATGTTTCTCTGCATTTAACCACCGTTTACATCTCAAGTACTGAATCATCTATACATTTTGAGAAATAGGTGGAATTCTTCTTCAAACACTACATCAACCCCATACGGATACCCATCGATACAGATATGCCAGCTCTATTTGTAACTAAAAGCCTGGTGACTGCTCAAAGATTCACTACTTCTAATTGCAGAGCTCTTCAGAAACCTGAGTTAATGGGGTTAAAGAGTTACATATTACTTAAAGCTTGGACTGATGTTGCTTCTTGGCCAAGAACAGTCTCAGCTTGTCCATTTTGAGGGAACTGAGTTACTCTGATGTCCCGTGTAAAGTGGCTATTCTAGGTATGAATGTAGATCTGAAACTCTATTATGCATAGAATCTGCTTATGATATTGTTTTATTGGATATTTTAGTATTTCTGTTGACACCAAGACCAAGAAAAATTCTTTGTACTTCTGTACTTGGTGATTAAAGCCTCTAATTCTGATTCTGGCAAGGGTTAAAAGCACTCAGTAGGATAAATCATATTAGCAGCATGACATCTGTTTTTAAGAGTATAAAGAAGAAACAATTGCTTTGTTCTATTATATACTGTAATGTATTTGGGCTTATATGAGGAATTCTCTAGGTACTATATTGTATGAGGCTACACCAAGTGTAACATGTTCCCTAACTCAATTCTATATTAACTGGGGAAGTAACCAATATTCCGATAGATAAACATTAGGAATGCTCCAATATTGGAATTGTGGGCCGATGTAGATATCTGATATGCAGAGACTGGGGCTACATCTATAGGGAATAGGGAATAGCATTACAAAGCAGCCTAAGATTTCTGCAGGGTTACAAACGCAGTAAAATGAATAAACGCAGGTCAGTGTGGCCTAAACAATAAGCACTCCAGAATACAATAAATACATCAATATATATCGATCTGAGATGACGATCAAATCTAAACATCCATCAGATGTGGGTCATTTATTTCAGTAAATACCTGCAGATACTGATGCAAATCCGATATCACTGTGCATCCCTAGAAGTAACCATATCGCACAAAGAGATAAAGAGAGTTATCCAACAAAAGCTGGTTCTCCAGGTGCTCCAACACCATACCTCCATTTCTGACAGCCTACCTGAACAAAAGCTTCTATCTACAGTAGCATAGACAATAGGGGCAGTTATCTTCACAGCGGTTATTCCAGCGACCCAGGTGGCTTTAACTTTTATGTGGTTGTAAGCACTGGCGAAAAAGAATACAAGTGATTTCTCTTGTACTTCAAACTGGCCTCTGTGGCTTACATAAAAGCAACACAGTGCAGGTCTCTGCTTATAGGCTAAATCAAAGATTTGCAACTGCAGCACCTTGAAAACTGTTGTTCACCTTGGAAACAATGCTTGGGATCCTGGCTGATGTTTCTGAAACTTGGCTGACATCACCCTCCGCTCACTGAGCCCATAACTTAACCAGATGACGGGGAATGGGATTGCTAAACCGATTACACAGCTGGTAATATCCGTCCGGCAATGAATTCCAGCGTTGATTGGCTTAAGTCATTCATTTCTTTAGCAGAGATATGGAATATGAAGTTGATCTGTCGGAGTGGAAAGGAAAGTTTGGCTCATTTTGAAGGTTTGAACAATTCTTTGGCTGTTGTGTGTCTCAGAGAACCAAAGGCAGGATGCTATTGAGCCGAGAGGCCTGGGAGTTCCGGAGAGCAGGAGCTTTCATCCAAAGCCAGCTTGCCCCCACTGGGGTTCTCCGTGAAGCCTCCAACCCCCTCAGCGGGAGCCAAGCATGGCTCAGAAGGAGTGAAGCCCAATTTATATGTCTACCTTTATTTGTTCTAAGCCTGAGAAGCTTATCATTCTACAGGGTATAAGAAGGCAAGGTACAATGAAGGAAATGCCATTAAATTAGCACTATACAGTATATAAGTCAGATGTTTCTATGGCTGCGTGATGTGGAAAATTTATTAGTCTTGTGATTATATTGCTATAATTGCGATACACCTTGTATTAAAAAAATACTGTGACAGGATTAAATTATGCATTATTTTTCCCAAAATAATTTGCTTTGTTGGATTACATGCATGCTTCCATTCATCAAAACAGCCATAGCAACTCATCTAGAACTGTGATTGCACACAGCACCCTGTGATTGGTTAGAGGACTTATTTGCATACAACAGTCTTGGCGATATCTGAATTGTAAAGGCCAATACTGCAATAGCAATTAATATTGTGCAGCTCTGATTTCTACATTATTCCAGATTAAACAACATATTTATGCTACAACTCAAGTCTTTTCAGACATAAAAACACCCTAAAACAGGAGTGCCCAAACTTTTTGTCTTGGGGGGGTCCAAAGAGCAATGTTTGTGGTGGGCCGAGGGCCAAAATAACAAAACAACATACAAATATAGAAGGTTATGTAATTTGGGCTTTGAAACTATAACATTAGACTATGTTTTGTTGCTAAAATGCTTCAAAATACAATTTAAAAAAAAATATATATATAGCCTTGTCGTAAAACACTGAGCTCCAAGCTGAAAAGCTTTAAAATGCACAGTGGTAGACCTACACCACTTGCTCCAGAAGTGGTGAATGACGAAAGCAAACAATGACCAATCCAGCCAAGGACTCTGAGCTGCCTGAGCTTTAACGCCACCCAAAGTCATTTTATAGGACTTTCCACTACAATATGCACATTGAAAATAAAAAAGGTGACAGGTTTGACGCAGAACAGTGCTGTGCACTTCAGTCCTTAACACCTGTAAAATAGTTTGTGGAAGCGTTTCCTTCACCAACTTGCCTGTTCGAGTACCAACTTTGAAGTGGCTGTGGAAGGAGGTGGCCTGTGGTTCGAGGGAGGAAATACCAAGGCATTTTAATGGAGCAAACGGTCCCCTTCACTTCCTATGGGAAATCACTTCAAAGCAGCCCTGCTACTCGGAAGACAATGCAGACAGAGCAATCTCTAACTCAATGGCATGTCAGTCATCCACGAACCACTGGGTTCTTGACTGGACCTCCAGCCAAGATAGCAGACAAAGAAATAACACACAATGGGCACTGAATCCCAATTTAAACACTGAGTCAAAATTAGGGCTGCATGATAAGGACAATAATATCTGGCGAGGTTATAAATTACACTGGTTAACAAAACAATTCATGTTCTTTGGATCATCTGAATGCCTAGATTAATCTGAACACCCACAGAAACTCATCTGGAACGTCCCAGGTTTGAAGAGATGTTCACGGCACACAATAAAAATTCAGTGATTTGTACGAAGGTCCACATATTTCAGCCCTCTGAGATATTGATACTCAACTGAATTGGCCAGTATCACAGTATTACTAACAAATGAGACCCAGCTCTAACAATACTGACATAAAACATCATATGCCAATAAAAAGGAAATCCTAAAAAATTTGACTATCCTACCAAAATCCAGCCTAATCTGTAATCACAGAGCCGTTCAACTGATCTGGATTATTATACTGCACATGATCCTTAACTGGCACAGAACTACAAAAAACTCAATTGGTGTACTTCCACTGCTTCCTCTACTGATCCTCCGGTTTAGCACAGTTCATTTGGTCACACAGAAGGCTCCAGCAGGACAATAAATCCTGCTGATTGTCTTCTTCACACATCCAACACCTGCAAATAGCACTTCCACATTGTGAATGGAATCACAGCATGAATGCTGTTAACACTGACTGACCAGACTACCTACAACACAAACGCCCCACACAATACTGTCCAAAGTCTAAAACCTTAACCAATTTTTCAAAGTTTCTCAATAATATATTCCTTGAGATGTAAACAGTCATTCAGAGTGGTTTGATGTGAAATGGTTATAGACATGCAGTGTCTATAGACAATAGAGACATACAGTGGTGGTGATAGGAACCAGGGGTCACCATGTCTACAACACAAATACAGCCATTTTACTTACTATCCAAAATCACCAGTGAACCTACATGTGTCTTGTGAGTTTTTATATGTAATGTTAATGGTGGTAAAATCTTGGTACATCTAAAAAAGTTTTCTTTGGTGACTATTTTGCCTTGCAACACCCTGCATGCTCCCCTCTGCCATGAATGCATTAAAATAAATGAATTAAAATACAATTTAAGACAAAACCTTATCACAAAACTGTCATAAACCAATGTCTGAGACATCAGGCAGCATATATATCTAAGTGTTCCATGCAATAACCTTATGTGAGGGGGCTTTCAGGCGTCTGGTTCCTATCACCACCACTGTGAACAATTCTGACTCTACAACTTGCTTAAGAACGGATTTCACACCAAACCACTCTGAATGAATTTGTTTACATCTCATTCATTTACTTATGCACAATTTCGGTGGAGCTGTCCTTTAACTTGCTTTCCATACGAAGCTTTAGTGGACTGCATAGTCGAATTTACCGCTCCACCTTAAACAGAGCCCAGTTACCTGTTTTTCGTACAGACGTTAGAATGCAACTGCTGCACCATTTAAGGTGGACCGGAAAATTCGAAAAACTTGAATTCAGGTAACTCTTACAGGAGCCAAACCACAAACTTGTTGCCTGCCAGCGCCACCAAAAATCACTTCCATAAACTCCAAGACATACAGACATTTCACAAACGCAGAAAAAGAAAGATTATTGTCAAAACCAAGGCTAAATCTTCTGAATGACAAGCAAAACGCTGAACCAGTCCTGAGAAGGAGACTCCGAATCCAGCCTACGTTGTCTTTACTCTGGGATCCCTGTAAGCCACAAAGTAGCACAAACTTACCAGCGTGAAGGTTTAGACACTATTTAAGCCACAAGTTCCGACTCTTTTAACCACCCAGCAGGACCCAGCTCGACTTCACCAACCTGAAGTTCGACTGTTTGTTTTGAAATGTCGCCCTGGTTTCTTCTCCTCAGACACTTTACGCCCTCAAAAGTACTGGGAGAGTCGTTTTGCTTACCTTGTAACCGCATTTTTCCAAGTTTCCCTTCTTTCCTCCACTGGCTGCACATTCTGTGCCGTGGAAGAAAAACAGGAGTAGCGTCGTTATGACCTGTGAGAGTCTAACTCGCTTTGCCATCCCTGCTCATCCATGAAGCCCCACTGAACTGCGAATGAACGGCGTTCCTCTTCGGAGTGTGTTGATATCCCAGCAGAGCGGAGCTGATCTCCGACAGGGGGCGCTAAAGGGAGCCACGGCGAGAGCCGGTTTAGGGGGAGCCCGGGCAGCTCTCTGGCCTGGCCAATTTCCATTTCTCCATTCAGGTCAAAACCGTGACTGCAAAACGCCAGAGGGCGCCCGAGAGTGAGTCCTAGGTGAATGGGGGTGAATGGAGCTAAACGGCTAAAAACGAGAAGTTAAAATAGTTTCTAATCACTTGTCCAGGACCTTCCTTTAATTTCAGAAAGTAGAAGGATGTGTTTCACTAAAAAAAGCTAGGAAAACTTACCTGTATGTTTCCGTTTTACTACAGTAAACGGGTTTGGGGCCGGAGGATGCTAGCAATACTGTTACTGAGTGCTGATTGGTTGGTAAGAAGAGCCACTGATTGGCTGAGTGAAGCGGTTCAAGGTCACTGACTTCATGAAGATACATAAAGCGCTGCCGGAGTCGGTTTATGAGGAGCCTAGCCTCTTTCTGTTTCCCCCCATTATGTCAAAAATATGACTGCAAAACACTAGAGGGCGCTCGCTCGTCAGTCCTCAATGAGTGGGGGTGAATCCAGCTAAACAGCTAAAATTGAAAAGTTAAAATAGCTTCTAATCACTTGCCCAGACCTAGAAGTTTATATTTCATTAAAAAGGAAAGATAACGTGTTTGCATGTTCCCGTTTTTTAGACAGCGAACAGGTTTTGGGCAGCAGGACGCTAGTATTACTGCTACTGAGTGCTGATTGGCTGGTGAGCGGAGCAGCTTATTAGCTGTTGACGCTCATGAACGTTTTAAACTTCTATACCTCAAGTTCAAAAGCTCTTAAAAGTCTAACAGCAGTATTAAAATGTTTTATGTTGTTCTTTGTTCAGAAAATAAATGTATTCTTTTATATTAAAAACGTTTAAGTATGTATAAACTATGATTTTGCTCAAATGCTCCATCTTGACCCATTCATTTTGGACTTGCTCAGGAGCGCCCTCTAGCGTTTGAGCACATCGGCAGAAATCACTGAGTGGCAGTTCTCCTCTCTCCACGTTGTCTGGCACTGCTGTAAAGTCCTAATGAACTCATTCTTCTATATAAAAATGTTTAAGCATTTACAAATAATGATTTTGCTGAAATGCTCCATATTAACCCGTTCATTTTGGGGTCGCCCGGAAATACCCTGCCCCCCAGAAGAAATTACTGAGTGGCAAGTCTCCTCTCTGTAAACTCTCTGCCATGGCGGATTAAAGTGAACCTACATGTGTCTACTGAGTTTTTAATGTAATGCTGGAAATGCTACAAAAATGATAAATCTGAAAAATTATGTTTTTCCATTTTATTTTGCTTCACAACTTGTACCTCTCCGGAAACATTTTAGGCCACAACCTTGGCTGTGTCTCAAACTACACACTACTACATTATTCAAACAATACTAGTGAATGCACTGCTAATGACATACTATTTAGTATGGTAGCATGCAGTTCGAGACACTGTGCTTATTGCCAAACTACCGTGAAGCAATGTCTAATACATCAAGTAGTGCATTCGTAACTCTTCAGACGTCTGGTTCCTATCGCCACCATTGCCAACAACTCTGACTCTAGTCAGAGCATCTCTAGATCAGAGCATCTCATATCAAACCACTCTGAATGACTGTTCAATCTTAAATCAGTTAAGCAGAAAGGTGAATCCCATTAGAGTAAAGTGGGCGGGGATGGGGGAGGGGCTTGTGCTACACAGGAATCCACACTTAATGCCAAACCAGTCTGTGTAGAATACAATTTGACCTCTGCTTTGAAAATGCAATTTATTTATGGAAATGAAGTATTGCAAATTAAATCAAGTCTTGACCTCAGCATCTAAAATCACACTGAAACTGACAATAATGTTGACCATCCTCAGTTAAAAGTATGTCAAAAAAGTCCATTCAAAGTGATACTTAAGGACATGTGCCTCCCTGTGGTTCTCCTGTATTAGGTGGTGAACGGGCAAGAAGGTTTCTGTGAGTTCTTGAGACATCTGCACAGATGTGGCTTCAAGAGTAAATGTTTACATGCAGCGAGGCTGTAAATTAGGAGGCTGTAAACTTAATGTGATTTTAGCCAAAAATGGCTCTCTGTATATCCATGGTTGAACATTCCAAGCTTAAACATGATTACAGGAGAGATAGGAATACCACCATAAGTGTTTTTGCTTGTAATCTTCAAGGGTTCTTCAGAAAAGAAAAAAAGTAGAAAAAAAGAAAAAGTTCTACATACAACCACAAACACTCAAAGAACGCTTTGCATGATTATGAGGTTCCGTGTGCTGTAGATGGATCTACATAGAACCTCTTTGAAAAGGGTTATATATAGCACCCAAAAGGGCTCTCCTATTGTTATGACGTCAAGCCTGTAATAATAGAAGAACCCTTTTGGGTACTACTTAGAACCCTTTTCAAAAAGGTTCGGTATGGAACCATCTTCAGCACATTCTACATCTGAATTCATCATGAATGCTTTCATGATGCAAAGAACCCTTTAATCACGCAAAGGGTTTTTAAATGTTCATGGTTCTTTATAGAACCATTTTCCTTACTAAAGAACCCTTGAAGAACCATCTTTTTAAGAGTGTACTATAATACTTAGCATTTTTATTGAGGACATGCGCACTCAGAAATAATGATAGTAAACTGTCACTGGGGCAGGATCCCTCTTGTCACTGGGATGGAACCCTCTCAGTACCTTTAGTCAGGGAACATAACTGTCCCATAATCCACTGAAATTATATGTTCTAAGCTGTACTGACTCCACACACCCTGTCGCGTCTCCAGGCTTTTATTTTATTGCTCTGTTTTAAAACATTCTGTTATGAAAAGATACAAATTTGAACTTTTCACCTGGAAAAACTTATTTAAGGTGCACAACTGGGCCTTAAAACCACTGTTGTACTTTTGAGGGAACATTTACATAGTTTGCACCTTGATAAACGAAAAATGCACCTGCACAGAAACCTTTATTGCTAACAGTGTACATATGGGGTGTCTGGTTCTATCTGTGAGGGTTTGTGTGGTAGCAGTTTTTATTCTCTTAGTTCCTGTTTCCTATATTTGCGTTCATTGTTTGATATGTGTGAGTAATCGCAGGGCCGGAGGGTTCTTCTGTTGTTAGAAGCTTAATATCGTAAAAATACCAGAACCCTTTTGGTGCTATATGGAGCCATTTTCAAAAGGTTCTATACAGAACCATATACAACACATTCTCCATGAGCCTGAAGAACCATTTCACCACATATGCACCATATGGTTCTATATAGGACCGTTGTCTTTCCTAAAGACCATCCTTTTTAAGAGTGTACACCAGCAACGAGTGCCAACAACGTATGTGTTTCTAATAAAGAGGTCAGTGAGTGTCCACTGGATACTGTATTTGCATTTTTCTATCTTTTAAACATCACAAAATGACAGAAAATACTTTTTTGATGGCTCTAATGATTAAAGTGGAGGCTGTGTACACACCCAGGCTGCATTAGACTATCTGCAAAGATCACAGAACCTGTTTGGAGGATTTTGGGGAACTTTCTGAGCCAAACTGTCTGAGCAGGAACACCCAGGTCCTCTTTCAGGTGATCTTATGTTACTATTGATGTGAACATTAAAAGGATCCTCCTTTTGTCTTCAGCTTGAAAGACAACCAGAGCGCCAAACAGGCCTGAGAACTTGCCCACACAAACAAAACTCAGATCCCAGAATCCAAATTTGAACTTTAACTCTTACAGATACACTTATGAATGTATTAATATTAAAAAACTCAGTGAAGACAAGCTGTCTATTTGTAAAGCATGCTAAAAATAACAAGTGTTGACCAAAGTGCTCCACGACAGATTACAAATGAACTAAGATATCAGAAAAAAGGCAATTACAATAATAACAACATAAAAAAGTACTTCCGGCATTTATAATGTTTGAAAGTTTGGAATCAGCTGTCATATTAATGCAGTCATATGCAAAATTTAGACTCCCCAGTCAATGAATTTTTGGTGATTTTAAAATTAGTGAAAATAAGTGAACACATCCACTATGGAGAACACACTTCTGCATATTTTAATGCACTATAGCTGTTTATTTGCTTATTGGGTAAAAAGTAACATGCAAAATGTGGCCTGTGCAAAAGTAATGGCATATTTTATGTTGTGTTTTTTCCAATATGTTAAACTTTGCAAAAAATAGAATTTAGGAAATAAGGGCTTTGTTTGTGTAAATGATGGTACAAACCTCACGTAGTTGTACTAGGTTTACTGCTGCAAGTGTTAATGAATTTTCTAACATTTGAAGTCCACAACACCACTGCTGAAGACATTCTCAGTAGTGATGCTGAAACATCTAAGGTGCTTGCTATTTATGAAGGTAGATAACATCCAGCTGTAGAACAAGGGGGCCCAATCCTGGTCCTGAAGATTCACCGCCATCTGACCCAGGAAATGAAGTCCCTTCAGGAACATATAAATATTAGAGCCTGGTGTGTTGCATATGTCCTCTTAAGGGTGGTTGATCCGTAGGACCAGGATTGGCCATCCTGGTTTGGAACTATGAGGGCAATTTGTGATATACATCACTGTTCAAAAGTTTAAAATCAATGTTCTTAATAACTTAACATCAGTGTGATTTCAGACAAATGTATAAAAGAATGATAATGTGCTAGTCTTGTACAGTAGGAAGCTAGAAAGCTGTTAAAAAGGGAAAAAAAACAGAAATAATGAACAGAGCTGCATATGATTCTACAATGACTGAAAAAGGTTTAATAAAATTAATTTTCAGAATGCATCATAGTTCCAAAGCATGTTCAATCTCAAGGCATAACTGAGAAAAAAGTGACTGTAAATTGATTATTTACTGTGTAACAACTTCTTTTTGTTTCCAAAAAGTCTAAAATCTAAACCTTTTGCTGTCTAGACTGTAATATTTAAGTTTATATTGTTTACTTTATTATTATGCATAGAATAACTTCCTTAATATTACAAACAATTCCAAGTTATTCAACGTCTCGAAGATGTGTTGAAGAATCCTGATGAATCCTCTCAGACGAGTATCAAAACATCTTCAAAACGACACCTCAAGCAGCTTGTTATTTTATACTGCCCCACCTTGTTGGCCACTGCTGTACATGTAGGCGCTGTTGTGTCTGTCCAGGATGACGCCAGTGTTCTGAATCCAGGACACAGATTACCAGCCTAAGGGCTCTGAAGTATCTAATAGTTTCCAGTGTTGCCCCACCAGCCCTGATCTGAGAGACTTCCTTCGTTAACAATGGCTTCTTTTGTTCTGCTGGTACTGAAGGTCAGATCACTCACGAGATACATTTTCAGGACTTCAATTTTGCTAACGATTGTTGTTAATTAGTCGGTTAGTGTGGTATCAGAGAATTAGATGATAAGTGCTCTGATTTCAGACACAAGCTTAGTGAAAATGATATTAAAAGTATAGCTAGAATTAGTTTGGTGGCAACAAATTACAGTTTTCCACTTTACATCAAATGTAGTCGATCAGTCAAGACATGTTTACTATCTGTTGTTTGGTTCTTTACTTTTGTACTGGAGCTATGAAGCTAACATTTGTTACCTACATTAGCATATGTCACCGGTTAGCATAGTGCAAACTACCTTCCTAAAGAATCACAAACTTGTCTCAAACTGTGTCTATAAAAATGGACAATACTTTAGCTAAAGACAGCAGGTGTAGTTTCAAAGCTGTGACTTTGTCCACAAGCCTGTTTCTGCCACTTCAGCAATATATTATTTTAAAACAATTAGAGAGCTTGTCATAATTCCTCAGAATAGTGAGATACTAAGTCGTAGTTATGAGACGGTAAGTCATATTTGTGAAATAGTACGTAATATATGAATATGTTATAATTATAAGATATTAATTAATTATCATGTGACACTACATCAGAATTATGAATTAGAGTCATGCTATTATAGAATGCCAAGTCATAACTATGAGATAGGATCTCATTATTATGAAATAGTAAGTCATAAATATGAGATACAAATTCATAATTATTAGCTGCTATGTCAGAACTATAAGATATTAAGTCATAATTATGAGATGTTATGTCAGAACTATGAGATACTAAGCCATAATTATAAGATGCTATGTCAGAACTATGAGATACTAAGCCATAATTATGAGATGCTTTGTCAGAGCTATGAGATACTAAGTCATAATTTTGAGATGCTATGTCAGAACTATGTGACACTAAGTCATTATTATGAGATGCTACATCAGAACTATGAGATATCAAGTCATAATTACGAGATGCTATGTCATAACTATGAGATATTAAGTCATAATGGGAAACTTTCTCATTATTATGACTTACTAGATGGCTATTCTTTCCAGTTTGAGTTTCCATAGATAACAGTATGTCATTTTCCTTGTCTAACTGAGATTACATTAGCCTAGTAGCTCCAGTGCAAAAGCAAGAAACAAACTTTCAGGCACGCTTGGCTCGACTACATTTGGAGTAAAGGGAACATTATTCAAACTATTCCTTTTGCTTGTTCAAGGGCCTGAAGTGCTGGAGTCTACAGACATGAAGGACCCTTCAAAGTGCAGTTCACAAGTGGAGCAGAGCCACAACACTAGCTAAAATGACCCATCACCAGCCTTTCCAAGAGCTTAGATTTGGCCATTTGACCCACTCAGGAACAGTTTAACCTGGAGACTGGCTATCAGGATTCCACAACAATAATGCTTCTTTAAAACGTACAATGAGCTGTCAGTCAACTCAGTGGTAATCCTGTGCTGACTGTAGTGCTGTTTTTGCTATTCTTAACTGAGCTTTAATGTTAAGTAAAGGGTTACGATGCTGGTTTTAATAAACCACAGTTAGGTCAGGGCCGTGAGACAAAGGCCTTGAGTCATACCAAGCTGTCTACCACGGAGCATCTATAAGCTCATAGAAAGAGTTTCTGACATTGGGATGTGTTTCTTAGTCTGTGCGCCTTCATTGACAGCAGAAGTAACTATTGCTTGTTTCTTTCTTAAAGATTTTACATTTTGTTTTAAAAAAATACATCCTGTAAATATATGAATGTGATTTTTATTTAATAATACATTCTAAAGGTTTTGGCACTGTTATCTGCAGGTCAGTCTATGGCCATATTTCCTCCTCTGGTGCCCCCTACTGTTGTGCTTCATCATTACAGTGACAAATTGTTGCCCAAAGTTAAATATTTTAAAAATTTCTGCATAATTAAAGAATTGAGGTGCACACACAGTCATTCAGAGTAGTCTGACATGAAATGGTTAATTGTAGAGAAACTTACAGATTTCTTTACAGTGGTGGTGATAGGAACTCATGATGGGTCATGATGCCAATGCATGAAGCAATTTTAGTTACTATCCAAAATGTCCAGTGAACCTACACATATTTCACATAGAGTCTTTGTATGTAACGTTGATAATAGTAAAGTAGTTGTACAAAAAAAGTCAGAATTGTTCACAGTGGTGGTGATAGGAACCAGACCTCTGAAGAGTTTAGTGCCTCTAATATATACTTAGCAGAAATATTATTACGCAGTTGTTATGAATACGCTGTCTGATGCCTGATACATTATTTTATGATAGTTTAAAGATAAGCTTTTGACCTTAACATATTTAAAATCCATTGATGGATTTCACAGACATGCACATACAGCTTGTATCCATTGAAAAGCTTTGCCAAAAAACAGGACACTCTGAAGCAGTTGCACATGAGCCTAAGGTACGAAGAGTCAGCTAGGGGGGTATAAAGACCTCCAGTGGCTGAACTGAATCAAATCAAACTCCTTATTAATACCCATGATTTCAGAAGAAACACTGAATAAACACAAACCTTTGAACATAAAACTGTTTTTTTGTTACATTTACATGCTCTTGAGTCAATCAGTGTGCTTTTAGGCTACTCTAGTCTTTCCCTAGTATACTTCTCCTTTGGTACCTTCTGTAGTTGCTCATTTGCACAACTGTAAGACCGTTTATACAATTACATGCTAATTCTTCTATTCTGATTATATTGATTTTACTAATTTCCCTTAAGATGAGCTCTTCTGCCAATTTTTGTTACTGTCATGCTCAATGATTACATTGTATTGTGGAAAGTCAGTTTGTATTTTTCATTACATGTTGCTGCTGCCACCATTAAACTCTACTACTCAAACTCATTAAACTCAACCATCCTTAAGAAGAAATTTCTTCCTAAAACCCACTTACGGAGATTCAGACATTCAAACGTAGACTGTTTCTTAGGACCTTTTTCAAGAACACGTTTGAGAAAATACTTTGAAAGATATTGGAGAATGAGGCTCATTGTTTACAATAATATAAAAACCAACTGTGCAGCAGATACACATATAAAATATGATTCTGATATGGTGGTAGGACTCTACAACTGCATAGGATTATATCACTTGTACACTGTAAAAATGGCTCTTGAGTTCAACCTTAAAAATTACTTCATGTAGTAGCAAGTAAATTATTTTTTTACAGTGTAGGAAGCTGTAAAAATAAATAAATACTTTGAATGAACGATTCTTTCACATACACTTTCTAAACCGCTTATCCTTCTGGGTCACAGGGGGGTGCTGGAGCCTATCCCAGTGGTCATTGGGTGAAAGGCAGGATAAACCCTGAACAGGTCACCAGTCCATCACAGGGCAGACAGACAGACATTACCATTACACACACACTTAGGGGCAATTTAGCATGTCCAGTTGGCCTGAATGCATGTCTTTGGACTGTGGGAGGAAACCCATGCAGACACAGGAAGAACATGGGAGAACCCACACAGAAAGGACCCTGGTTGCCTGGCTGGGGAATCAAACCCAGGCCCTTCTTGCTGTGAGGTGACAGTGCTACCCACTGTGCCAGCACACCATCCGTGCTTTTTTCAATCAAAGTAATTTTTGAGTTGAATAAAACTGCCTTAATTGCTTGTTACTACATTAAGTAATTTTTTTAGGTTGAACTGATGAGACATTTTTTACAGTGTAATGTCTGTAACTCATCCTTTGACTTAAGTGTGAACGCATTAGACTGATATATCTATATCCAAATGTTTGTAGACACACTTCACATCCAACGTTTCTTCTGAAATCAAGAGTAGGGAGTGGAGTTTGTCCCCCCTTTGCTGCAGTAACACCCTCTACTCTTCTATTAAGGCTTTATACTAGATGTTGGAACATTGCTGTGAGGATTTGACTGCATTCAGCCGCAAGAGCATTTATGAGGTCTAGTACTGATGTTGGATGGTTAGCTCTGGATCACAAACTCATCCCAAAGGTACTGGATGGAGCTCCATCACTCCAGAGAATGCAGTCCCACTGCTCCACAGCTCAATGCTGGGGAGGACTTTACACTCCTTTAGCTGATGCTGAGAATTTAGCATTCTTATGGTGGCCTTATGTGTGGCTGCTCCAGAGCATCCCATTCTATTGGTCAATGCTATTCTGGGGAGATTATACAAGATGTGTGCACAACACGCATACCTGCATCAGCAATGGGTTCATTTGAAAGTAGCTGAATTAGAACTGCTGTCTGGATACTTAGATGCTTGGGAGTAAACTTTGTTTCCCTGCTGCTGTTCTTCACAGTACAGCTTCTTCCCTCTATAGCAGCTTCTTTGTCTCTCATAATCACCCTCAATTATAGAGAGAGCAAATTGGATTCTCGTGAAGCTCTTTATCTAATGTTAAGTGCTTATGGAATTAAGCTTTAGGGAAAGGCCAACTGTGAAGTCCACAGAATTGCCACACTCAAAGTGTGATGTCAAAACCATGTATTTCTTTAATAATTAGCTGCTTTATTAATCCACAAAACAAAAAGAAGCACTTAAGTTATTAAGACAAACAATTTTAAATACACCACTTTGCAGACCGAAGGAGTCACAATAGAATATATTACAATATTATAAGGAACAGTAATGAGGGGAGCTATTATAGTCACTGTTGATCTCTGCCTTGGAGCCCAGTGATGACTTTTTTCACCATGAGGAACTGTGACTCTCGATGTGATCGCTTCAGCTTCGCTCTTCTGTTCTGGAACCAGATCTGACAGGAGACAGAGGAAAACATCACTGCGTTTACTTCTGAATTCGACAGGTCATATAAACTAAATCATGTCTAGTGATTTACCATCCTTCAGTTTGTGGATTGTCACACATTAATATTTAACAGCTTTAAGCTACACATCAAACTTAGTAACACTTTACAATAAGACTATCCTCAAAGGGTTTGTGAATGGCTTAAAATGGGTTTGCTAATGGTTATTAATTAGGTCATAACACCTTTTGTTAATTGTTAATAAACACTTATAACATTTCAATAAAAAGGGCAACAGTGGCCTGTTGCTTGCCAAATATTGAGCCCATATTAATCTACACTGTTAAACCTCAGATCTTGCTGGTTACTTATCCTTCAGTCAGCATGGAACCTGTGAGCTTTACCAGATATAACAGCTCACTTGTGAAATTTGGGGTTTTGACTGCATATTATTGATTTGGAAGGAGTTTATGATCTAATAACTGTTAGTGGAGTCATTTTAAACCATTCATGATTCATTTTTGAGAATTATTTTGGTCAAAGACATGAGCACATACTTTTGTTCTATTAATAATACATTATTTTCTACTCAAAAGTTCATCATTGAAGCTCTAACAGAAAGTTATATCTGCTGATGTCAATACATAAATATTCATAGTTATACAATATATTAAACAATAATTACATCATCAAATATCAGTTTGAATTATTGGTCAAATCCAAATGTTCATTAATTCTCTAAGCAATTATCTGCTGATACAGATACGATTCCGATGTCATTGTGCAGTATGAAGTAATAAAAATATAAAAGTCATTTTATGTCTGTCAGGTTTCTTTTGTCTGGTTGTTTTTTAATATAAAACATTGTTTTTTAATTGGTGCATCATAACAAACAAACAACTTATTTACTTAGAGAACGGGCAAAGTGGTCAGATGGGTCAGTGGCACTCGCCAAAGTGCTATTGTGTGAATTGTATAGGCCCAACCATCCTGTGAACTGGTGCATCCCAATGCACTGATGCATTTAATATCCCTATTAATAACAGAGCCAACAGTTACAGATTTTCTCTTTCTTTCCTTTAAATGCAGCATGAAAAAGGCTGAACTGCAGACCCTCTGTTTCAGTCTCAAATCAAAATCAACCAGCGAGCCCCAAATACAGAATGAGACTGAAATTTATCAGCACGCTTCCTCAGACTGTGGTGTTTCTCTGTACCTGTATTCTGTCTTCATCGAGATGCAGTTTCTGAGCAAGTTCCTCCCGCAGATCAATTCCAGGGTAGGAGTTCACTTGAAACACACTCTCAAGAATCTCAATCTAGATACCGCAATTAAAAGATGAGAATGAGTAATGAAACGCAGGAAAACAGATATCATTGATGTAGGGTATGTAAGGTTGAAAGAACTAGGCTTTTTCAATATTGCCAAAAATACAGAATTACACACAGATATGCTCAAAACACATAAATCTTATTCACTTCTACTGCATGTACCTGTAGGCTGGAGAAAGCCGTGCGTGGCCTGCGTCCTATATACCAGTTGAGGGTTCGTCTGCAGCTTTCCACTGGAGCTGTGATTGCGCTTTTCTCCTCCTCAGCTGCCACATCCAGTGACCCGTCAGCCGTTACAGTGTGACAGTTCTGTGTTGATGGCACGTCTGAAGGAATTGAATCACATGTCAGTGAGAAGTTTATGCTAATATAGTTCAAAAGCTTCGTCTACACCTACAGTACACAGCAAAATCCCCAGTGCTCAATAAACATCTACATATAAAAGTCCAAAGTGACACAAATGGACACTGTAGGAGTGAATTAAAAACTGTGGTCAGGCCTCCTGGACATGAATTAGGACTAGTCTTAGACTAAGTTGCAGTGCCAGTGGTGAATCACAGGTGAATCATAGTTGTTGACTTAATCTGGGTCTGGTAAAAATGACACTGTAAGTATTAAGTGTGAATTAAGTGAGTTAATTCAACACTGTGTGTGTTCTATGGTCCAGCTGAAGTGCCAGTGGGGAATCACCATTGAAATTTATTTTTAGTCTAGAATTAGATTTAATTTAGGCCTAAACAGGGCCAGTTCTGGCCTAAGAGTCAGCTAAACACTATGAGAATTAATGGAGCACATCGACAGTTAATTCAACACTGTAGGAGGTAACTGAAAACTATAGCTGCTCATTCAGCACTGTAAAGACTTAACAGCACACTAACAGTTCAACCCAACAGCGCAATTAAGCAGTTTAAGGGCCGGTTTCCCAGACTCAGATTAAGTTTAATCCTTGACCAAAAAGGCTTTTTATTGGTAAAACACCATTCACATTACAATTTAGTCCTGGACCAAGCTTAATCCATGTCCACAAAACCAGGCATTTCACAGCAGTACAGGAATTGAATTACAGGATTACAGGATTTCAGCACTGTGTTAATACAGTAGTATAAGAGTTAAAACATTAAAAGAGTTAAATTAACCAATGAATTAACCATTTCAGGTATTCAGCTAATTCAATGCTAATTAACACAATTACGTCCAACAATTATATCTAACCCTAGATAAAGAAAAATTCCACAAAGCTTGTTCTGTAATTCTGTACAGTTGACACTGTAGTGTCAAGACATCATATAAGTTCAGCCATCATTAAATGAGTTCACTCATCACTACACTGTAAAATATTAATAGGTCAAGGTGAAATTTTAAAACCTTCTTTAGTCTTCTGCCTAGCTTTTTCTCCATTTTTTCAACTTCTACATTGTGACTAATCAGGCAGTTAGACGGTCGCCCCACTCTTAAGTGATGAATTTAGAGATTGCACAATGAGAAGAGCTTTTAATTGTTTGCAAAACTAAGCTGAGGGGAAAAAGCTAAGCAGAAGATTGACTTAATTTTAAAGAGGAATTCCATAACTTTTTCAAAATTTCAGAATAATTCAGTCACTGAGATGTAACAAAGTCATTCAGAGTGGTTTGATGCGAAATAGTTAACTGTAGAGAAATTTACACTCAGATATCTTTACAGTGGTGGTGATAGGAACCAGGGGTCACCATGTCTACAACACAAATACAGCCATTTTAATTACTATCCAAAATCACCAGTGAACCTACAATGTCTTGTGAGTTTTCATATGTAATGTTGATGATGGTAAAATAGTGGTAACTCTTCTTTGGTGACTATTTTGCCTTACAATGCATTGCATGTGACCCTCCGCCATGAATGGATTAAAATACATTTTAAGCCAAAATGATCACAGAAATCTCATAAAGCAATGTGTCAGACATCAGGCAGCAAATATATAACAATTTTATGTAAGACCTTTCTGTAAGGGGGCTTTTAGAGGTGGACGTCTGGCTCCTATCACCACCACTGTAAACAGTTCTGACTGTAAGTTTCTCTAGAACGGATTATTTCAAACCAAACCACTCTGAATGACTTTGTTTACATCTCAACCATTTAATTATGCAGAATTATTTCAGAAAAAAGTGCCTCTTTAGGTTGAGCTGACTTTTAATTTTATGCAGTGTAAGAGTCTTTTCAGCACTGCAGAGCGGTGCTAGCCGTGCTGCCTACCTGCCCACGGTCGGTACGGGATGCTCATGTTGCTCCTCTGCTCTGGTCTGCTCAGCCCCAGGATGCTGGCGATGGTGAAGGCCGAGGGTCCTGAGCGGTGAGCCGCCATGTGTGTGTGTGAGAGTGAATGCGGTCAGTCTGACCTGCTGCCCGGAGCCGGAGCCTTTTAAAGCCCAACCTGCGGGATTAACACCCCGCGCTAATTAAACTAAACCAGCCCTGCGTGTGAATGGAGCTGAGGGGCTTTACAGGTAATCCCGTGTAAAAACGAAGCCGCAGCCACCCAGGACCCCTAGCAGGGACACGGAGTCATTCAAAACCCGCATTCAGAGACAAAACCGGCTCTTTATTTTTACCCATCAGGTAGAAAATGAGCTCCATTCCCACCAAATCCTCTCATTTCCTTCAGCCGAGCGGAGAGCATTGTGGGGGAGCAGTCAGCTAGCGCGTAATCTCGTTTAAAATAATAATAATTAATAATAATGATAATAAAAGACGGGGTTAAGGCTATTAAAGTTAATCCTCCTGAATATTCCCTCCTCTTGTCATGCACAGGGATGGCTGGGTCCATACAAATCACACAATAGGACTTCGGCGAGTGCCACTGACTCGCCTGATCACTTTTCCCATTCTCTCTAAGTAAATAAGTTATTTGTTTGTTGTTTATTTGCTTACGCCTCGCTCTCGCACAGATTTGGGCTCAGTGCACGAAGCGCTGCACTTTTTTTGTCATGCAAAGTCTGACTAATTACAGCTGTTTAAATGCAAACCGAATGCAGGCCAATTAGGCTTTAGATGGAAATGGCTACAGAGTACAATAAAAAGAGGCTATTATGAGTCAAATCACGCTTAAACTAACACTTAACTACGCTTAAACTTCAGGTTAACTTCAACTAATATTAGCAAATTGAGTAAGTTTTAAGTTTGCAGTGTTCAAATTCAACAGCATTCTACGGGATTCCATTCAGTACCTGCCATAGGTGTTAATACCATAACAGTACTTAAAGGGGAAATCCACCGATTTTTTTAAAATTTGTGCATAATCAAACGGTTAAGATGTAAACAAAGTCATTCACAGTGGTTTGTCAGAATTGTTTACAGTGGCGGTGATAGGAACCAGATGCTTGAAGCGTTTAAAAGCTCCCTCACAGAAAGTTATTGAATTATTTACAACCCCATTTCCAAAAAAGTTGGGACGCTGTGCAAAATGTAAATAAAAACAAAATGCAATGATGTGCAGATCATTTAAACGCTACGTTTCGTTGAAAATAGTACAAAGACAACAAATCAAATGTTGAAACTGAGAAATGTAATTATTTTTGAAAAATATATGCCCATTTATTTGAATATAAATAGCACAATACGCCCTTTGTGCTATTTCAATGAAATATAGCTTCAATGATTTGCACATCATTGCATTTAGTTTTTTCCTGACTTTTTTGGAAATGGGGTTATAGTTAAATACGCTGCCCTGATGTCTGACGAATTGTTTTACTAAAGTTTCGGCCCAAAACATACATTTTAAAAAGCGATTCATGGCGGAGGGGTACATGTAGGGTGTTGTGAGTCAAAATAGTCCTCTAACGTTTTCAGAGTTGCCACTATTTTACTATCATTACCTCACATATAAAAACTCACAAGACACTGTAGGTTGACTGGTGGGTTTGGATAGTAAATAAAATGGCTATATTTGCGTTGTAGGCATTGTGACCCCTGGCTCCTATCAGCACCACCGTAAAGAAAACTAAGCTGGGAAGTTTTTCTAAAATCAATAATTTCACATCAAACCACTTTAAGTACTTTATTTTGCTCACATCTTAATGACTGAGTTCTACAGAAATTTTGAAAAATCTGTGGAATTATTTATGAACAATGCCGAAACCTGATATGGACACCATGACTCTGTGATCAAAGTTAATGTAAAATCAATAATAACTTACTGCCAGTAGTGATTACAAATCACAAAGCTTTTCCAGACTTAAAGGGGAATTCCACCAGCTTTTCAACATTTCAGCATAATTAAATGGTGTAGATGTAAGCAAAGTCTTTCAGAGTGGTTTGATTTGAGATGCTGTTCTAGAGAAACTTACAGAGTCAGAATTGTACACAGCGGTGATGATAGGAATCAGACGTCTGAAGCGTGTGTGCCTCAGAAAGTCATTAAATGAAATGCATTCTTGGCAGAGAGGTATGTGCAGGGCTTAGTATGGGAAGTATAGTATTTTTACTACTATTTTGCCTAGATAGTAAATAAAATGGCTATAGTTGAATAGTAGACATTGCAACCTTTGGTTCCCATCACCACTGTTATAAATAAATCAGAAAGATTTTTTCTACAATGAACAAGTTCTCATCAAACCACTCTGAAAAACTTGACACTGTTGAATTTCTGTTGAATTATGCATTTTGAACAGTCAGTGGATTTTTTTTTTACTGGTTCAGAAAATCAGCAAGGTTACTCTGCACGTCTTTATAGATGATCTGTTTGTAACCATTCATTCTTTGTAAATATTACCACATTGCAAGTATTAGGTGTAATTATCTCCTACAATTAATAGGTTTAATGTTTCTTACATCTGTTTATTCATTATCCAAAACCACAGACATTTGGCTCAATTGTTGTGGAAAATTAAATATGTTCACTAGAGGGCTGATATATTTGAAACCATCATGATCTGGACAAAAAAATATGACACATCTCAAAGTGGCATCCATCTGAAATATATTTGACAAATGTCATTTGTGTGCAGCTAATCACAATTCAAAAGAAACACCTTCTCCATCATTAGAACATAAAACATGTAGCAAATCATACTATTAAGGACATAATTCATTATAGACCAGCTTTCACTGGGCCAGTTCTGTTTATATGCCAATAAGAATTAACAGTCATTTCAAATGGGCGTTACACAGCTCAGGTGTGCTTCAGGAGAAAAGTCAGTGATAATTCTTAAAGAAACACATTTACACAGGACAAACCATTTCACTCAAAGTCAGAATTAGTAAATAAATGACACAAAACCAAAACAGACTTGGTTCAGACTCCTCATATTTAAATGTAAGAGGTGCTTCCATGACATTGGCATCAATACAGTATGATCATTATAAAGGATAGTGTTAAAGGGTTAAGGCAGGTGGTCAAACAGGCCAAATTATAAAATAGTTTCATTGAATAACTCGCACGTTTTCTGGCCTACGCCCTCATACTCAAGCTGCAAAATGGCCAAAGTGTAGACAATGCATGCCTAGTTCTGCTACTCCGACAGTATCGTTGCCAACTGACAAGTCGTCTGCGGCTCAAAAAACAAGAATATAAAATAATAATAACAATCATATGAGCTAATGCTCATTTTTAAAATAAACTATACCACATGCCATGTTTTGAAGCTGAACGGAAACAATGCCTTTCTATTTTTAACTGCTAAAAAAAGCTAGCAGTTTTAAATCATATGTAATCTACGTAAATACGTATCTATGTTGATCACAATCTTCCTAAAAATCATCTGCCTAAAATGCTTAATCAGAGAATTTTTGGCAGTCTTATTTAAACAAATCAAGTGCGTTTCGGCGTTTTGTTATTTGAGGGAGAAAAAAAGAGACACAGATGATTGACTACGTCAACAAAACCACGCCCACAGTGCCAAAATCCTTCTACATAGATGACCGTAAATGGAAAATGTCAATACTTGTTACAGTTCAGTTACGGATCTACATGATATGACTTGAAGCACATGCAAGCCTGTTAGAGCATATGACAACAAATGTAAAATATACAGTATTAATACAAGTCCGTTATAAATGTTTGTTATTCACATGTGTAATTTCTTCAGGAAAAAAAATCATTGCATACATCCATCCATTCATCTCTTAAGCTTTTAGTATTACAATGTAGTGCACCAATTTATACCCACACACACACACACACACACGCAAACACACACACACGAAAAGAACTCAAAGTGTGTTTTAGATATAATTCAGTAACGTAAACAGTACAAAATACATGATTCTTACAAATTAAACACAAGCTCCCAGGAGACTCTCCCAATCCGTCTGCATGTAAAACGATTTTGACTCCTCATTCCTGTATTTATGTGTCTTCTTTAATATTTCTGCAGTCATCTTGCAAATCTCATTTCCTTTAGTGAATCAGGAAAGCCCTGAAGGAAACGCTGTTAAGACCTGCTGTTAAGTTTTTTTTTGTGAAAAAAGCTGAACTCACATAGAGATCAACTTTATTTTCCTGCTCCTTTCTGTCAAGCCTCTGATTCGCCCCTCTTCCGCCCTTCCTCCCCAGCATCGCTGTCCTCTGATTGGCTGTTGCTAAGGACTAGGAACTGTCCGTCAGCAGCTGGAGGGTTTGGCCGGCTGGAGGCAGCTATCAGACGGCTTTGTTCCTCAAGATCCTACAAGCATGGAGTGTAACAATTTATAAATATGTACTGACATGAGCATTAATGGCAGAAATACATTAACTGACCTATTTATTAGGTACAGCTATCTTATATTTACATTCATTGTCCATTTTATTAGATTGCACCATAAAGGTGCCCCTTTTACCCTGTTCTACAGAGGTCAGGACCCCACAGGACTACCAGAGGTATTATTTGGGGGCTGGATCATTCTCTGCGCTGACGTGGTAGTGAAATATTAGTGGATGGACTTTTTAAAAAGCTCAGTGTCACTGCTGGACTGAGAACAGTCAGCCAACCAAAAGTATCCCACCAACAGCGTCCTGTGGCCAGAAACTGTCCACTGATGAAGGATTAGAGAATGACCAACACAATCTGAGCAGCAACAGATGAGCTGCAGTCACTAACTTTACATCTACAAGCTGGAGCAACAAGGTAGACATGTTTAATAGAGTGGACACTGAGTGGATACACTGTTCAAAATTCCACTCCTACCAGCGCAACACACATTAACATGTCACTCCCACGTAAGAGTGACTGCAGTGCTGAGAACAATCCACCATTTAAATAATCCCTGCTTAGTGGTGGTCCTGTAGGGGTCCTGACCATTCATAAATGGGATAAAGGAGGACTAACACATACAGGTGTGCCCAACAAGTTGGCCAGTGAGTGAATGTTTAAAATAACAAGAGTGCAATGTTAGCAGTATATTATTGTTGGAATAAAGTAATAGTCTATATACACTCACTGTCCAGTTTCACTGTCACTGGCCACTGTATGAGCTCCATCTACATTTTAGATCATTATAAAGTACAATGTGTACAATTACAGACATTTGTTGCTGCAAAATGCATTGCCATCCCTCAACCTCATTCATCATTGGTCAGTTTCTGACCACAGGACTGCTGTTGTCCAAAAATTATTTGGGTGGTGGATCATTCTTAGCACAGTACTAACACTGACATGGTAGCATGTGTGGTGCTGTTACAATACTGGTGTGTTAGACATGTCTACACGTCAATGACACTGCTTAGCTGAGAGTGGTCCATCACCAAAGAATATCCAGATAAGAGTGGCTTTGGAACATCAGGAACTGACCACTGATGAAGAACTAGAGGATGACTAACATAAATTGTTACAGTTGAGCTCCAGTCTCAAAACATGGTCTACAAGGAAAGTGTTAATTACAGTTCCAGTACAGGTGGGCGATATGGCAACAATGTACTATCACAATAGACAATAAGTTTTCATGATACACAATATGATATTATTTTCCTGATAACTGATCAAACTAAAAATAAAATTGATTTGTATTCAACATTGCACATACTGTGTTGCACTAAATCCAATTAACCAGGCCTAATTATTCTGTCTTTGTAATCAACATGCATTTGGTAAGTGTTAAAGTAGTAAACATATCCATGGTATGATCAGAAAAGTGTACTATGACATACTGTGACTGAAATGATCATGTTAACAGTAAATATTGTTTATTGCCCAGGCTTACATTTCAAATATTCTAACAGCCTACACTTTGAATGTCTATATGGTGCGTTACCTTCAAACCACCATCTAAATTTCACTGTACCTTTTCGATCTGTTTCTGTTTATTCAGCTCCTCTTGTTGCTTCTCCTTGGCCTTGTCCATCTCCCTCTGCTTCTGTGTGGCTTTGCGATCCTGTCAAGAAACACAGCAGGTTCATAAGAACAAGAATGCATCACCAAGATTTTCTATAACACTCTACACTGAAATTTATATATACATATAATATACATATAAAAGTTATATACATTTTCCGAGGCAGAAAGAGTCATAAGAGTATTTTCCCCGTTTTCCGGGGGTTAATAGTCATGATGTAAGACTAAAAAGGCTCTTACCATTTCTGAGTGGAGGGCTATCTGTTTTGCCAGTCCTACACTATCACAGATCTGAAAAGGGAAAAAGGCAACTTAAGCTGATAACAGACACTGGGACCTTATTGTATGGCTTGAACGTGTGCAAGTTAAAATTCATGTTATATTCAAAATGTCAAATTCTTTCTGAGAGCAACTGTGTACAAACTAGTTCTTAAACCCATAACAATGTTTCAGAGCTAAATTATATGTAAACTGTTCAATTCAGCCTACTCAATCTAAAGTTTAGTTCCAACACACCTGGCCGTAATATTCAAATGCTAATGAAGGCCTTGATTAGTCAGACCAGGTGGGTGAGATTAGGCCTGGAACTAAAGTCTGCAGCGCCATAGACCTCTAGGGGCAGGGCTACCGTACATAAATAAATGTTATATTTCTCTCTAATGTTAATCCAGATTCGGTCCAAATTTCCATGTTATAAATGTGTATAAATATGTGTGATCAGGATTACATGTGGAATGTCCTTTCTGTACATTCATATGCAAGATTCATCATAATGCTGTTTACACATATGCATCTGCATACACATAATACAGATCATGCATATGCCTCAGACTGTTTTATTTGTACCTTCTCCCCATCATTATTGGACTCGAAAATATAGCAGACAGTGACTGGGCGCCCGTCTACCCGGCCTCCGGCTGTCTGCAGCACAAAGCCAAACAGCCGCTTGTTCTCCTGATGAGATGCACACAGTACCACGCTGGAGAGAGGGAACTGCAGATAGTGGAAGAGAGCTGTTGAGTATTTGTATCATGCTTCATATTTTATTTAGAATATGAATTCTGATCTAGGATCAGCTCATAAATAATGATCTACATCAACAAAGCTTCATTATGGGCCCAGTGTCCTTATGGAGGACCCATATATGGACAGCCCAAGAAAAAAGCTGTACGGTTTATAATCAAACCTACCCTTAATCTTGTGACTTGTGTTTGTGGGTCAATGAGCCTAAAAAAACAATAGGTTTACAGAACATGTTAAGCAACATGGACACAACATTGACACAATTCACTCTTGATAACACAGAAAAAGGAACACTACCAGTAAGCAGTGAAGAACAGTAACAATATACTGAGCTGCTTTACACATTGAATTTGAGGGCTACATCTTACTTCAGACAGTCACAGGTAACAAGCAGGTGGGACTCAGTCATCCTGAAGATATTGTGGATGGCTCGGGCAGCCAGGATCTGCCTCATAGTCTCGTAGATTACATCTGCATTCTCTGTGGCCTTCACTTCCATGGATCCCAGGAAGCGCACAATGAAGAGCTGATGCAAGATGGACTCTGGAAAATCAGTGAGTTATGTTTTAAACTCAGATATTTGGGCTCATGACAGGCATGGAATAAGCACACAATCTTTAATTGCCTTCTACAAGAGATTAAAGTCTTTATGGAACACGTACCTTCACTATCTCCAGAATGCGACTCTCCAGACTCCCCAAATGGGTTGGTCCTTCTTTCAAGAAAAGTACAAAAAAGCAAAGCTATTATTTCAGTAGTGAACGCAAAATAGTTTAACTCTGTGATCCTTGGAGACTTGTGATCTGAGGAAGGACCTGGGTGTGAAGAGGACAGCTTAACTTTTGAGACCTGTTGCCAAACCATAAGTGCTTAATCCTTAGAAATCCCTAGAGTTATTATTGTGATTTTGTTATGTATTTGATTTGCATTATGTAATTATTTAAATATAATTACACAATTAGATAACTAATCTCATCGTTAGTTACTTAAGTAATTACATGTAGTTACGGTTAACATTCTGTTTTGACGGATGAGTCTGCAATGCCAACCTTTTTACATTTGCCCCATGTCAAAAAATGATACAAATGTTGTTACACATTTGTTACAGCAAAAGAAAAGAAAAGTACATACAACAGAAAATTTTTATCACTCACAGAATTTGGAAGTCTAAAATCACTTTTGAAAGAAATCTTTGCTTGTTATTAAAACTCTCATGACTTGGCAACTTTTCAAATATAAAGCTACTGACCTGCCCTGGCTGGCACTTTTTGCCTGGGTTGCATACTCCTCACTGACTGGTGAGATTATATCAAACTGGATGGGGGTGTCTGGAGCCACCAGAGAGTCCAGAGAGAGGGAAGAGAGAGCTGGAGACTCAGAACCTGCTGAGCTCTGGCTGCTGGTCCGGCCAGCTCTGGGTCGCCCTTGCCTAGAACCATCAGTATCAAATCACCATTATTTCCTTACTAAGGAATAGGAAGTCTGGTCTGATTTGAGAACAAAACCATGTAACCATATCAGCTTGTGCAGCAGGGTAGATACTAACGTGCTGGGTCTAAAACTCTCATGCCGCTGCTG
Source organism: Colossoma macropomum (assembly GCF_904425465.1). Classification (NCBI taxonomy): domain Eukaryota; kingdom Metazoa; phylum Chordata; class Actinopteri; order Characiformes; family Serrasalmidae; genus Colossoma; species Colossoma macropomum. Next base: position 7,398,972 of record NW_023494810.1, on the reverse strand, counting down.
GAATGAAGGGGAAGGCGTCACGGCCTCCAGAGCAGACTGGTTGACTCTGGCAGCAGTTTCCTATAAACAGGAAAGAAATGTTTCCATTATACAGCATTTTATCTACTGAAATTAAGTATAATGGTGTAATTTATTAGGCCCAGATTAAGCCTAAGCATAGATTAAAAAAAACAAAAAAACAATGGTAATTCTCCATTACCACTGTAATTTAATCCAAGATTAGGCTCAATACATGTCTAGGAAGCCTGTGCGATGGATGCATTTCAGTCTTGTCATACAACTTGCAAAACAGAGTAACTGTACAGTTTTAATCTTAGACGTACCTCAGGGTTCTCACTAAGGTATATCCTCTTTGAGATGTTATTTATTGTTGCAATCCACTGAAAGAAAAGATCATATGTGAAATTTGTAGTAATTTTTTATTCTCAAATATGGAAAATTAAGCATTTAATTGTAGAAGTTCCACTACCTCTTCACAGTCCTTCCTGCTTTCTGCTTGCAAAATAGCAACCCTGTGGTGAAGAGACGAAATTACAGCACAGAATAAGTACTGAATGGGGCTTTTGTAGAGCAAGTGACTAGAAATGAGTCACTGCTCAGCACTTGAGCTCAGAAAGGATGCGTGAATTGTTCATCCAGTTTGTAAACTAAGCCATTGTTAAAAAAATAACCTCCAGGAACACTTCAGATTCAGAGACAACAGGACTACGATCCGTTAACGTAATTCCCCAGTGTACAATGAATTTAATGAATGTTCTTATGTAAGGTTCTTATTCGAGATCTACAAATCCATTACTTAAAGGATGCCAGTAAAACTACATGAATGAAACTGGAGCTTTTGATAATCCCTTTTGGAGAGAAAAAGCACATATAGATTTTCTAATATGTGACCCAAGCACTGATGTTAACAAACATACTTTTTGCCATCAAAGGCAGAGATCTGGAAGCAGAAGCGCCGGTCCTCACAGTCTACTGCCATGACGGAACAGTTGTCTATGTCCATGACCAACCCTCCTGCAACATCTCCTCGGGATTGGCTCATGAGGTTGCCTCCCTGGGTGAAGAAATACTGCCGGTCCCAGGTGGACGACACCAACCCTGTTTTACTGAACAGGAGACATAACGTAAGAAACATGGCATAATGTTAGTTAGTAAGAAATTTTGTCACTGATACTGATACCCATTGTAAGGAGGACACCTGACAATATGTTTGTTTTTTTTTCTTATATTGCATTTAAAGAGACATTATTTGTGCTTTCTTGGTGAAAAATCCAACTGATGCCAATGAACCAAAACTACAATATTTGCCAATTTTATCAGAGAAACAATATATCGGTCAGGTTCTGCTTGTATTCATCAGCTACAGACCAATACAGGTCTTCATAATGCTTTTATTTCAGCAGAAATATTATTTCTGAACGTATTCTGAAGCGTGTATAAACCAGCATTATAGCACCCGTACTTGCGGGTGTTGAGGTAGCCAGCCTTGCGGGTCAGGTTGCGGTTGATGGGGATCTTATTGGGGTCGGGGTCTGGCATATATAACAGGTCACTGGCCTGCTCCAGATCCTGTATGGTCTGCTGCATTACGTCCACTTCACTGTCCATCTCCCTGCGGACACTGCAAACACACATTTGTGCGCATGTTGATAACCACTCTTGATACTCAGTCCAACACAAACAGCGGAGCTACTCTTTGCATAAAGGCAAACAGTGTACAAGCGCTCCAACACACAAGAGCTTGCAGACCTACTTATCACCACTGCCTTTAGTTAAACATTAAAAGAGAAAATTATAATTCTCATGTGACCTAAAGTTAAAGTCAACATTGTAAAGAAGCAGTCATGTATGTCATATAATCTGATATTGACATGAACCTGCATAAGCAAACTATGTCTAGTTCTCTTAATTCTAGGAGATGCTAAATAATATGCAACAACTGGGGAAGAGACAAATACTACTACCAGGAGATAACATGAAAAGCGATGCATGCTAGTATGCAGGACAAATCATAAAACCTACTTCTGTACACTGGTCCCAATGTTAGTGAGAAAGTCTTCCCATTGCTGTGTTAGGTTCTCTGATCCAAGCTTGAAGAAACTGATCTAATAAAGATAAAGAAAAGCATGAAACATGAACATTCAAACAGATCTCTGGTTAAGCTTTGTGACAGCTGTCTCCAAACACTAGCTGAATTCAAACCAACATTCAGAAGCTAGAAGAGGCAGAAACCCTGTTATCCTTACCTGTGCCTGCATGTACCCCAGCAGTGGCTCCAACAGGGCAATCTTCTTCTTGTATTGCAGTGTATTAAGTGCTGAGAAATAGTGCATCATGGTCTGGTGCTGCTTTTTCCTGGAAGTGTAGACATCTTCCATCACCTCACCCTTTACCTGTTATAGAGGTAGGAATTAGAGCAGGTTTCTCATAATAGAATTTGATAATATTGCCTTGGATTAGTACTTCATTTCATTTTAGCTAAGTCATGTCTGAAAATCAAAACACAGTGTTATGCAAAGCCAGTCACTGTCAGTGCTCACTCATTATCATTCACTATCAGAGTACAAAGTATACAACAATCTCTAGCATAACTGTGTATTTGATTGTATTTGACTCTGCGCATCTTGGCATTTTTTATATTCCTGTATGTGTTAGAGGACCTATATCTTACATTGTTCTAGTACGTGATTTTACCTCTGATGTTTATTTATGATTTTTTATGTGTTAATGTACCAAAACCAGTCATAATTCATTTTTATGATCATTTTTCAACCACTTTTTCATTCCTTAGAATTAAACAAGACTGGTAAATCAATGGCTTGCCCAGTGTTTCCTTTTAACTTCACTGTAAATAGGCAGGGACAAACTGCTGTAAGGTGAATAGGCAGATATATGTTAATATGTTGGTTTTCCCGACATCACAAAAATGATGAGATCAAAACGGGCTGTATTTACAGCTCAGTTTCTGTATACTGACTGGGGAATGAATGGTACGTTTCAAACTTTAACAAAGTTTACATGCCACATCAAATTTTTTATTTAAAGAAAAGAGAGGAAAATTATCATGAATTATGTTCTTTTGTGCATTTTTATAGGTAATATGTTGTAAACATATGAGCAATTCTCCTGGAGATTATTTATAAACTTGATGCAGTTTGTACAGCATTAACTGGTGGTATAAGCTTTCCTTACTTGTTAGTTACATTAGCCTCATGAATCCAATGAAAAACTCAGGAAAGCAAGCTTCAGACAGCAAACATATCTTGGCTGATCGACTACATTACGAGTTGGGGAAAGGTGTATAAATTTCACTTCTTGCTGAACTATCACTTTAATCCATTTCCTCAATCCCTTTTTGTTCTTCTCAAAATCAGATCTGGAGTAATTTCCTGTCCCACACAAGGAGTTGAGACTGAAGCCAACCAAATCCGTGTAACATATGTTCCTCTGGCACTGGCTGAGCCAACTCTCAGTATGTGTTTCATTAAATGAAGACAATCGCTGAGGTGTATGATTGAGCACATTAGGAGATCACCTGAATCAGATCCAATAGAATGAGTGAGAGGATACTTGGGGAAAGAGTATAAGACTATAGCAAGTTTGCACCATATAATTCATCCCATGTCATGTGAAAGGGAACACCTCACCTTCTCGTTTTCTTTCTTTTTAGATAGCCGGCTGTATCTGTTGATGGCCGTGTCGTGATCTGAGATCGTTAAAAAAGGAACAGTGAGTGCTATATCCATGAAAAAGTACTGCCAGTGTACCTGAGTAAATGTTTTGCCACATGACTCAAAACTGATTCTTACCATCACTGGATATCTGGAACACCTCCTTCAGGGTGAGAATTTCTAGGAAAGAACAGCAGAAAAAAAGGTGAATAGGACAAACACTGACTGTCCACTTTATTAGAAACCCCTGTCCTGTACCTGCACTCAATGGCCACTTTAACAAGTTCTATTTACCTAAGAGGTTCACTATTTACAGTGCTGTGCAAGTCAATGACCACACTTCATTTATTTAATTTCCAGTCAAAACTGAGATGAAGTTCAAGTTATTCATTTTATGGTGTCACAAAATCAGAAACATATTTAACAGAAAATTACACAGAATCCTCAACAGTTAAATATAATACAAAATGTTTAGGTATTTAGTGTGTTCCCCATTGACCTTTATTACAGCTTCCATTCTTTCTGAGAGGCTTGCTTTTTTATTATATTGTTTCCACACCTCCAAAGCTCAGTCTTAGAAGCTGGTTGCATTTTCTGGTTTTTCATGATGCGAGACTGGTCTCTTACGAACACAATAATGAAGGTGTACAATTACAGATTGTAGCCCATCTGTTGCTGCAGTTTATCAGCTACCCTCTACACAGTGCCCTGTGTGTGTTGCTGGTACAACTGCATCAGACACAGTGGTATTGCTGGGGCTTCTAAAAGCGGTCTACCACCCAAAAATATCCAGCTAAGAGTGGCTCTGTGGTCAAAGACTGAGAAATGATGAAGGCCCAGACAAAGGCTAACACATACCATGTATTAACCACACCTTGAAAAGTCAGACTTACAAGATAGGGGTTTCTAATAAAGTAGCAGGTGACTGTGTAGGCACTTATATGAGGCAGGCAAGGCTCCAAGATAAGCTCCCTCTCACCTTTCAAGTCCCTCTCTTTGAACTGAGTGATGGGAAACATCATGGCATCTGCTAGCTGAGTAGACAGGACTGCATGACAGGAGCTGAGCTGTGGAGAAAAGAGAGATAGAGAGGGGTGATGAACAAGTTTAAAAATATCAAAACACATTTGCACAGGATGAGATGGAGCTCGAAGATTAGCACTGTTCTCACCTCATCGATGACTTTGGCAAACTGCTGCAAAGTTGAGCTCATGACTTCATCATCGCCACCCAGAGGGAAGCGCTGTAAGAGTAATGCAGTTTCAAGCATAAAGGACGATAAAATGAATGCAAACGTTTACTTTATATACTGCTACAACAGTGTCTTGGACACATTGGTGTTACATTTGGCAGCTGCAATCTTTCAGTCCACACAAATGTCAACTGAAGCGCATCAGATACTGAAGAGTGGTCACCTGTTTCTCGTATTCCTTCAGTAGCTTTGAAGTTAGATGTGTGGCAGCACTCAGTTCATTCTGTAAACCACATAAGCTGCATTTTAAAATAAAGGAAATTGAAAACTCTCTCAGGGTATTACTGAACATTTGTGCTGAAAAAAAGCCGCCTTACTAATTGTCAGCTCTGTTACCTGTGCATCATATATTCTATGCATGGCCTGGAAGAGCTGATTGTAGTAGCTAGATATTGTAGCTGTGTCCTCCTCAAACACGCTAAGCAAAGAGCGTGTCTAGAAAGAAAACAGAGAATATGAATTTAGAAAGGAGGTAACATTTTCAATACAGCACTGAGAAAATGAATGTTCAAGACAGTTTAATTGTATCACCAATAAGACCCTCAGTCTCATTGTGGAAACCACTGTCAATGATCAAAACTAGGCATGTTAGACCATCTTATCAAAGTATCAGAGCATCCTATAAGAATGCTGCAATTCAGATGTGAAAAAATTCCCATTTTGTCATTATTTCAACTAGGGATGCACAATAAATTCTATCTGAATAAGTGTCATAATTAGAAAGGTGAGAATGTAGCATTATAAGATAACTAAGTGCTTTGCTGCCCTGAGCTTGAATCCTGCTCTACCATGACACTTACAATAGACTCACATGCAGAGTTCTACTAGCCTGTCAAAATTGCTTAAAATATGAAGACAGTACAGTGTTGGGTGTAAAACGCATTGACTGTATGGTAAAATGTATGAAGCAGTGATGGCTACTGTCACAACAAATCTGCATTATCATTAAGGAATTAAATATATATCTACTCCTATACTTAACATAAAATTATACATATTTATTTATATTTGTAGCCTGACTTCCAACACGTACTGAAAAAGCAGTTCAGTGAATCCTGTTTTACACTGAAGCACCTCATGGAACTCGCATTTTGCATATATATATATATATATATATATATATATATTTATATATATGGACACACACATATATTTTCCCCCCTAGAGTTTACCCTTTGCCTTCAGTTTTCACAACAGATAACTACAACACAATCATGGTGAACCAAGAAAGATAACAAAGACAAAAAAAGGGAAGTCAGTGATTCAGCATCTGCGCCAAGATACGGACTTACGAAACTGCCGAAAAGCTAAAAAATCAGTTTGACTATTCAGTTGTTCTGGGTTTTGCTTGGCAAGACTGACAAAAATAATAAAAGTAGCTCTCTGGAATTTATACCAAAACGAGGCAGCCGAAAGGAACAAAATATTGCAGCTTTCTTTCACAACCAAAACAGACATGCTCACAAATTTCTCGGTAAACAACGCTTGTTTAATAAGCCCTTCAGCATCTGCGAGCATTTGACAGCGGCACTGTTTACATGAAGTGCAAAGCTAACGCGTTAGCCTGCCCGTCTCTGCTTGTAAACACTGAGGGTGTGCACTGCACTGATGTCAACACCAACCAGCTTTTCCTCCCATTCAGGAGCCTAAGACAGTAAATACTGACATTCTCTGTAAACGCGCTGTATTCTAAGTATTTTAAGCATATTTCCTGACTGACAGCGACGACTGAAAACCTAGAAAAGCTGCCATTTTCAAACGGAGACGCGCTTTTATTCGCAAAGGCAGCCAGCTAGTCCGCTAGCCAGCCAAGCTAACGTGTTTACCTGAGGACTGTCCTCCAGCGTTTCCTCTATTGGCAATTTGTCAATTCCAGGCATGACTGTAAGTGTAATTTCAACGAAAAGGCGTGAACTATGAGTTTGTCTGACGCCGCACAGTTGAAAGGGTTTTGGAAAAAATCTCCTCGGTGGCTTTATTCCCGACAAAAACCGACACCCAGACAGATTAACCAGCCCTCCCACAAACACGGATATTCCGCCGTTTCTTTGGCTTTCATTGGGGGAGACTTGTGACGACGAGTCACAGCATCAACCTTTTAATAAAATAAAAGCCTTTTTATTTTCTCACTGCAGAAATTTTGATTTAAAAAATGTCATTATTTGGTAAACGCAATGTGTCCTTTTATCGTGTTATTGTGTTCTTTATTGGTGGAAACGTTTTATTTTTAGCTTATTTTTTAAACTTACTATAATTAGTTAAAGTTATGTCCCATAATGTGCATGAAAATCTGGTACTGAAACCTATTTACCCTCTTGGCCATGCTGTTAGAGTTATTAGAAATGGTTTTGATGATTTCCAGGTTATCACAGGGCTGATTTTCCACTGCTTTTGGCAGGGTGAATTTTGGTAACAGAGCTGCACACAACTTGGAACATGAGTGTATAATTAAAATAAAAAAATCAATAAATATATGTCACGTAAATTGTATGTCGTATGTCATATAAACTGCAGTCTTACAGTAAAAAACTATTTAAAATAAAAACACTGATGTATTCAGACCTCAGATATTATGTTATCATAGGTTTAAATCCCATCACATTAATAGAGATAGTAAGAAGCTAAATATATACAAAATCATAATTTATTAGGTAATTTCTATCCCAATAAATAAAATAACATTTTTTTTTTGGTAAAAAATTTAATAATTTGGTAAACACACCAATTGTTAAATACACTAGTGCTAGACAGGTTGACCTGACTGGAGATAGAAGAAGTATAACCATCTTCAAGCAATAGTGTTACTACTTCAGTAATATATTGACTCAAGCAGTAAGTAAGAATCAACTACCACCTTGAGGAAAGTGTCAGGCCCAAAAAGTCCTGAGCTACCCATAAAACTGCCTAAAAACAGTTACCTAAAAACAGTGGAACTTCTTAAAGGAGAATTCCACCACTTTTTCAAAACTTCTGCTTATTTTAAATGTGGAAATGAAACAAAGTCATTCAGAGTGGTTTGATTGGAAAGCTTCACTCTGGGGAAACTTGCTGACTTCTTTACAGTACTGGTGACAGAAACCAGGGCTTGTGATGTCTACAAAACAATATTAGCCATTTTATTTACTATCCAAAATGACCGGTGAACCTACAGAGGTTATGTATGTAACATCGATAATGCCAAATTAGTGGTTAATCTGAAAACATTAGTCAGGCATCAGGTAACGCATTTGTAGGCAATTCTTTTGATAACTTTCTGTGTGGGAGCTTTCAGAGGCACTAAACTCTTCAGACGTCTGGTTCCTATCACCACCACTGTGAACAATTCTGACTTGGTTTCTCTAAAACAGAGCATTTCCCATCAAACCACTCCGAATGACTATATTTACATCTAAACAATATATTTAAAAAAGAATTTCCTTTTAATACAGTCAGTCAATATCTATCAACATGGGACCTAAAGCTTGTGAGGTGTTGTTCTTCTCTTTTTCTTCTTCTCTAAAAGAATTAAGAACAAGACATGAATGACTAAAATGGAATTTCCTCAAAAACTTGACTGCTTCTTGCACAACAAATTTAGGAATAATTCATTTTTGCTCTCAGGATGCCCACTCTTCATATTAAGGTTAAAACACAAACCACACAGTGACACCAAACATGAGCAGACTTTTTATTTTTCCAAAGTTGCGAAATTAACAACACACAACTTCGCTAGGTACAAAACATATACATACAAACATTTATGTCATTAATTCAGCAAAGCTGTTTAACAATTTGCAACATAAACATCCTGATTTAATAGAAAGTGGATGTCAATGAAGTTTGAGTTTGAGTTTGTACTAACAGCCAGGCTAAATCAATCACTCAGTCAAAGCAATCACTCACTCATTTCACTCATTTGTAAGAACAGAGAACAGTCCATTCCAGCCTGTCACTCTTAACTGTGATTTGTTTTATAGCTATGTCACTTAGACTGACCTTGGCACTTCTGACCATAGAGGTCATACTCTTTGTATAAGATGTATTCCTTCAGGCGGTTTGGTAGAGGCAGGAAGCTCATGAAGACCGGGGCCCTGAGGCGCAGACGGCCCAAGCAACGCCTGATCTTCAGCCGGCAGAGGTGCTGCAAGGAGCGGGCGTTCTCTAAAGGATGATATGATATGCGGAACAATTCATAAGTGTTTGGACAACAGCACCATTTTTTGTTGTTTTGACTTCGTAATCAGGCAATTTGAGGTTGAAGTGAAACAATGACTATGAGATTAAAGTTATAACTTGGTTAAAAATAAAATGTACAAAATTGTCCCCTTACCCTGAATGTAATCAGTCAGCCAAGCAGTGTTTGGCATCCTAAGGATGCTAATTGGTCTCCATAAACTTCCATTACTTGTTAGCTACATTGGGCTTTTAGCTCCAATACAAAATAAAACTGATCAACTATATTAAAATATTTGTGGAAATTAGATTTTTTGGGGGGGGGTTATCGCTTTAAAATTTCTACACATCTATGCTGAATGAAATTCAGGTATTTCAAGCACTTTCAGAGAACAAAAGTACAATAAAACTCTTTAGTAAGTAAAATGTGAAACTGTATGTCTACCCAGGTTCAGGCTCATGCACTGCTAACAGTGACTCAAAAATACCATAAGCATACTTTAATACACAGGTTCAAGGTTAGACAAATGAGTAAATCTGTTGTGCTGCTCACCTTGAATCTTACAGATTTCTGGCCACTGTTTCTGCTCCATCAGAGTTGCCTTCATTTTGGAGCAGAACTTGACATGATCGACATAATCTAACATGATGCGCACTGTATTTCCAGCAAGATGCTTCAGCCAGCTGACAGAAATCACTTCACAGAACTGCAGGGTAGAAATGAGTGAAAGAAAGCAATAATCAAACACATGTCCGGTGGCAGTATAAAGGAAAACGTTGCACACACAAAATACTAAAAAAATGTATTTAGTTGTCGCAGCTTCTGTGTAACTTTGTCTATGCTTTTTTTCTCAGACACTAAAAAATTAATACCAATACTTAATAGCCATTTTATTAAACTAAATAAATGAGGAGTGGTCTCTGATTTTTGTTTAGTACTATTTGTGGTGGAAACATTTTATTAGTAGCTCATTTTTATTTTTATATATGTATAAGTAACTTTTTTGTGTTTTAATGAAAAAAAATATGATTTGGTGTGTGTACAGCTGTTCACAGCTGTGTTTGCTTGTCATGTACTGGCTATTATTTTGAAGTTATGCTCAAAATGAGCTACAATTGTCACCAACAAAACAGTCACTACCAAAACATTTGGTAAAAGTTTTGGAGGTATTTTATTGTGTTGGTAGAGAAATTAATTTGTTCATTCAATGTTCAATCATTTACTTTTATTAAAATAAACGTAAGTCAGGCATAAAGTCACTCAAAGCAAAATGATTTTAGTCTAAGGTCTGTGTATGTTAAAAGTGCAAAATAGTTTTTTTTTAACCTTGATTTTGAACTAATTTGGTAGAATGATCCATATAACACATACACCAGTGTTGTGTATTATTTTATTACATTTTTTCTTGATTTATTTTATATTGTGTACATGAATGCCATTATCATTCATGGTGATAGTAAAGGTATTCTATTGGAGGTTATAGGTTATTTATTGGAGGTCTATCTCATTAGACAAACAGCATTTTGACTCTCACCGTGGTGTCCTTAATGACGGAAGTGGTCCAGCCCTCATAATCATTTGGCACATGTGATTTATCCCCGTACGGGCAGTCGAAGCAGCACAGCACATCATAGCCGTAGTTAAAGAGCATCCTCAGCATAATCTCATCTTTTAAGGCGTACTGCAGAGCGGAGGGGAAGTGTGTGGTGTTCACCCTGCAGAAGTAGTTGACGTTGGCGCCGTACCTCAGCAGAGTGTCTATCAGCTCGTAGTTGCCCAGGCGCAGCGCCACCTGAAGGCACTTGACTGGGTCCTGATTGGGCATGGCTCCGGCCTCCAGCAGCAACCTGGTGGAGCGCAGGTCCTCGTTGCACACGGCGAAGTACAGGGCCGACTTGCGCTGGTCGTCGTAATTGCGACGCACCCAGGGGTACAGCATGAAGTTGGGATCGTAGTCGGCGTCTAGCAGCATCTGCAGGCACTGGAAGTGTCCACCAGCAGCCGCAGAGTGAAGAGGGCTCATCCCGCTCTCATCCACGGCCTCCCAGGTGGTCACAGGGATTAGCAGAGCCAAAGCTCTAATGAAAGAAAAACAAAAAAGAGTTACATCTAGTGGAGAATGTACTTCTATAAGCACTTTCAACATCTGTGAAATGCATTAATTGGAGGTTTATTCTGAGGTAGCTAACCCCCTCTAGATTCGCCATGTAATAAATGCCATGACATGCCTCTGCTTCATGTATGTTTGACCACTTCTCACTTGTACCCCCTTGAAACAAGTGAGGAAATCCTGTCAAAATAGCAGATTCTAAATTTTCAGTCGATTGTAAACAGGGGGAACCATCCTTCACAGTTTTGGCCACATTTTTATCATTTTTTGACATAAAAAAGGTGAAAAGCAGAAGTGCAAACCTGTCAATGTAGAATGTGAACCTAAATGTAAACACTATTATTGACACCAGTATGTAATAAACCTGTTTCATTACATTTCAAAAATTAAGTAATGTAAATTGACTGTATAACAAAACAACAACAATAACAGTAGGCCTTTAGGAGTCAAAGAAGTTGAATATTGACTGCCTGAAGTACCACCATTTGCCAAAGGACCACCACTATCGGATTTAGGAACCAAGTGATGGTCAGAAATCTGTCTTACTTCAGATGTCCGCGGTGGGCCACTCTGTGAATGGGCAGGTGGCCAGTGTGTTTAGGTACATTGGCATCTGCACCATACTCCAGCAGCACAGAAATGACATCGGGGTTCCCGGAGGCAGATGCCTCAAAAAGGATAGTAGCGCTGTCCTGAGCCTGTGACATCACATCAGCACCTGCAGGTCAAATACAACTACTATTACATCCAATAATATGACTATAAAATATAACTATATTCTTGGTAGAGATGGCACAATACTACATTTTCTTTACCAACACTAAAACTGAGTATTGATGGATACCTTTGCCAATCTGGTATTTTTCTATAAGCTATAAAATTTAATATTTTACATAATATTTGTATATTTACATACCATGCTCAAACTGCTCAAACACTCTATCATGTTGCATTATCAGGTGGCTACTGATCTAATGTTCTAATGTGACATACTTCACTTTGCATTTTATGGCACTACAAGTAATGATGTACTATTTCAGGCTATATTTCTGACAAAATTAGATTAAATTCATCAATTCTACTGATATTGGCCCAGGACCACAGATCCACCACCATACTTCACCATGGGAAAGTACCATCTATACCATCTATAGAGATGGTACGGATCGGGTCCCATCTCTATAATGGCTATAAGTAAAAGGTTAACGAGCCTTACTGTTGAACCCCGACCGGAAATGTACAATTATTAGACACTTAGTGCCTCTTTTGTCTGGTAACTAATTGCTGAGTCCTTAAATTGTTTTGGTGTGCTTAGTAGTAATTATAGTATTTTACCTAAAACCCCAAAACAAGCAAAAGTTCCTTGAAAAAAAATATATTTAGCTTTGAATTGGTTCCTTAAAGCACCCTATGTATTTCAAAACTTTGACAGATTGATAGTTTCTTCAAGGAACCTTCTCAGAGATGTAGCTTCTCAGAAAACTGCCTTTTTAAAAAAGCGTTCCTGAAGGTTCTCTTAAGAGTTCTACCAGTGTGGTAAGCTGAGCCTCAAGAGTACCTTGACTTTTACAGAGCACTCTCTAATCTGAGTAATGTTTCTCTTAAAACAGGCCTTGAAAACACTGTGTAATAGGACTTCATTCATATGCAAATTAATGCAAATTCCACTCTTGGCTTTTGTTTATGAGCTGCACAGCTTTCTTAGGTATCTCACGCACAAACTCAGAGATGGTGTACTGTTCTTCTTTGCAACACTTGTTTCTGACCTTTGCGGAGAAGGGCTTGCACTATCTCCAGGTGTCCAGCTTGTGCGGCCAGGGCCAGCGGAGTGAGGCCATAGGCGCTCCTGGGGTCAGGGTCAGCTCCTGATTTAAGCAGCAAGTTCACAATGTCAGTCAAGCCCAGGCGGGCAGCCTCGTGGAGTGCCGTCCTACGGTTGGCCCCCTCATGGTTCACGCGGACGTTGAAGAAAAGAAGGAGCTTCACCATGTCATAGTGGTTGTTTCTTATAGCTGTGGAAATGAAAGGATATGGTGAAGAAAAGGACAAGTGAAGTCAATCTCTTAAAGCACAAAATCACATGTACACAGATTTTACCCTTACCCCAAATGCAGTCAATCATGTTTGGGGTCCAAAGTGCACTGGAGGTATTAGGCTAATGTAGCTAAGTAATAGAAGCTTATAACTACTTATAAGTCAGTATTGTGTAAACTGCATGCTAATCAAAAGCTTGCTTTATGTCGAGATATGGTTTTTGATACTGTATGACGTACTCTTAACTACAGGAATGAACAAAATATGTTGCATCCTGACAGCTGCCAAAAAATAATTTTGCATTTTGCAAAATTATTTTGTATGTACACACATACATACACTCATGCTTCTAAATTATGTATGTGGTGGTCAGGTGGGATGGGTGTAGGTGGGATGGGAAATTGGTAGGTGGAGGGTAAAGGGATTGTACAATATGTTTGTTGATATATGTATATACAGTGCCCTCCATAACTATCGGCACCCCTGATAATCATGAGCAAAAGCAGCGAAAATCTAACCTTTTTTAAGGTATAATGACTATAAAAAAAGTAAATCTTGTCATAAAAAAATATTTTTCTTAAATCCATGTGTGCCACAATTATTGGCACACCTAACAATTCTTAGGAGTGAAATCTAACTGAAGTATATTCTCATTCACTGATTCACTGGGGAATGTACATGAGATAAAACACAGGCCAAATTTCCTCAGTCATCCTCCACTATGAGAAAGACCATATAAAAGAGCAGTTATGTGCAACAAAAGGTTTTTGAGCTGCACAAATCAGAAAACGGTTACAAGAAAATAGCTAAACCATTGAAAATGCCCATTTCTACTTCCAGGTCAATAATCAAGAAGTTTAAAACAACTGGAGATGTTAAGAATCTGTCGGGAAAAGGATGTATGTCTATACTGACCCCACGCACACTGAGGAGGATGGTTTGAGTGGACAAAGAATCTCCAGGAATCACAGATGGGGAATTACAGAAATGACTTAGGTCTCGGGGTCAGAACGTCTCCCAAACTACAATCAAACACCACCTATAGAACCACAAGTTGTTTTGGGGGGTTATCAGAGGAAAGACTCTGCTGTCAAGGACCAACAAACTCAAGGGCCAAACGTTACTGGAACTGTCAGTGGGACCGTGTTTTCTGGTCAGATGAGACCAAAATAGAAATTTTTGGCAACGAACATTAGAGGTAAGTTTGGTGTGGACACAAAGATAGCCATGCAGAAAAGTATCACATCCCCAGTGTGATGAATGGTGGTGGCTCTGTGATACTGTGAGGCTGTTTTTCTTCCAAAAGCCCTGAACAATTCATTTGGATGCATGGTATCAAAGACTCCATTAAATACCAGCAGAAATGGCTGGCCACCCCAGTCCCCTGATCTAAACCCCTGATCTAAAAGGGACTCCACCGAATTTGTGAAAAAAAAAAGTATTTTGTTTGTTTTGTTCAAAAGCTAGGACAGAGCAAAAACGTGGAGCGCCTGGTGGTTCCCATGGAGCACTATATTAAAGTTATACATTGTGAAACAATGTGAATGTGACTAGCATTAAAAGTGCATTGGGACCAATCAGTCTAATAACTTTGCATAATGTTAACTGGCATTTTACTAACTTTCCTTCATTATTATTCATTAATTCACGTTGCTTTAAAGTGACAATCCCTTCAAAGTATAACTCAGAGTAACTATTTTACTGACCGATGACAAGAGGTGTCTCCTCTTCACCATCCAGGCAATCTGGACTGCTCCCATTGTCCAACAGATAGCAGACATTGTTCAGGAGACCCTTCTCAACGGCCAAGAAGAGGGCTGTCTTACCCCGAAAAGTTTTCCTATGCTTAGCGTCTGGAGGAGATGCTGTAGTAAAGCAGACAGAGCCAAAACGAGTCAGAGAAACTTCGGAAGTGTTAGCATAACTACTACTTAAAACTTTGGAATCACCAGTCGTTATAATAATGTTCTGAAAGTTTGTAATCACCTGTTGTTTTAATAATTATTATTTTATTCGAGAATAACTCACATAATAATGTAGATTGACGTATTATAAACAGGCACTAGAAATGATTTTTAGATGTTTCATTCAATATTTTAACAAAGGTCGACAAACATTTATGCTGTAATGATATGTTATAATTATTTATAATTATTTACATTAATCTGTCTTGAGGTTTGATCACCACTTTCCAAATTAGGTATTCCGCATTTTAATTTTATTATAGCTTAATTCAAATTGCTGTAGCTTTCACAGTCATGAGTTTTTTGGTTTCTTACAAATTATTTTATCTACATATTAGAAATATGTTAAGGATCCATTATGTATTAACTTTATCTATGTATTAGAGATATTTTAAGGATCCATTATGTATTAGCTATATCTATATCAATATCCAGTAAATCATTTTAGATCCATTTTGTGAATATATCTGTATGATTTAATATTATTGAAAACAATGATTTCAAACTATAGCTGAACTCTGTGTATGTTTAAAGACCTGAAATACTCCAAAAACTTTGTAGACACCTGCTCATCCAGTGTTCCTTCTGAAATCAGGGGCATTAATAAAGACTTTGCCCCCCTCTTTGCTGTAGTAACAGCTTCTACTCTTTGGAGAATGTTGGAACATTGCTGTGAGGATTTGATTGCAGACAGGCACAAGTGCACTATGAGGTCAGGTGCTGATGATGGATGGTCAGTTCTGGATCACTCCAACTCATCCCAAAGGTATTGGATGGAGCTTTATCACTCCAGAGAAAGCAGTACCACTGCTCCACAGCACTTAGGCCCAATGTAGGGGGGCTTTATACCCCTCTAGCTGATGCTTACCATTGTGGATTGTGACCTTAGGCTCATGTGCGGCTGCTCCAGAGTGTCCAATTCTATTGGTCAATGCTAAGGAGATTATACTATTATATTATAAGCTGTGTGTCAGAATTTAATGCCCACGTCAGTAATGGGTGCACCTTAAAGTAGCTGAATTCACTAATGAGAAGTGTCAGAATACTTTTGGATGTATGGTGTATTAAATGACTTGCGTCATTGCGTGGTTGCATTAAATGAATATGGGCAAATCCTGAGCCAAATTGCCATACTGCAGGTAAGTAGAGATCAATGAAAGAACAGGTGATGTCATTCCAGACCTTTGAAAGTGATCTCCAGTATGAACTGGTTGTTCTGCATGGCAGCCTCGTGTAAGGGAATATGGCCGGTATTGTCCTCCTCAGAGAAAGCATCCTGATGAGCTGTGAGCTTGTGGAGCGCAGCCTCATCACCTGACACGCAACACAAACCCACTCAGTAGATAGTATGAGTAATTATTGCAGAAAGACACTTTCTCCAAAGATTCTCACCTCGATTGATGGCCCTGGAGATTTTGTCCCTCTCTGGACTAGTCTGTAAAATCCTATGAACAAGCATTTAGCATTTTAACGCAAACAGACAATTAACTATTCAAAAACAATTGCAAATAGTTATCACTGTCAATTAGCAAACAGATGACACAATTACTCCATTTGAAAATCTACCTGCGTCTGTCTTCAGAAATGATGTCCTTAAACTCGATCTGTTTACTGTTTGTCAGAATGCTCTGTTCTATCATGTACTGGGCTGCCACATCCTCGTCAAAAACCCCTTCTGATGTCTCAAAATCCATACTGGCGTCTCGAATTCCAGCCAACAGTGGTCAGTCAGCCCTCTGCAGTGAGAATCCTAATGCCAAAACACCTTCTCCACTTTCAACAAAGAGATCACCTGACCAGTCGACATGCATGCCATCCAACTTCAAAACCATGTGCTTCCTTCTTACCTGGAAACTTCAAAATTAGGCAAACAGGTTGAAAAGAAGTGTGAAATGGACATTTAGTTGCATCTCTGAATGTGTTTTAGTTATTTACTCCCTTTTTTCTTTCAGTCTTTACAATTTAGTATAACAATTCAGCATAAAACTATAGGGATGTACAGAAAATGAGATATAAACATAGTTTAAGATAGTATTAAGATTATATGCTAGCAATGATACCCTATAGCACAGAGGTTCAATAGCTTTTTACCCAACAGTAAACATGCTTAGATTCACAAAGTAAACAAGCATCCATAAAACACAGCTTTAAGACCCACTTTAATACTTTGCATTAGCAGAGGTTGTTCATTGGCCAACGCCTGCAAAATAAACTAGTACTCACCTACTTCATGCAACTGTCATCAGTGGCGATCCACAATGACGAATGTTTATATTAACCTAAAAAGCACTACTCCTATCATGACCCACAACATGCTTTGGGGGCTGACTCCTGCATGCTAGGTTATTTATGTCATGGCCCTGCTATAAATATCTGATCACGGGACAGACCAAGGCCGCTTGTGTGGACCTGGCCCAGTGATCTCTCTTCCCAGCTCCTCAGAATGGGCTCCTGTGGCCAAGAAGAATGATTAAGTTACACTGCATCAGTGCAAAGGCTTCACCATTTACTGTTCGAACAGCAGGTTCAACCAGCAGCCTCTACCCTACTAAAAATAAAGGTTTCATTTGCAGTGATGCAATAGATACTAGATACTAAACACTTTTGGCTAAAAAATAATGTCTAAGCAAGTGAAAACCTGAAATCTAGCCTATATATCTGATATTTCGCATTATGATACTATTTTAAGAATACTATGTGATTATTTAACCTGTTTGTTTACAGTTTTACCCGTCATAAGTCATGTTATGTGGTAAAAGTGTCTTGTTCCATTGGCAGTTTCACAACTTTCTTTGGATAAAATGACTTCAAACAAGTACAAATATATAGATAAAGGTTAAATGATCTTGTAATGGTTTACAAGAATCTCACAATGAGAAATATAAGATATATTAGTTAATTTTAAGATGTTTTCAATCACTCAAATATCAGTTTTTGCAGTGTGAAGAACCCTTCTTGATTCTTAAAATAACTATTTGTGTAAACGGGAACAGACATGGAAAAACAATTGTTTTCAAGAGGAGTTCAAAAACACACTTCAGCCTCAAATGGATATAATAAGAGATGTTATTGGACAAGCCACAAAGATCGAACAAAGAGAAATATACACCAGACCTCTACAACAAAGATATCAGTTGCCCAGGCACTTTTGTTGATGTCAGCAACAGAGAAGAACCCTTACCATGTGTTTCTGTTGGTTCCTGATAGTTTTATATTTATGTGTTTTGGCCTTTTTAATGGGTTGATATCACAGTGTGAAGGATCCTAATAGTTTAACAGGTGACTAAGGTTGATTCTAAAAGCCTTTGACTTTGTCAACCACATAAAATTAACAAATGTCCTCAGGAAAATGGGAATACCAGAGCAAATCATTGTTCTAATGAGCAACACTGATCAACTGATCAAGCCAGACTCATGACAGAAAATGGACTCGTTCCGCATCGGCAAAGGAGTTAGACAAGGCTGCATACTCACTATACTTGTTAAACCTGTATGCTAAACATACAATAAGAAAGGCGGGACTGCATGAAGATGATTGAAGATTCAAGACTGGTGGAAGAAACATAAGTTGCTATGCACTTAACTCTCACTGGGGAAAATCACAAAGACCTAAAGGCCTGTGTAAAGAATGATGAAGAACCAAGTGAATTTAATATGAAGTAAGCAAAGGTTCTGAAAACAGGAAAGACTGCTAACTTTACTTAACTTGATGGTAAAGATGTAGACATGGTGGGTCGCTTTTGCCTATTTGGATCAATTATAAACAACAAGGAACGCAGCTGGATGTTCATATTACCCAACAAATGTAAATTACTGCAGTGAATATAATTCAGGCCGATCTTCAACCGTGTCCAATTATGGCTTCGCTGTGCATTTTTCTATGCAAAGCATATCAGAGCCATAGTACTAGTATCTTAAACATATTATGTAGCCCTAGTTCTTATGAAAGGCAGCATGTTTATAGACAGTCAAGAACCATGAACCATGAGTAACTCTCTCAGAGAAGGTGAGCCTGGTAGCTACCAGATGTTTGGCCATGAACACCATGCAGCTGGGTGAAGGTCACTGAGAGTGAGTGGTTTAATGGATGGCTTGTGTTGATATAGCTGCTGGAGGCTGGCCTCAGGCTGTCAGAGTGCTCTCAGCTATCCTCGGGCACCTCTGGGAAAAAGAATCCCTAAGCATGTGATGGACAGACCGTTGAAATGGCTTCTGAAAGGTTGAAAGGCCATTCGTTTTTTACCTTCTGACCACTAGATGGCAGTGTCAAATGTATTGCAAGATGAGAACACTCTTGGCACCTGGATGAATGAAGGTTCTACCTCCAGCAGATACACATAATACACATTTATACTAAAACCAAATCTATAATGCCATCCTCTAAGGCATATGAGGCCTCAAAGGATACCATGTTATTGTTATATGGGTTTGTAATGTCTGAGGGTGCAGTAGAACAATCTCACTGTGTGAAATAGGTTAATCCCAAATGTCTATTACTCCAGGCTTTTGGCAAGGGGTGAAAAAGACATAAATATGGAGTCCAGCTGTTCAGAGATGATTGAATTATAGTTCAGGTCAAACTAGGCCACCACTAGCCTCCAACCAGCTTGTATTACATTTCTCATCATTTTTTTTTTATCTTACCTCGCGTGTTCCTGCTCTAATCTCCTGTGAATCCTCTTACACCCCACCATTTCATTTGTCTTTTTGGACCATTCTGCTTCTCTGCATATGTGTGTCTTCACCAGTGTCTCAGTTGGGTCTTGCAAACCCATTACAAACAGATGTTTTATGGCAATAAGCAGTATGGAAGTGTCTGTCAGTTACTGCATCACTAAGTATTTAAAGTAAGGAATTTTATGTTTTAGGCTGGGGCTGTTAGGGGCATCCTTCTTCATGAGGTTTGGCCCATTTAAGGTGGAACGAGAAAATTCAAACAAGAAGCTAGTTCTTCTATTCTTTGAAGGCATATGATTACCTAAATGTAACTAAAGCCCAGCAGTGAGGTTGCTGAACTGCAGACTGGCAGAGCAGCGCTAGTGGCCTGTTAATGAAGTAATGTTCTTTTTTATTTGAGGGTCCCATTGTGACCATTGGGTCCCAGGTGACACTCGAAAACAAGGGGTAGGGGTAAACATGAGAAATGGGATTGGGCCTTAGAGTCCCATCTTAAAGAGCAACCATCTAAAAGCCTTGTCTATTGTTCTGACAATTTTAAGATACCAAATAAGCTGTTTAAACATGCAGTTTGCATAGTGCTAATAGGTGGGTAAGCCTCTACTCCTTGTTAGCTACATTAGCCTCATAGCACCAGCGCAAAACTCAAGTAAACTTCAGACTCCAACCATGTCTTGGCTGATCAACTACATTTGGGGTAAGTGGAAAATGTGTAATTTTGTAACAGGTTGTATCAACACAAAAGTGAAAAATGTCCTCGTCTTCATTTACATGATGTGATTCCCTTCTACTAGACATGCTATAACCAGACAAAAAGACACACAACCCTGCTCAGCTGGCCCAAAGCTGAACTCAGTGAGGGCAGCGTTTGTGATTATTCCAGTCTGACTGCTGAGGCTGAGGCTACAGCTCAGTGACCCACTGAGTGTGATATTGAACACGCCAGCATTGCTGCACAGGGACCACAACGTAGACGTTATTCCAGTCTAGCTGACTGTTATTCTAGAAACAAATTAAATCGATATTTGGGCCTATGCAAAAAAGTTACTCTTCATATAAGACCTACTTTCAGTTAATAAAAAATGTCATTTGCTTGTTTACTCATATTTTTATGTATTAAACAAGATGATGCTCCCTTCTTCAGTGGTCAGGACCCCCATGGACCCTCACAGCGCAGGTACTATTTGGGTGGTGGATCATTCTCAGCACTGCAGTAACACTGATGTGGTGGTGGTGTGTTAGTGTGTGTTGCGCTGGACTGAGCGGATCAGACACAGCAGTGCTGCTGGAGTTTTTAAACACTGTGTCCACTCACTGTCCAGTCTATTAGACACTCCTACCTTGTAGATGTAAAGTCAGAGACGATAGCTCATCTGCTGCTGCACAGTTTGTGTCGGTCATCCTCTAGTCCTTCATCAGTGGTCACAGGACGCTGCCCACAGGACGCTGTTGGCTGGATATTTTTGGTTGGTGGACTATTCTCAGTCCAGCAGTGACAGTGCGGTGTTTAAAAACTCCAGCAGCACTGCTGTGTCTGATCCACTCAGACCAGTGCAACACATCCTAACACAATACCACCACATCAGTGTTACTGCAGTGCTGAGAATGATCCACCACCCAAATAGTACCTGCACTGTGAGGGTCAATTACAGCAGTTACACCACTGCCACTGAGCCTGTGGAATCTGTTTAATGGTGAACAAGTGGGCTGCTGCTGGTCAAAGAACAGTTAAACATCTCAGTACAATTGCATAATTCCATTAAATTGTATTACTGCCTTTACATACTGTCCCCTTTCAAATCTCATTGCTTTGATGTTTGGTGGCCCATATTCTGAGAAATGGAGAAACCCTTGGCAGGCAGTGGGAAAATCATGGCTATTAATGTGCACGAAGTGCAATGAATGCAATCAAGCAGACGACTGCCTTTTCACACCCATGTGCACTCGATGTGTAATGTTCCAGAAACAGCAGCTGCCCCTGAAACAGCGAAACCCAAAAAGTTGAACACAGTCCAAACAAACAAGGTCTATTAACTCAACATCCTGTTTACAACAGTGGATAATAAGGCTACATGATATAATCATGCACTCCATTCTAAAGAAACATCACCAAGTCAGAGTTTTAAATGGTTATGAATGCGCTGCTTGATGCCTGACACATCGTTTTACAATAGTTTTGAGGCAATATTTTGGTCTAAAACAGTGGTCACCAACCCTTCTACTGGAGATCGACCTTTCAGCAAGGTTTTACCTTCAACCCAAATCTAACAAACCTCCTTCAGCTAATCAACGAAGCAACAATTAGATAGATCGGGTGGGGTTGATTAGAGTTGGAGCTGAGATCTGCAGGAAGAAATCTCCCAAGCAGTAGCGTTGGTGACCATTGGCGGTAAATAGGTGCATGCAGGGCGTTGTACACTCAGAAAAAAGGTACTAAACTGTCACTGGGGTGGGACCCTCAAGGGTACATCTCAGTACCTTTAGTCAGGGAACATAACTGTACCATAATCCAGTGCAATGATATTTTCTAAGCTGTACTGACTCCACACACCCCATCTTGTCTCCAGGCTTTTTATTTCACTGTTCTGTTTTAAAACATTAGATTATGAAAAGGTACAAATATGTACTTCACTGCTGTACCTTTGAGGGAACATTTACATTGTTTGTACCATGATGAACGAAAAATGTACCTGCAAAGAACCTTTATTACTAACAGTGTAAGGCAAAAACAGTCCCAAAAGAAAACCTTTTTTCCTCAGATTTACCTCTATTACACCAATATAAACATTACACATAAACACACATGAAGGTCCACTGGTCTGTTTGCATAGTAAATAAAATGGCTACATTTGCATACATGTGTTCCTTAAGTCCTGTCACCACCACTGTAAAGAAATCAGTAATGTTTCTCTACTATGAACCATTTCAAATCAAACCATTCTGAATAACTTCACATCTCAATGACTGGATTGTGCAGAATTGTAGAAAGATTGGTGGAGTTTCCCCTTACAGAAAGTCCTGCATTATTTTGTCCAAAATATTTTAGTTTGGTTGGATTACATGAGTATCTTGATTCATCAAAGGCTGACATAATGCAGCATCCTGTAACATCTAATATTGAATAACTTTACTAACTGTAATACTGTGATCATCTGTAGTCTTTAAAACCTTATGAATGCAGCATCTGCTGCAGAAGCAGAGGTAAACCAAAGATGAGCATTGGGCCTCATTCACCAATATCTTCCCGAGTTTTCTTAAATGTGTTCTTGAGAAAGGTCCTAAGAAAAAGTCTGCATCAGATTCATGACCTATTCTTAAACCGCAGAACTGTTCACAGCTTTGTGCTCGAGTGTGCGTAGATTCTGTTCTTACCCAAGAACAAATCCCTAATAAGAAAACAAAGATTCTGAATGTCAGAATCTTTGTAAAAGCCATGTAAATGGCTTTTAAGAAAAAATGTTTTCTTACAAACGGTTAGTGAATGAGGTCCATTGTCTTTAAGGTCAAATTTAATCATAACTGCTACCAGATAAACATTCGGAACACAATTTTCCACACTGTGCTCAGACTGCATTAAAATAAATGGACAGATGAATAGGCTGAGCAACAAATTTCGATCTTTAAACTCCTTTGATGCTACAAATGTGTCCTCAATCCCACATGGTTGATTTCTATTATTAAACTGGCTCTGTTCTGGCTCCACGTTTAAAGCCAACACAGCCCCGTCTGGACTTTATAATGAAGCACAGCAGGGGCTATTGCGGTCAGGTGGCTTCACACAAACAGCGGGGAATCCAGCCAACACGGCTGTTGCCACTGAATCTCTGCTGTCACTTCACCAATCAAACACTATCATTCTCAATTCTAGTATACGTGTTTTTTTTTCCCCCAGAATGTGTTTTTACTGAAATATTTCTCAACAGCAGTATTTCTTCTCCAATTACCTAACAGCTTGCTAACTATCCCATAAGGCTTAAATCAACCCGACAAAACATCACACTTCAGGCCTTTTAGCTGGGTCTCAGTGGGTAATTCTTACTGACCACCATCAATTAAGTTATTTTGTTTTTCAGTTTTCCTTTTTTAAAATTCTGAATGAACCAGCTGAGCTGCATTAATATCTGTGAAACAGAGTAAATGCAACGTTTATGCTTAACTTGTGGTAGCTAGTTAACATTAGCCTAGCTAGCTAAGAGCACGCTATCTTTCCTAGCACATCTTCTGTCATGTCTTTGCACTTTGTGTTTGTTCTTTAAAACCAAGTTATCTGAATACCACTGCACTGATAAGGCTAATTTCAGCTAGATACGAGCTGAAAAACATTTAGCAGTCATTAAACAGAAAAATTTAAAGATATTGTAATAGGATGTTTGACTAAAATGTATTACTGCTCATTCACTTCCTAATAAGTGCATATATAGACACATACACTGTTGTCAATATGTAACCTTGTAAAAATAGTTCATTTTAAAATACAGTACCATATACGCAAACGGATACTTCAAGATACAGGACTGAAGAAATCTCAAGTAAACCCAGACTGGACGGATGAGTAAGATATTTAACAAGGAGTAAACCTCATAATATAATGCTGAATGAAACACGTGATATTAAAAATGCTAAATATGTTGCTGCCAAAAACATCTTTCAAGGCCCAGCTCAAAACAGTACCACTACAAACACATTTAACAAAATTCTTGAATAATTCAGGTTGTAAAAAGACCAAACAGACTTCCACCATCAAGGTCTCCTAATTCTTTTCCCCCTTTAATCAAATTGATGGCACCACAGGTCAATCTCCTCATAAGATCTAGGATTTGACAATTCAGAAGGCCCCAGTATTGTGATATGTTGATAAAGTGCTACTAGGCACAAGTTTAGATTTAACCAGGCTAATCAACTAATTTACCAGCTGGATCAGCCATTTATTGCTTTAACTTAGTTCTGAACACATCTGATCCAGGTCATTTGGAACACAGAAAAGGCAGCGTAAAAGAGAGAGTGTAAAAACATGGACTGTTTGCTGGGCTCCATGTACTACACTGAGAACTCCTGAACTGGACAACTGAACCAATAGAATATGCCCTATACAGGAGTGTCCAGTTCTGGTCCTGGCGGGCCAGAGCCCATCAACACACACTCAAAAACACACCAACCACAGTTTGAAACAAACTTCTGGGTTAAATCAGGTGTGTTTGAGCATCAGTCACCAACCCCCCAGCACCAGAACAGTCATTCTATAAGGCTTTATCTGTGAACATGACAAAGTTCTCATCAGGAATTATATAATTCAGAATCAGAAGTTATTAAAAACAAGACAACCGTTATTGTATCTGAAAATTTTCCATTTATTGTGTAATGGGCATGTATTTACGACCTAGGTCTCTCCTTCTTGCCTTTGTAGAGGGCCAGGAGGGAAACGTTGGCCACCTTCACCACCTTGAAACGTACACCAGGGATATCACCGACGGCATGTCCCTTACGACCAAATCCTGCCACCAGAACTTCATCGTTTTCCTGCAGGGCAAAGAAAAAGCATGTACATTCAGAACAAGGTACCATTAATTAATGTATCACTTCCAACAGCACTGCCAAACACTCCAACACAGGTCTTCAAAAACCGACACCTACCTCAATGAAATTCAGGCAACCGTCATTGGGGACGAAAGCAGTAATCTTCTTGCCATTCTTGATCAGCTGGACCCTGACGCACTTCCTAATAGCAGAGTTAGGCTGCTTGGCTTCAACACCACTGTGAAGGGACAAAGGAAGGGAATTGATAAGTGTGCAATAACGAGCATCAGTATGAAAACATTGTTTTCGGGAATTAAGACATTACTTACACTTTCTCAAGGACAATTCCTTTGGCGTGTGAAGCTCCTCCAAAGGGGTTAGCCTTCAGGGCGGTGCCCAAATTGGCCTTCTTGTACTGCTTGTCGTGCCATTTCTGCTCACGGCGGTGGTCCCGCAGCTTTCTGGCGGTACGAAGTCCACGACACTTGCCTACAGCAACATAAGATTTAAGCCGTAAGATATATAGTACACATTACAAGTAGTGCTGTCCACTGACAATATTCAATTCATCCCTAATGACTGACTTTGCCACCCATAAACCTACATGGAATTAGAACAGAACAGGGTTAATATTTTTAAAAATACACTAGATATTGATTACATACATAATGCTCATAAAATATCAGCACCCCCAGTGGAAAGTAGTTTAGTTGTGTGTATTTACATGATATCCAGTACCATACACTGAGTCATTTCCTGTGTGCTCCACGTTATTTTAAAAAAAAAAAAATTCTTAAATTCATTTAAATTAAATAAAAAGTGTGCTTTCTGGAAAAGTAGTGTTGGTTTGTGTCGAGTTACACTTCACAATACTGCGCAAAATTTACTTTAATGTAATTTTTGTACGAGAACAATCAGTCAAATTAAACCAAGCTGACAAGTTTGTAAGCTTTTTTCCACAAAAACATCCATCACTAAAAGTTACATTATTCGACTGACGGACCTCCTTCAGAAACTTCTAATTCCTTAAACGCTCCATTTTAAGAAACTGCCATATTCTCGATGTGTCGTTTGTCTTACAGAAACACGAGAATGTTCGTTGACATTTCTTACACCGTTTTAGTGCCCAAGAACAAAAATGTGGCCCTAAAAAACAGCCGTTAGTGGAGTTAGCAGGCGATGCTCTCCGCTCGGTACCACGGGCCTTTACGGCAATACTGAAGACGCCTCGGGAAGCAAGTTTATCAACGGAAAATTCACTCTGGACCCTCAAATAAGTCTCGCCATGAAAATACATCTATTATCAGATCTCGTTCTCTACCTATAATCAATATCCGCTCGGCTGTCTGTGTTTTTAATAAACACCGCCGCCTCGCCGCAGCCTAACATGGCGCTCCTGCTCTCCACGTTGTCTTACAGCAATTAAACACAACAAAAACACCGAAAATACGCCTCAACTACACGATTTACCTGCACAACCCGGTGCATAAGACTTTTAACTGTGTGAACATGTGAGTATGAGTGTTCAGTTGCGCCTTAAACTGCTGTTTTAATGAGTTTTCTGAGAGGCTGAGGGTCGTACCCATGCTGGAGGATCCGAGTCCGGGGAGGAAAGACCGAGACCAGCATGCTTCGCGCTAATGGCTTCTCTCACGTCCCCCATAGGTGTCCACAAGAACGCCCGCTCGTCTTTACACTAAATTGTCTCTTAATTGAAAAAAAAAGTTTTTTATTTCCCATATAAAATTTACATACTTAACAACGACTCATACGCTGTGAGCTTGGTTTCTGATTACAGGAGCTGCGCTTGAAATGTGAAAAAAAGTTTATGAAAAAATTTTCCACCTGATCTTAATATCATACCTACAGCACATATAGAAGAGGCGATGATTTGAAAATCTGCGTATTTCTCTTCCACGTCTTTAACGTCTTAGCGCAGTTTTGTTCAAAGTAATTTCGTCAAAAAACGGAAAAATCACTTACAGTGAAAGAAATAATTAAGAAAACATACAACCAAAGAAACTAAATATGCTGAGGTGCTACATAATATAATTTTATAATTTGAAATATGACACTGTAAACATTGAGTGCACAGAGTACAACTATAATAATAATAATAATAATAATAATAATAATAAGGTAGTATAGTTGTAAATATTGGCATACAATAATTAATCTTATATAAAACCAAATAAACTAAAGAGACTCTACAATCTAAAAGGAGTTTAGGCCTAAGACAGTGTTCCCAGACATGGACTAGTCTAAACCAAATCATAATCATAATTCTAGTAGTGATTTATTATTGAAAATCCATTTTTGTCTGCATTTAGGCTTAATCTGGCTAAAACAACTTAAATTAATGTTGTACTTCATGAATGGTGAACTCAGATGGTTTTACTGTACTTTTTCTAAACATTGTCGTCATATCAAGCTGTTCTCCTGTCTGTTGCAGGATGTTTCCCCTGCAGAGATCGCATACTAATTTACACACTGTTGTGGTGGGGGAGGTGTGCAGTGCAAATCTGGGTCATTGCCTCGCTGAACAGCAGGTGAGTCCAAACATATTAAATTACCTTGCTCATAAAAGCATTTTTATAATGGTCTTATGATTAATTAGCACATTTATTTCATTGACTTTACAGATTGATTGAGTTCATTGGAGGAGGAGGAGAAAGAGGAAGAGAAATGGTGTTTATAGTATATGGACTATTAATGTGTCGATGGTGATGTTGAACCGGTTCTTCTCCATAAATGGGTCGAACCAATTCAAACTGAATCGAATCTCTTGGGGCAGCATCTATGCGATGTATTTGTTTATGTTGTAGCCAGACATCGGCTTATACAATTTAAATAAGACTCTGTAATTTAACGTAATAACATCTCAGTGTGTAATAAAAAAATTCGTACACATTAACCATGCTGTTTTGGGGGCCCTAAGCAAAAAACAAACCCTTTATGTTTCCACATGTTCATTGTGTCTGTGAGCTGTTATTTTCTACCATGCTCTGAGAACAAAGATAATATTTGTACTGCAACACTAAATTGTCCAGATGTGTGATACTAACCAGCAACTAGTGAAAGTGAAATAGCAGGAGTACAAGAGAGACAATTCAACAAACCAGTCAGGAGTCAGAATTAAACTAGCAAGAAAATATTTCAGCTCGCCAGTCACAGAGCAAGACGCAAATTCCTCTTCAATCACAGTCACACTGATATTTTCACTAGCCCAGTAGATTACTAGGATAAATAATTGAATTTAGTAAATCAGATCGCAGGAGGAACAATTTAACAGCCCAATCAGATCTCAGATGAGAAAATTCAACAAGCCAATTACATTGCTGGATTATTATATAATGTTCACTAACTAGGCCTAAACAATAAATATTGTTTATTGGTCACAGACCCAATGTCAGCAGCAGAAGCATCAGAAACTTCCACTAAGTCTATGCAAATAAACTTCAGACAACATTGCTAGCTTTATTCCAGCCTCAGACGCCCCACACGTACACAGACGGTCTGATAACTACTGCACTGTATTAAAAAAGGTTGTGAATATTATGGCATCACTTGCTTAAACGTTATTGAAGAATTTTAGCAGCTAGTAAATAAGATATCCTCACATGTTCGCCTGCTCATATACATTACAGAGGACAATGCTTTGTGGTTGGATATGTTGCATGTCGGTCAAATGTCCTTTCCTGTCAAAGTAGGTGGTTTGTGGCCATGTTAATGACAAAATGCACCAGACTCTCTTAAAGGCAGAAGCCTGCGAGACGATTCTCAGTTTGATGTCTGTTGTCCAGGGCCCCTTTTGATTGAGACCCCAAACAGTTGTAAACCAGTGTTTCTTAATCCTGCTCTTGGGGACCCTCTGGCACAGTTTCCACTATTACTTGCCTCAACAGAGCTGCCCCAGCTCATGAAGGCCTTGATAATTAGCTGATTATCTGGATCAGTGTGTTAAGGCATGGAAAGTCGGACACTGGGTCCCCAGGAGTAGGATTAAGAAGAACCCTTCTGTAGACTGTAGCTTCCTTTTTTCAGTTACATATTTTGCCCAGCCTTGCACTCACAGACAATTAGCAGCAGTGGGTATCAGACTCACTTATTGAATAGAAAGTCACTGTAAGGATGAGAACGAAGTGGCTCAAATACCACTGTGGGCTTCCATGCACGAAAGTGAATCGTTAAATCGTCTTGAAAGAAAGTTTTGGTTGAACCGATTCGAACTTCCCATCAAGTAAACGACGTTCAATGCATTAAAACGGACAATTCGAAAGAATCGGTTCGGTGAAATGACTCGTATGTCCCGTCACTAAAACCACATTCAATTGATTGAAACGTATAGTTTGAAAGAATCAGTTCGGTGAAATGACTCGTACTTCCCATCACTAAAACTACACTCGATTCATTGAAAAGGACAGTTCGGAAGAATCGGTTCGGTGAAGTGAATCTTTCTTCCCGTCACAACTGTGTTAGCACGTTCCTCGAGAAAGGGTGGGCGTGGCCGTGCGCTTGGCGATCGGCGCGTCCGAGCTCTCATTGGCTGCCGCCCACGTCAATCGCCGGGGGGCGGGGCTTTCATTGGCCGTTGCTGGAGTGAAAACGGTCAGTCGGCGTCTGTGGCGAGCGCGCGCGGACGTACACATGGCAACACGGGGGCGCGCGATGGCTCTGGCTTTGTTTTCATTCATTTTCCTCCAGATTTTTCCTTCGTCTTACCAACAGGCTCCTGCGTTCGTCGACAAGAGGTGAGCTTCATTATTTAAAAAAGGAACCTACAGTGTCGGTAAAGGCTCAGCCTCAATGATGCTGAAGCAGTGGGAGCATCCTGAAGCTACACTCGTAAAAAAGGATGGTTCTTCAAGGGTTCTCCTTTTAGAACCATGAGTTCTACATAGAACCATTTTGATGCTTAAATGGCTCTTTACATGGTGAAAGTGTTCTTCAGAGTCGTAGAGAATGTGTTGTGTATGGTTCTAAATAGAACCTTTTTAAAATGGTTCTGTATAGCAATAAAAAGGGTTCTTCTATCTTTACAAGCTTGACATTGTAACAGCCTGAAGAACCATTTCACCATGCAAAGAAGTATTTAAGCATGAAATGGTTCTATATAGGACTTATGGTTCTAAATAGAACCGTTGCCCTGCCTAGAGAACCCTTGAAGAACCATATTTTTTAAGGGTGTAGAACAAAAAATAGTTTGTACGCCCCTTTGTGTTAGGGTTTCCTCAGTAGGGTGTTTTAAGCTGGTTTGCTGGGTCGAAAAAGCTGCTGCTCTGCTTGTCTTTGTGTGTTGGACTTGCACGCTGGATCTGCAGTGAAACTGAACGAGCCTCTGTCAGTGAAACCCAAGAGAAAAATCCATCGCTGGCTGCTCTGAAGGCATCGGTTTACAGGGCCAATCCATAGCTGCTCCTTAAAATAAGCTTTCTGTGGCAGGTGGGAGCCTTTCTGATGTTCTAATGTTTGGTGCACATGTAATCCAGGGGGGAGAATGATGATGCACAGAAGACAATAGACCGGTGGAGGAATTGAAGGTGGAGCAGGGAACATGCCTTTAGTGCAGAGATGCTGATGGGCATCATGTGAGAGGGGCTGGTTTTCTGATTTCTAGCCTGTTTCAAGCCCACATTGTTTTCTTGAGCTGCTTTATGGGGGATCATCTAAATCTTGATGAGTGCATCTCCATACAGGCCTGTGCAGCTTTATAAATGCATGTTAAGGGAGTCAATACGTCTGAAATGATCCTGGCCATGTATGGAACACGTACAGAGTGACTCCTTTAATGATGCAGTATATTGCTGACCTGCAAGCCATGATGGAGGAACTTTTAGCGGAAAGAGCTTAGACGATTTCTAGATGAACACAATAGATAACAGGTGTAATACGTAGATATGTAGAGCTGTATAAAACATTGGTCACTGAGCCGCATTCAACTTTTGGTGGGAAAAATCATCCATATGGTGATCAGTTCAGATGTTTCAACAAGATGGCAGAATGTTGTTTCCCCTATATCCACCAGATGGTGCCTAAAGTGGATGTAAATGTAAATTCCTTTGATTTGTAGCACAAATCTCTCGGTTAAAGCTGAACGACTGTTGTTGAGTGATTCAAATCTGGTCGGGCATCAATCACCCCCTGGTGACGGCCTATATGGAGCAGACCACATACACTGAACAGGATTCTGTCAGTTCCAAAGAACAACATTGCTTGGAGGTTTTTAATATGAAGCAAATAAATCGCAAATGTGAAGGTGAAGATACAGATTTACCTTATGTTTACATAAAAAAATAAAACATGGCTGCATACAAAAAAACAGAAAAAACACGGTAATATGTATATAAAGGAACTAAAAGCATAGAGAAATGCTGTGATGAGTATTGAAAGGCAAGTACGTTACGTCAAAAGTCAGAGAACAGCCTTCTGTTAAGTTGTTAAGCAGCAGGAAAGAAAGGAGAAAATATATATTTAACGTAAATTTCTACATAAGCTTTAACAGCTAAATATAATATTTCAAAGAAATCTGCAGGGATATTTTTCCACACCTTCAAAGTTCAGTCTTAGAAGTTGGTTTTGCATTTTCTACTTCTCAGGTATTCCAAACACATTCAGTGATGTTGAGGTCTGGACTCTGGGGTGGTCAGTCCATTGTTCAGCTTCTTTGTTTGATGTGTCCGTCTCCTTTTCTCAGTGAGGTTCTTCTTGACAGCTACACATCCTTTCTGACCCATAGCGCTGAGTCGTCTTCTCACAGTGGAAGGATGGACAGAAACACCTGTGGATGTTTTCAGATCTGAAGCAGCTTGAAGTGCTGTTTATCTGAGGGACAGTTTTGTTGGTCTTCCATGTCCTACATGGTTGTTAGGAGTCCTTTTTTTCTCTGTGTCTTTTTAATCATTTTTGAACTCTAGTTTTGAAAACTCCTGCTTTTTCACTTATTTTCCTTTGACTGTCTCCTTTTTATATAAGCGGATTATCTTATGTGTAATCTTTCTAGGAATATCGCCTCAAAAATGAATTAAGTAATGGCTGTTTTGACTAGAAATGATGTAAATGAATAAATGGAGGGTGGTCTCTGCACTGGTCTTTTGCACTGTACTGTACCTTTTAACTGAGTCCCCATCTCTTTGGCCTTAGGCCTTTTCCCAGTGCAAAAGCAGTACAGCTGTCTGAGTTCAAACAGTATTTGAACCTTTATCACAAGTATGCAGTTCTATTAAGCAATCAGTGAAGTAGAGAGTGTTAGACCTGTCATTTATCAGTATGTTTGCTGTTTACCTGTCCACGTCTTGTCATATATATCAAAAGATTAGACTCTATACAGACTAATAGACCTTACTGCTACCATATGTCCGACTTTAACGCTACTTTTGCTGTTTGTGACTTCTTATTTCACTTTTCTTATATTTGCTCCTGCAAACCCCAAAGTATAAGGATATGTCAGTTACTTTTTATTGCATCCAAATTCAATAAAAAGACCTGAAATAAAAAGATAAGTGGCAACATATTGAAGTCATCAGGCTCTTTCAGCTGGAGCATCCCGAGATGAAGGAGGTTTACAACATGTAGGCCACGGCAGGCTTTAATGCTGCATTAAGAGATTTTATTTGGTGAAGAGCCGAGGTGCCGTCGCAACTTTAAAGATACGCGCACTAATCTTCTCCCATAGGCGCGCTCCCTCCGCGCACAGCAGGGCGAATAAAGCAGGGTTGGTCAGCGGATTCCATCGATTATATAATTGCGCCGCCGCCAGCCCGACTGGCCCACATGTTCAGGTGCTGTGACGCAGGCACATCCCTTAAGCCGTCGTTGGAGCTGAGAGAAGGAGGGATTTGGGCTTTTTTCCCCCCACTTTTATCTACATTCTCATCATTCCCAATGTTTGAAAAGCCCTGTTTTGCTCAGGGTTGGTTTTTGGGGATGCTTATGTTGCCAAGTGATTTTGTCGCATAGGACTCAGATAAATGATTACTCACTGTTGGGCTAAATATAGTTATGTAACAATGGCATCTGCCCGCAACAATAACACAGAAGCACCGCCGCTCCTCCGTTTGCAGCTGAGACGCAACGCAGACGAGTCACGAACGCCATTCATCCTCAAATCACGGCTGAATACACATACGATAAGATAGTTCATTCATAATTCTTGTCATGCTGCAGCGCCTGCTACCATCTAGGGATATAAGAGTCATGCTGTTATTAGTTAATATGTCATGCAAAGGTCTTGTTTGAGTGCACAGTTGACTTGTGAGCCCAAGGACAAAAGGATTGCGATAGCTTAGGCCATTAGAGGACTTCAGTCCAACACACTGACCCTCAGACACTTAATGCTCCCCCTGGGCTCTGATTAGTTGAAACAGGGATATTTGAGTCCTAGTACACAGTTTGGGCCCATCTCTGCCTTTGGATGGTTGTGTTAATAAGATGCCTGCAACATCTAAGACCACCCTTCGTTTACTTAATGTCCAGTCAAATTCAAGTTATTCATTTTTCACCATCAGGAAATGGAGCAGGACACATACATTGAACACTTTTTGCCTTTATTACAGCTTCCATTCTTTTTTAGTTCCTTATTTTATCCTATGTATTCTGCAGGGATGTTTTTCCACACCACCAAAGTTCAGTCTCAAAAGTTGGTTTCAGTGATTCAGTGATGTTGAGGTCTGGACTCTGGGTGGTCAGTCCGTTGTTCTGAGAACACCAGCAGCTTCTTTGTTTGATTTGCAAATTGTCTGTTCTCCTTTTTCAGTAAGGGCTTCTTGATTTACCTCACATCCTTTCAGACTCCTGTTTTTTCACTTATTTCCCTTTGACTTTCCTCTCTTTTATGCAAGTGGGTTATTTTATATCTAATGTCTTCAGAAATATCTCCTGAAAAAATGAATAACTTGTACTTATAGGCTGTTTTGACTGGACATAAATAAATGAAGGACAGTTTCTGACTTCTGCATGGCAATATAAGTTAGGGTACGACAATGTAAAGGTTTTGATGTGCTACTGAAGACTAGGAACACCATGAGCACTGACTCCTATAAATACATGTGACAAAAAGGGTTCTTCAGGGGACCAAAAGTAGTTCTTCTTGTCCTGCTCCTGAAGAACCCTTTTTGGCCTTTGAACGGATGGTTCTTTAAAGAACCATTTTTGTAACTGCACATTTTTGTGAATGTGAACAATGAGCTTCATTCTCCAATATCATTCTAAGTTTTTTCTTGTGTTCTTGAGAAAAGAAGTCTATGTCAGGTTCATGGCGTGTTCCTAAACTGCAGAATTGTTCACACCTATTTGTTCTTGAGTGTGCGTAGATTCTGTTCTTAACTAAGAACAAATCCCAGAACGGTTGATGAATGAGGCCCAACCTTTTTTAAGGTTCCACATAATGTAAAGGTTCTGTACCATCTAGAGGTTTTTCCTAGGGCTACATGTCCAAGCCTAGAACCATTTAGAAACCTTTATTTTTAAAAGTGTGTCATAGTTTGATAGTACATTTAAACTCTTAAAAAAGATGGTTCTTCAAGGGTTCTTTAGCAAAGACAGTGGTTTCTATGGAACCATGAACATTCAAAGAACCATTTGCATGCTTAAATGGTTCTTTGCATGGTGAAATTGTTCCTCATATTAAGAATGTGTTGTATATGGTTCTACATAGCACCAAAAAGTGTTCTTGTATTGTTACAAGCTTGACGTCATAACAATCTTAAGGAACCCTTTTGGTGCAATATAGAACCATTTTCAAAAAGGTTCTATATAGAACATAAATTCTATATAGAATATACAACACATTCTCCAACAATCTGAAGAACCATTTCACCATGCAAAGAATCATTTAAACATACACCATTGGGCCTCATTCACCAACTATTCTTAAGTAGAAATTTCTTCTTAAACCCCACTTACACAGTTATCACGATGAATCTGACATTTACCAGTGTTTTCTTATTTGGGATTTGTCGTTAGGTAAGAACAGAATCTACACTCACTCAAGAGCACAAAAGTGCACGTCATGAACCTGACGTAGACTTTTTCTTAGGACCTTTCTTAAGAACAAATTTAAGAAAAAACTTAGGAACATATTGGAGAATGAGGCCCATTGTCTTTACTAAAGACCTGTTGGAGAACCATCTTGTTTAAGAGTGTAGAGAGCTGTAACAGAACCTCATATCTCCAAAATGACTATATAGGAGAGAGAAAAACAAACATTTTTGCATTGAGTGCATGTAACAAAATGTCATTCAAAATCCCTGCGAACCGTTTCTGTTGGCAGATCATGAAATGTTCACACAATATATAATATGGTAAGGTTAAAGGGGAATTTCACTGAATTTTTAAAATTTCTGCATAATTAAATGGTTAAAATGTAAACAGTCATTCAGAGTGTTTTGAAGTGAAATGCTCCTTTATAGAGAAACTTCCCGAATCAGAATTGTTCATAGTGGTGGTGATAGGAACCAGATGTCCCTCTTAAAGCTCTCTCACAGAAAGTTGTTACATGAAATGGTTGTGAATACACTGCATGATGTCTGACACATTGTTTTAAATACTTTGGAGACAATTTTGGCCTAAAACATATTAAAATCAACTCATGGCTAGACACATGCAAGTCCCTGTGAGGCAAAATAGTCCACAAATAAAACTGGTCAGTAAATAAAATGGCAATACTTGTGTTGTAGACATTGTGACCCCTGGTTCCTATCACCACCACTGTAAAGAAATCCAAATCTGTAAGTTGCTCCACAACAAACCATTTCACATGAAAACACTCTGGTTGACTTTGTTTACATGTTAGTGAGTGAAAAATGCAGAAATTTTGAAAAATCTGTGGAATTACTGTTTACATCTTGCTTGTTAACAACAAAGCACTCCTATGTGTCGCACAGGATGAGTATATGCCAAAGACTATACATGTAAATCATGGCTGTCTTAAAACCTCATATCTCTGAAATGGTAACTTTATAAGTGGAGCAAAAATGTTCTTAACTTTTAATCTATTTGGTAAGTGATAAAATGTGAATAGAACCTCGATATTGGTTATATTAGTGTGACAGATGCAAGGAATTGGTTTGGGTCAGTGATCGGCTCACCCACTACTCCGATTCCCACAAGCTGCTCCACTGACACAGCTTGGACATTCTTTATGCTCCAAAGACAGGTGGTCAAGTCTTAACCTGTGCCCTCCTTCCTCCCTGCTTGCCAGAACTGGTCTTTGCTGCTTGATCCCGCTGACCCTTAATCACGTCTTAGAAGGCCTCTCGGCTAAACTCCCTTTATCTGGCATTATGGTGGCGATTAGGATGTTTCAGCAGTTCATCTTAGGATAATCCCAGGCACCGCTGATAAAAACAGAACAGCAAAGTGCAAAAATGTCCTCAATGAGGTGTTTATTCCATCTGAATGTGATGATGTTTTGAGCCTTTCACACCGTCAAAGACAAAACTCTGTCAGGCGCTGTGTTCTCCGGTGTTCAGCTAATGCTTAAATCCCATCTGCTTCGGCAATCCTTGAAGACTGGATCAAAGCGGATGAAACGGATTTAGTTGAATGTGCCGTAAAGTGACGTTATTATATTGGAGTTTCTGTAATCCTGGAGAAAACGGTTAAAGGACCTCAAACTCAGCATCATTTTAATCATTTGTTTCTTGTTCCATTTTACAGTTCAGATGACTCCACATCCCAAGACCACAGAGTAAGAGAAAGTGAGTTATTTTGATATGCACAACACATCATCTAGTGTTTTTGGCCATTTACACAGATTCCATTTTGTTTAGTAGTATTTTGTAAGTAATTATAATGTTCTTGTGCATCGTATGCACTGTATGTGGGTCAGTGACATGCATTTTTGTGTACATGTCCTTCAGTCTTTATTAGATAATTTAATAAATACATGATGTATCAAAATTATTATTATAAGTGAATACATTGTTAGTGCGTCAAAATAAAATTTGTTTTGGACATTTAGGCTTCCCAAAGTCTCACAATGTCAGATGGTGCAACCATCCAACCATATACACAGATTAAGGTAACTATTAAAAATGAATTAGCTCTACAATCCTAAAACATAGTTTGGTATGATTTTATACTTGAAACATTGAAAATCATCACATGTTGCAAAACATGGCCCCTTTAACAGTGGTCAACTTGCAAAACTTTGGTCCATAAATTCTGATTCTATCAAATGTCATGCACCACAACTGACAACAGAGACTTTTATTCTAACGTGCTTCTTGCATCATTAAGAATCCAAGTGACCTTTATCACAAATATTTAAAAAGGTCATTTTAGAGTTATGGCAAAAGGAAAATCAGTGAAAATGTGTTGTTATTATCATAATAATGTTTATTTATTTAAAAAAAATCATGTATAACCTTGAGTTCAAGGACAAAAATTATATGGGTGTCCAAGTACAAAATTTAGTTTATACACATTTTCAGCAGTGGTAAATATATTTTTATTAATGCGTGGTTGTGCCACTTTACATTTTGTGGGTAGTAAACTAATGATGCTCTTTTAAAATGAATTTATTCCATTTGAAGCCATGAAACAATTTCACACTTAGGAGATTCACGCTGATAGTAAAAAAAACACCATATCCTTTTTGATAAGAACATTTTATTTGTCATTGACTCATATATGGATACACATGCATAAATCACTGTTACTATGGTCGGTACTATGTTTCTATTCTATTCTATTTAATTCTATTCTATATAATATTATAAAATATATTACATTCTACATTTTTTACTTTTTTTTCCATGGACTCAAACAATTTTTGCCTGATTTCAGAAAAAAACCTTTGATTTAACAGGCTGTTTTTGTCACTGTGTCTAAGACTGATATCTGTAAATGAGCTCTGTTCTGATTGTGACTCCTTTGTAAGTAAGATTTGGCTCGTTAAAAAAGCAGTCCCGGTTGAAAAGTACAAAGCAAACTGTTAAATTTCGACTGAAATCCTCGGGGGCTTTGGACCCCAGCCACTGTTTTCAAAAGTCTAGATCTGAGGCTGAAATGCTACATTTGTTAACCTTCTCTAGCCTAAATGAGTCTTATGTGACATCACAAACATAATGAATTGAAAACTTGCTTTTGTTCAGCTTAGTTTCCATGCATGGACTGTATGGAGTGGGCAGTGAAGGATGTGTTTTGAAACTTATGTACATTGTCAGTCAAACTCTTATTTAAAAAAGCAAGCTTTTTTTCCATGATATGGGCCTTTTAAATCATATCACCAAGACATATATGCCACTCGACGACCTTATTATTATTATTATCCCTCATATTCCGCGTCTGTAATAATCCACAGATGGAGTGGCTGGCGAGAGCCGGGGTGGCTCATATGGGGACGGCTCATTGTTCACGGCGGAGAAGCTGCTCAGACAGGCGCTGCAGGTGAGGCTCTGCCAGCGCACCAATGTGACCTTGGACTGGCACTGGAGTGCAACTTTTGCTCCAGACCAGATGAGTTTAATGCCACACAGATTGCAGCGTCTCTCTGGAAGACAGATTAGCAGAATCTAGACATTTTTAATCACAAATTCCCTGTTCTGAGCGAGTCTGAAATACTGCTCCTATAGGAAACATTATACTTTCATAGAAGCCTCTGATTAACTGGGCCATATTTATCAAACACTTCAGAGTAAGAACACTGATCTATCAGTTCATGTAATTCTATTCAGTGTAAAAGGCATAAGCTGATCCCAGATCAGCATTCTTACCCCAGGGGGGTTGATAAATTTGGTCAAATGTCATTACATGAACATTAAGGGTATGTAAACTGCACTGATGCATCAGTATGAAGGTATTGAGAATGTATGTAAGAAGTATGTGCATATTGTTTGATGAAAATAAAAGTCTTTGGCTATTTTTAAATGTAATTTTCCCCCCCAAAAAGGTTTTATTGGCTATATTCCAATACTGAGTATTTCCTACAGTCACATTTGTGGATTCAGTGTATTTTTCTAAGTAGTTCTGAAACGTAACAAATTACTGAAACGTGAAGACATTCAAGACTCCATGCTGCACTGAATCATTTCCATAATTGAATAATACTGTTACATAGTCAGAGGCTTCCAGTCCTAATGTACATGTTAAGTAGGCGAACGTGTGTGCATTCAAATCTGTTTATCTCTTTTAGCCTCATGACTGGCGGCCACAGTCTCCTCCTCGGAGCAGGCGAAAGTTGCTGCAGTCGGCAGGAATCATGCCCTACTCTCCTCTGAATGTAGCTTACAATGGCAAAACCTGCATTCTCTTTAGGGCCAGGAAGCTGGCCATCAGATACAGAAACCACACTTTAGTAGACCTGACCGAGAGGGCTTTTGGCCCTGACGCACTGGTGGACACCAAAGGATCATTCTGCAGCAAAGATAAAGCCACGTAAGTCGAATTATTATTTTTTTCAGGGTGAATCTTCCTCACATTATCAGTTCTTAACTCACCATCACAACATTTGCTTAATACTTCTAGGAAATTATATCATTCTGCCCAACAGACCATAAGCACTTTAGATTTGCATCTTCACTCATCTCTCAGATAAAGAGGCTTTAAGAAGTGGACAGTCGGGAGGCCTTTGGTGATTTCACATGGATTGACTCTTATGTGAGAATGATGCTGAGAAATTATTCAGAAATTTGTAAGGGATGAACATAAATCTCTGAAAAAAAAAATTCTAACCTGTAAATAAAGGCGGTTTATTTAAAGTTTAGTTCATACTTTATTTTGATTTCTTTTCTGACTGGAATACCAGGGAGGTTTTAATGAGTTATTTTCGACAAGTTAAAGGCTGAACCAATACCCATTATCAATATCTCAAGTCATCATCATTAATAATATTAATCACACAAGTACATGATTAATTAGTTATCTAATAAATTATATGAAGGCCTAGATTATGCTTACATTTTGTATTTAAGGTATTTTTTTCCCTTTTTTCATATTTCAGTGTCAACAAATGACAAAAACATGGAAAAAACCTAAATGTTTTTCTTTCCACAAAATGAGACTATACACATAATAATAACTGTCTGTCAAATTCAAATCATAATAAAATCTCCTCTTTTTTCTATAAATGCTGTCATCGATCACAAGTTTAGAACCTGTTTTTTACACAGAATACTTCTCTTTTTCCAAGAGTAAGAAATAATGCTTTTGTTATTACTTGTTGTGGGATTAAATTCCATTACAACTCAGGGTATAACTCTGATTATAGATATAACTGCTATAAGTGCTTGTGCTTTTTCTTTAGACTCAACCTACGTTTTGGAGATGTGGAGGACCTCAGAGGCCTGTCCATCAGGTCAGTATAGTTCTTCAGTGCTACTGTATAATTTAAAATAAAGCCATTAAGGACACGTCTTCATGCCAAGGAAACACTTGCATCTCTGCATTGTGTTTCATCAGACTGCAGATGTCCAACACTTTCTACGAGTCAGCAGGACAGAACTGGTTCACTCTGGACAGTGTTCACATCCACTACAACTGGACGCACGAGGCCACGTTCAATGCGACTGACGTTTATGCTCCGTCCACCAACTCCTATCACTGCCAACATGTCAGCAGCCTCCAGAAATACGACACGCTGCTGGTGCCCAGCTCCAACACTGACAACTCAGCAAACTGGCATATAACATTCACTGATTTCCAGGTAAGCATGCAACAGCATTCATGAACACGTATTTACTTAATATTAAATATTTGAGTATATGCTCTATTAATATTGAAGTAGTTGGTCAGGATGCAGTGTAATAATTACAGTTCACATAGAAATCTTGGTTGTTGTTTTTTTTTGAAGAGGATACCCCAGCCATGGCATGCAGGATACATGATGTAACATGCACTGCTCTACTATCTGGGCCACCCCACTAGGGACTACTCTGTTTTCCCAGGGACATCTACAAAGCATTGCTTACATTGGAAATGAGATTTAAATTGAGCTTTGGGGTTTTCTGTTGCGATATCTGTCAAATATGAAGAATTTGCTCAATAGTCAAAGCATAAATGTGTTCTTTTCTGGTTAATGTTGCCAGGTTGACTGGGCCAAAATCCATTTCAACCTAATTACATACTGTAGAGCACAACCTAAATGAGTGTGTTACTAATTTCAGTTTACAGTTCTGTTTATTTTGTGTGAATGTGAAAAGTTACAGTTTAAACACTGTTACACACTGTTAGGATCGATCAGATATAGTTTTTGTTGTGTAAACATGATTTTAATCTGATTCATAGGCTAAGCAGAACGCCACCATCAGAAACAGCTTCAGCAGAGTAGCCAGCTAGCTAGTTAGCTAAAATACTGTTGCTCTGTTTGTCTTGAGGTAACATCTTGTTGTGCTTTCTGCTTTTGCCTTAATTGTAGGGATAGTACAGTAGGAAAAATGATGATAAATCCTATAAAGTATAAATCCTATTTGGCTGTGCTACAGTATTTAATGGTGTAGGCTACAACATTAGCTTACCTAGCTAACAATGTTAAGGCGGTGAACTTTCTGCTAAGCCTGTAAGTTTGATGTTTATCTCTGAAAACCTTGATCACACAACGAAAATACGTTTAGTCTAACCTTACAGTTTTCACACGCATACAAATACTGACGATAATTTGCATTTGAGAAATGTAAAGTTGTGTTTTGTGTTGAGCTCTACAATTTCACTACAATTTTCTTCAATTTCTCTTAGCTTGCAGTGAAGGCTATGACTTTAACACAGCTAGTTAGCACCATAAACCCCTTAATTTCCCAAGTACATTACATCTTAAAGCTTACTATTCAGTAATGATATGGACAGTTCCACTAACAATTCCAATTATGTCATTATAGCTTTATAGCAGTGAAGAATAGAAGCCTGAATGGTGGGTCCTTAATATTCAAGGGGTTAAAACAGCTTAAGTCAGAGAGCTTTCAGCTTAGCCTATCAGTTTAGTTAGTCCCTAAAAACTTAGCCTATTAAGTTATCCCTAAAACCCTCGATTACACCTCTACAGAGACATTTACACCTGCTCTGCTCTACCAGTGTGACCTTTGTAAGCATGCACAATAAAAATGTATGTATTTTGACAAAACCTGAACTGTGTGCAATCCAGTTTCTCAGTGTAGGCCTGTCACAATAACCACATTTTAGCTGATGCTTAATTGCCGGATAAACAATTGTAATTAACAATTTAATTGCTAAATAATCAACTATTAAAATTCATGCCTGAAGTGGCCACATTAGCTATCTTGCTTCCTAGCTATCGATACTTAGTAGCTCGCAACTGACAAGACATTGTTCTAGTTCAAATAAACAAACAATACTCACCGCTGCCCTCTAAAGGTGTTTTAGCACCAAATCAGAAGTGAGAAGTTAGACCGTGATCAGTAAATGCATTTTCTGGTTTCCTGTGTTTATAAGAACAAGAAGAAGCACCTAGCTCCCATTCTGTTTGTTGTGAAGAAATTACATGACTGTGAAAGCAAAACATAATTGCAAAAAGCTCAAAAATGGGATTTTTGACAATGTTCTGTCCAGCCTTCAAACAGTATTATATGAAGGATGTATTTGTGTGCAAAGCATGGATATATAAATTACTAGGCTTTCTTTTCACCAAACACTGCTTTGATTTCTTTCACCAGATCCAAGCTTTCAACGTGCAGTCCAGCAAGTTTGCCTCAGCCAGCGACTGCGCCACTTTCTTCACCCCGGCCATCCTCATGGGCCTCATCACCTCCCTCATCCTGCTGCTCGTCCTGGCCTACGCCCTGCACATGGTGGTGCACCTGAAGCACATCGACCGTTACGAAGAACACAAGACCACTGTGTACTTTCCTCGCAATACGGAAGTCGAATGCACAGAGAAGAACAACCTGTAGACCTCCAGGATCCTCCTGAGGACCTCCAAGCAGAGAGAGGGACAGTTTGGCTCTGAAGTCCGTTCAGTGAAAGCCGACGGCAGGCTGGAAGCACTTCCTTCAGAGCTTTTCGGCTCTGACTGCGCTACTACACTCGCAGGATTGTGGTGGGACAGTGAGAGTCCAAAGCTGATTCCTGTGGGATTTTCAAGCTCTGCTGCATTACGGTGGATTCTGAAATACCGAGATTCATATCTGCCAGCGTTCAACAAAAAGTCTTTGATGGAAAATGCCGTTAGAGGCCCGTGAGCAGAAGAACTGCAGATGTTTTTTGAATGAAATTCAGATTAGCACAATATCCAATGTACCTTGAATTTGCATCGTCTGTCTTAGCATATAACTTTCTGGCAAGGACCAGGTTAATTTAGTTATGGACAATTTATTACACTTACAAACTGTGTATAAACCATATTATGTAATTGAGCTACTACAAATTTTAAGTCCTGACCTGTCTTTATGTGTTAGACACTGATAATATGGAAATACTATGCCTAAATGAATGAATTTCAAACATTTATTTTCTTTTTAAGAAGTATTATCTGTAAAAATAAGTCTAAAAAAGCCTACAGTACAGTGCAAATGTCAGAGACCACCCTTCATTTATTTAACTTCCAGTCAACATGTTGTCCATTTTTCAGGAGATACGTCTGAGGAGATGTAAGATAATCTAATGAGAACGTCAAAGGAAAATAAGTCAAAAACTAGAGTTCAAAACATAATTAAAAGATATAGAAGAAATTAGACTCCTAACAACCATGCAAGACGTGGTAGACCACCAAAACTATCCCCAACAGATAAACAGCACT
Organism: Colossoma macropomum; assembly: GCF_904425465.1. Taxonomy (NCBI): domain Eukaryota; kingdom Metazoa; phylum Chordata; class Actinopteri; order Characiformes; family Serrasalmidae; genus Colossoma; species Colossoma macropomum. Next base: position 7,354,912 of record NW_023494810.1, on the reverse strand, counting down.
TTCCTCTATGAAAGAGAGGAGAAAATCAAGCTCCACTCTTACTTCAGAGCTGAAACAATCCAAAGGTGTTTCTGTCCATCCTTCCACTGTGAGAAGACAACTCAGCGCTTTGAGTCTGAAAGGACGTGTAGCTGTCAAGAATCCCTTTCTGAGAAAAGAAAATAGACAACATTTTGCAAATTAAACAAAGAACAATAGAGTGACCACCCCAGAGTCCAGACCTCAACATCACTGAACGTGTTTGGAATAATTTGGATTGTGAGAAGCAAAAAGTGCAACCAACTTCTAAGACTGAACTTTGGAGGTTGTGAAAAAATATATTTTCTTCCAAAAAACTGAAAGCAAATCTCCTGAAAAGAACGATATTATGTTTAGTTGTTGAGGCTTGTGTAGATTTTTTTCAGTTAAATAGTTAAATATGTTTCGTACTGTTATGACTATATTAAAGAAATAATAATAGGTGGTCTCTAACGTTTGTACAGTACCATATATATCAGTGATGTACACTAAGAATGGTTTCTATGCAGTATGTAACGAAACCCAAAGTGTCACCAAATACCAAATCTCCCCCTCGAGGATTTGCAGAGGATGAATTAGGCTGTTCTATTCTTTACTGGGAGACGTGTTTTTGAATAGTTGTGTTAATGCATTTCTGTGTAAACTGTATGTTTACTCCGGTTTTGTAATTTCTTATTTTTTTAATTGTGTATGCTTTTAAGCTGAGCCTTTGACAGTGAGGGTGGATATCGACCTCTTACTAACCAGTTGGATTTTATCTACAACCAATGAAGCACAAAGGAAGCAACAACAAGTTGTAACATACAGCATGCCAGTGGCTACAACCATTTCAATACCACAGTCTGGTGGTTGGCATTGTATAATCTATACTGATAATAATCATTATATTCTAAATGAGGGGGAAAAATATACTTTTTTCATTTACACATGTATGAAATGGGCGATCGTGTGTTGATGTTAAATTCTTCTTGTCCTCTCTGTTTCTGTTGAGTTCAATAAAACCAGCAGCACATTCAGGAGAGCTGTCAGTCCTGCTTGAATATTATTGAGATTATTTGTTTGTTGTATCTGTGTATTGAATGTTTAGTGTGGGAAACTGTTAAAAGTGATACTTTTGGCCAAATATATCAACCCGAATACAACAGAATCACAGCCTAAACAGATCTCATCTTTGGCTGGGCAAAGATTTAAGTTCATATCTGAGATTTTGAAGTTTCTCCATATGTTCTCTAAACATGCCTGAGCACAAATCAAAAGAAAATGTAAATTTAATCAAACCATATAGCTAAAAAGTGAATTTTTATAATTCGCCTTTTTTTAAGGAATGAGTTTGAAGTAGTATGTATACATTCCCAGTCCATACAATCCATATATGGAATTATACTACAAAAACAGCCTATTTTGATTGTATTGTTTTTGTGATGTCACAGAAACCAACACATTTACATACATCCACTTATACAGCAGACTGGCTTCACACATTCATGCCTTAATTTATCATGTTAAATCTAGGCGTGCTATTGAACAAATCCCGATTTTAGTTTGAACACAATTATGTAAACCAAACCAAACATTCAAATGGGTCCTGTTAGGACCAGTTTGTCCAATGGATAGAAAATTTCCATCATTTCATACCAATCAGAACACGTTCTGGAGCATTTCCGTTCATCATCATACTCAGTTTAGCTCTTGGGCATGAATGGGTTAATGGCCTCGACCACCGCAACACGAAATCCCAACGGCCACCTAGCGGCGAGGCCGTGTATGTGCAACTTCGGCATATTCAAATCAACGTGTAAAACAAACCAACAAAAACAAACAAACAAACAAAAAAAATAAATAAACAATGCTGAAGCAGACTGTTAAAACTCAAAAGAAACACTGGTGTGTCTGCTACAAAAAAAAACTGAGGCATTAATATTTTGTAAGACCATAGAATCTGTGGATTCTTACTGTTCAATGCATTTACGCAACTGAACTAGGCGGTATCCCAAATCTCTCCCTGTTGAACTTTTTAGTGCACTTATATATGTGTACTCGTAGTGTGCGATCAGAGCCATTTAGAGCGAGCCTGGTCACTTCCTATTCCTCCCATTATACCAAAAACTTTACTGTAAAACGCCAGACGGCGCCAGAGTCACTAATAAATGGAGTGAATGAAGCCAAATATATATGATAAACAAAAATGTAAATTAATTTTAATGTCTTTTACGTTGGAATTTGTTTCATTTTGTAAATTAGAGAAGTCTATTAAATGAACAAATCCATAAAAACTTACCAGTTATTCTTCTGTTCTTTTTCTACAGCAAACATCAGGATGTAGGATGTAGCACTGCTGCTAAGTGGTGGCTGTTTCACGCATTGCTGGCATTAATGTACATTAGAAACAGTTATAAAGTCCTTTAAAAAACACCACAGCAGTTCTGTCCTGAAAAATCAAGAGTATTTGTTTGCATAAGAAGTATTAACTACTGACAAATTGCAATTTTTCACAAAAGCTCCACAGAAGCCAGTCATTTTATGATAAGTCATTCACACCCCGGACACCACCTGTTCCAGCTCCTTCCCTCAGGGCCATCGCTTCAGCCAGATGAGGGTCAGGACATCCAGGCTACAGAGGAGCTTCTTCCCACAAGCCATCACTCTCTTAAACAGTTAATTATTACACAAACAATATTCCAGCTTTAAAACTGCACTTCTAAATATACTGGTATATAGTATCACACTCAACCCCATCCTCTGAAACCACCGTCTCAGACCAGTGTTTATTCTAGCAGCTTACTTACCTGCCTTATTACCCCACTTATCTGACTGTCACCTCTCTGATCCCTTTCTCTGCCACTATACACCCTTTACCTGCTGCTGCACTCAGCACTTTAACTTTAGACCCATACTTTGCACAATGTAAAGGTTACAGGTATAACTGTGTGTGTGTGTGTTGTGTGTGTGTGTGTGTGTGTGAGTGAGAGAGAGAGAGAGAGAGAGAGAGAGAGAGAGAGAGAGAGAGAGAGAGAGAGAGAGTGATGGTAGGAATGCATGTTTTATTTTATTTTTTGTATTTTATTTTAGATTTATTATTTTATTTTATTCATTACATGTAAATGTCTGTCTGATACTGTGCACTGTGAGTTCCTGTAACCAAAACAAAATTCCTTGTATGTGTAAGCAAACCTGGCCAGTAAAGCTTGATTCTGATTCTGATATTAGACCAGAGCCGGTTTAAGGGGAGCTTGGCCGCCTCCCGTTTCTCCCTTTATGTCAAATCAGGACTGCAGAACGCCAGAGGGCGCCCGAGAGCAAGTCTTACATAAATGAGGGAGAATGAATAAAAACGGTTAAAAACGAAAAGTTAAAACAGCTTCTAACCGCTTAACCAGGACTTTCCTTTAATTTTATGAAGTATAAGGATGCAGTTCACTAAAAAGTAAAGAAAACTTACCTGAGTTTTAGGCGGAAAGGGCGTTAACGTTACTGCTACCGAGTGCTGATTGGTTGGCAGTACTGCTACTGCGTGCTGATTGGTTGGCGACCTGATCAGCTCCTTTTTTTTATTTTTTTATATTAAAGAATTCGTATAATAACATGCCTTACAACACACGTTAAATAAATCATAATCAACATATAATTAATAAATCAACATTTAATAATAAAAAGTACTTTCTTGTGTTTTATATTTTTCACAGAAGTGCCATATTCCTTAAGCTCACGGAGGAAACGTGTAAAGTTTGGCTTAAGCTGATCAGCTCGTTGCCTGCCTGAAGCGACTCGCACTGACGTCATGAACGTACACAAAGTCCTCTAACTGGAGTTTAAAAGTGTTTTATCTGTTCTGTCTTCAGGGAATGAACACACTCTTCTATATAAAAATGTTTTTACAAATTTACAAACTACGATTTTCCTCAAATGCTCCATATTAATCGATTCATTCTGGATTCGCTCGGGAGCGCCCTCTAGTGTTCAACATAACAGGAAGACTGAGTGTCACTAGGGATTCTCTGTACTATGTAGGGAGCAGGACGCTATTTGAGACTGAGCCCAACGCTGAAAGCGGAAGCTTCCGGTAGCATGTTAGCCATAAGTCAGCTTTTTCTTTCATGGCTTAACTTGTCAAACCCTCATGTTCAGACGCGCCTTCCTCTCTGGCCTGTTTTATCGACGTGGTTTGCCGTTAGTGGACAATAACGCTGCTGTTCGGCGCTTTTATAGGAGGATGGAGCGCGCAGTTGTGCGGTGTGTGCCCTGGGAGTCCAAGCTCACTATTTCTTTCACCCTCGATGGCAGCCACAAACACATGCTGAGGGACCAGACAGAGGAGCTGGGTAAGGTGCTCGCTCGGATATCCAACAGTATTATCAAGGCGCGGGGAAAGGGGAAGAAGGCGAAGGCGAGCAAAGCCGGCGAGGCTGCCGCGGACGTGTCCGAGGAGCCGGTGGTTCGGCTTTATTTCAACGGAGACTTCGTGTCTGAAGACTCCCTGAACTCTGACGCATGGCAGGACGGGGCAGAGCTGCAGGTCGGAGAAACCAGGTACAAAATTGAACGGAATCCTCCCACTTTCACCACAGCCGAGCTGCCTGCGTCCCTCCTGGCTGGCTTTCCAGTTTGCCCCAAGCTGGAGGTGGAATTCGGGGATCTGAAGGACTCCACGTTTACGTGGTATAAAGAAAGCTCTCCTAATGCGCATGCGCCTGGTCAGGATGGCTGCTGGGTGGAAGCTGGCAATGAGCGGGTCTTCATTCCATCCAATCTGGACATTGGCTTGAGGCTGAAGTTGAAGTGCACTCCTGGAAATGAGTCCAGATATGGAGTGGCCAAAGAGCTGGTGTCTCCAGGCACTGTGGAGGCAGGACCAGGGGTCTGCACCTTTGACAACAGACACATGTACACAAAGAAGGTCACAGATGCCTCCACGGTCAGAGTTGTGTCCTACAACATCCTAGCTGACATCTACGCTCAGACCGAGCTTTCCAAAACGGTCTTGTACCCGTACTGTGCTCCGTACGCACTGGAGCTAGACTACCGCCAAAGCCTGATCAAGAAGGAGCTTTCTGGATACAATGCTGACATCATCTGCCTTCAGGAGGTGGACAAGGGAGCTTTCAGCGACAGCCTGTCACCTGCGCTTGATGCTTTTGGCATGGACGGTGTCTTCAGGATAAAGGAGAAGCAGCACGAGGGGCTGGCTACCTTTTACAGGAGGTCCAAGTTCAAGTTAATAGGCCAGCATGACATAATGTTAAGCGAGGCCTTAATGAAGGACGCTGTCCATAGCATGTTGCTTGAGAAAGTGTCCAGCAACCCCACTTTGAAAGAGAAAGTGGTGCAAAGATCAACGACTTTGCAGGTATTAAGATGTGCCACCTGGATCCAGAAGACGGCCATGATTACAGGGGGATTCGACACATTTTTCAAATGTTCTGCATAATTTAGTCGTTGAGATGTGAACCAAGTCCTTCAAAGTGGTTTGATGGGAAATGATTCATCGCAGAGAAGCTCACCAATTCAGATTTTTTATAGTGGTCGTGATGGGAATCAGGGGTCTTGATACAACACAAACATAGCCATTTTATTATCCAAAACAACCAGTAAACCTACAGGCATATTCTGTGTTTTATGTTTAATACTGATGATTGTAAAATAGTCATAAACCTGAAGAAAGACTATTTTGCCTTATGAGGCTGTGCAGGTACCCCTCTGTCATGAATGGCTTACAATAAATGGATTAAAATACAGTTAAAGCCAAAACATGATCAAAAAAAACTATCATAAAATAAGCTGTCAGACATCAGGCAGCATATATTTGACCATTTCATGTAACAAATTCATGCGATAGAGTTTTCAGAGGCGTTAAATCTTCACGTCTGGTTCCTGTCACCAAAATAGTGGTAAATCTCTAAAAATGAGTTTTTTTTGGGGACTGTTCTGTCCCACAGTGCCTTGCATGTATATTTCAACCATAAATACATTCAAGACATACGCTTTAGGCTAAAATTAGCTTAGAGGCAGATGTCTGGTTCCTATAGCCAACACAACCTACTGTACACATAATGACTTTGTTTACATCTTAAACCCCTTTTTATGCAGAAATGATAAACAATCTGTAATTCCCCATTAAGAGTTTAAAGGAATAGTTTGCCAAAGAATCAGATTTACACAGTTTTATTCCTACCCCAAATGTAGTCGGTCAGCCTGAAGTTTGCTTGAGGCTTATAGGTAACAGTTGTACACATTGTTACACTGCACACCTAAATCATCATACGCCTGCCTTAAACCGTTTTAAAAATGATGCATTCTTAAATAGAGCTTATGAAAATTCAGGCTTCACAGTGACTGTTATTGTTTTTCAGCTGTGCAACACAGTTTTGTCCACTTCTGTAGATAAAAGTGTGTTAAGGAATCACATAGGCAAGTCTGTAAGAGATCAACAACACTGAGGCAGGTGTCTGATGGTTTAGGCGTGCAGTTTATACAAGGGTTTTTATTGAGTTATAAGCTTCCAATACTTGTTAGCTACATTAGCCCTGTATCTTCTTCAGCACAAAGCTGAAAAAGCAAACTTCAGACAAGAAAAGTGTCTTTGCTGATTGGCTACATTTGAGGGCATACATTTTATTTATAAAAACTATACCTTTAAAGTTCATGGTGTTCTGACACACCTAATTCAAGTCATGAAGGACCCGATGAGTTGAATGATGTGTGTTAAATCAACACTCTTATCTAACCTCAGTTAATTATAGTATATTTGAATGCTGAGTTCACCGCGACCCAGAAGGATAAGCGGTTTGGATGATGGATGGATGGATGAATGCTGAGTAGAATCCGGTGTGAAATGCTTCAGGAAACACAAATGCTCTTTTATTTCTTTTTCGTAAGGTTACTGTGCTGCAGTCATTAAGTGATCCATCGAAGACAGTGTGTGTTGGGAATACGCATCTCTACTGGCACCCTAAAGGTAATGAACTTTGTTTCAGTGGTCATTAGTTAGTTGTAAGTAGGGCATAATTGCTAGGTGCAGTGGGGGCCGTCGCACTGAGGCCCAATGGCAAAGGAATACATCAAATTATCAATTTGAATTGTACTTCATCAGAATATCTCTGCTGCACAGTAAGGGCTCTCTGGAATCCATATACCCTTATTTGTCCGGTGGCATGACGGGCAGCTAATATAAATACAACGATCAGTGTGTCCACTAACTGTCCACTCTCCTACCTTGTCAGTCCACCTTGTAGATGTAAAGGCAGAGACGACAGCTCGTCTGCTGCTGCACAGTTTCCTCTAGTCCTTCATCTGTGGTCACAGGACGCTGCCCACAGGACGCTGTTGGTTGGAAATTTTTGGTTGGTGGACTATTCTCAGTCCAGCAGTGACACTGAGATGTTTAAAAACTCCAGCAGCACTTCTGTGTCTGATCCACTCAGACCAGCGCAACACACACTGACACACCACCACCACGTCAGTGTTACTGCAGTGCTGAGAGTGATCCACCACCCAAATAGTACCTGCTGTGTGAGGGTCCATGGGGGTCCTGACCACTGAAGAACAGGGTAAAAGGGGGCTAACAAAGTATGCAGAGAAACAGATGGACTACAGTCTGTAATTGTAGAACTACAAAGTGCTCCTATATAGTAAGCGGAGCTGATAAAATGGACAATGAGTGTAGAAACAAGGAGGGGGTCATAATGTTATGCCTGATCGGTGTATGATGGATAATTACTGTTATTCAAATAGGTAGACTAACAAATGTTTAGGTTAATGTTGGATTCTGGTGGGAATACGTTGAGGGCATCAGTGTTTGAGACAAAATACAAGTAAACAGGTAAATTATGCTGTCATTTTTGTACATATTAAAGGTAAATTTTGTATGGTGGGGCTCATAAGATCCCTAAGATCCCCATATTTAACCACACAACGATTTGATTCAATGACAGGACTTAAGACACGATTTCGTCTATAATGAAATCTCACATTCCTCCTGTATTTGATCATTTTGCTGTGATTCATGCTTATTTTTAAAAATACATTAAATACACTAATGTGACTGGAGAATCTGTTTACACAGTAATGCCATATAGACAGTAAAACAATACAGCAATGTTTTGGGCGAACAAGTACACTTAGCTGAATAATATAATAATTATTACATTTTAAATTGCAGTAAATTTGAACACCCCTAGTAATTAAGATGTCCAGAGGATACACTGTTTACAAGCTCTTCTCTTTTTTTGTCTTAAGGTGGAAATGTCAGGTTAATACAGATGGCTGTGGCCCTTAAGCACCTGAAGCAAGTCTCAGAAGAACACCCTGGGACACTGCTGTTCTGTGGTGACTTCAACAGCACGCCCTCTTCAGGACTTTTCCAACTACTCAGTCAAGGTTCCTTACCAGAGGACCACAGTGACTGGGCATCTAATGGGCCTGAAGAGCTCATCCAGATGGAGCTTCTCAGCCCCTTTCAGTTGACTAGTGCATGTGGCGAACCAGCCTACACTAACTACGTTGGAGGCTTTCATGGCTGTCTGGACTACATTTTCATGGAGCCTGAGGCTTTGCAGGTGGAGCAGGTTATTCCCCTGCCTAGCCATCAAGAGGTCACCACCTACCAGGCACTACCAAGCGTCTCTCACCCATCTGACCACATAGCTTTAGTCTGTGACCTCAATTGGAAATGAGGTTGCATTGCAATCTTGGCTTTGGTTTTGCTGATGAAGATATGTAGGTCGAGCTTTGATGTGGAGCTCACATTTTCAACAGTAACGTGTTCACTTTAGATGTGACGAATGATGAAGTGGCTGCTTGGGTAATTGTGTTAGTTGGGGGTTACGTAGGCACTGATTTGTACTAACGACATATCAGTAGTTTAAATTCTCAATACATCTGCTATTGCCAGTGCATAAATTGAATCAACATTAATTCAGATCCTGAATGCTCTGAAATCTTATACTGACAGCGTGCCACTCAATCAGCAATGCAGTCACTAAAACTGGCATATCTTCATTAAACAGTATTTAAACGTTTAGTTTTTGCATTTCATGTTTGCACTACAACAATGGTCACCAACCGTGGTCCTGGAGATCTCCCTTCCTGCAGAGTCTAGTCCCAGCCCCAATCTGCCACACCTGCTCCAGCAAATTAACTTCTTCAGAAGTCTTTGATTGGCTGGATCAGATGCATTACTGGTAGGTGGGAAGGTGCAGCATGTTAGACACAGGTTGGAACTAAACTCTCCAGGAGGAGGGTTGGTGACCACTGCACTAAAGCCTCTGCTCATGAAGAATATTACTTCAGAATGAGGGGTGGTTCTTGTTTGTTTTGATAAAGGCAAAAATATCAAACTTTTGGTCTCAATCATTACTTGTTCAAAGACGTTCCAAAATATAAAGCAAAATACAACACATCACAATAGTAACATTTTTTATTTCAATTTTTATTAGAAATTATACATGGGCTGATGAAAAGCAAATGTTCATATGTAGGATTGCAAATGCCTGCTCAGACTGACCGCTTAGGTATCAAGGTGCTGTTGTCAGCATCCAATAACATTGGAATTGGGCCGACTTCAAATAAGGTACATTTTACTACGAATTAAAACCCATAACTGACTTACATTCGCGCAGCAGGAAAAAGCATACTTTAAGGCAATTGTTGTAAATACAGATAAAGGCTGTTTATTTACAAAGATGGGCAAACTTGGTCAAGTAAAAAGAATGATTCACCAAAAAACATCACCCTTTATACATACAGTCAGCTAAGACATGTTTGGTGCCAGAGTTTGCTTTATTAGATTTGCACTGTAACTATGAGGCTAACATTGCTAAAAAAGTAATGGAAGTCTATGTAAACTCATACTGTGTTAGCTCCACTGTAAAATGGAATAAACTTTAAACACCAAACATGTATTGGTTGATTGACTAAATGTAGGCTAAGGGAGAAATTGTGTTGATTTAATTTTTCAGTGAACTATTTCTTTTAAAAATGCTAGTAAGCTGCATTAAGGCTCAGTTAAGACAGGCTATCAATTCTTACTATTCGCCAATCTGATCTGTTCTGAAAATCCAACTAGAGCCTTTCCCAATGCCACTGTAATACATCAAATTACCTTTCAATTTTGCTACAAAGACTCGCTCTACCATCTGTGATCATTACACAACAGTGGTTTTAAAGAACCCAGGGACAGTGTGGCTAGGACCACAATAGCACACATCTGTTCAGGTTAAAATCAAATGTCATCTGAGCAATCCTGCTGTCTGTCTAAGCTGAGCCGAAAAAGTTTTATGCTCCCAAAACCGTAACGCCTACTGTGCTACAAGACTGTGTCTAAATTCCTTTAACGGAAATGGTCCAGATTAAAAGCCATGCAAATGTAATATTAAGACTACATAAAATAATAAACTGAGTAACAAAGCCAGGGCAGAAGTGTGTTTGTTTAAATATAAATATGATCCCATCTTTGACAAAATGCAAGAACCTAACAAGCTGAGAACCCATCACTTTGTGTGTACCTCTGCCCTTTAGCTGTTGCCTCCTTACGATGAGCTAACTTACAAGCTTTCGAATCGTTAGTCCAGATTAAACTACAACAGGCACACAGTTACATACGCCTGGTAGAAATGATCGAGGAAGTTCAAGTTCGGTCAACCCAATGCAGAAAAGCACTGTCAAAATTGCCTCAGTGGTGAATTTGGTAACCAGGTATACTCCAATATGTCCCATGTGTCTGTCAGTTCTGTTGGTCATGTCCTTGATTAAAATACACCTCTTGGTCATCCAATCGTTGCTGTTTAGCGTTTGGACAGCTGCTCAGAAAGCCAATCCAATCCTTCATACAAACCTGTTCCCTGAGTGGCGCAGGTTGCTTGAACGTACCACTGTTGAAGCAAAACAGAGAAATTCAACATTATGATTAAGTATATTCCAGAACGTTTAATTATTTGTCCAGACGACATATGGACTATGTTTCATACAGGGAAGACTCCATACTTAAATGTGGATCCATAACCTTTAATCTGTAGTTTAATTAAAGCTTTAGTGGTTCTGACATTTAAAACTAAGCTACAAAATAAAAATACAATGCAGTAGGTAAAACTAAAAGGCTTCTAAATACAAAACAAATAATAATAATAATACATTCTTGAAGATTTCCTACACATAAAGACGGTTCTTCTAGGGTTCCTCAGTAAAGAAATGGTTCCATAAAGAACCATGAACACGCAAAGAACCCTTTAGATTAGAGAATGTGCTTTATATGGTTCTATGTAAAAGCTTTTTGAAAAGGGTTCTGTAGCACTTAAAAGGGTTCTTCTATTGTTACAAGCTTGACACTGCTAACAATAGAAGAACCCTTTTGGGTGCTATATAAAACCATATAAAACACATTCTCTATCTGAAGAACCATTTCACAATGCAAAGAACCGTTTTTTTGTGTTCATGGTTCTATAAAGAACCCTAGAACCATCTTTATTAACCCTTGAACCATCTTTATTAAGCGTGTAGGCATACTTACAGTTCTGCTCCTAAGTGCCTGCAGACCAAGTTTGTCTGTCATCTCACTGATGGGCATGGCATTGGGCAGGTCTTGTTTGTTTGCAAATACGAGTAGAACCGCATCTCTGAGCTCGTCCTCCTGAAGCTGTTCAAAGACATAAAAATGAAATGAGATATTCAACAAACACCTTTGAAAAATTGTTTCATATGGAACAACTTTCATATTTAGGGAGTCCTTTATACGTTGTTCAAATCCATTTCATATTTTCAGGTTTTGAGGAACAGTGACATGAACTTTTCATGGAAAATAATGCACTCTCCTGCAGAGTTATAGCCCCCGTTCGTCAACTCACTAGAGGTTTCTTACGTACAAGTTACAGTTGTGGCATAATTTTTTGTTTTTCCACTTTTTATGATGTGATCACAACGTCCAAATATACCCAAACACCCTTCTAATTAGTGAATTAAGCTACCTTCTGGTGCACCCACTGCTGACACGGGCACAGTGTGCACATACATCTTATATACTCTCCACTGAAATGCAGTGCCAGTAGAATGGCACGCTCTGGAGCAGTCACACATGAGCGTAAGGTCACCATGTTCAATGCCAAGCATATTGACTAAAGTGGTATAAAGCCCCCCAGCACTGGGCTGTGGAGGAGCAGAACTGGGATCTCTGGAGCAAATCAGCAAGACCCAAAACATCTGGGATGAGCTGGAATGAAGTTTGTGATCCAGAATTAATCATCCAACATCAGTACCTGACCTCATTAAACCTCTTGTAGCTGAATGCAATCAAACCCTCACAGCAATGTTGGAACATTTAGTGCAAAGCCTTTAGAGAAGAGGCAGCAAAGGTAAACAAAATCCCCATTAATACTTGACTTCAAAAGAAACGTTGGATTAGAAGGTGTCTACAAACCTTTGGACATATCAGGTCAGTTTCCTAGATAGAGATTAAGCCTAGTCTTGGACTACAAGGCATTCTGCATAGAGATTTTCCATTGATAGGAAAATGTAGTCCAGTATATTATATTATTTCTATCTAGGAAATCAATAGTGTATCCAGGAATTAAAATCTGACGTCACAGGAGATGCATACACTTGGTAGATGATACATTAAGAGTGTCATATTTTGCTGTGTAAAATGTAAATATAAGCCGTCGTCTGCTTGGATGCATTTTAGTATTCCATTAAACTACTTTCTAATACTACCATAATACTACCACTTGTTTGTTGTCTCTACCTAGTAATAAATACAGAGGCCTCAGCAGCCTCTCTTTTACATTCTAGCACGTAACGGAAAGTTATTATACATGTGGTGGGTAAAGAAACAGTGATGCCCAACAACAAAGTGATGTGTGGGCATGTCTCACTAACCATCTTCTGCAGCTCCTCAGCAGCTTCCTGTGCACGCTCGCGATCGTTGCTGTCTACAACAAAGATGAGACCCTGCAACAGCCACACATACAATGGTGAGTGCCAAACCACAAGCAAGAAAATGTACGTGTGGCACGAAACCTCCACTGTTACACATGAAAGGTCCACTGTAAAATAATAAATAACTTCAATAAATAACAAAAATAATAATAATAACAAAAATAATCTAATATTCTTTAACAGCCCACACTGCACAAGACTTTTCAGCACATTACATTAAAGCATTACAATGGATGAAAATGTTAAGAATGTGAAAACACAACGTTGGTTCTTTTACGGTGTCACAAACAGGGTTGAATTGCCCAGGCGCTGTTTCAAGGTTGCACCAGCTATATGTTAAGCTAATAAAAATAAGCTAGTCATAATGTAAGTGTTTACATTACAGTTTAGATTTATGCATCACAAGTAGATCTTAGTAGTTACTACCTGCCGGTGTAGGTGCTGATGAAACCAGCATAAACCACACCGAGCACAAAGGCAAAAATATGACCCGACTAGAAAACAGGAAAACAGCCCTGAATGCTGCATACTTTGGTTTAACTTTCAGTTCAAAACATGAAGTTCAGTGAGACGGCTACACCCAGCTTTCACATGGTAGACACTGAAACTTTCATACTGATGCTGCCTTTGTGTTGGTTAGTCAGGAACCATTGTATAAAACCCATACAGACTTACTGAAGCTTTTATGTGCAAATTTAATCACAAACTTAGTACAACAGGAGCAGTCCAGGCCAGTTAAGTCAAGAGTGCTGAGTGTAATTTACTATTTCAGTCTCACCCTCTCATCCTGGCCTAAATACCCACATGCTGACATACTGATAAGGGCCAGACAGTGCCCTGGCACAGATACCATCTTTAAAACCTTATCTATACTATAATTCTTATGCATCATTTCCCTAACATTCTGCGTAGCCAAAGCGGCATGAATCTCTAAGTCAGTTCCTGACGGTTTCCCCCCCCAACATCCTAATACATGGCGTCAAAGATAAGAAGCACATTATAGTAGCACCCAGAGCTGTCCTCCTATATCACAATCATAAAGTGCACAGTATGTGGGCATCTGGCCAAAACAACATACATTTGGCTGCCTCCCACAGCTGTTTTTGCAGCATGTTAGCAAAGGCTCGGTGACCAAACTGAATCAGAGATGGAAGAATGGGTAGATACGCGGACAGCAGGGGCAGACAGAGAGGGTTTTCAGCATTTAGTTCTACTTTTACTAAAGTTACACCAACTGTACACTATTTTTGAATGTTACCTAGATAGAAACCTTATTTCCAGAGACTATCTACTTTTTATTTATTTACAACCCCTCTTTAAAACAACTGTAAGCCCCTAGTAAATGCAATACTTTGTAGTCAGCTGTCCTGGGAATAATGAGTAAAGTCCACTAACCAAATTTAAAAACTAAAAACAAACCTCTTGGAACTAGAAACAATGCTATTTTATGGATATTATTTGACTAATATAATTATTATGCATCAAATTATGTTGCTAATTACATTGCAAAAGCAGTATCACAAAATACTAATATAGGCTACTTTAGCTATTCTACTGTACCACGGTAAATAATTACCTGCGTATTCTGGAAGTAGTGCCTCCAAAGAGGCCTGATCTTATCCTGGCCACCCACGTCCCAAACGGTGAAGCAAATGTTCTTGTACTCGACAGTCTCAACGTTGAAGCCTGCAGAACACACATAAGCACGCATTCGATATGTTTTACAAGGATCCTCCAAACTGTAAAGTAACCCATTTAACACCAATCAGGATGGGCCGCTGCTGAAACTGCATCACAGCCAGCTCAGGATTAGCTCTGTGTTTGCTGACGGAGAACATGGTAAACATATACACTGTATGTTTTAGCAGAGGCATCGGTGTGGCAGTACTACTAACTGGTCTGCATGCTTTGCTGATTCCTGATTGAGTGTTTAAAAGCTGGTTTTATACATGATATAATAGATTTATCATTAACCTTCTCTAAAGTCTGTTGTACTCACAACTATACTTAGTCATTTAGAGCTGCAAATGAGTATAATCAAGGGCATTAGGTAGGTAAATACAGGCACAGTCTATACAAACCTATGGTTGGAATTGTTGTGACTATTTCTCCAAGTTTAAGTTTGTACAAGATTGTAGTTTTCCCAGCAGCATCAAGACCAACTGCAAGAAAAGAGAAAGACAATATGTTACCCTACAGCAAAGAATATCGTCTTAGACACAAAAGGAAAACACTCAAAATCTGAAGATGTCTAAAGAGTCTGATGCCTCTGAAAGCTCCCTCACAGAAATGCATGCATGTGTGGGTGTAATATATATATATATATACGCATAAATATATATATACGCATAAATATATACACACGCACACATGGCATGCATGCATTTCTGTGAGGGAGCAATGATGAAGGGATGAAATGGTTAGATATATATGCTCTCTGATGTTTTATGGCAGTTTTGTGGTCAATTTGGCCTAAAACGTGGACAGATACATGCAGGGTGTTGTAAGGCAAAATAATCCCCAAAGAAAACTTTTTTTTTCCAGATTTATGACTATTTTTCACTTTCACTACTACATATAAAAAAACTCACAAGACGCCTGTAGGTTCACTGGTGGTTTTGTATAGTAAATAAAATGACTATATATTTGTGTTGAACCACTTCACATCAAACCACTCTGCTTACATCTCAAGCACTGAATTATTCAGAAATTTTGGAAAAATGGTGGAATTCCCCTTTAAGTTTACCTGGCAATGAACGTCATGACATAATACTGAAAACAGCTCACTGGATATCTTAGTGAGTAAATATCCTAACAAAAAGCATATCCATGAAACTGTTATTGTAAGACAGTTAACTTTATTCAGCTAAAGACTCGGTGAAAACGGTAACACTAGCTAGCTCGCTAGTCGGCTAACTACCTGCAAGAAACTTGCTTCCAAACGCTGAGCTGAGTTTCCAACTCACCCATAAGAATTCTCATCTGCTTCTTGCCGAAAAGACGAGAAAAGACGCTTGAAATGGTCAGCCCCATTTTATCTCACGGCCAACGTGGCAAAGCAGTTGAACCAGCTGAAGTTACTAAGCTAAGTGTAGGAGAGAGTCGCGTTTCTCAGCAGGGTCGTTAGGCGGCTAACAGGCTAGCTCAGCTGGGTCGTTAGCGAAAACACCATCAGCGACCGGAGAAGCTGTTTAGCTGAACCGGGAGAGCGGAGAGGAGAACTGCGCGGTTCTCTGCATTCACACTGGAAGGCTAGACGCTTTTCTTCTTTGCGGAGAAATAAACGCTGATCCAGAGCAGTCCGAGCAGCGGCGGCGGCGGCAGCAGCAGCTTTGTTTCTCCGTTTCTTCTCCACGTCACACATTTACTTTGCAGCCCGGGTGACGTCACCAGTGCCACATCACAAGAAAGCACCGAGCGCGTTTGTGCTGAAGGCAGTTTTGAGAGCATCCTGTTCAGCAGGGACGGAGATGGGCGCAATGCGTTAAAGTCAACCTGAAATCAAAACTGACCCTTGTTAGTTCATGCCCCTGGTAATATTAAAAGGGAATTTCTCCGAATTTTCGAAATTCTGTGTAATTCACTCACTGAGATGTAAACAAAGTCATTCCTAGTGGTTTGGCATGGAATGGTTCACTATAGAGAAACTTGTCAGTTTAGATTTCTTTACAGTGGTGGTGATAGGATCCAGGGGTCACAATGTATACAGGTGTACCTACACGTGTTCTTATTTTATATATATGTTGTTGATAATGGTAAAATAGTACGGAGCCCTGATGATGACATCCTGTATAAATAAAAAATAATACGTGGCCACGAGATCCTAATGCGTGGCCATGACTTAGTAAGGCGTGGGAACGAGATCACAGCTTACTAAGTCAATGCCACGCATTAGGATCTCATTCCCACGCTCTAAGTCTTCATCAGGAGCTACTTTGCCTTACAAAGCCCTGTATGTGTCCCTCTGATGTAAATAGGTTTGAAAGAGAAACCTTATTGCTAACCTTTTGCAGCACATTCATAACTGTATAATGGCATAACTTTCTGTGAGGGAGCTTCTAGAAGCATTAGACTCTGGTTCCTATCACCACCACTGTGAACAATTCTGACTCAGGAAGTTTCTCTGAATGACTATTTACATTTTAACCACATAATTATACAGAGATTTTGAAAAAATAGGTGGAATTCCCCTTTAAGTGTGACTCATCATACTGTAGCGTGTTCAGTAAATGTTTCTGAAATGTTAGTTTAGGTTATGGGTTTCTCATCATTTATTTACAGCTTATTCTGATAAAGACTCTTATTATGGAGGCGGGGCTATTTTTTCCCAAGGCGATTTGAGCTACAGCCGTAAGACCTGAGAGACCTGACAGCTGAGAGAATAAAGTGTAAATAAGCTTAAGCATAGAGCAAGCTGTCAGAGAAAACTCTGTACATGTGCGGCGTAGCTGTGGCCATCAACAGCTGGTTAATAAAGCACCATGACTTGTACAAAACCTGTGTCTGTTTTAGTAGCGACGGGTGCTACAAAATTGTACCATTTAAAAGACAAAATTCTTGTTTTCTCTTAATCCTTGTGTGGTGTTCGTTTTCAATGTTTGCCAAAAGAAAAAAAATGATGCGATTTATTATTATTTCAACCCCAGATTCTTGGCCTTTGCTCATTTTCTGTAAAGAACATATACAATAACCCATTTTCAGTGCCTTCACTCTGTTCACCCCCCACACATTTATATTACACATGTGGTGTTGGGTGAACCTGCGGGGAGTAAAAGTGTGGAGGTGCTGTGTCCTTTACTCTGTTCTCCTCCCACATGACCTGCTGTTAGTGTGTGTGTGTGTGTGTGTGTGTGCGGGTGAACAACATGGACAGGCTGCTGACTGGCTACAGCTGCTAAAGGAGAACCCTACGCTGGCCACTCGTGATATTCTTAACATCAGATATTCGTACATAAATTGTTTTGGCTGTACTGATTAAAAAAAACAATAATGTGGTGGGTCCACCAGACCACTGAGTAACAAACACATCAACACCACACAAGGGTTAATGTATGATCAGACTTGGCCCACCTCTCAAAAAAGACAATGATCAATTGTTTTCTCCACCATGCCGTCTCCAGTAACTCTTTAAACTGTACTAGTAACTAATAACTAATCCAAACAGACTCATTAAAGGTGCCCAAAAGAGTTCCTTGGAGTGATGCCATACAAGAACCGCTTTTGGTTCCATAAAGAATTTTTTTCCATAAAGAGATTGTCCTCAAGAGAGCCATTTTAGTAAAAGTGATGCATGAGCATGAAAAACCTTTTTTAATGTAAAGGACCTTTACCAGTTAAAGGTTTAATGCTAATGTCTAATGATAATATCTACAATGGACTGTCCAAGTATTTGAGCCCGCATGGAACAGGCCCCACTGGCCTGGTCAGTAATCCATCCCTGATCAAAGCTGCTCCTGAATTTACTTAATAAGACAAGTTTGTTCATGTCATTCAGATAAAGGGCATCGAAAAGGAAAGACAACAATATAAGTACTTTGACCACAGTGATGATAAAAAATACATTAATTTAATAAAAATCCAAAATATAAATCTTACAGGCACAAGTTTTATAACATTTCAACAGTCTTTGGCCAAAGAAAATGACAAACAATATAAGAATAATGAAAAACCCAACATAAATACATCACATTTATGATAATAAAATAACAGACTCAAAGGAGGGGGGCGTTGTGGAGATGACAATATACATACATACATACATACATCATCTAAACCGCTTATCCTTCTGGGTCGCGGTGGGGTGCTGGAGCCTATCCCAGCTGGATGACAATATAGTGATTCAAATTATATACAGTATGAACAAATGAATTTCTAAACAGATGTAAAAGTGCTGTAATTTTATCGTTTGGAGATCTGATCACACAGCCAGTCCAGTCCTTCATATAAACCTGCCCCACTTACTGCACAAGTTGACTGAACGTACCACTGAAGAGAGAGAAAAGAGACAATCATCAAGTCATATTAGCTCAAAGGCTTTTGAATTAACTTGTATCTTAGTCACTATATATTTTATATCAACTTTAGAACTGCAGTAGGAACAGAGTCCTCACAGTTCTTTCAGTCATTGTCCGTAACCCCAGCCTCTCGGTCATCTCGTCGATTGGCATGGCTTTGGGTAAATCCTGTTTGTTAGCAAGAACCAGCACGACAGCGTCCTTCAGCTCATCTTCCTGAAGCTAAAGACGAAGAAAAAGGTGCCTCATGTATGTATACCATAAAGACAAAACTGAAAGCAAAAATAACAGCATAGAAAATGTATGGAGCATTTTAAAGAATTAGTTCAAATTGCAGTCCCACATATTTACAATTATGTTACGATCATGTTATGAATTATTTAAACCCAAGGCAATATTTTGAGATAGTAATAAGCAAAATACATACAAAATCATCATTTCTAGATTGCTTTCTATTGGGAGCTGTTTTCAACTTGTTAAACTATTTTTTTAATGTTTTTTTTAGATCACATCACTTATTTAAAAGTGAAGTTAAAAGATTTAGATTTATCTTTTTTCCTGTAAAAATATTATTTATAAACAAATGCTGTTCCACATTTCATGTCACTACCAAAACAAAGAGTTTTAGTGTGTGGGAGAAGCCTTATATTAGCCACGCCTGTGAATTTTAGAGCAGGAAGTGAAACTGTATCCCTGTCCCTCATGGCCACACGGTGAGCAGTAAGATCCCATTGTTTTGAAGTAAACATGTCGCAAAGTCTGAAGATCAGTGTGAAACATTGAATTGTCACTACCGACACACAGATATTCTGTAGTTAAGTAAAGTTTTTTGTGTTTTAATAAAAATATTGTGATTTTATGTGTGTACAACTGTGTAAAGCTGTGTTTGCCAGTCATGTACTGGCGAGTGTTTCTGAGCTCAAAATTAAAGTTTTGGTGGTGTCATATTTGTTTTGATTCATTGTTTCTATTTAGTAATAAAGGTTCTGTGCAGGTACATTTTTTACATTCATCAAGGTACAAACAGGGTAAATGTTCTCTCAAAGGTACAACGGTGGTTTTAAGGTCCAATTGTGAACCTTAAATAACTTTTCCATGTGAAAAGTTCGTATTTGTACCTTTTCATAACCAAATGTTTTAAAACAGAACGGTAAAATAAAAGGCCTGGACGCGAGACGGGGTGTGTGGCGTCAATACAACTTAGAAAATATCATTTCAATGAATTATAGTACAATTATGTTCCTTGACTAAAGGCACTCAGATGGACCTTTGAGGGTCCCACCCCAGTGACAGTTTACTGCCTTTATTTCTGAGAGTGTACAACGCCCTGCTTGTACCTCTCCACTATGAACTGATGTTAAACTATGTAAGATGAGTATTTGGAGACCTCTCTGGTGGAAATGTGTAATTGCATGCAATGTAGGGAAGAACATTTTGCATCATTGGTTGTGCTTCGGCCCCCTTCCCTGATTGCCAGCGTGCTTAAAGAGCACTGAAAGAGAACTTAGTCTTGATGAAGGGCGTGTCTTCCAAGGAATTATCTACTATTGTCATTGTATCTTCCTCAGTATAATGTCGATTTTGCATTTTAGACCTAAACATTGAGCCAAACCTTCTTTCTGAGCCTGTGCATATGACGAGTTCCATGCCTGCAAAATCTGATTCAATGCCATTATTATTTCAGGCTTTACTTGCAGCAGCGCAAGCACATCATATTTTAGTGTATTTTTTCCTCCTGACTCTGTAATCTTACATAATGACACTTTAAATAATGTGTTTTAGGCCAAAATCTTTCCTCAAAACTATTATAAAACAATGTCTCATATATCTGACAACACAATTGTGACAACTTCATGTAACAGTTATTTAGAGCCATTAAACTCTTCAGACGTCTGGTTCCTATCACCACCACTGTAAATATTTTGTAAGTTTCTCTAGAAAATTCTAACAATTTAATTATGCAGAATTTTTAAAAACATAAAACTCCTCTTCAACACATCAACACTTTGCAATGTGTATTATTAATATGGCAAGGCTCACTGCAGTCATGCTACATATGATACATTGTCCATACTGAGCAACCCTGACACCTACTAGTGTCTGCAGCTCAGACGAGGCTTCCTCAATCCGCTCTCGATCACTGCTGTCCACCACAAAAATGAGGCCCTGCAATAACACAGAGCATATGACAAGGTTCAAATTTGATAATAGCCCAATTTACCCTCCAATGAAGCTATTTTTAATCTTCATTCAAATATGAAAACAACCTTGGTATTCTGATAGTAGTGCTTCCACAGCCGTCTGATCTGACCCTGTCCACCCACGTCCCACACGGTGAAAGAGATGTTGTTGTACTCAACCGACTCAACGTTAAAGCCTGTGTATCACAGAGAAACATTGGACTTGAATATGAGTAACTTATTAAGCACATAATCAAGCAAACAGACAAATAACCCAGGTAACAAAACCGCTACAAACAGGAAGAGTGGTGGAGAAAATCTTACCTCAGAGAGAACTTTAACAGTACCAAATAAAGAAAGATAACAAAACAAAGCTATTTTAAGATGTACTTTAATGTGTCTAACCTGACAACCAAACAGAGCATAAAACAAATTAACATCACTGAGCTAAACTACCTCAAAATACAGAGAGTGGTAAACTAGGGAATGCAGGTTTGCACACAGTCTAACCTGCTGACACTGCAACAGCACTAGAATAATAAAGAAAGAAAGAAAGAAAGAAAGAAAGAGGGAAAAAGATAAAAGTAAAAAAGATAAAAGAAAGAAAGAAAGAAAGAAAGAAAGAAAGAAAGAAAGAAAGAAAGAAAGGAAGAAAGAAAAACAAAAAGAAAGAAGGAAAAAAGATAAAAGGATAAAAGGAAAAAGATAAAAGGAAAAAAGAAAGAAAGAATAGAAAAGAAAGAGAGTGGGGAGACAGACAGAGAGAATGAGAGAGACAGAAAAGAGGGAGAGAGAGGGAGAGAGAGAGAGAAAGAGAGAGAGAGAAAGAAAGAAAGAGAGAGAGAGAGAGAGAGAGAGAGAGAGAGAGAAAGAGAGAGAGAGAGAAAAAGAGGGAGAGGGAAAAGACAGAGAGAGAGAGAGAGAGAGAGAGGGGGGAGAGAGAGAAAGAGAGAGAGAGAGAGAAAAAGAGGGAGAGGGAAAAGACAGAGAGAGAGAGAGAGAGAGAGAGGGAGAGAGAGAACATTAGGTCAACATTAGGTTGGAATACATTAGGTAGGATCTTACCAAGAGTTGGGATGGTTGTGACGACTTCCCCCAGTTTGAGTTTGTAGAGGATGGTGGTCTTTCCTGCTGCATCCAGACCAACTGTGAGGAGAAAGATTTGACATCATTTCTGTTTAGATTTGTCTTCCTGCATTCCTCATATTTATCTGTACTATAAGACATACACGTCCATTTCCAGAAGCTTGGAACTACTTTTCATATTAATAATTGATGTTTAATAATAATAATAACATGCTTAATGACACATATCTTTCTTAATTATTGTGAAATCTTCTACAGCTCCTTAATCAAGAAACATTTCTGAATTTTTACAATGATTTTAGGCACACAGCTGCAACAAAACTGGTTTTATATTATTGGAAACAGTGAGTTGCAGCTCACATATCATCATTTATATGCATTAGAGCTGTAAATGTAGCTTAAAGAAGGCTGTAAAGCAGAGTTTCAAAGTGAAGTCCACAGAAATCCCTACATTTCAGGCTGCATGGGCTTAGAATGACAGACAGCAGTGGATTAGATCAGTAAAATAAACTCACCAATCAAAAGTCTGATTTGCTTTTGCTGTGAGAGGCGAGTGAAGACGTTAGAGATGATCAAGCCCATGTTTAAAGCTGTGTCAGACAGAACGGACTGAACCGGACACAGAACAGTCCTCTCTATTTGCTCTCGGGCTCCCATCCCGCGGCTTTATACAGGCAGCGCTGCGTACGTCACGTCCGCTCTGTGCCGGTGGACACGCGCTCCTGCGGGCTGCAGGAAAAAGTTTCGTTCTAAAATCCAACGCGCTCGAAATGACGTCACGGGAGAAGCGCGCGGCAGATTTGAATTACAACAATAATAATAATAACAGCAACAACCGAGTTAGAGTAATAACAATGAGAACAACTGAAAAAATCTGTTTAACCAACCTGTTCACATCATAACTGGATCTCTGAGCCATTATTTTAAGCGCACTACATAGGGAAGAGGGAGCCACCTGAAACTGTAGCTCAGTCAAACTCACATCATACAAAAGGCAAATATACTTTAAACCTTTAAACACTATGTCTCATAATAATAATAATAATAATAATAATAATAATAATAAGAAGAAGAAGAACAACAACAACAACAACAAAACAACAACAACAATAATAATAATAATAATATAAATAATAATGATAATGATAATAATAAGAAGAAGAAGAAGAGGAAGAAGAAGAACAACAACAACAATAATAATAATAATAATAATAGTTATTATTATTATTATTATTATTATTATTATTATTATTATTATTTCTATACTGCTATACTAGACTACTAACTTTGTTGTAATAGTTATGCCTTTGGTCCCTATAGGCCATTATTTCTGTTAACTTTAAATGATTAGATTTTATCAGATTATCAGATTAGAGTTTGTTAGTTTATTAGATTAGATTTGCACACGTATTACTTTATTACTGTGCAGTATGAATGTCCTTGATCTCTCATTCTATTGGCTATAAGCTTTAAACCTTAGGCTACGATGCTATAATAAACACTTGGTTGTTGTTGGTGGTTATTAATTTGTTATTATTTGTTTGTATATGAGTTTGAAATTACTGTTAGTGTTGTGTTGTTGTTGTTGTTATTATTGACAAAACGTATATTATAGTGATATATAATATTATATTACATGTTATATATTATAATGTTGTGATCATTGCTGAGGTAACCTGTTTTTGTCAACATTGTCATTGTTTATCAGTAGTATTATTGTTATAACGTTGTTATTGTCGAGGTTGTTGTGTGTTAATATTGTTGTAATTACTGGTTTTGTAACTTCAACATTTCTGAGCCACGTCACTCCTCGCACGCTGGAGTTGATAGTGGAACTTCTTCCAGCCGGGCAGCGAGCGCGTGTACTAACCTGAACAAAGCGGTAGTGACGTCCCCGCTGCCTTTATAAGAGCAGCCGAGCGGCGGACTGGGCAGAAGAGCGCGAGCCGCTGAGAATAAAAGTCCTGCGGAGCAGCGAGAGAACAGAGTTCATCACCTCTCAGCTCCAGTCTCTCAGTATGGGGAACATCATCGCCTACATCCTTTCTCGGCTCACTGAGAAGAAGCAGATGAGAATATTGATGGGTGAGTGAATCTGCTCAGATCAGCTTTGGTTGGTATAAAACAACATTAAACAGTATATTCATGTTTTTTCTTTGATCATTTTGGAAAAGATATTTAGCAGGTAGGTTTGAAATATAACAAATATAGTAGAACAAATATAAGACAGCGATGCTTTCAACCATAATGTGGAATTAATTAGCAATTTACTGTAAATATTTACATTCATTTCTTTGTCAGTTTATCTGCTTTAAGATTTTTTAAGAACTCCACTATTAACCCTCTACTGCACGATGTTGCCTCAGGGCAACAAACTCATTTTCCTCACTTTACAATAACATTATACATATTTAAAGACAATATTAGGGTTAACAATAAAGGGAAGAGTCTAAGTAAGTCAATAAAAAGCATGTGCTTGGTCATACTCTCTCTTAGTGGGCGCTTTCAAACCTCTTTTTAAACATTGAGTATCAATTTTTTTGTTATGAGATTTTGCAGAAATATGTTTGTTGCCTAGAAGCAAAATTGGGCAACAGTGGAATGGATTTAGCCAATCACAAGCCAGGTCTAACCTTTTCAGGAAACACAGCTCATGTCATTTCTTCCCATTGTTGCACAATGTTGCCTTAAGACAACATACTCCAAAAGGACCCCTGCACACATTAGTATTATTATTTTTATGGTTGTTCTCTAAAGATAAAGAACCTGCTGTAAATCGCTTTTTGAAGAACCCTTAAAAAATACATTTATAGCATCAAAAAGGGTTCCACTGTCCCGCTGTGCAAGTCAAAGAATTTGTAATCTAAGAGTGAACTTATTTGAAACCTGCAATGTTGTTCAGAATTAACATGTCAGAATCGTTTTATTGTGTATTTTCCCAACCAAATTAGTTTTATACTACTGAGAACAGTGATTCCAAACTTCTGAAGAGTAGTGTAGATTCTGTTAACTGATTATTTGATGTGCAATAAAATAAAAATTTGAAGGCAGCTTACTTATTAAAGTTAAAAGAATAAGTATTTTGTACAGTGTACTGAATTAATGATTTATTATTACTAATTACCATTACTAAACTCTTTCTCCTCACAGTTGGTCTGGATGCAGCAGGAAAGACCACCATCCTCTACAAACTCAAACTGGGGGAAGTCGTCACAACCATCCCAACTCTTGGTAAGATTTGTTGACCAAATGTTGTCAAGCCACACATGAAGAAACCTCAATATTCTCGCTGTCCAAAAAAAAACATGTATCTCTGTTTTTGTCACTTTTTTTATTTTTCTGCATCATTTGAGCTCAGCAGCCGCCGTTTACATTGTGTGAAAATTTCATGCTTTTCATGCGTCAAATTTTAAAGCTCATTAACTCAAATCAAAAGTAAAGAAAGTTTTTGTCTTCTTCTGGAAAGTTAGTGACGATATTAGGAGAGTAATGTTTGTTTTGTTTGTTAAATAACATCAGCGAACACATCTTTTGTGCATACAGGCTTCAACGTTGAGACTGTGGAGTACAAGAACATCTCTTTCACCGTGTGGGACGTAGGTGGACAGGATGTTATCAGACGTCTCTGGAGACACTACTATCAGAACACCAGTGTAAGTGGACAATCCAGAACATACAACCACATTACAGCTCATATAGGTGGAAGCAGAATCCTAAGCATGATGACTTCACTAAATGTTCTAATGTATTCAGAAACCCTTTCTAATTAGTAAATCAGGCTGTTTTAATATGAACCTATTGCCAGAGATGGGGACTCGTATGTTGACTGAGTTGACTCAGAAATTTCAGACCAAGAAAAAACACAAACCCGATTAAATCAGGACCGTCTACCTTAAAGTGGTAAATAAATATAAGACTTTTCCAGTTCTTTTTGCTACAGTGATACACAGTCATTACAGCAATGCTGCTTTCCTGCAGCCCACAGCAGCATCAGCTTCGAGACAAATAACAAGTCTTTTACTAGAAAAACCTTCAGTCTGATGGACAGAAGTTTTCTGAAGTTTTAGTTACACCTCACATTTCTTTAAAACTAACTGAAACTTCATCTGCATTAGTCTGTAGTTTGTATGGTTAGCTAGCCCAAGAGCTAATCTAGCCGACGTTTTAGTGAGTTACACCTCAAATGTCTTTAACACTCACTAAACCTTATCTGGATTAGCTGTTATGCTAGCTAGCATACTTGCCATGCAGCCTCCAGTCTAACCAGCCATTCCAAGTAATTTTGTCTGTTTCTGTTAAGCACCACACTTCAGTTCTGTCCCTCTAAGTTGTTTTTCTATAGTAAAAGACTTGCATGTCAAACCTGACAGGTTTTAGTTGGGTCTACATTTAGTACAGTACAATGCCTGCAGCTGATATTAGAAGTAGAGCAGTGGAACTGCGTTCTCTGGAGTGATGGAGCTCCATCCAATACCTTTGGTGATGAGTTGGAGTGAAGTTTGTAATCCAGAACTATACATCCAATCCAAAGATCAGTACCTGACCTCACCAATGATCTGTGGCCGAAAGCAATCAAATCCTCACAACACTCTTCTTCCCAGAAGAGTAGAAGCTTTTACTGCGGCAAAGGAGAACAAACTTTCCATTAATTTTCTACTTCTAATTTTCTACTTTCCACTTTTACCCTTGATTTCAGGAGGAAGGTTGGATGAGCAGGTGTTTACACCCCACTGGACAATAATTTCATGATATTCAGCTTAAATAAACCTTGTCATGTATTCCATGTTTCTGTAGGGCCTCATCTTTGTGGTGGACAGCAATGACAGTGAACGCATAGATGAAGCCTCAGCAGAGCTGCATACCATGGTAGATATAAATCCTGTTGATTTTATATAAAATGTGTTTCTCCAGTTTGTCCGGGAGCATCTTTTATATTCTTCTTCATCTTCAGCTTCAAGAAGATGAGCTGAGGGACGCTGTCGTGCTGGTTCTCGCTAACAAACAGGATTTACCCAACGCTGTGCCAGTGCAAAAGATAACTGAGAGGCTGGGTTTGCACACAATGAAAGGAAGAAATGTGAGTAGATCATAACTACAGTAGTATCATGTGACGAGTTGAACTGTAGCATTGTTGAATATCTTGTAAAACCTTTAGGGCTGCTTTTGTGGATGTGGATTAAGCCTAGTATTGGACTAAACTGCAATGCTGATGGTGTTTCACCATTAAAATTCACATTTAATCTGAATATTGGCTTAATCTGGGTCTGTGAAACTGGCCCTTAGGGTTTACATCCATGTATACCTACAGCAGTACGTGTTCACTCTCATTTCTGTCTCTCTCTTCAGTGGTACGTCCAGCCGGCCTGTGCAGTAAATGGAACAGGTTTATATGAAGGACTGGACTGGCTATCGAATCAGCTCTCCAAAAAATAAAAATGTTCATGTTCTTGTGATCAATTTTTTTATTGGTTAAAATGTTTATGTTTTAAGGGCACTTCTTAAAGAATGGTAAACTGCACTTTGTTTTATATTCAGATGTAAGCCTATACATTATGGTATAGGTTATATAATTGCCTCCTTATGCACTTTTTCTGTCAATCTTTTATTTACAACTCATGTATTTATACTCATTTGCCAATATTCTCTCAGGAATATGTTGTTTAATTGTTGTAAATGTATGCCTGTGACTGTAAATAATTATTAAAATATATTGTGCAAAAGTTTGAGTTAAGAATATTTTAGGACGTTTGGTTCCTATCACCACCACTGTAAAGAAATCTGACTAATTATTAAAATATACATTACTGTGCAAAGTCTGAGACCACCTATCATTTACTTAGTTTTTCTTGATTACGAAAACACATTGAATGAAACTGGAGTCAACTTAATCTTTACTTTCACTTTCTTATCAAAGTAGAAGTCAAATATGCAAATATGTGAACACCATTTCACTAATTTGTCACACAATCTTTCATAACAGTTAATACACATCTCATGAAAAACCACAAATGTTCACTGGACAGCTGTGTAAAACTGAAGCAAAACATGTAGTGACAGCTGATAGAAGATACTCATATCTACGTTCATCACCTGAGTGAACTATATAGTGCACATTTGTTGACTCAGCAATCAGCTGTCATCAGTTGTTGACTACAAGCATGGATAAAGAGACTGTAGGCAGTCCTGAGAAATAGGTAAGAGGTCTGTCACTGTATAAAATAAGATCAAGAAACATTCACAATGGATTACCCCAGAGATACTAAAACCATGTGTTACAAGACAAGTGTCTGTCTGTTTGTGTGTGTGTGTGTGTGTGTGTGTGTGTGTGTGTGTGTGTGAGTATAGCCAAACTATAACTTTAATTAATTGCTAGCACATGTATAAAATCCAGCTCCATAGGCAATTATTGGCAGTAGAATGGTTCGTACTTAAGAGCTTAGTGACTTTAAATGTGGCGCTGTCATAGACGACACCTTTTATCTTGATAAATCTCCCCCAGTCAACTGCTGAGTGCTATTATTATGAAATGGAAGTAAAAGAGCTCAGCCACGAACACACAACCACTCACAAACTCACAGAGCAGAGCTGCCGAGTGCTGAAGCTTGTAAAAATCACTGATCCTTTGAGGCACCAAACTGCCTCTTGAAGCAACATAAGCATTAGAACTGAGTGTTGGGAGCTTCGTGAAATGCGTTTCCATGGCCAAACAACTGCACACCAGCCTAACATCGCTGCACAGTGCCAAGTGTCAGCTGGAGTGTAAAGCACACCACCATTGGGCTCTATAGCAGTGGAAACAGGTTCTTGTGAGTGATGAATCACGGTTCTCTATGATGGAAGAATCTGAGTTTGGCGGAGAACGTTACCTACCAGAATGCTTAATGACAACAGTAAAGTTTGGTGGAGGAGGGATGATGGACAGGTGCTGTTTTTGATATTGTAGTGGTTGTTGTTGTTGTTGCTATTTACTTATTCCTCTTTGTTTGTATATGAGCTTGATATTACTGTTGTCATTAATATTATTATTATTATTATTATTATTATTATTGTTGTTGTTGTTGTTGTTGTTGTTGTTGCCATAACATATATTATAAAAGTATATAACACAATATTATATTGTGTTGTATTATATATTGTAATGTTGTGATCATTGCTGTGGTAACCTGTTTTTATCAACATTGTCATTGTTTATCAGTAGTATTATTGTTATAACGTTGTTATTATCGAGGTTGTTGTGTGTTAATATTGTTGTAATTACTGGTTTTGTAACTTCAACATTTCTGAGCCACGTCACTCCTCGCGCGCTGGAGTTGATAGTGGAGCTTCTTCCAGCCGGGCAGCGAGCGCGTGTACTAACCTGAGCAAAGCGGTAGTGACGTCACCCGCTGCCTTTATAAGAGCAGCCGAGCGGCGGACTGAGCAGAAGAGCGCGAGCCGCTGAGAATAAAAGTCCTGCGGAGCAGCGAGAGAACAGAGTTCATCACCTCTCAGCTCCAGTCTCTCAGTATGGGGAACATCATCGCCTACATCCTTTCTCGGCTCACTGAGAAGAAGCAGATGAGAATATTGATGGGTGAGTGAATCTGCTCAGATCAGCTTTGGTTAGTATAAAACAATATTAAACAGTACATTCATGTTTTTTCTTTGATCATTTTTGAAAAAATATTTAGCAGGTAGGTTTGAAATAACAAATATAAGACAGCCCTTAAGAATGCTTCTAACAATAATGTGGAATTAATTATTCAAAACCAAAGAAAGTTTTGTTGTTTTAACTTTGAGAAGTAAGTTATCTGGTTCACTTTAACTCTTAAGTTTATTGACCCTCTTAACCTCTAATCTATGTACACTACTGTTCATTCTGTGAAATAGGAGTGAATAAAATAAACAATAATAGACAATTTACTGTAAATATCTATTTACATTCATTTCTTTATCTGCTTTGAGATTTTAACTCCACTTTTAAAACATAATGAATTAAAACAATGAATTCTGAAGTTTATGTTAAAACTTCATTTTATAACGTCAGTTTAGAACAGTCTGAACTTCCATTCATCATTCTGGACTCACTTAAAAAGTGGTTCTTCAGGGGTTTTTAGTAAAGCAGTTTGTATATATACAACCATGAAAATTCAAAGACGCATGTGAAAGTTCAAAGGGTTAAATAGTTGTTCTCTAAAGATAAATAACCTGTTTTAAATTGTTTTTTAAAGAACTCTTACAAAAATATTTGTTTATAGCACCAAAGAGGGTTCCACTGCCCACCCCGTAATCTAAGAGTGAACTTATTTGAAAGCTGTGTCGATGCACAGAATTAACATGTTAGAATGATTTTATTGTGTATTCTTCCAACCGAATTAGCTTTATAATACGGAGAACAGTGATTCCAAACTTTTGAACAGTTGTGTAGATTCTGTTAACTGATTATTTGATATTCATTAAAATCAAAATTTGAAGTCAACTTACTTTTTAAAGTTAAAAGAATAAATATTTTGTACAGTGTACTGAATTAATGATTTATTATTACTAATTACTGTGCACTGTTAATATTACTAAACTCTTTCTCCTCACAGTTGGTCTGGATGCAGCAGGAAAGACCACCATCCTCTACAAACTCAAACTGGGGGACGTTGTCATAACCATTCCAACTCTTGGTGAGATTTGTTGACCAAATGTTGTCAAGCCACACATGAAGAAACCTCAATATTCTCGCTCTCCAAAGAAAAACATGCATCTCCATTTTTGTTCATATTTATTTTTCTGCATCATTTGAGCTCAGCAGCCGCCGTTTACATTGTGTGAAAATTTCATGCTTTTCTTGCGTCAAATTTTAAAGCTCATTAACTCAAATCAAAAGTAAAGAAAGTTTTTGTCTTCTTCTGGAAAGTTAGTGACGATATTAAGAGAGTAAATGTTTGTTTTGTTTGTTAAATAACATCAGCGAACACATTTTTTATGCATACAGGCTTCAACGTTGAGACTGTGGAGTACAAGAACATCTCTCTCACCGTGTGGGACGTAGGTGGACAGGATGTTATCAGACGTCTCTGGAGACACTACTATCAGAACACCAGTGTAAGTGGATTATCTAGAACATACAACCACATTACAGCTCATATAGGTGGAAGCAGAATAAGCTACTTTAAGGTGCACCTATTGCCAGAGATGGGGACTCATATGTTGACTGAGTCGACTCAGACTAAGAAAAATTTCAGACTGAGAAAAAAACAAACCCAATTAAATCAGGACCGTCTACCTGAAAGTAGTAAATAAATATGACTTTTTCTGTTCTTTTTGCTACAGTGATACACAGTCATTACAGCAATGCTGCTTTCCTGCAGCTCACAGCAGCATCAGGTTCAATATAAATAACAAGTCTTTTATCAGAAAAACCTTCAGTCTGATGGACAGAATGAAGCGCTACATGCAGTAAATGCAGTGTTTAAAGGAAAGAGGGAAAACAAATTGAAATGGTTGGCTATCATGTCGAATGCTAGTTAGCCCAAGAACCTTTGCCATGTCAAACCTGACAGGTTTTAGTTAGGTCTACATTTAGTACAGTGCAATGCCTGCAGCTAATAATGAAACTAAACTAAAATTCTATACTAAAGATTTGAGGCTTGACTCACTCTCACACTCCATAGAGAAGCATTTCAAAGAGAATACCTGACCTCACTAATGCTCTTGTGGCTAAGTGCAATCAAATCCTCACGGCAATGTTCTAACATTTAATGTAAAGCCTTCCCAGAAGGGTAGAAGCTCTTACTGTGGAAAAGGAGGACAAACTTTCTATTAATACCCTTGATTTCAGGAGAAATGTTGGTGAGCAGGTGTTTACAACCCACTGGACAATAATTTCATGATATCCAGTTTAAATAAACCTTGGCATGTATTCCATGTTTCTGTAGGGCCTCATCTTTGTGGTGGACAGCAATGACAGTGAGCGCATAGATGAAGCCTCAGCAGAGCTGCATACCATGGTAGATATAAATCCTGTTGATTTTATACAAAATGTGTTTCTCCAGTTTGTCCAGGAGCGTCTTTTATATTCTTCTTCATCTGTAGCTTCAAGAAGATGAGCTGAGGGACGCTGTCGTGCTGGTTCTCGCTAACAAACAGGATTTACCCAACGCTGTGCCAGTGCAAAAGATAACTGAGAGGCTGGGTTTGCACACAATGAAAGGAAGAAATGTGAGTAGATCATAATTACAGTAGTATCATCTGATGAGTTGAACTGTAACACTGTTGAGTATCTTTTAAAAGCCTTAGGGCTGCTTTTGTGGACGTGGATTAAGCCTAGCATTGGACTAAACTGCAATGCTGATGGTGTTTCACCATTAAAATACGCCTTTAATCTGAATATTGGCTTAATCTGGGTCTGTGAAACTGGTCCTTAGGGTTTACATCCATGTATACCTACAGCAGTAAGTGTTCACTCTCATTTCTGTCTCTCTCTTCAGTGGTACGTCCAGCCGGCCTGTGCAGTAAATGGAACAGGTTTATATGAAGGACTGGACTGGCTATCGAATCAGCTCTCCAAAAAATAAAAATGTTCATGTTTTTAAGGGCACTTCTTAAAGAATGGTGAACTACACTTTGTTTTATATTCAGATGTAAGCCTATACATTATGGTATAGGTTACATAATTGCCTCCTTATGCACTTTTTCTATCAATCTTTTATTTACAATTCATGTATTTATACTCATTTGCCAATATTCTCTCATGAATATGTTGTTTAATTGTTGTAAATGTATGCCTGTGACTGTAAATAATTATTAAAATATATTGTGCAAAAGTTTGAGACCAAACTTTTTTTTCTCAACTGCTAAAACACGTTTAATGAAACTGGAGTCAACTTAATCCTCACTTTCACTTTCTTATCAAAGTAGAAGTCAAATATGCAAATATGTTATTCTACTTCACTAATTTGTCACACAGTCTTTCAGAACTTTAATACACATCTCATAGAAGAACACAAAAGTTTATTGGACAGTGATGATAGTACATAATCTTATATTTACGTTCATCACCTGAGTGAACTGCATAGTGTACATTTGTTAACTCAGCAATCAGTTGTCATCAGTTTCTGACTGTAAGCATGGAGACTGTAGACAGTCAGATGAGAAATAGGTAAAAGGTCTGTCATTATACAAAATAAGACCAATAAACATACAGACAATAGATTCTTCCAGAGATACTACAAGGCAATTTACTGCACACGCCCTCTGTACTGTATATACATAGATGTATATCGCTGCTGTAGGGATAAAACCTTGCATTCCGCTTT
Source organism: Colossoma macropomum (assembly GCF_904425465.1). Taxonomy (NCBI): domain Eukaryota; kingdom Metazoa; phylum Chordata; class Actinopteri; order Characiformes; family Serrasalmidae; genus Colossoma; species Colossoma macropomum. The sequence goes on along the minus strand of NW_023494810.1, from coordinate 7,321,408 downwards.
TTGTCATTTTTGATTTTTTTGACATAGTTTGGAAAAGGCAGTTGCCCTTTATGTTGTCTGAAAGTTTTATGATGAATAGACCAACAGAAATGGTCCAAAATTACTTGGGGGGAAAAAAATATTTCTTCCTTTACTTCCAATAAAAGTTAAAAATATTTTAGGATGTTTGGTTCCTATCACCACCACCGTAAAGAAATCTGACTCGGTAAGTGCTATAATAATGAAAAGGAAGCAACAAGATAGGTAGACCACACAAACTCAGAGCAGAGCCACCGAGTGCTGAAGCACATAAAAATGACTTTTGAGGCACCACTTACTACAGAGGTCCAAACTGCCACTTGAAGCAATATTAGCATTATCACTGTGTGTCAGGAGCTTCGCGAAATGGCTGTCCATGGCCAACCAGCTGCACACAAGCCTAATATCATTGCATGATGCCAAGCATTGGCTAGCATGGTGTAAAGCACACCGCCACTGGGCTTTATAGCAGTGGAAACGTGTACTCTGGAGTGATAAATCATGCATCATTATCATGCATCAACAGTGACGCTACCTACCAGAACGCTTAATGCTAACAGTAGAAGTTTGGTGGAGGAGGGATAATAGGCTGGGCTGTTTTTCAGGGTTTGGGACCCTTAGTTCCAGTGAAGGGTGATGTTAATACTACAGTTTACAAAGACATTTTAGATAAATATATTCTCCCAACTTTGTGGCAACATTTGGGGAAGGACCTTTCCTGTTCCAGCATGACTGTGAGCTCCAGTAATACAATGGTGTGACAAGTTGCCCCAGTGGCCTGCACAAAGCCCTGACCTCAACCCCACTAAACACCTTTGGGTTGAATTGGAACGTTGAATGAGCACAAATTCCCAGACATTCGATTCTCCAAAACCTTGTGGAAGGCTGTCCCAGAAGAGTGGAGGCTGCTATGGCTGCAAAAGGAGGCAGACTTCATATTAATGTCCATAGTTTTGGAATGGGATGTCCAACAAGCTCATATAAGTGTGATGGTCAGGTGTCTAAGTACTTTTGGCCATACATAGTTTAAAGTTCAGTCTTAGAAGCTTTTTTTTCTGCCTCTTAAAGTTCCATGCAAAATTTCAAGTGCACTAATAATAGACAATATACTCATCCCTAAAACATGAAATGATCAGGCCGCTAACCGTATGATTGTTAAAGCACTGATAAGCTCCAACATTACTGTAGAAATAAAGACAAAATACAGCAGTTAAACTCTGAATATTTATTTACAGTTAAAACAAAGCAAAAAAAACAGAACCTTCATGAAAGATGTAATGTATATGAAACACTACAGCACAGACTTACAGACTTCAGTAAAGCATTAGTGGTTATGGCTTTGATAGAAAAAATAAAAGTATTAATGCCAAAATATATAACTCGGCGCAACATGTATTACACCTGTGCTTCTTTAGATGTTTTCAGAATCATATTTGCCCTTTTATGACATTATAATTATTACACAACAATGAACTGTACATCAATTTCCTATAGAAACTGTCAGGATCAAAAATACAGGTGTTACAAAATACTGTTAGGTTGCCACTCTGGTTACGCGCAACAGTGAGTAGTTTCTTGAGTAGTAGAATAACAGAATATAACTTTATATAAAATTCAAGCATGTTAAAATAAGTTCCTCTTTAAGTATAAAACACGAGAGGTTGTCCAACAACCAGTTATTACAGATCTGCACTGACTGCTAGTGATTGGCTCAGTTTTACGGCCCCTTACGAGTTGCTGAGTTGGACTTAAAGGCAACAGCAACATATCGTCTCTGCTAAGTCTTAGGCCTAGTCTGAGTCTTTTAAACCAGCCAAAGGGGTTCAGGCCATAAACTTCATGAACTGCACTGACAGGATTCAGTTGTACTCTACAGAAAAGTGATGACATAAAAACATACATTTCAGGTGTCAGTCAATGATTGTGTAATTTAAAAAGAAATTCTGCTGATTAACAAAAAAAATCAACTTTGTTGAGATGTAAACAAAGCAATTCAGAGCAGTTTAACATAAACGGTTTACTGCAGAGTAAATTACAGTCAAGATTTCTTACAGTGGTGGTGATAGGAACCAGGAGTCTACATCACAAATATAGCCATCTTATTTACTGTTCAAAGTGACCAGTAAACCTAGTTTTTATATGTAACATTGATTAAAAAAAGTTTTCTTTGGGTACTACTTTGCCTTATGTCTTAAATGTGTCTTAAATGTGTTTTTTTTTTTATTTATGTGATTTAGGGCAATATATTATCAGAAAAAATGATCATAAAAACAACGTCAGGCATCAGACAACATATCTGTGAGGTAGCCTTTAGAGGCATTAAAACCCTAGGACGTTTGGTTCCTATCACCACCACTGTAAAGAAATCTGACGGTAAGTCTCTACAATGGACTACTTCACATCAAACCAATCCGAATGACTGTTTGCATCTTAACAATTTAATTATGTAGACAGTTAAATTAGTGGAATTCCCGTTTAAAACATAAAACTATGACGGTGGTCAGTATCTTTGGTTGTTTCCATGTTTTGCTCCCTTCCTCAAGGCACACGATAGAAGAAAGCTTGAGGATCTCCATGCGTAAATCCATCTCCATGCTTCTAGTCATGTACTTTGTACACTGTCAAAAACGATGTGTTGGCAGCACATTCTATTTTACCACATTGTATAATAAAAATACTGAAAGAGTGCTGCTGGTAGAGGAATATACTGTTATATACATTCTCATACAAAAAAAAATGAATCTCTCTGTCACTCTTCTAACTGCAGTTTTGTTTATCCACAGCCATGTTATAATAAAGGCTTTTTCATTTAATAAGAGTGCCACAGAGTTTCTTTTGTAACACAATGTGTTGTACTTAACTGAACAGATACACATTTAAAATGAAACAAAACAAAAACAGCATGTTGCTTTAAACACATCTGTTTTGACAGTGTGGTTATCCATAAAAATATATGCCAATAAAACTGCTCACATCATCCCTGCTCATACAAACGATGCTTTAAAACTTCCCTAAAATGTTAAAAAGTACAACTGACAACAAACAACAGCTGTCATGGGCACTGTTACTGCACAAGGATTACAGAAGCATGTTTGGTCATAAAAGAGGCATAAAATCACTCAGTTATCTGGGAGCAAATAAAAGAAAGCACACCAATTCAGTTCAGCTTTATAGAATGGAAGGCACAACGCAACAAGGATGATCCTTAGAAATATCATTCAGGAGTGGTATAAAAGTTATTAGGAGAACATGTTGGGATTGAGGTAAAAGGTCAAGTAAGTCTAAATTGAAATGTCAGTTAATCCAATGTTTGGTTTGGATTATTAAAATTACAATAAAACTGAATAAACAGGGGGAATGATGTTATGCCAGTTACTTGTCACTACAATCTTAATCTTACAATTTTTCACAAAACTCCATTTAAGCACTGACATTTATGAACTGCTTTAATTCCAAGACCTTTGTGTTTTAAAAGCACTGATGAATGACTAAAGAAGAACGGTTTCTGTCTTTGCTTACAGCAAATTGCTAATTCTGAAAAATGTGTCATGCACCCTGTGAAATAAACATGATTTCTTTAAGTACTTAAGGACTGGAACTGAAAGAACTGTAAGCTGTTAAAAAGGTATTTTCCCTTTCGCTATTTTCAAGTCAGTCTAAGTCAGCTCCACAGTTTCCACCCCATTGAAAAAGAATGAATGCTAGACATTTTGAATGACATACAATGCCAGAAATCAGCATCAGTTGTAATACCCCTCGTTCTGAAAATGAAGCACACGTCACTGTTCCTTCATTAAGATATTTCAGGTCTGCTGTGCTCTTAGTGTTGCTCCATATCTGAAACCTTTGCATTGTCACAATAATCAACCTCATTAACCTAGAATATCAGTGCATTTTTCTTTATTCCCTGCTTATTATTGGCTACCTAACCAGTGTTTTGTACTACCCATGGTACGTGTCCACTGCCCGCAAATACACTATCCGATTCCACTCCCATTTGTTTTTAGTGTGGAGTAGTGAAAAGTGACGGTGGGCAAGTCATGCGAACTTCACTCAGGGCGTGGTGAGAAAAGCAGAGCTGGTTTTAACTTTCCGCCTGTGTCCAAAACCACATACCAGCACACTACACAAATGAATGCCATCTCATGGTGGTGTGCTATTTTTGACATACTATTTGATAAGGTAGTATGCAGTTTTAGACGCAGCCCATGCAAATTACACAGGCAAATGCTGATTTCCATTGACCGCGCACAACAAGGATAGACCTACATAATGTTGTCTGGATGAAACTACTTTTAGCTCCATGTACTTCTTGAAGCTGAGTACAATAATAAAAAAGGATTTTTTTTTATTGTGAGAGGACCATCTGAGAGGGAACGTGCATCACTGAATTCCACTCTAAACCGAGTGAAAATTAATACATTTTAACTACTCTAACATACTATACAGAAATATTTGCCTCAAGCGGTGAGGCACCGGCAAAGGGAGTGAAGGGAGACATCTGCGGCATATGCTGTGGACACGTACCGTATGGGCAGGTTTTTTGATGCAGACCAACAAATCTTCAGCTTATAGAAATGAACAACATGACATATCCAAAGGAAATATTTAGGGCTGGGCCAACTCTATGCCCAGAAAACCTGCCTACCCCAGTCAATAAAACAACTGAACATCTACCAGCTGCAGGAATTTTGGAAAAAGCCAGCTTTACTATGTATTCACCACTTCCTCCTCTAACATTTCATTTAAGGGCTTAAATATCTGGCTGGTAGCCTTCCTTGTGGTTTCTCTACACCTCAGTTTCTCTCCAGGCAGCCATGTTTTTCAAACTCAAAAACAAAGTCAGTCTCACACAGTGAGAGACGTACAGTATAAATATGTGGAACTTAACAGAATATGCATCACTTTCCAAAGAAACAATCTCTTACATACAGCGTGGCAAAAGTCATCAGACCGATTTCATCTTTGCCGGGCTTCGGCAATGCCAGCATTGCCCCACTCCAGGGCACACAGGTCTATAGGAAACAATTGCACTTGAAAGTAGAGCCGGTTAAAATCCACAGAGGAGGTGCCAGGTTTGCCTCCGACGCCAAAACACAGTCATCAGCTCCGCTGTCCCCTCTTGGCCTTGGTTACGCAGTAGTTTTTGTTAAGGTCAGGGGCTGACAGGCTTGTGCAGGATGCCCTGCAGGTCTTCTGGAAGAGTGAGGATGACTGACTCGATGTGGGCCTGAAGTTTGGCCAGGGTCCCTGCTCTTACTGGCAGCTTCTCTCTCTCTGCCTGCGTCTGGAAGAGAGCAGGAAAAAAAATACATGACGAAGCAAAAAACTGTTTTAAAGAAGTAGTTTGGTTAAAAATCATACTTACAAAAATGTAGTCTGTCAATCAGCCAAGTCCAAAGTTTATTTTTGTAAGGAAGCTATGAGGCTAACATAACAGAAGCCTATAGCACCCCCATCAGTTAGCTTTGTGCAATATGCATGCTTAAATCATCACAAATTTGCCTTAAAACCACATACAGTGGTTTGGTAATCAAGAAAAAAAAATAGTGATAGCAGCAATTTTTAATTCATTTTTCCAATAGACAGAATCAGCTTTCTTATATGGGCTTTATAGCATCCACAGAACGATGCACTGCTTCAGAGGTCTATGGAGAAACATACACTGCAGTGTTAAAAATATTAGTAGAAATACTGAAGTCTGGTCCAAACTTTTGTACATTTTTTTGCATAACAAATTGAGACAAGTGTATGATATTTTAGACATGCAGTTTGCACAACACCAATCTGGAGAGAATGCTTTCATATAAGCTTCACGAGCCTCATAGTTCCAGTGTGATATCCAGTGGGGGACATCATAACAAAACACAAACACTAAAACCAAAGTGAAGTTTGAATCCAAGCATTAAAAGAGAGACTACAAATACCAACCAGTTTGTCCTTCAATTTGAGTACAAGGTCGACTGTCTCCACTTCTGTGTGTTTTTGAATTCGCAACTGGAGATCCTGGAAAAAAAAAGCTGGCCGTTATTCACCACCACTTTTAAAGCACATGTTCTATTTGGGAAAAACATGTTTACTGTGTCTGGTCATTTGAACCTCATCACAAAGTGCCTCAAGGTGCAGGGCCTCTAATTTCTGAGTCATCTCTTTCCTTCGGTTCCTGAACCAGCCGTCAAAGTTGGGTGACTTGAGGAACTGCCTGCAGGGCAGATCATGTGAAGGAATGTTAGGGAACCTTCCCAGACAAAATTCAGGGTTCAAGATGTGCAGGGGTTATTAATCTTCTCCACAAAGGGCTTTCATTCCAGGCAAGTGAGGAAACACCTCCTATAACTAATCAATCATTACAAGACTGAGACAAACTGATGAAGCAAGTGGAATCAGATGCAGTTCAGGTTTCATGTTTTCCTTCGGCATGTAATAGTTAACGTCCTTAACAAATAGCAAAAAAATGTGAACATAAAAAGTTAAAGGAACAATATATAGTGAATAAGAAGCATATATGCAGTTCAAGCCTGACATTCACATGTTTCTTTGTTCTTTTTTGCAGCTGTCTGAAGAGCTAATGTCCATGGGTGTTGCACTGTACCTATAAAGGCCTATCCAGTCTCCTTTGAGTCGTGAGGTGAGCTGAGGTCCAGCCTTTTCCAGAGTCTTCATAAACTCATCCTGAATGAAAGGCTTCAGCTGAGGAGGACTCTGAGTGTTGACAGATGACAGTTAAAGAAAGGCATAGCAGGAAAAAGAGTGAAATGAATGGTAAGATTTTAAAGGCACTTATTCTTGACAGGCAGAAGTGCAAAGTTACTAAAGACTACAACGGGTGCAAATATAAACTCCATCTTACTTTCCAAGGGCAGATGCTCTTCTGTAAAGGCATCAGGCTGGCAACATAGCGCTCCTGAAAATTCAATTAACAACACACTGAGATGCAACAAATGTTACCCTCTGTTTGTGTTTATTTAATTTAAAATACATTTTTGTTCATCTCCAACATGTGACACTGCTTTGCTAGATCAAAAACCTTCAGAAACCAATTTCACAGTCTGAAATCAGGCTGCATGTAAATGTGGCTACAGTAGATTAAAATAATAAACACTAGAAGCTATTTTAGATGTTTGTATTCATAATTCTAGGTTTTAAGGAACAAAAAAAGCCATTTTATTTTTTAAATAATTTTTAACAGTAATTTATCTATTTACAGTGATTTCACGTCATGTTATCAACCTCAAGATCTGTTAATTTCTATTTTAAATAAGGCGCCATTTAAAACCTATGAAGCTGTTGCAGCACTAATAAATTTATTCATGTATCTGCCACAAAACATTATTGAAAACAGTGATTCAAAGTTTTTGACTGGTAGAGACATCTATGAGACCAATCAGTTGCATTACACATCCCAGTTATCTGCCACCCATTCTTTGAAAACTTGCTGCAAAAGAATTTTTGTGGACCATGACCACTTACGATGCAAGGCTCACAGAAAAAACTGTACTGCATCAGGACACTGCCATCACTTTCATTGTCTACTTCTGAGCTGCCGACATGGTGATCATGTTCATCATGAGCTGCTCACTATGATGAGTTTTGTATGACTGGTAACAAAAAAAATAAAAAATTCTTACCAAGGGAATGATGAAACTCTGCGTCAGCTCCAAGAAATATCTCCGCAGGATGGCATTTTGAGCCGCAGAAGGGCGTTTCTGCTGAACCCCCTGAGAGACAATTTAAAAGAAACAGACATAAGAACATCTCAGCTAATAAAAATAGATACTAATGATGAGAAAATGTTTGTGAACATGCTGACCTTCTGTAGCTGCTTGATGATTTCTTCATCTTTGTTCAGGAATGGCTTATATGCGGTATATACACCTGTTAAGTTCAAAGGAGGCTTGTGTCACAGAAATAGGAGTCTATGACAATTTTCCAACCTTTCTTTATCCTGGAGAACGAAACAGGCCTTTATGGCTGCTGTGCTTTTAAGGCTGAGGCATGCACTCGGTCTCCTTGTTGATTGCCTGACCTGTGTTGTGCCTCACCTGAAGCTGAAACACTCTTTATAACTTTTACATGAATGGACGGAGCTAAACTGATGTAGGCTGACTAAGCGGACACGTAAATGCGTTCATGGCTGTGACATCACAAAAACAAATCAAAAATGGGCTGTTTGCATACTACATCAAACTCTCTTCTAAGAAAGTGAGGAAATTTGATTTTCCATGATATGGACTCTTTAAGTTTGGCCCTGTTGTTTTGATAGGGAAAATCTAATAGTCACATTGATCTTCATCTCACCTGGTTTAGAATCCAGAGTCTTCAAATTCTTTAATTTCTTCACTTTCATTTGTTTGGCCATCTCTCCTAGAGAAAACTGCACTTTTAAAATTGCATATTTAAAAACATTTCAGATCTGAAAAAATGCTGTTAAAAGAATAGTTTAGTTACATGTACTATTTGCAACTTTCTAAATATAAATGAATGGAGACAGCCACCAATTAGCATTATATAAAGGATTTTATATAATTTGTAACTACTAGCTTCTTATTAGCCATGTAGCACACAAGCTATTCCTTTAAAGCCACATTTTGACTCGGTTTCTGTCCTTTGTGATGTACTTTCACACAGCACATTACTGGTCAGCTGCTAGTCACATGGTAGCATTCATTTCCAATTAATTTCATATGTATTATACCTTTATCTGTTCAGTTTTTTTATATTAGTTTACTGAATTATTTCTTTTTTATATCATGTGTCAGCCATCATTATAAAATGAAAAATTTTAAAAAGTTACCTGTTTGTTTCATGTCACCAATACGGATAATGTGAGGCCAATGCTGAAGAGTTTTGGCAAAGAAAGGGTTTGTCACGCCCAAAATGACAGACGGTCTGCAAACATTACATAGACAAATACATAGATACATTTTATACAATGCTGCTTAAATTATGTACAATAAATAAGAACACTTCCTGCTTTTTCAAGTTCAGAAATAACAACGCAGATTAATTACAATAATATAAAATCAGATTACAGGGAAATTAGGTATTACAAGTAGTATGCAAAAGTCTAAACACGCCCGGTCAATTTCAATGCTTTGTTGATTTTCTAAGTGAAAATAAATTCACGACCTCTACACAGAACACACTTAAATATGACATTTTTTGCAAACTTTACGGCACAATTTCTATTTATTTTTACAAGTTTAACATGTTAAAAAAAAGTTAAACATAAAATGTTATATTCTTTTAACATGTTAAATTCCGAAAAAAAATAAAAACAAAACAAAACAAAAAAAACAGTAATTGTGCATTGCAATGTGCAGAGGTGTGTTCCCAATAGTTGATGAGTTAACTTATTTTTCACTTTAAAAATCAACAAAACATGTAATTTCACCAGGACTGACTAAACTTTTGCCTACGACTGTACACTACTGTTCAAAAGTTCGGCATTGTTTTCGTAGGGCGAGTTGAAAGAAGTAAATAAAAAAAAATAGATCCACACAGATGAGGAACAGAGTTGTAAAAGGTTCTAAAATGGCAGACAAAGCTGTACAACATCAAGACTAAAACGAATGGAATGTTTAGAATGCCTCGAGTTTCAAAAGTGGTGATCAAATCTCAGGATAGACCTTGAGAAAAAAAAATACTGTAAATAATCAATTATTTAGCATTTATTTTGCTTGTTGTTTCCAAAAATATGTGAAATATTATATAAAATTTCAGAAGATTGTTTTTAACATTTTATAAGTGATTATTGCTATGCAAAAAAACACATTATTAATACAACAAAAGAGTCCAAACTTATGAATGGTACTGGACTGTATCAGCTGTAAGACACTGACAGTTAGGCACAAATCAAATATCTAGAGCAAATGCCTGTTTTGAATTAATAACATTGCATATGTTTAACGTAGTTAAGGATTTTTGGCAGGCTGGAATTCTACTCATTCCAGTTCTGTTCTGTACTCAATAGAGGCATTGTAAGGCATAATGTCAGACTACCTCAATGGCAGTCATTCTGCTCTAATGTCAGTCACAAGGCTTACTGTGAGCTGTGTAAGGATGTCTCATTGTTCTGGCCAAAGGAGTTCCAGAGGACTGTCATATTCAAAGCAAGTCAATTCTCAGGGTAATGTTACATTGTGCAGTTCAACAATGCTGCTCACTAAACTTATTCAAATCTAACTTCTGTGAAAGGCAGTGAGGTAGTTCCTCCTATTTCAGTCTATCTTTGAGAGGATACCAGTAACTTCAAAAGCAGAGTGTGATGCAGGCACAGAGTACTCACGGAGCCTGAGTTCGGGTTGTGTACTCTTTGAACTCACTGTCGTGGATGGTGAAGTAGGGGCGGAAGTCACTGCAGTAACGCAATGGGGCAACACAGCTGATGAAATCAAAAAAGGAGGAGAGAAACAAAGCATTGATATACACATAATATATGTTAAAAGGCAATAAATATATAATCGCATCGCTGCTGCTGGAACAAACCTCATCTTCAAAAGTTTTCAGGAGAAGGAAAAACCTTCTTAATTTTTAATGTAAGTAAATGGAGCGAGATTTTACTACAAAGTCATTTTAGACATTTTCTGTCAAACAAAACAAAAAGAAAACAAAAACACAAACAAAAACACACACACACACACAAAAAGGAGATACAAGGCTTTGTTCCAACTGTGACTCTCAAAACCAGTTTGCTTATGGACTCTATTAATATAGTTTTTAAACAAGAATTGGAAAGAAAAACACATTAATTAGACATTTTAGATATGTCCAGAATGATGAATGGAGTTGCAGATAAGTTTATAATAATGAAGAAAGCGGTATAACATTAAGAAACTAATATCTAGAATGACGAATATTTCAAAAGTGGTCATTGTAATTTATCATTTAATAAATTCCCAAAATTACTGACATACTAAAACATGTTTGTTTCTAATACTTCAGTTTACATTGCAAGTTACTTTGGTATATAGAATACCAAAATTTATTTATATGTTAATCTATATGTCAATCTCTTCCTGACTGTCCTTCAGTTTCCTCCTTCAAAGCTCAGCTTAAAACCTACCTCTTTTCTCAGTACTTTCATTCTTCTGCTCACTTAAGGTTTTTCTGCTCTTTTTCTCCTGCCTCTGTAAAGCAACCTTGGGTATCAGAAAGGTGCTTCATACATTGGACTTGTTATTATTATTATTAATATTACTACTATCAACTGAAATAAAACTTTAATGCTGCCCTTGCTAACCGGGCATCAATAACTTAACTTATTGATAGCCTCGCCACGACTCATAGGTGAAACATTCCTTTCAAGCACCCCTTCATGTTGAATTTTTTTGCAAAGTTTGGCAAAACTAAGAAAAAAAAGCAGCACTTGCCCCCCGATTAGCACCTTGTTGTCTAACTGTATCTGAGCTAAAGCTGAAGCTGTGGCCTGAGCATGAATCACACCTCTGCAGGACCACAACAAACTGAGTCCAACTCATCTGGCTGCCCTGTCCAAGGTGAACCCTAGTGTGTGACTAAGGATTAGCTAGTTTTTAGTGGGTCTTGGCTATGAGCTTTTCTGCACTGCCCTTGTTTGTGTTTGGTGTTTGGACGCACTGCAATGTTTGTTCCTCAAAGATTTGCCAACAATGTTAAACCATACAAATAAACATAAAATAGCTCAGGAAAGAAGCATAATAGTTTAAAGGAGAATTGTTCACAGGGTTGGTGATAAGAACCAGATATCTGAAGCTTTAATAATCTAAATCTCTAATAGCTCCCTCACTCCTTATTACAAGAAATAGTTATGAATACATTGCCTGATGCCTGAGACATTGTTTCGAATATTTTTGAAGTGACGTTTTGGCCTAAAACATTTTTTAAATATGTTACGTGTTTTAAATAACTTACTTTTTTTAATTTAACAGTATTTTATCATTATCAACATTACATTTTTGACTGCAATGTGGTCAAAAAGCCTTTTGACTACGTCTGGACCACACTTAAAAGAAACAAAAGATAAAATATAAAACGCGCCAGAACTTTTGCACAGGCCACATGTTGTGTTTTATTTTCTCTATATGTTAAATTCAGCAAATAAACAGTAATTGTGTATTAAAACATGCCGACGTGTGCTCTGTAGAGGGTGTGTTCACTTATTTTCTCTTAGAAAATTAACAAAACATTATTTGACCGGGATGCCCAAACTTTTGCAAACAAATGCAACCCAGCAACACTGTAAAGAAAACTGATGTAGGTAAGTTTCTTTACAATGCACCATTTTATATCAAACTACTCGGAACGACTTTGTTTACATATCAACAAGTAAATTATGCAGAATTTCTGAAAAATCTGTGGAAGTCTTCATGATGTTTTGTCTACTTCTGACACTGTTTGACATCTATATAGATGTGCAGAAGTATGTCACGTAGGGAAATGTTATAAACTGAAATAAGAATGACATTAATTATGAAATCTACATTCTGTCCATACTTCTGCCAACTTTTTAAATAAAAGGACATCATAAAGTATCTGAGAACACAGACAAGTCTATTTGAGATTAATAAACAACCTGACACACTTTGAGGGAAGTGAAATCACTTCCAGGCAGACTTCCTGATGCTGACTTGAGGGGTATGAGCTTCTGTTACACCAGTGCAAAAGTATAAAAGCAAATGTTGGATGCCAAAAGCGTTTTGACTACTTTGGGAACAAGGGGGGAAAACTGTGCAAATCAGATTTTTTTTCCAAACTACTATTTTAATCGAAAACTCTACTACTGTGAGGAGCTATACGGATCATGTGAGCCTCCCAAAATCCAGGCCTCAACTCACCTGACTAACGCTAGCACGGTGTCTGAAGACTCTGCTGGTGAGGGTGCCATGACAACCAGTGCTTCACCCAGCAACACAAGCTCCCACAACATCTGAATGTGAAAGAAGACTGGACAGAAACACCTACAGCACAGAGGAAAGAGAATGCAGAGTAGATTATTCTGGTTACTAAATGAGTTCCTGCACTCTCTTAATGCTTCCTGCAGCCACTTCCTTTAAAAACAAGACACGGCCCTTTCCTTACGCCAGTGAACCGTGCTATTTCAGTCGAAGAGCTTTTCAGTATATCTGAGGCTCAGGGAGAGTTAAGCCCGTCTGCTTCATGAGGAGAATACTGATGATGCTGAGAACACTGATGGCTCCCGTTAAGTGTCTGCTTCTTCAGCTCGACTCAGGGCAGCAGGAAAGAAACAGATAGAGGAAGGCCATGGGGGGAGAGGTATCACCCTGTAGTGTCTCTCCTGTCACTGGATGGCTATTCTGCCCTCACCTCATCAATATGGAAATACACACAGACACTTGAAGAAGTGCAGTCAAAGTAAAGTCAATGATTTATATCTTGGGTCCAAGGAGAAATGGATGAAAATGTGTATAGGACTGTAATAGGGTCATAATATACACATTTTCAGCTACTCTAATAAGATAATAAGATTCAGATGCCAAGTTAACAGCAATTTAGTAAGTGTGCTTGTTTTTAATATATTTTTAATGCAACACTTGTGGTCCACTGTGTCTGAACCCAAAATATTGTAATATGTATTGTATCTCTCTCTCCCTCCCTCACTCTCTCTCACACACACACACACACACACACACACACTTACTTTGGGTATAACGACTTTTGAAAAGATAAATAGCTGACTTTAGAAAGTCCAAAGTCAACTCCCAACAACATACATCATGAAAAGAAAAAAGATTTGCAACGAAAGGTTTCATACATTGTTACTATTGGAACAAAACACCAGCCACCACTTACATTGGCTCAAAATTTCACGTTGAACGGCCCAACAGAAACAGTCCTAAATGACTTTGAATTAAATCTTGTAGTATTAACTTACACTGACATTTAAAAAAGCTTTTTCTTTCACCTGTAAAAAGTTCCTTTTTTTGTCAGAGGTTTTGTTCTAACACTGAGAGGTCAGATGTGAAATGCTCAGTTCAAGTGAAACTTAATGAGTCAGAATTGTTTACAGTGGTAACCAGACATCTGATGAACAACAAAAAAACAAATCTAAAAATTACCTCACAGAAAGCTGCTACAAGAAATGGTACAAATGTGCTGCCTAATGCCTTTGTCAAGTGGTCAAGAGGTCTTCAAATTTCCTCAATATTACTTGTATGCGCTGGAACAAAATGTCATTTCTCTGGCCCATAGTGCAACACACAACAGCAGCACATTACACAGGACTACGTGCAGTGCAGATACACGACACTGCAATTATCGGCCTAAAACATTTTTTTAAAAACATACAGAAAGGAGCACGCAAGGTGTCAAAAAGCAAAATTTACTACTATTTTCCTAACACCACACTACATGTGAAACCTCAGAAGACATGTAGTTTCACTGCTCATTTTGGATTGTCAATGTAAATAAAATGACATTATAAATCCTGGTTCCCATCTCTCCCACTGTTTCTCTGCAATTCTCTACTTCACATCAAACCACCCTCAATGACTTTGTTTACATCTCAACAACTTAATTTTGAAAAACTGGCAGACTTCTCCTTTAATATGGGAATTTTTTTTTACATCAAAAATAAGAAGCCCTATGTATTATAGGCCAGTTAACCAAAAGACAGTGACCCTGATGTCATCCCTCCTAATGCAGCGTTTCTGCAAGTTGTTGCTCACTCTAGAGCTGAAGGTGTCACAGCAACCAGCTATAAGAAGCATGTAAACACCACAGTCACGGAAAGAGCAACGTGGCAGCCTTCCAAGAGAGAAACACTGTACATTCCAACAGCAACCAGCAGGGGGTAGTACAAGCTGTTTTTAGCAGATATTACCCAAGATACTGAAGGTTGGTTAGTGAATGCATTGCCAACCATGAATCCATGAACCAGAGTAAATATAAAGGAAAAACATCTTGATCTTACCTGAAGAGGTCCACTTCATGGATTGTAGGGAGCACGATAGACACAAGACTGTCGCTCTGCAACGGGTAACAGTGGATGGTTAGATATATAGAACTAAAGCTCTAGATCACAGTCATGGGTTTGGCAGCGCTAACATTCTTCTTACCGGTGTGGACAGCACAAGCTGCGAGGTTCCTGGCTTGTCGTAACATGTAGGAATACGTAGCTGAGAAAAACAGATGGTGCGGTTAATGAATTGATGTGTAGCAGTTAAAGACAAAAATAAAAAAGCAGTTAAAGAGTTACCTTCATGACTACACCCATGATTGGGAGAGATAATATCTTCCCTGGACTCGGCGTCGGCCACCGATCAATATCGTTGCAAGCTATTACCCATAAAAAACAAGAAAATACTGCCGTTAGTATAGCAACATGTCCATTAATACAGTCATCTGCTGTGCAGCAATTTTACCAGCTATACTGCAGAGGACAGTGAGGATATAACTGAGTTCTTGAAGTGGAAGTCCAGCAAACCTGTCTGTGTCGTCTAGCAAAGTTTTACTTGTTAGGTCTCCAGGTGTCATCTCTAATTTACTGTACTCACCAGCCTCTAAACAGGGCTCCTGTTTCTCAAAGTATTCTGGGGCAATGAGCTTCAGAAGCGAGTGGAAGAAGGTCACATAAGGTAGCTTGCTGATGAGAACCAGAGACTGTGGCCAAGAAAGACAAACACAACAAGAAAACTAATAATGAACAAGATATTCCTGATACTAGGCAGTAAAGTACAACCAAAACTAAACTCAACAACCTGTTACTCTATCAACCTGTTACTCCAGGCAAAAAAGCTGGCACTAGATGTAGAAAATCAATTATTATTAAAAAGGCAGTATTAGGTGTAGAAAATGTATTACTCAAAAAAAAAAAAAATAATAGCGCAAATGTCACTATCACAAGTATTTGATTTCCCTGGTTTTCCACACCTAGCCCAGGCAGGTCAAACAGGGGACCGTCCAGGCCAAAGTTCTGTTTAGATCAGTGTTTACTCTCATCTAACGCTCTGAATTCAGTTCATGAACGCCTTACTAATTAGCTGATGAGCTGAATCAGGTGTGTTTAATGAGGCACCGTGCTGAAGTCTGCAGTCTTTTAGCTTTTTTTTTTGAGTAACAGTTGATTTCCTACATCTAGCACCGTTTTTCTACACCTAGCACCAGCTTTTTTGAGCAGTAGTTGATTTTCTACATTTAGCACTACTCAATAAAGTGCAGAAAATCAACTATTATTAAATTTAAATAAAGAAAAACAGCACTAGCTTTAGAAAACAACTATTGCTTAGAAAAAAAATACCAGCTCTAGATATAGAAAATAAACTGTTACTCAAAAACAAAGCTAGCACTAAGTGTAAAAATAATATATATAATATATGTAACTCAAAAAAGCTAACACTGGGTATAGAAGATTTACAATTAGTCCAAAAAAGCTAGTGCTAGTTGTTTTTTTTAAAAAAAAAAGAGAGGTAGCAACAAATAGGAAGGTCTACTGTCCAGTTTTAATCTGAGAAAAAGACGCAGAGCTGAGTCTGATCATGTCAAGCCCAGCCATGTTTCAGTTGACAAGTGAATTCCATTGCTTGTGGTTTATCCTAATCTGAACCACTGATCTCAGCCTGGAGGTTACATAACAACCACTTACACTACTGCAGAGACCTCATAGTAGGAAAACTAATTACTGTTGTATCATATGGGTGACTCAACACGAGTTCTTCCAGGAGAATCGTCTTCCACGACCCCCGTACTTTGTCTGCCCTCAGTGTTTCTATTCTCAGGGTGTGAATAACCTTGACTAGCGATGGACTAGAATTGCACTCCTACTCCAAGTCATCTTAATGTGTGGAGAGATGACACTGATGAAAAGCAGCGACGTGGCACTTTCATGCGCTGTTGAGACTTGCTTTACGCTGCACTTCAACTGTGGATCTTGGCTTCGGGGCAGACTGAGGTTTCTCAAGGGTAGGAACTGCAAAACTGTCATGGAACTGAACATGATGAGTCAAGGCTGACCGAGAGATTGGTGGCCCTTCTGTTTTACAGTAGCTTTAATACAGCTCAACTGTAACTTCCCTGTGTAAACGTGAAAGCCCACACTGCCCGTCAAAAGATCAGGGACAGCTACCGTTCCACAATTTTGTGGAAGTGTTTAGACGCCCCTTCTAATGAGTGAATTCAGCTGCTTTAAGATGCATAAATTGCTGACATATGCATTCATACAGCTTGAATAATTTTCATAGAAAAGCAGTGTATACAGAATGGGATGCTCTGGAGTGCCCTAGTGTAAAATCTGCTCTTCATACCAAGGAAGACACTTTAACAAACAAAAAGCTGAGCGTTGAAATATGTACTATATATCTTGTGCACTATTTTAGTGAAGAAGTCAAAATTTCATGACTCACACTGTGCGCTACACAGCTGATAGGAGCCATCTGAGATTCAGAATGAGACAGACTTATTAAATAAGTGGGATCAAAACCTGCAGCCACACTGGCCCTTCATGGATAAGACTGGTCTCCCCTGCCCTAAAAAGTGTTTTTATAAAAATAAATAATTAAAAGCCACTTCAGCTCACCTTCTGAAAGTAACCCCTCTTCAGCGATTTATCTCGAACCTGCCTGAAGTAGACGTAACCGTAGAAATGTCCCTGGTCTTTCTAAAAGCCACAAAAGAGAAATCACATTTCAGTCAAATATCATCCAAAACAAATTTCCCACCCTTAAATGACTTACACATGTTCAAGGAATAGTTGGTAATAGTTGATATAGTAAAAATCTCCACAATTTCCACCTTACACTAAAAGTAGGCAACTGATAAGGCAAGTTAACTATGACTGTGCGAACTCTTAAACTCCTAAAAAACAACCTAACTAAATAATCACACTGTTGAGTTGTTAGCGCTGAATGACAATGCTTTCTATAAAAATGGGATGCTTTCATTCTTTATACTACAAATCTGCAATTTCATAACAAAAAAAAAAATTGTATGATTTATAGCCTTCCATCCTTCATCTTCCTAAGCAACCAGTTGGAGCACATGTGTTTGTTTTCGCAGAAACATTTTTTGCTTCCTCTGCTCCCTGACCTTGAGGCAGACCGGCGCATCTCTGTCAAAGTGGTCCAGAAAACATCCTAGCGACGACTTCCTGCCCGCCGCTTGCCGGAAACGGAAGCAGAACTGCGTGTCCCCCAGGCAACCTGGGAGCAGGAAGAGGAAAGGGGAAACACATGGAGTCATCGGTCACAAACATCTGCGGAATGCCACAACTCAAACAGGCATAGCGAAACATTTTTCCCTTTGTACACACGAGTCCATTGAGCTGGTTTGTGGGAAAGGAGCAGCTATTTGTGGCTGACGGCAGCCACAACAAAGTTTATCTTGCATATCCCATAATATTTATAACACAAACAGAAGTAGGTTTGGTGAACACGATACTTGTACATTTGCTTGTGCTCACACACGGGGACGGTAATGTTGGTTGACAAGGTCTGTAGTAAGCTATGAAAATGAAACAATACAGATAATTTATTATAATGTGGTTCTAGTGTAAAACTATGATTACCATGTTGAAATAACATTTAGTATGATAACAGTATGATGACTAGCTTGTTAAAAAGAACTAAAACAAACAAACAAAAACTCATTGGACTGTCTGAACAGGACTGTTTGGGTGTGTCAGACCACAAGGTGATTGACAGCACTGTAGCCATGGCAACATAAGCAAACCCACAACACTGGGGTTAGGGTTAACCTTAGAGGTGTAAAAATACAATGTATCGCACTGCATCACAATGTCGTAACGTATTGCTGTATCGTGGCTACATGTTAACATATTAGTTCTGCGCTTTTTTCCTTTAAGGCTACACTTGGGCAGCCTCCCAAGTTTATTAATAGCCAAGCATATTTTGTTCCATTTTAACAAACTCCAAAATATTTTTGATTTTATATTGCTATGTATGAACAAGGGCACGCTTTACGTACCATGAGATGCAATATTAGCTTTTTGCATTTCAACACTGCTATAGTCCAGCGCTGCATTTACATTACAAAACTACAAGATAATACACAACTTACTAGGGCTCAACTTAAGAGACTTTTGGTAGCATTAGTGGATGAAGAGGAAAAAAAAAAAAATCACCCTAATTCTGATTGGTATGCAGTAAAAATGGTAAATTAGTTGGTAAATTGGTAAATATTATTCTTTATTTGAGAGTCAATGGTAATTTCAAGTAGGACCCTATAGATAACTGCAAAAAGCAGCTTAAGAAAATAAGCTAACACCTACTTTGAAGGTAATCGAGCAAGTAAAATACAGACCAACAAAACACTAATCATCTGATTGTCGAACCAGAGAACAGAGCAGTCCCTGCGGTGCTCAGCCACTCCTACATTCCAGCACCACAGCTCATGAAGAATCTCGGAGTAGGAGTGCAGATATCAGGTCTGATTTTGTAACTAAAAACACCAAAAATCAAGAGTTCTAAAAGTCAGAAAGTCTTTATTAATACAGGCTTGGGTTTTAGCCTGTAGCCTAAGCTGTAGAGGTCAAAATGTCCATTTCATTCCAGGTCCATTTCTTCTGCCCTTCTGATTCTGAGCTCCAGGTTGTTCCTTTCTGGCAGAATTCTATTCAGAGACGTCAAACTAATGTGTAGGCAAACAGTCGAGAGCAGGGTAGGTGTATGTGTGTGTGCGTGTGTGCGCAAGGAGAGGGATTACTGGGTCAGTCTTCAGGGCGTGACAGATGGATTACCTCATCTTCCTGGTTAACTCTTTCGACAACACTAGGGTGGTCTATAAAAAGCAGCATTTACACAACGTCCGCAGTCTAATCCTATTGGATGCAGCTAAGAGAGAGAGAACAGCTTCCTACGCAAGACCCATCTACAGTTATGTCTGTTAAGAAGTGATCTATAAACAATCCCCAGTCCTGGCTATGGCAACAGTGTACTGCTATGAGGAGGCCTAAGAGGGATCCTTTTAGAGTGTGTACACCATGCACCATCCTGACTGAGCAAGAAGAAATGCTGAGTCCTCTGGACGGAAATCAAGAACAAGAACAAAAACTGTACATCTGTAATTTCAAGAGAAATCTATCTTCTTATATACACCTTAGGTAAATTTGTCTGTCCTATGCTCTGGCCACAAATGCATTCTTTCATAACAACTGCAGCTAGGTTCAACAACAGCTAGGTACACAACATTGGTGCATTCAGCCTAACGAGAAATTGTCTAGAGTGGCTCAGTTTTTCCTTAAATTACATTTAAATGCCTTATTAATTTCCATTGATATTTATTTTGAATGCATGTGAAAGGTCACACAGTTCGTTTTTTTGTTTATGTAATCACACTAATGTTAGCATGATGGTAATTCCGATGCTGTCAATTCAAATCTACCTAGTTCTCATTAGCTAAAACTAGGGCTGTAACAATACAACATATTGCTGTTGACTGAACAAAACCTCAGATCTCCAAAAGTCAATGGAACCAGAAGGATTTCCAAGTAATTTCGGGCTGTTTCTTTTAGTCCATTCACCATGAAATTTACATACAATGAGCGACAGGCATTTTCAGATTATGTCAAAAACTGAAAAACAACAAAAATTGACATATGAGGTTTTCTTCCTACAGCAGTGATATGTTGTATCGAATTGTATTTCAGCATATTGCATTGCATCATTGTGGCATGATGAGCATGTTAGCTTTGTGGCTAGTGTGTTAGCCTGGGGCTAGAGCTTTAGATTGGTGCATCTTAAAGATCAGCTTTTGGTTTAAATATTGTACTTTCACAATGTTGAATAATAATAATTTAAACATTCACATATTATGTTAGTAATAGAAATCTGACAAATTAAGCATTAATATAGTAACATTAATGTAGGCACATTTTCAGCCACGTCTTATTTGTGCTGTATGATAAAAATCTACTGATTTGAGACATAACTGTGCTGTGTCAAACCAAATTCTGAATTTTGTGAATTGTTACATCCCTAGCGACAATCAGTAGCATAGCACTTTAAACCAGAAAGCCAACGTTATGTAACCTATGCGTATACCGTTTCTCATTAGGTTGAGTAAGATTTTGGCACCGTGCTGTAAACTTGTGACAAAATTTGTTCATCAGTGGGCGGAGCGTAGGCCATTTACAACTGAACTGGCACAAAATGAGACATAAAATTGGGAACAAAATATCACAGAATTACCAGCTTACAGACAATCTATTGAGAATATGCAGAGTGAGTCAGCATATTTATTGACGCAATGAAATATGTCTGTGCCGCGAGCACAAAATCTCTTGCAGCTTTTGCGCTTTCGAGAAAGAAAAACACAACTCGAGCACATGGCCCGAAAACCTATGAGACACCACCGCCTGAGTCAGACTTATTACACATCTTGAACCCATAAGAAAGACCGGTTTGCTTTTGGCTGCCCTCTCCGCTCCCTGCTCAGATCCATCTCCGTATCAACGCAGAAAGCAAGCGGAGGGTAATGTGCCACAGCAGCAGCACAGAGGCACACTTCTTCAGATCCGCTGGTGGCAAGAACTCAGTTGCCATGGCGACCTGCATGCCTTTCCATCGACATAAGCGTGCTGCCTCACCCACGCCGTGCTAGCGACAGAGCTAATGTACACCAGTGTTTCCATACGTCCTTCCAGGCCCACCCAGGAGGCCGTTTCCCAACAGACACTCGATCAAAGAAACAGTTATTAGATCTAGGAAAGCACTTTGGCTTATATGACAGAAAAGAACAACAATAAAAACAGAAGAATAAAGCCAAAATGGGCCATATTCTACATTGGTCTTCCATTTTTTGTTTGTCCCAAAAGTCCACTTATAACATTTGTTCGGTTTCATGCAGTAAAATGACAGTCATCATTCATTTTACAAACTGTATCCCTTGGAATTGATCAGGCTGTTGCTTACTGTGCTTTTAGCCTTGATATGCAAATGACCTCAGCTTTGATTGACTGCCCTGTATTGTGTCCCGTCCAAAAAGCAGTCCAAGCAGAAATACAGACCAAACTTCAGACTGAAATTCTCAGGGCTGTGACAAAAAAAATGAACTTCAGCCACTCCTTTTGTGCTCTAAAAGGCTGCAGTGATCCATCTGTTTCCTGACAGCCAGGAACAGCACAACATTTAATAATTTTCTCCACACCTTCAGCTTCAATAACGTGGCTACAGACTGTCTGCAACTGTTAACAACACTCTGTACCACTTCAGTGTGAATGGGTGGTATATAAATGGTTGTGACATCACAAGTTCAAAACTTTAACAATGTTTATCAGTAAATTAAACGCTTATATTAAAAAAAAAATACTCATGAATAGGGCTCTTAGTAAACTTAGTAGGGAGTTTACATAGTGTCTTGATATTCTTTGTGGATCTTCAATAAGATGCTGAACCATCACTTAACATGGTTACAAGAGGTCAAACTGCTTGTAGATCAGGAGTGTCCAGTTCTGTTTTTTCCCCCTAGGGTTGTGAGACTATGTGCTGACAACTGAATAATTACTGGTACAAATTTTATGCTATAAAAATGGTCAGACATACTGACAAACTGCAATGATGTCCACTGCTCCTGCATTATATTCCTAAAAGAGAAACGTATGGGGAAAAAAATAACTTGAGCTACATCCAAAACCATTTATATTTTGTCTGCATTTAAAGTTATTGTGTAAGAAAATTACTTGTTTCCACTGCTCAGTCTTGTTTTTGTATTTGGACTGACTGAAAAAACAAAAGCAAAATATCTTTATCCAGTTTACAGGGACGACGCACATTACTAGACACTTCTACTACTGTGCCAGTTTAGCCATTTTAGACTGCTCTCACTGGGCAGGTACGAAAAGACAAAAGCACTAACCAGGTGCTTACAACATGAATAATGCATGCAGCAATATAAGACAACAATGGCAACTAGTAAAATGATTTATACACTAGGATCACATTCTTGATTGGTATTTAGCCACAATTTTAAATTAGCTGAAAAGAAAAGAGCGAAAAGAAGGCCAAGCTCATTCCAAGCGTGAGCTACTCTTGTGTATTGCAACCCCACTACTAACTATGGAGTTGAATCAAGTATAAATGCCAAACTGTACTGGACTAAAGCCCTACAGGACGAGAGCTGGATTGTGGACGCTGTGTAATTTCTAATTACTTACGCAATTTTATGCTTGAAACATCTTTTGATGTATCTTTACTTTGCCCCCTGCTTCAAGACTTGGCCTACATGCTTAACCGTGCTTTTGTCTTATGTTTCCTTTTAACAATTCCAAAATGCTAAGAGTAACGGCGTAGAGCATCCCCAAGAACGCTCCATTATCGTATTTCAGTAAGATGAGAGGAGGATCAATATGACACAGAGGAGGCTGGGGAACACCGTGGATAACTACAACGCAAGGTTTACAGTTCCAAGCACAGATATCAGCACCTATTCATTAATGAGGTTAGGCTCTATACTACACTACCCACTATACAAACACACTATGGCTCATGTAGTCAGTGTGTATATTTACTCAAATAATAACTGCTGGTTATTTGTGACTGTAAAATCCTACTGCTTAAACACCAATATCCTACAATAGGGCTGGACCACGCAGCATACAAATAGACATAAAATGCTATGTCATTACACAGTAGGTGGATTTTTGACCTCCAAGGTATAAAGTACCCTCAAAGGTGCAACACAGTCCTTAAGGTGGGCATTTTAAATTAGTTTTAAAGGTACAGTACACTCACTTTCTCAGGGGGGAAACTGGCATATCTTCGAATAGCTTCTAATCTTTCCTTTATTAACCAGAAAATTATAAGAAAAACTCAAGTTAAGAGAGGAGTCAATGCAACAACAGAATGTGGTACCATTACATTCCCTAAATAAAGGTACTGTGGCCACAGTGGCCATGCTTGTATACTGACAAATATTTTTTTTCTGAGTGTAGGATATTGTAGCAAAATGTTCTTATATTTAATGTACGTTAAATGTGACTAGCTTTTATTCCAGGCATGTTCGGCACCATTTCTATTGGTCTATTCATCATTAAACACTATTTTGATGGCAGCTAGTGTTTTCAAATGGTGTCAAGACCTAAAATTTAACACCAAGGGGTTATGAGGTTTTGATATCACATGGACCATACATTACATACACATACATTTCTGAAGGTGGGTTGCTGTATTTTTAAAATCAAATTCAATGCTTTTTCATGTTGTTTAAAGACCTCAACAATAGAAAACAACAACACTTTAACTGCACAACAAACCAATATGGCATGTATTAATGTCCATTATATTCAAACAAATTGGTTGAAAATCAAAGATGTACACATTCACTTGCCTTGTTTGACTTTGTTCTCAGTTTTGCCATCCTCTAGCCTTTCATTAGTTAGCAGTTTCTGACCACTTCTGGCTGAATTAGGTTAATATATATGAGAACACTTTTCAACCCAGTCTTTAGGCATCATCTTATAACCCAGTACTTCTAGTAAAATATAAGATTTTTAGATATTTTATGCCCTTTTTTTATTTAAGACTTTAAGATCTTTTAAGTATTCATGGGAACCCTGTTAAATGGATTTAAGGATGTACAAACAGATGCTGTGCTTTGAAAACCCCATTTAACAAACACAATCGATAGAACAAATGTAAGTCAGAAGCTTTCATTTAATAACAACAGCTAATTAATTATGAACCAGTAGCCTCTTCAACACAACCGCCATTCATTATAAATAATCTATGCTTGAGAGGATGAGGCATACATAGACTACAGTGTTGGTGACCTTCATTAAAGGTAAGCTATTCAGTATGACATGGCGTCTCAATACAATACATGTCAATGCAGAAATTATAAGGAGAGCCTAAAGATGTGCTTTCTGTTAACATATAAATGTTTCCATTTTAGCTTATTAGATCTTCAATGTTGTACAATATTTTATAATATGTATTGATTTACGCTTACAAGAAGTATGCTTTTTCTTCCTAAAACTGACCTAAATGTAAAGAAGAAGAGGAGGGAGGGTCTACCCTCACTGTCGGCTTGCTTGTTTAGTTTTTATTACAGTTCAAGCAATATAAGCAGTATTAAAATAAGCACTTTATTTGCTCCAGCCTGCTGAACGCATTGTTCAAAGACAATGTATTTGTAATGAATTGAGAGGCTCGTATTGAGCGATACAATTTAATGCACTGAAAGGCAGAAAGGCAGTTCTGTACTAGAGAATTAGTTGGCCTGGTACCCAAACATGATCTTACACAGACTGAACAGATCACTGGACTTTGATACTATTACATCTGTCATGAAGCATCAAGGTTTAAAAGTCATGCTACTATTATGTTACCTATGAGATAAACAGTCGTTAATTCAGCACAGCCAAATAGACACTCTTCCCAATACTTTCTGGTTTGCTTTGTAGCAGCATATTAAAAAATAAATAGTCGCCAGCGATATGATGGATTTCAAGTGACTTTTAATCACATTTTACATTTTTCCATTTCCGAAGCAATCATTTTATAGCAGCTTATCACTGCAATGAATCCAAATTGTTATGAGTTATTAACTGATTGACTGACTGATATCCTTAAATGTATCCCATTATCAGTAGGGACATTACGACAATGGTCAGGCAAATGTATTACATTATCAATGTAATCACATCAAATGACTACATAATGATTAATTCATAAGTAAGCGAGTACATTACTGATCATAACACAGCCTAGTCTTTTAAACTGGAAAATAACGCAATTGTTTTTAGGGCGCACTGATCATTCAGTCCAGACCTCTCCAAATAAACACTTACCAATTAACATTAACAAATTAACAATTACTTCTTGACTGATTTATTGATCTGCTCCTGTAAATAGCAATCATTAAAGTTGGCTACATAGAGACATGCTCAATGAAGGTGTCTGGTGTTTTAAAACTGGCTAAGACCGAATGTATATCAGTAGGCTAACCACAAACAAGCCAATGTCATCTGAAAAGTAAGCCAAAGGTCGCCATGAAACGAATGAAATGAAACTTCATTAACCTTTCATCTATCAACAAGGAGAGGTGAGCAACATGGCAGACATATAATGATGTTTTTCAGATATTTTCATGATAAACAATAAGCATCACAATGTTTTATGTTTTTTCTGAGGTTTAATAAGTTGGAACAAACCAACAATAAGCAGTGTTTTTACAGTTAATAAATGCTATGAAAAACTGAACACAAGATAAAAATATTTTTATTTAGAGTCGCACATTCTGAATTCAATTAATGGGGCCTAATTATGCTCTCAGTGCTCTTTAAGATATCCACAATATGCTTAGAAATGCACCTTGTGATGTTATGTGATGTCATTTATCACAATAACAATGAATATCATAATTTTGCCCATGCTTACAAACAAAGGCACTAACTTTAGGAACTGCATTCACAATTAACAAGAGAATTCTTAAACTTTCAGGGTAGTCTGCATCTGTTCAGCTCTGCTGAGATTGCTGGGCTTATCATGAGCAACGCTGACGACTAGCAATGCTAACTAATGCCATGTTCTCACTACATAATTTCAGCGTGATTTTCCACTCGCTGACAGTTTTTGGTGATTATTGAGAGAAGCCCCAGATCAGAAGCAAACTGCCGGCTCACAAATCGGCTCTCGATCTCTATATGTGAATTATTCAAAGACACCATCCAAGAGATCCACCGAAGCCTCAAAGACGCCCAAAGGACATCAAGCAGGCTAAATATCTGGTCCTGTCAGGGAGTCCAAATCCCATAGTGTGAAAAGTGTTGTGACCCAGTTGTTACTGGTAGTGAGTGTAGTGACAAGCTACAGCCAATGAGAGCGCAAGACATGGGGGTGAGGGGAAACCTGGAGGGGGGGTTGGCAGCATCAACAAGCATGGCTACAACAAAGGTTCTTACACCGATATTCTTTCCTTTTTTTTCTTTGTTTTTTTTCATAAGCGCAACTTCTTGTTGACATCCATTTGCTCTTGTGACACAACTTAGCTGGAGACCAGACAGACTCGTCTAAGATTCCTGCCAGTGAAAGACCTTGTAATGTGTGACCGCCTGTAAGTGATCAGTCATGTACTGCGCAAACCACAACTTCAGAATTCCACAAAACAGCAAGCAGTCTAGTGTGAACTGTACAGCGGTCTGACGACTTTGAATGTAGTGTGTCAGTGGCTTAGGCTAAATGTCTGAAGCCCCAGCAGAACTGTAAGGTATAGTCAGTCCTGAACCATCCTAGAGTCACCAGTGAGGCAGCTTTGGGATATTTGCACACTTTACAGGAGGAGACATACAACAAAACAAAGAAATTTTTATATCAGAAGATTTTCGCTTACCTGAGTTGGAGTCTGGGAATGACAGGTAGCAGATGCTTGTTTTCTGAAATGTGAAAGGAATTGGGAAACTTGTCATGCAAATAGGTATGTAATTATACACACATTTTTCAGGTTTGATCTGACTCTGAGGTCAAGATTCAGTTTGATTTTCTATATGGTTTTTGTGTTTAAAACATCTTGATTATATGGAGCTCTAATTATACACAATAAAGACTTTATATCATACAGGTTTAGCACAAATACAACATAATGTAAAGGATTCAGTGACTCAAAAGTCCAGTTATTTGAAAGTGGGTGCATGTACAGCACAAGCTACCCTCTCAGTCCACTGATAAGACGCACCCAGATGCCTAGTTTTGACAGGCATAAACCTCTGAAGTCAAACATGCCTCTGCCTGTAGTAAACAAAAATGCTCTGATGTTGATGCGATTTGTCCTTTGTACATTTTTCCCTCTGAAAGGTCCATTAAGGTACACAAAATACAAATTTTGATACAAGCTAACACTGCAGCATAATGTATTGACATTATAAGACTGGTAACTCCTGAAAGTGTGCAGTGAGGCAGCTGCCAAAAGGTACTGGTCTGCAATAGCCAACAGTTTGAGTAGCTGGTCTTGCTATAAAATGGACTTGAAATACAGTCTAAGACTTCCTTTCATGTAAAGTCATTTCAACACGCAGGAGTACTAGCTTGCTTATGGCATGACCACAGCAATATTTGTATTCTGACTACTTATCAAGGTCATAATAGAGGGGAT
Organism: Colossoma macropomum; assembly: GCF_904425465.1. Classification (NCBI taxonomy): domain Eukaryota; kingdom Metazoa; phylum Chordata; class Actinopteri; order Characiformes; family Serrasalmidae; genus Colossoma; species Colossoma macropomum. Next base: position 7,293,352 of record NW_023494810.1, on the reverse strand, counting down.
TCAGTGTTATTAAGGGGAAACGAAGATACACAGAATAAAATGTATCAGCTTTGTAATATTTTGTTTTACCACAGGTCGCCTTGAGGCTCCATGTTAAAGAAGCAAAATTCAGAAACCATACATGTCTTCGCTGATCAAGCACATTGGGGGTAAAGGTGAAACTGAAAAACACAATTAAGAAATAGAAATTTGACCTACCTCTTTTTCTGTGAGCTTTGAATGATGAGGGTATATAACCTGCAAAAGATCAAAATTAGGAGACCAATAAGACTCAAAAATGTAAAAGGTGTTACTATCTTATCCTTGAAGAGTTATGGAACATCATCACGTATGACATAGACATGAGAACTGACTGCTTCATTGTTCAAAGCCGTCTGGGTCGTCCATAGTTCGATGGACTTAAACCTGTGTTGTTAAAAGTCTATTTAACTGAAACTGCCAATTCCAAGCTATTCACCCGTCCTCAGCAGACAGCAGAAAAGGCATTTCCCATTACTTGTCACATCTGTATCTGCTTTTTGAGTCCTGGTTTTGTCTGAGTGCTTGCTTTAGAACAGTTTCTGACTTTACTAATACAAATGCCTTTACCTACATTTCAGCTAAGTGAATTTTTGTACTGCTCTAACCAAGTCCATACAGCCCATACATGCAAACTAAGCTGCAAAAACAGCCTGTGGTGAATTAACTGCTTTCTTGATGCCATGAAAACCAGCATATTTACATATATTCACCTATGTGACCTAGAGCAGTTTAGCCCCGTTTATTCACATTGATGTTATAAGGAGAGTTTTAGACCAGACTGCTTTCTGCATGAGGCTAAACGCAGACCAGCCATTCAGAACAGAGGTCATTTTACAAACATCAGCCCTAAAGGCACGGTGGCAAAATCCGTTTAAGAGAAAATGAAAGGTTGGCAAATTATCACGTACAAATTAATCAAATATTTTGATAAACTAACCCAAATTAATGTATTCCGAAGAAGACTTTAATAAAAAAAAATAGAATATGTACTCTTTAAGTCAGTTGATAGTGACTTGACTCTGAGTTGTTTACAAGCTCTACGAGGACCAAATGACATGAGGATGACTGAAAACACGAGCATGCTGACATTGTTGTGTCTGCCTGGCCTACAGGAGGAACAGTACTTGATTTCATTTATATCAAGCTTTTTTGGGATAAAAAGTAAGAGACCAAAGCTTTTCTTTTGATTCCTGAAATTAAGTTTATGGTTGGGCTTTGTGTACCACAACAGCATTTAGCTACAATAACACAGAAATGACAATACCCCACAAAGACAGGAATACAAACTTGTGTGTGTGTGTTTGTTTTCGCTAACGCAGCTAAGCTAACATAAAGAAGGCTATGGTAAAGGACAACATTACCTAACTAACAGCAGCCGATACGCACTGCCACAGAGATTTTTATTAACACAGTGTCTGTTAATGCTGCTGAAGGTCTGCTAGTTGGTTAGCGTTAGCTGTCTAGTGTCCAGTTATGGGTTCAGCTAGCCTGCTAACCAGGCCACTGACCGAGGCACGTATGGTTACAGCTTGGTAGACACTGTATGCTTAAATAATTTAGCTATATTGCAATGTAAATGTGGCTACCTCCACCGCCTGTCCGAGCTCTAGGTCGAATCCCACCACACAGATGCAGTGCAGCCAGGCGGAGAATCGGTCCCACGGTAGCAGCAGCTGCTCCGGTTCTTCCTCTCCAGGCCCGTCGGCGGGCATTTCCTCGGCCGGGGACACTCTCAGCTCCCGGTCCTCTGAGTGTTCTGCTTCTTCCATTTGCTCCTCGACCTCCTCTGACCCTCGCAAGGCCATAGTCGAAGACCAAACCGCTTCTCCGTTCGCCTCAACTTCAGGGGCTAAACTAACTTAGCCAACTATCGCCGCGGACCGTATTCCGGATAGACGGTACGCTACATCCGTGGGACGCGGGTAACGTAGCAACGTAGGTTTCACATTGTTCTGCGCAGACTTCGCTGATCTCCAAAACATTACGTTCCGGTCTGAGACTTTGCACATAGTTTGTAGATCACGTAATTGCCACAAACTCGCTTTTAATTCGTTTTTGCTTAACAGTGTAAAACGCACATGCCAAGAGATTTAAAAAAGGGCAAAATATATCTTATAGGAAATGTGCATTTGTATTTGCAGAATTATGATAAATTAATTTACAATAAAGTTGACGTGTTTAGGCAAACGCTGCGTCACCACAGGGCACATGAATAATTGTATAGTTTTATGTTTTTTTTTATTCTGGTAAACCTGAATAAAAATTACAGTGAAAGGATCGGATCAGCTCTGCTGTCTCTTTTTGCTTTTTTAGTTGGCTCCGCCTCCGTTTTAATAAGGGAGTCTGCTATTGGTTGAAAAGAGTCTTTTAAATTTTAAATTTGTTGCCCTGCCCACCTTTATAATTTATCAATTAAAAAAGCAATATACCTTTAATATCCCTCATACAACACTGAGACGGCGATGGCAACAAGAGTTAAAAGATCATTTCAACGGTAGCATTCAAAAACGTTATACACTTGCATTGCATTTTCCCCACTGAAACACATGGCAGTCGTTTTGCTCATTCTTTTTAAGATGCATTTTTAAAATACAATAATATGAGCAAATACGAGAGCAATTATAAAGAATCTGTAAATATATTAATAATAATAACAATCTAATAATAGTAATAGCAATAATAATAATAAGAAGAAGAGTCTTTAATGTATAACAAAATTATACAATCTGACCTATCTGCATGTAAATGCAGTTCACTGAAATGTACACACAAATGAAGTTTAAAACTGATGAATGTTTAGGCTGTAGTGTAATGATACATGTCCTGCATAAACTGTATATAGGCACATTAACGAACAAACATTTGAATTTGTTTTGTTAGTCTTTACAGGTATTTACATAAATATATATGCTTGTAATGACCAAATCCTTGATGTATATGGACACTATAATGCATGCAGACAAATCTGAGCCATTTCATTGCTTCAGTAGTGGAACTGCATTGTCCTGAATATCACAACTGAATCATCCTATAAATCTAATAAGACCCACCAAACAAATAGGATTAGACTGTCTAAGACATTAAGAGTCCTGTATGCTCTGCTGGGTATGACAGATGTTCTGGGTAACCCACAATCCCACGTGTGAAATGAGCACTGGGTTTCTCTCCTCAAAGGGGAGTTCCACTGAATTTTCAAATTCATGCATGGTTAAATGGTTAAGATGTAAACAAAGTTGTTCTGAGGGGTTTGGTGTGAAATGCTCTGATCTAGAGAGTCTTACTGAGCCAGGATTGTTCACAGTGGTGGTGATAGGAACCAGGCGTCTACAGCATTTGATGCCTCTAAAAGCTCCTTAACAAAAAGTTATTATACAAAATGTTTACAAATATGTTGGCTGATGCCTGAGAAATTGTTTTACAACAGTTTTGACCTCAGGTTTTGGCCTTAAATGTACATTGGTAGAGGAAGGCCTACATGTAGGGACTTAATAAGGGGCAAAATAGACCCCAAATTAAACTTATTTTTCAGATTTACCAATATTTTATCATTATAAACATTACATATGAAAACTTAACAAAACACATGTAGGTTCACTGGATTGTAAATAAGATGGCTGTAAATGCATTGTAAAGGTTGCGACCCCCGGTTCCTATCACCACCATTGTAAAGAAATTTGAGTCTATAAATTTTTCCACTATGCATCCTTTCACAAACCAGCATTAATGTTACTTTGATGTGAAACAATCATGTTCCAACTCAAACATCTTTCCTGCTTCTAACAACAATCTTACCTCAGCAAATCACAACTCTGCTTAGTTTATGCACATGTGCGTATAAGCATGTGCATGCTTTGTAACGATGCATGTAATACATTTTTGATTACCATTCTAGCTACAGCTTGTCTGTCTTAAGAAAAGCTGTAGGGCTTTCCATAGTCTCTACCATTTCTATAGTAAGGGCAAGAAAAGCATGCATCAACACTTCAGCATCTTGCAGAGTGAAGTAAACAAGAAGGAGACAGAACAAATAACATCGGATTCCTCTCAAATGGTTTAATTTGTGAAGTCCTTTGGCTTTCTGTGCAGCACAGCTTTTTTCTGACACTTTGTGCGCTAAGCAGAAAGTAAATAGAGAAAGATAAGATAGTGTATGTGTCCAAAAGTTTGTAGGCACCTGCTTATCCAGCGTTTCTACTGTGAAATCAAGGGTATAAAAAGGGAGTTTGTCTCTTCTTTGCTGCAGTAAGAGCCCCTACTCTTGCGGTAAGGCTTTACACTATATGTTGGAACATTGCTGTGAGGAAGTAATTGCATTCAGCCACAAGCAGTGAGGTCAGGTGCAGATGTTGGATTATTAGTTCTGGATCATTTCAATCCACTATATTCCAGAGAATGCGGTTCCACTGCTCCACAGCTTAATGCTGGGGTGCTTTAAACCCCTCTAGGTGTACACCTGGCATCAGACACCTGGAATTGGGCATGGTGACCTAGGCCTAAACCTCTGCATAAACAGTTCAAAGCATATTAAATTCTAGTTATTTAATGGAAGATTATAAGAATGTCATAATTTGCAACACATTTCTTTTGGAGTCTTAGGTAAATAACGTTTCGGCAAACTTTCCTCAAAAAGGCTGCTCACTGTGTGACACACAGTGGGCAGAGGAAAGTGACCCATCACAGGACCTCATTTACAATTCTAAATTTGAGGCACGGCATTGGTTAACTCTGCCGTCAGATCTGCTCTGCGATTGGATGTTTTTAGCGTCACCGCTCACTTCCCGCCCACTCGCTCTCGTCTTTGCGAGCCCCGCCGGTTTGTATATTCCACTCCAGTATGGCGGCGGCGAGTTGCGGAGGAGGATAACTTAGTCTAAATAGTCCCTGATATAAACTCGGGTCGACTGGAGCACTTTATTCACCCGGCTTAGCCTCTCCAGGAAGCGGAGCCTCCGATGAAAGCCGTGGCTCAGGCTACGCGGTGTCGAAAAGGGTCAGAAACTTGTGTTCCGTGTCTTCTAGCATCTTGTGCTAGGCTAGGCTAGTTCCGAAGCTAACGCGGCTAAGCTAGCGGGCTACGGGATCCACTGCGCAAACTTTATGACTTAAAGGATACAGGTTACGTTACAGCACACCGCTCGCAGGAGTCGACGGCTGGGATATTAAGGTTACTCTTTTCGTAAAAAAACAGGCTCGGTGAAACAAAGCGAACCTCTACCTCGCAAGCTAACTCGGCTTGTCTCTCTGTATCTCGTTAGCAGACCAAGTTTCGGACGTTAGAGCGAAGCTAGCGAGCTGACGCTTTAGCTGCCATGAAGACCAAAAACACTTTATTCCGTACGTATGGCTGATCAGTCAGTCGCATTAGCTGTGCTCGGCTGGAAGTCTTAAGGTTAATAATCATGTTTTTGAGGCTCATTTTATGACTAAACAGTGTGTAGCTAGCTGCCTGTCCGTCTTGTGTGGGGAGTGGTGCAGCGTTGTTTTGTGGGGTCTGGTTAACTGATAAATTACTCAAGTTTAGCCACCTTTAATTGGCCTTAACCCCTGTTGGCTGGTGCGTGTCTTCTCATTAATGTACTTGAATAATTTGTGCTCAAATCGACGTGTTTAGCCCACAGTCCGTGAAAGCGCTTTACGGCTAATAAGGCGACTGTTGTTGGTTAGCAAAGGTGTCGCTGAGATTCTGAGGTCCACTGATCCCAACAGGTCCCCAGTTACCGGCCAGTTTAAACTCCGGATTTGGAACGGATTTGATGTGTTTGGACTTTTGGATGTTGGAAACTTTTTGTGCGAAGCGAGTCGTGGCTTGACATTGGAAGCTAAGGCGATGCATTTGTATGTCCGGGTGGAGGTGCAGTCCTACATCGCCTTGGGTTTTGTTTGACATCATGGTGGATTTGCGAGACGGGGGGGAAAAAAGGGGCTTGTAGTGTCTAAATAAGGTCTTCTTTTGGACATTATGTAGCCGGTTTGGAAGTATGTGCATGTGTCTGTGTTCCACGAGCCAAACACGACATCGACTGTTTCCCTAAAAGATAGGAAAGTGGAAGGTTTGCCATTCTGGATCAAGAAGCCCTGCCTTTCGTCTCTGGTTGGAGTAGCACTCCCAAGCCGTCGTCGTCATCCATGCCTTCAGCGCTGGCCATCTTCACCTGCCGCCCGAACTCGCACCCGTTTCAGGAGCGCCATGTCTACCTGGACGAGCCCGTCAAGATCGGGCGGTCGGTGGCCCGCTGTCGCCCTGCCCAGAACAACGCCACTTTCGACTGCAAGGTGTTGTCCAGGAACCATGCTCTCGTGTGGTTCGACCACAAGACAGGCAAGGTGAGTCATGTGTGTGTGTGTGTGTTGTGCGCTCTGCATGCAGAAACAGGTCCAACGGGCTCATGTGTATGAAATACATCTGCAGCCTGTTTACTTCCTAATTGAGAGCCGTTTTGATTTAGTTGGCTTGCTGAAATCTAATGGCACTTTTTTTAAATCCAAGTTATCTCAACTTCTCCACCTTACTTTAGTGATAGGTTTGTCCACTAAAAGTCACAAGTTAGGTGACCAAGTTAGGTGACCACCATTTCTAAATCCCTTTTAAATTTTGCCATTCAGCAATACTAATTAACAGGGGGCACTTTTTCTCATTATTATTATTATTATTGAATATTTAACATGGTGAATTTAATGATTGCCACCAACATGTAGGTGTTGTGTATCCCTTTAATATCTCCGGGTGAACACAGGAACTAAACACCAGAAAAAGGAACCCAAGCAGCTCTCTCTGATGGGACCGTGGCTAAAGGCCCAAGGCACTCAGTTTCACACAAAAAGAGATTATATGCCTAAATCAGTGAAAACGTGAAACTCAAGGTGTCAAGTCTCTAATTCAGTAGTGGAATCAAAACATTCATGTTTAGGTTCACAGGTGGTCTCTTCTCATTCAGGGTCTGACTGTGAATATTTAGGTTAAGCGTCTGTAGTACAAGCCGTGCTGTTAGGTAAGCAATACTAGGTTTCTTTTCAAGCCTTACTTTTTGTTTTTTTTTCAAACAATTAGCTGTCAAAGTGTTGCTAATGTCATAACCTCCATCTCTGATCTCTCACTAGATTGACTACACAGTCAAATCTCTTAATCCGTCTCTTTCAGGGTTGCAGGTTGCAACAGTATTAACCGTTCAGAAACTGCATGCGGGTGATATTCATGTGGATTATGCGTGTTGGACAGCTAGTGTTTCTTTTGACTGGTCAGTGAACAGCGACCCAGGTCTCACAGAAGAGCAGTGAGTGTTTAGTCAGGCTTAACCATTAACCATGTTTTCCATATGCAGTTTTGGTTGTTGATGGGATCAAGCCTGGCTTGAAGAGGGCCCTATTACTTTGGTAGCTGTCTGGGACACAGTTGCCAGTAAAGGGTTCAGTTGAGTTGTCTGTAGAGTAAGGAATACCACACTTTTGTGCCAATGATACTTCACTCCAATCCCTGGAGTTTCAAGCCCCGACACACCTGAGCCTCATGAGCTAATGATTACGCTCTTCATTGGTTCTCTCAAGTATGATATATCAGGGAATGCATGATATAAAGCCAGCCAAGTGGATCCCCTGCATTTGTGAACCCATGCTCTATGCTACCTGTTGAACTACTGGTGACAATCCACCTGCTTTGCAGTTTGAGTGAGCTAGAGCTTAGAATGAAAAGGATATGCTGCAGCAAGCAAACAGGTTTAAGGTGGTCTCTAATTGAGTCCTAAGTTGTTCAGTTTTAATGGGGAGCAAAGTTAAATGTTTTCTGCAGTGTTTTTCAACATAATTTTTATCTAATATATCTGTTTCATACTGTTCATCAATGCAGATGTTAATTTACTGACTTGCTTCTATTATAAGTGTTTGTCATGTGGTTTTCTCTTCTTTTTTTAAGCGCAGGGAAACGCAACTAAATTATTGTCTGTGGTAGCTGACCGTGGACTACAGATGCTGCAAGATAAAGACTAGATTGAAAAACGGTGGATTGTTCCATCTAATATGTGCTCTGCACATTTTCTTTCCATTCTTGTTGCACTGCAAATGATTTTGGAATTGTTTGTAGGCTGCTCTGTGTTGGAAAACCAAACTAAAGTACCTCCTGCGTAGAACTGTCCTCACATGGTCAAAGAGAGTAGGTTTAGGTGGACAAGTGTGTGGTACAAGCCTATAAACACCTGATTCGCAAAACTTTGAGCTGCAAACTTTTTTTTAGCTGAGCAAAATTCAGGATGACCAAATAAGCATATATGTTGTTGAATTATGATTGTCTGCAACGGACGAGAAGTATAGTAGAATAGCACAGGTGATAGGAAGTGTTTTATTAGAAATTAAGGTGTGGTATTGTAATTAAGGGAGCTTATATCTCTGAGAAAGAACTGGGTGAGGCAGTTTAACCTGTCAAAAGTGTTTAGGCTTTCTTAGAGTGGTTTTGCCTAACACAACTAGGCAAAAAAAAGGAAACTTGTTAGAAAATGCACCCAGGTAGATTTCGCAACAGACAGTTTTAAAAAAATTGTACTGTCACTTCAGTTATGTATCACGGCAGATTGGGTTACCTTCCCATGGACTATGCATGCCCTTTAAGACTTGTCATTATACATATTGTTCTTAAAGTGTGCATCCCTGGTAAAATATTTGCTGGCTTATGGTATCTTGTCTTTTTTGAACTACGAACCATTTCAAGCGAGCAGGTTTAATGCTTCACTTTGTTCCTCATGATAGGTAGAACATTTTTTGAATGCCAGGATGTCTAGGGTAGTTTTATGGTCTTCAAGAACAGGCTTAAGTAATTTAGTGCCTTTTCAACTGGAACAGCAGTCAGCTTGACCCCTCTTAGATGTAGCTCTGGTGCTTATTAGAGGTGAAGTTAATTGCCGTTCATAGTAGAATAGTATGGCTTGTTTTATATGCAGTGTTGGGCAGTAATGGTTAGTACATGCTACAAATCCATTTTTATTTTATTTATTTAATTATGGATCCAGTATATTGCTGAAATACGATGAATGAGTGAACAGTTAGTTGACAGACTAATTTTGTTTTTTAATATACATTTTTTAATCTGAAGCTTATTTTGCATTCTGTAAATAACTGGAATGAGCATTGGCACGTCTTCCTTGTACCATCATAACCTGTAAGTGTACATGTTTGCAAGCAGTGGTGTTTTATGGATTTTAAAAGCGGTGGACACTGTGCTAATAGGATAGAGTATTGGTGACCCATAAGGAGTGACTCATTGGCCTCTTCTTAGTTGAAATGAGGTGCCAAGAAGGTCATACAAACGGTGCCAGCTAAGAATTGGCACTCGTTGTGTGCATTAATGTTATGAGCGTGCCAGCATGACCACCTGTCTGCCTTTGTGTAGCTTTGAGCTACAAAGGACCTGCATCAAAGGTGGCAGTTGTATATCATACGGGTTGCAGAACTGTTGTAGTATTTAGTATAACAGAAAATGGGTTGTGGTAAATTGTGTTTTTTAGAAGGACTTCAAACGAGTATTTGAGTGAAAAAAGCTAATGTTTCTAACAACGATTGAAGTGGTTATCAAAGAGCATTATGCAAATTACATTATTTTGATTGGTGTCGGTTGCATTTTAGTCATTGCTAACTGTGATTAGCTGTTCATAGCCTACATGCTAATTTGATATGAATACCTTGCTTTCAACTTTACTGTGACCTAGAATTTTTATATAGTCTTCACTGAAAAGCTTTTAGATCCATCATAGTTGAATGAAGCATCAGCCATTCAGTCTAAATGTTTTTAATTATTTGCACACTCTGTGTTTGCAGTTTTTCATGCGGAGGTGTAAGGAAGAACGAAGTGGCAAAAGTAAAAGATAGTTGAAGACATTTTCTTGATATACAGTTATGAAAGTGAGGATTTGAATTCAGTGATTGCAAAATAAACTATTTAAGGAAAAAAATGAAATCTGTTCTGATTTTGTTTGGTGTTCTGTGAAGATTGACAATATTGCTGATATACCGTAAGTGTGTTGTGACATAATTTATCACAATAGTGCTAATGTAGTTTCATATTGCCCACCCCTACATTTCTGTTCTATTTTCATTCCAGTTCAATAACATAAATGCTTGTCTATCTGTCTGTGGGTTAGTATTAACAAAACAAGGTTGACTAGTAATTGGCCTAATTGACCAGTTCTAGAATAAACTGATTTTAGAATCCAGGTTATTACCAACTAACAACTAACCAGTATATATTTGTATTTTTTTATGTATTAAGTGCTTAATTGACGTTAATTTAAGTCAGGATCAATATGCAGATACTTTTACAACCTAATTTCAGTTTCTTAAATGCTTGCATGGTGTGGCCGGTACAGGGTGAGTGAAGTTATATTTTCAGCGTAACTTGTATTAGATTCTCTGTTGACAATTAACTTAAACCTGTTTTCTTTAAATATGGACACTGAGTGATGGGGGTCAGTCGATAAGGTTTTTTTTTTCCGTTTGTTTATTTCTTCATTTACTATAAATTTATTGTTTGCAGTGTGAAAATTTACAAGAACATCTTGCATTAAATGAACTTTGTTTAATATTGGAGCATCATCTGTATTATTGCTCATTTTACCTTATGGTTATCTGTAGGCTTTCAAAATATGTACACATAAGAGGTAAGAGGTCAGTGATGTTTGTAAAAAAAAAAAAGGAGCTCAGAACCATAAATTCAGATATAATGTATTTACACGATTTTGTAAATACTTTTGCCTTCTCAGTATATGGGTGCATGCGAGAAAGCCTAGACAAAGCCTACAAAAATTGCAAAGCCTACAGTAACCAAATACATAGTACTAGCGATGCATCAATACTTTTTTTTCCAGACTGTTTTAGTACTCGACAATACAGTAATGAATTACCTACTCAGAATTAAGTAGTTGTTAGTGTAAATGAGTGCCTTCACAGTTAAATAACTAAAATATAACTGATTTTAAATTGGGTGCATCCAGTTACGTTAGTTGCCTTGAATCAAGTAGCACTGCAGTGAAGCACAGCGCGTTTTGTTCCAAGTCAGAAAAACGCTTCTATACTGCTATAAGTAAAGTATGTTTCATAGTTTTGTTCTCATGCTACTCATCTGTCTTTTTCAACAAGTCTCTGTAGCACAGTGACGACAAGAATTACATCTGAGGATAAGTATCCGAGGACCTCATGTTTTGAATTGCATTTTATACTTATACAAATTCAAGTATCCATTTCAGGAATTGGAGAAATGCTGAATATCAGCTCCTATTATCAGTCGACTCCTACTGAGTGAGTTATTGGTTTCAGATGACGTTTTGTGTCCACATGAAAGGTCACAGTTTGTGTTTGGATAGTCTGAGCTAGTCAGGATAGTCAGTGTGCTGGCAAATTTCCTGTGTAGTTGTGTTGCATTTTCAACTGGAAAGCACAATGTTATGTGGTGACTTACACTTGTGTCATACAGTTATTAGGTTGAATGGGATACTTGTCAGCATCCTGTAAAGCTTGTCCAATTTGCTACAAAAATGCATTTGTGGGCAAAACCTGGATAAGTCAGTTAAGAAGCTGGCAGTTTGAGCCTTTGGCTTGTAGAGGGTCCCAAAGCCCTTGATTTCCTAGATTACCTTATGCTTGAGAGCTACCACAGAACAAAAATAACTGAAATACCTTGCTTATTTTAAGTTTAATTGAGTATGATGTACTAATACGTCTAATAATAAAGCAAAATCACACTTAAACTGCAGTTGTCTGATTGATCTGACTTGATCTGGTTGTCTTAAAAGGTCTCATAAAGGCACAACAATATGTAACCTCATCGTTGAACATTAGTTAAGTCTTATTTTGCACCAGTGATTCCTTTAAGCACTTACTAGCTGATCCTGTGGCCTAAAAGTTTTCATTTTCTTCAGTTTCAATGAGTTATTGCATGAGCTTGACCTGGTATTGCCTCTCTTAAGTCTGGACCAAAAAGCATAAAGCTGTCAGTGAATGTAATGGTTGTTGTGAGCTTGTACGTTTTGTTCCCCTCGTACAAAACCATCATTTTTGATTCAGACTGCCGAAAGCCTCTCAGTAGCAACTATTGACTGGTGCCTGTTTTCCAGCAAAGTTAAACTTCTGATGTCAGTGCTGAAAATAGTCAACTGGAATTTGTACCCCCTCTCCAGTGTCTGTTATTATCAGCAGCGCTGAGAAGGGACAACTGCTTTGCAGCTGACTTTAGCCACCAGGCCTCACTCCCCCAGCTCCCCATGGAGGGACCTCCACCCTCTGCAAAGTATGAGAAGCAGCTGCACAGGACGCCGACTTGCATCAGCACCTTTTAAACTAAAATGAGCCTGCCTCCAGCCACGTATCTGGGAGAACTGACACACAGAAGATTGATATCCCAGTTAAAAAAATCAAATGTCAAATATAATGTCATAAAAAACAAACAGAAAAGAACAGAACATTTACTACTCAGACCTTTGGATTAGTGTATTAGGTCACACTGACAAAATGGTAATTCAGATGAGTACGTTTCAGATGCGATATTAAAATGAGCTTGTCCCTGCCCCGAGTCATCTGCTGCTCCACTTCTGTAGGGCAGCTTGATGAATCATACTCAAGTAACACAAAAATGTTCATTTTAATTTCCTCATGATGTGAACTTGTTAGTGCAAGTCTCATTTTCATTAACTGTTTTTGACAAAGTGCAGGTGTTTTTGCAGCTTGACTTATTTATTGGAGTTTGCTGAGTGTGTATTAAAGGCTGGTTGGTACTGTTAATTGTATTTCATCCCTGTTAATTAAAACCTCATAGCGTTATCCAGTTATTTTAAAAGAAATCCTAGCTGCCCTTTACATTTTCTGAACATTTCATGACGAATGGATCACTAAAAATATCTACCTAATTTGACGTACATTAAAATTATGATTTTTTTTTTTTGTGTAACATTTTGGAGATATAAGGTTTTGTTATGGAAACAATAATAACCGTATTCAGAAGATCACTCTTTAGCACATGGCCAGCTGTTTGTGCATGCAGGCTAGCCTTTATTAGTTGCATGCGTAGTTAATAAATAATGAAGGTCAGCTTTATTCCAGTCTGAAAGCGATTGTGATTCCTCTGTTTGATCTCCGGTAGTCTTTGGTCTGATCTTGGATGTTTGGGTCTGTTTAGTTTCTTTTTGGAAATAAGTGAATCTGCTTGAGTGTGACCCTGCCCTGTGGTGGACTGGCGACCTGTCCAGGGTGTTTCCTGCCTTTCGCCCAATGACCCCTGGGATACGCTCCAGCATCCCCCACGACCCAGAAGGATAAGTGGCTTAGATGATGTGTGTGTGTGTGTGTGTGTGTGTGTGTGTGTGTGTGTGTGTGTGTGTGAGAGAGAGAGAGAGAGAGTTTCCAGCACAATAGCTAAGCTGTAGAAAGGCTTGATTGCTGTTTATTTTTCCTTTCAGGTAGGACCATAACATTACATAATCACATAATTACATAATAATTGTTATTACGTTGATCGCCGCTGTTTTCTACTGTTTTTATTTTAGATGTTTTATAATAAACAGAATGTGAATTAGGAGTGGGTTCGTACATTTTGTTTAGGCCAACATGTAAATAAAAGAAAGCAGAAAATGTGTTTGTTGAGACTCTTTGTAGGCCATACAAATACAGGAACATCTAATTATTGACTGGTGCAATAATTAAAGGTGCAAAACACCTTTAAAGGGCAGCAATCAAGGCAATTGATTGGTTCTGATTGTAGAGGAGGGCAGTATGACAATTTTATCATTATAGTTACAAATTTAGCCGTTGTGATAGTATGCTTTTGTGAGTAAATCGTGGCTATCATCTGTGCGTAAAGAAAACTGACAAACTGTGTTTCATTCTTTCTGAAAAGAGCATAATTGGTTCTGTTCAATTGGATTTTGTGCTATACAGTAAGTAAACTGTTGAATAAAAGTCATTGTACCCAGAGTTTTTAAGGTTGTTTTTAAAATGTCACGACTGGTGCATGAATATTTTGGTTCATATCATGAAAATATCTTTTAGTATTGTAAAATTATATGTTTGCTGTATCGGCAACCCTGGGCTCATTGTTTGCGAACTTTGGTGTTCGAGTAGTGCAGCTGCTTTAGAGGGCATAATTAATGGACTGTTCATTCTCCACCATGCGTGTTGTCATGATGCATTGTTAGTTATATGACAATTCATTGTCAGCAAAACGATCAAGACAGGCCTGCTTGCAGGGATTCTTATTGTGGGTATTACCGACAGTTTCCTTCTCTGTGGCAAAGTTGGCCCCATCCTAGTAAAATTCAAGATTTCTGTCTTGGCGTGAGCTGTTGTGAACGGGTGATGCAGCCTGGAAATCGTTCCTTAATACTGCAGGGCTTTAATGGCTAGTCAACACTAGTCCTTTTGTCTGTCCTGATAATGAATTGGTGGAGAGCCGGCTTTAGGGAATAGTTTTTTTTCTCCTATACACATCTTTCCCATTTGTTCAAGATACTGTGCCTTTTCCCTCCACTTGTAGGCTTTGCTTTATTAAGTCCCTGTTTGCGCTTTTCGGAGCTGTTGCTAGGGATGGCTTAATTACTTTCCTCAAGTTGCCTTTTTGGTTTCTAAGCTACTGTAAACACTCAAATGCTTTGACTTGGCCTTAAAGTCAGGACTCCCCTTCCAGCCCCTATTGTTTACAGGCCATATATCTGTCATGGAACTCCCTGCTGCACCTTTTGAAAATAATAGGGCTGTCATGATAACTGGATTAAAGTTGACTTTAAAAGCTTATGTTACCTTCTGAAAGAAACAAAAGTGATTTAGAAATGTACGTGATAATACATATTTCAGATTCTACTACTGTTTTTTTTCTTTTTTTTTTTTTTCTTGCGTTGAGAAACGAAGCTTTTTTTTAATGGAGGCTTTTCAGAGGTTTCTTATTTTTTTCAATGAAATATTTTGAATTTTACTCCATGCATGGTTTTGTTATGGATCAGTCAAGTCGGCTAGATTAATCAAAAGTGACAGCCTTAGAATATAATGAGGATATTATAGTTAAAGGAAAGTGCATGTCAAGATAAGAATGAAAAGCGTTTTGTTTCTTGAGCTCGTCTTTTTAAATAATTGGGTGGTTTCTGTAGGAACCTTTTGTGCTGAGGATTTCACCATGTTGAGCTCATAGTAGGGCTGGGCGATAAAACGATAACGATATTATCGCGATATAACTTTTCCTTGATAGAGCGATACGACATGTTCGATAAATGTTCGATATAATACACCATTCTCACACTTCCATGCTCAGCGAAAGCCTTGTTGGCGTTTTCTACTGCAAGGAAAGCGACACTACTCTACTGTTGCCATGAGAGGGCGCACTTCTGAATTTTTCTACATGATTAGAGAGGGAGGTTCCACTGTTTGGTGAGTGTTTGTCGTGTTCTGACCATAAAGGTTAGTTTAAAACAGCAATTCACCCCCCAGGACAAAAAATCAGCCTTCAAACTTGAAAGAAATAATGATTTTGACATTTATCGCGATATGTATCGATATCGAACGATATGAATTTTGTTTAGCGTGATATCATTTTTGGCCATATCGCCCAGCTCTAGCTCGTAGAGTTAAGTATGTGATTAATTCCTAGTTAGCATCCTCATACCAGGACAGATCCTCAGAGATTTAACTCGGTCTGACCTCAGAGGTCTGGCAGCATGAGTTCAAATGGAGTTCATTCGAGTACAAAGTGAAACTGAGTGATTATTGAAGTGTTGACTGATCTTTTTTTTTTGCTTTGGCTTTTGCATCTCTGCCTCTACTGTTTGCCTTATTAAGGACATGAAACACTGTGTAGGAACAATTATTATGTAATCGCTAGTCACAATTATTTAAGGTGATTGCAGTTATTTAAGATGACTGCAATCCTTGTCCACACTTGTTAGATTTCACTGTCATGTTATGCCACAACAATGTTTTTAGCATGTATAGGGCTGCAGCAAACGAATAGTCTATCGATTACTGAAATGAATAATTGATTATCCGGATTATGAATCACTACATTACCCAATAACTTTTATGCAGCTTTTAGCTTTTAAATTTAGCTTGAGGTTGTTTCATGCATTTACTAACAGTGAATACAATAAAGTTGAATACCATTCAAGAATTCCCTGTTTTAATGAACTTTCCTGCTAATACAAAAGATAAAAAAAATAAAAAGCCAATGAATTTTTCCTGTCCAAATTTATAACCAAGGATGTGACCTGCTGTGAGCTGACAAAGTTTAGTGTTTATTGTTCGAATCTTCAAATTTATAAACATGAAGAATTTAAATATCAGTGAACAGACACATCATTTTTAATGTGTCTTGAAATCTAAAATGGTGCATGAAGAGTTAATTAACATAAGTGACTCTGAAGTAATCTGGGAGAGTAGCCCCGTTATTTGTGTTTTAAGTAAACTTTTAATCAATGGTAGTTAATACTGCATTCCTTGCTTAAGTGGTCACTAAAGTAGCCTTCTTTCTCATCTAACAACCAGTTAATGGTGTTTTAATTTCACATTTTTGCGCCGGATTTAGCAAATTGAAATGAGATTACTTTAGGATGATATGGCTATTTAGGATTGGTACAGATTTGTTTGCGGATGTAAAGTAATGGGAATTGTGAGATTGCTCTTCCTTGTAAGTGAGTAAAGTTTGAGAGAAGTAATAATTGTAATGGAATATTTTTTGAATAACTACCCCACCACTGGCCAGTAATAGATCAGCTTCTTATTATGGAGCATAACCATAATGTCTAGTGTGCGGTGGTCTTAATTCAAAATGATTGTCTATCCACTACCTGGGTAAACTGAGAATACTCAGAGGACACGCATCAGATGTAAATATATCTGTGGTACGGATAATGGATGTCACATTATCCTCAGGGAGCTTGTGAATATAAGTCACTGCCATGTGTAGCTCTGGTAGGACTATGTCAGAAAAATAACGACAATTGGGTTTGGTGTAACGTGGCTCAAGATCTTTGAGGAGCCATCGTAACCCGACATCCTCCACAATAGAGAAAGGCTGATCATCCAGAGCAATACATTCCATCACATTTGCTGTTATACAGGGTGATTCAGAAAGATTCATCCTATTTCAACATTATTTATTTCACTTGTAAATCATTACAGAACAATGCAGTAAACTGTAAATGGTTTAAATGAGCACAAAGTTTATGTATTTTTACAAGTGCTCAATATGAACCTCCTCCAGCTGTACGGACAACATCAACACCATAGTCAAATTCATCCCATACATGATGGGCGTGTCGGGTGTCCCTGCACTCACAGCTCTTTTGGTGTGATTTCGGAGAT
The DNA here is from genome assembly GCF_904425465.1 of Colossoma macropomum. Lineage (NCBI taxonomy): Eukaryota > Metazoa > Chordata > Actinopteri > Characiformes > Serrasalmidae > Colossoma > Colossoma macropomum. Next base: position 7,276,018 of record NW_023494810.1, on the reverse strand, counting down.
CATCCAGTGTTGTGGAAACAACGATGAACGCTCTGAGCTGTTGGAGGTTCAGTAAATCACGAAATTTACACTGCACATTTATGACGGATTCACTCTCAAGAGGAGAACGCAGAACGCTTTCTGCTCAGGGGTCTCATCTCCTCGCAGACCGAAGGGAGCCGTCTTCCGGTAGCCATGGGTTTTGTCTGTTTGCGGTGCTGTGGGAGATATTTTAGTGTAGCCAGCTAACGGTACCAGTACTCTTCTGGCATACAATAAATGCATCATGAAATATCTTAGCATCGACCCAAATCTGATGATTTTAAAAAGGGAAAAAAAAACGATTATTGGCCGAGACCGCTGTGAATGTATCATCGTGCGTCCCTATTTTACACCTCTATCAGCCTAATAATTCAGACTAATTCTTTGCCACCGTAGTTTTTATTTCAGATATGCTCTGAGGAGTTTGGTTTGCGTTTTTCGCGCTTGCTTACACTCCGAGGTGGCAGTGGTTGGCTGAGGGGTGGGCTTTGTTTTGCAGACTGTCATTTGAAAATGTTATTTGCATTGTGGAGTCGTCTCAGAGGTCGCTGACATTGTGTTTGCAAGACTTTCTTCATAGACTTTATGTAGCGATTTTGGCAAGAGCCTTAACAGTTGCTTTTTGTCATTTTCTAGGAATGCAGACTGGATCCTAACATTTGTAATGTTTTGAATTGTATTAAAAATAGACTTTAGTGGGCTGCTAAACAATCATTAACTAATTTGAAAAATGTGGCTGAATGCCAAAATCTTTTCTAGATTCACCACAGCAACAATAGAGCATGTCTTCAGAGAAAGGCTGAAGAAGTTTTATCCTATGTGAAGCACTGTAAAGGCCTTCTGATGGAAACACCCACAGGCTGAAGTTTTGGACCCGATCCAGAGAATGAGTCAGTGTGTGTGGAGGGTCTTGACTTTGATTCTCTGACCTCGAGTTCACAGGAAAACAACTAGCTGCTGTGTGTTTATGGTCGTCTGTTTGGTCCATCAAGTGTGACAAATCTTCTGCTTTTACTTCCTTTTTTGATCTTCAGGTGCTGTGGGTCTGCTCCAAGATGAAATTTTATGCTCTTTTTCCTTTTTGCCTCTTTTTTTTGCCATTTTCTGTTTAAAAGCACAGCTATCTGGGCAGAAGGCTGTTGAAATTGTCGCACCAGAGGCACAGAACTTAAGGGCATAATTTGGATTAAAGCTGTATTGTTGTCTGACCCAGTGATTAGCAACCTGGCTTGCAGGTCTGAGACTTATTTCAGCTTTGTGCGTCGTCTCACATTCACTAGAGTGGAGTAGTTTCAGGCGGGGAAATTCAGGGGTGTACACACTCTGGACAAAAGTATTGGGACACCTACACATTACACCTATGGGAGCTCTGTGACATCCTATTCTAAATCACGCTTTTGATCTGCTTTTTTGTAGTTCAGCAAAATGATTTTATTGGTTTGCACATTTAAAAAAAAAAATTACTTGATTAATCATCCGAGGAATCTGTAGATTACTCTATTACTAATAATCGATAGTACTTGCCTGAGCAGGTATAATTACTGTGATGTAATTGCCTTTAACATTCAGTTAAAGCATTTAATTACGTTTTAAGACTTCAGCACACAGATCTAATACCTTGCAGTGGTAATGTAGTATCTGTTTATATGTCCTGTCCTGGTGAGCACCATTTATGCTGTGTGCTAAAAGAATTTGCAGGAACATGTCTTTTCTTGGCCAAATGTGTTCATATTCATTTCATACATTTGTGGTATCCAGTCGGCGTCCCTTTTCTGTTTAGTTTTCAGTTTTCTGTTTGGTTTGTTCAATTACAGTGTCTTTTAATTAATTTATTTATTTTTTATATTAATTCAGTCTCTTTTTTTCTGTACAGAACTCTTCAAATGCTAGTAAAATACAGTGGCAACTTGGTGCTTATGTAATAGAGTTGAAATGTTTGGAAGTTATGGTATTACATTCTTTGCAAAATTGCAGTGTTGGCAAAAATATTCAAATTTCATATCTTAGCGTGACTCCGGACATTTGTGTTCGTTAAGTACCAAAAACAGTCATTAGTCATTTTGGCATGACTTTAAATTAAGCAGGTGGTGTGTGCGCGTGTGCGCGTGTGTGCGTGTGTGTGTGTCCCCTGTGTTTTGATGACTGATGCATGTAAATTAACTCTGATGATTGGCTGCCTTACTTTGTCCCCTTCAAAAACCAGTCCATGCTGAAACACTCCTAAAACTTTAGTGTGAACAGGCAGCGCTAGTGTAGGCTGAATAGTTGGATATATTTAAATTAATTGTTTTTTTGTGACATCACAAAACAGGGGCTTCAAAATTATAATTTTTTTTTTAAACTTTACATAATACCTCAAAGTGAGAATTCGGTTTCCATGATTTGATCCCTTTAATATCTGACAGCGGTTTGTTTGCTATTAGTGTACAAAACAGAGCCAACTGGTAGATTTTCGACTGCTCTCCCATCTTCGTTTAGATACAAAAATAGCCCTCCTCTGCCTATAGTCTCTTCTCCTTTAATTATCACCTTGAAGTGACAATGGCGCACATTTTCTCCAAGCTTGCATTGGTGGCCTAGTGTTGCCACATTTAGCAGAATTTGCTCTTACGTAAAGTGTGCTGTGAAAATAGTTGGGCTACGTCGCCGCTGTCAGTCATGTCAGTATTGGTTTGGTGCCAGATACACCATGGTATATTTCTTTACCCGCTATGTTATTGGCCCCTATGGTGCTCTGCCCCTCAAGATTGAAAAGAACATGATTCCTTTTGGATCAAATAATTGTATTCACACATTCCCAGGCGCGCACCCCCCCCCAAGATCAGCCAGAGAAGTGTTGATGCAGCCAGAAACGGTTTTCTCTGTGGTTAGATATTCTGTCCTTTTAGACAGCGCGATAGAAAAGACTGGTGGCTCTTCTGAGGGCTCTTTTGGAATGGAAATGCAGTCAGTGGGGACAGGATGTGGGGGCGAATCCCTGCGAAAAATGAAATGCCTCTCTTTTTCTCTCTTCTCCACACGCGCACACACACAAAGAGAAATCGCATGACTCAGCAACAGTGGCTGCGCTTGCAGGTGCTCTGCTTGTGATAGTGACGGAGCATATCTAATGAATGTGCAGGGCACCGATAAACTCGAGGGCCAATGGACCATTGACCTTCCTAACCTGCCTCCACTCACCGCCTCCACTTAACATGATACGTGTAATTACATCCCAACAGTGCAGCTTCCTTTCTGCTTCCACGAATACTGACTTGGGGCAGACAGTGACATTACTGCCATAGGAAATTAATTTGTTGTGCACTGTGATAATCCTTCCACTGTCCTGGGATGTATTATCAATACGTAATTATTTAATGCCACATGTTAGAGGTGCAGAAAACAATTGTCATTATAAATGTAATATCAGTGCAAAGGTACACAGATATAAACATTTGCATTGGCTGCTCTGGCCAGTAAGCCAGTGACTCGTGTGGCCGAAATCATCGAAACATTAGGTAACACTTTTGATGAGTGTCACGTTTGTAAGCATCTATAAACACATTTATAACATGTTATAATGCATTCATAAGGCATGGTTATAAATCTTTATATAAATGAATTACACCGCATTGCACTTTATAGCCATGTTTATGATATGAATTGTTAATATAATACATTATAAGTCGTGTTTATAACATGTTATACTGTCAGTGCCAGAGAAGTCAGTCCCAGCTTGGAGAGTGTAATGTAAAGACAAATACAAAGTTTATTTACGCCCTGGGATTTCCAATATTTTATTTCTCAGCACTGGTGCTGTCAGGGCTGCTTCTTCAGGGCTTCAGTCCTGAATATTCAGATGCTCCAAACAGGCTGTCCAGCCTAGAATTATTAACCAGCGCTCTCACTTTAAATGTTACATTACATCACAGCAAACCAAGTACAGAAACACTACTGATGGCATCAGTAGTTTAAAATCTGACATTTGAAGCCTGTTATTTGCTTTACTGTGTATGTTTTAGTGTTTCAGTAAATTCTTCAGTAAATACTTCAACTTGAAACCTCACTCTTAACACTGGAGGAGGCTTTAGTACAGTATGCCTCACATAGAGCGGACAAATACGACTTATGAGCTCTTATTTGTTGTGAACAGTACTTACTATGCATTATGTTAACAGTTCATAATGCATAATAAGCATGGCTATAACGTGTAATGCCTGGTTATAAATATTTATAGCCATGGTTATGATGCCTTATGAATGCACTGTAACATGTTATGAATGTGTTTATAGATGCTGACAAATGTGACATTCATAGAAAGTGTTACCAAACATCTTTTTAATGTTTTTATAACTAACAAATATGATTCAGTACCACAAAACAGTCAGTTTTACTTTGAAAAAAAAATCAATAAACAGTTTGTTAAAAATCGCTGTAATGATGGTTCTTAGTTTGTCAATTTGAAAATTGAACAGCACCAAGAAACAGACACTGTTGAGCCCTGCAAGTGATTTTTGACTGCTTAATTAATTAATTTACTATGGTCAAGTTATCAGTCTTTTTTCTGGCTGTCTCATGTTTTCTTCTGGATTTGTTTTGATATTTTTTAACTTGGCTCTCAACACCAAATAGATTCATTTATTATGTGGAACGGCGGTTAAATATTTCTCATAGAAACAAACTGACTGACCAGTGAGACTACCTGCAGAGTCCACTTAAGTTAGTTGTTAGCATTAGCTAGATGTTGCAGATGTTGTAGATGTGCAGTGATCATGTCCTGTTTTTGAATATCAGTGGAATAAGTTGAACCTTTTTGAATTACAGCAGTGCCGCAGTAGTCTGTAGAGTGACATTTCATGGTTTAAAGATTAGAACCACCCCCCGTTTGATGACTTCAAAGTGGAAGGAACTTTTGGAAAAACTGCAACTGCTTTGCGGTTGTTGTCGTTTTCAAACAGTCTTCAAATGATAATTGCAACAGTGAGAGTGTATTACTCAGGCAAACAGAAAAGCCTCCTCGCTAACAGCTAAAGTTAGCAATATAGTATCTCAGTGGCTAAGCTAGCAGTCAGGATTGGCTGACACAACAGGGATTTCCCAATGATTGTGTGACGTTTAAGCAATAGAACACGAGAGGGAGTGTGTTATAACAAAACATCACGGCTGTGATTCGGTATTTGTTATTTATCGCGATAACACACAACCTTAAGTGTTCTATTGCTTTTATACAACAGCTAAATAAATAAAGTAAGAAATCAATAAACTGGGCCGTGAACGCGGCGTTTAATATGTTTTAATGTTCGCAGTTCCTTCCGCCATATTATAGTTCCTTAACAAGCAGCTTGTTGGTACGTCAGAGTAACGAGCTCCGCTTACTCGCTGCACAGCCGGCAGTTCGTTCTCCAGCTCCACACAGACCAACTGACAGTTTGGGAATTTAGTGTAGTCTCATCTTCAGATTCTGACCAAATCGGCTGTCGGTCAAATGTGATCTTAAAAGTATCCATTTTCGGTTTGTGGCAAAGTAAGAAGTAAAAACGTTCAAATAGTTTGAGCGTCTCCTGTTAAAGCGCGGTGATAGTGTTTGTGAAAAACCTGTGATGTTATGGCGAAATAACAGCAACGAACTGTTGTATAAATTTACGTGTTTGCTGGGAATTGTAGCGAGAGATTTTTTGAAGGAAAACTCTAACATTGTGAATTATGTCAAACAATGAGACTGATGGAGAAAATACTGAACTACAGAATACTGCATAGCGTGGCAAATAACACCTTCAACTCTAGAACGTCCCTTTAACAGAATCAAACACGGAGTGTTTTACACAGGAAAGGATATCTCAATAAAGCAGTCGCCCTCAGGTTTTAGTAACTAGTTGAATGGTCAACCCTTTGCAGTGCGTTCAGTGCCTAGGATGTAATCACCATAGCAACAAAAAGTTTCACACTGACTAATATTAATCATAAACACTTAATCTGACAAGCAAATAGCCCACGGTCTTCGTTTATTTTTGCTTTTTTACTTCATTAGGCTGCAGATCAGTCGTTTAATGAGTTTGTTGGGTCATTTTGAAGCAAATCAGTGATGATGCCTTTCGCTGAGGCTCTTTCGTTATTGTTGTACCAGTAGTAAATAAAGAAAGTAATTGTCAGTTCAGTCTATAACAGTTCTGTGAAGGGGGAAAAAAGTAACATCCCCTTTAACCTCTTATTCTCCAGGGTATTTTTTGGTTTGTCCATCTGAATTTACATGACCAAATCGTAAGGCAAATTATTCAGTAACTGCATGAAATAAATGTACATTTTTATTTTGTTTATGAAAAAGCTCCTCTCAAATTAACAGAACGTGTGTGTTTTATGATCATGCACATATTGCTATATGCTTACAATTTACTGCCGAAAGCCAAAAATCTTAGACGCTCTTTGTATTATTTTATAAAAATAATTTTTACAGAGCTGATCATTGAAGAGACGCCATTTGTTTATACTTTATAACCCAGATTTGTGGAAAAATCGGTCAACTTTCAGTTGACAAAAAAATTGTGAGTTCAGCTTCTTTTATTATAAGGGTTTAAAATTACATTACCCATCTATTTGACTGGCAAGAAGCTCTCATATGACCCCCACCTTTTGAATGTAGCTTATAAACATATGAAAGTTATGAAGAATAAGAATAAGTTTTGGAACCACCGCTGGTCTAAAAGTAGTTGAAGAGGTCAAACGGAGCAAATGCTGATATGTTACAGTAGCATTACAGTAGTGTAATAGTGCACTCTGTCCAAAAGAGATTTAATCGTGCTTTGTGGCTCTGCTGATTGAGTCCTGTCATTCAGGTAGCTGTTTAGTTAATGACCGTGATTTTAACATTGAGGTTGCACTGTTCTCTCAACCTAATTTGGTTAAAAGGACAGTGCCTTTCTTTAAATAACGGATACTGGTCCAGTTATGAAAACTCTCACAGATTAGTTTTGATAAAGCTTATGATGTCAACGAATTGTTCCAGCTGCACAGGATATTAAATGAAAGCACATCATTTCAGTGAACTTACTTTACTTCTGCCAAGATTGGGCTGTTTTTAATACTGAGCTGGTGTAAATTCAGTGTAAAAATGAATGATTATTCCTTCATTTTGTTCCTGTCATAGTGTAATATTCCATTATTGGGGGGGGGAAAGAGGTCAGTTGCTACGGTGATTGGATCACAATCAAAGTCAGTCATAGCTCCATGACTATAATAGCTTTTGATGTTAAATGTTTCAGCAGACAGAAATTACCTACTTCCTAAGGCGTGCCAACAAATTAACGTGCTGCTGGGAAGAATTAAAAACTGAATTATTAAATGACTCAGTTTTCATCATAGAGCCATACTGTTTCTGCCATGAAACGAAAGACCTTACTGACAGAGGTCTGTTTATGAATCATGTGAGACTGTTTGAGATCTGCAATATTTGAATAAGGGCTGTGCAATATTGACTGTCACTTCTGTCAATTATGTTAGCACTGCTATACTACCAGGCTGCTAGTTGTATAATATTGTTCATATCCGTTTGCATTAATCACTGATAATGCTGTGTCCAAGAGCTTGACTGTCTGGTCCGTTTTAATTCGTCTCTTGTTGATGAATTTTAGTGCAAATTAAATCTGTTAATCGTTGACATCAAAGAAAGGTAAACAGTATTTATTTATTTATTTATTTTATTTATTTATTTGTTTTCTTTATTTAAATACATTTTCTGTGAAGGCCTGTTATGACTAGAAAGTATGCATTAAATGTCATGCATCATTTTGTAGCTGTTAGAAATGACTTAGTGTGTTAGTGTGCTGCCCTGATTTGAGCCGTGCCTTAGAGTTAAGACTATAAACGTTTTTTTGTACAGATTGACACAGTGATGAGTCTGTACGTGCCACAACGTACCACCCTGAGTCCTTGCAGATGCTGTCTCAGGCTTGGAGTTTGCTCTGTAACCATGGGGACCAAGGAAAAAGAAACCGCTTCACACCAGATGCTTGAGCTGTGTCGCTGTTCATGAGTATTGATGGCGGCGTTTATCTGAATCAGTGCTGTGTTATTTGATTCCGCCTGCACATCGGCTCAGATGAATGAAAACTGATCCATCGTGGTTCTGAATGAGCGGCTGCTGTCACACAGAGTCGGAGTGTTTTTGGGGAGTAGTGCATAATGATAGATGAAGAATTAAGTAAAGTAGTACTCAATGTACTCGTGCCATGGCTTTCAGGTATTAAAGTGCTTTGGAACCTTTTGTTACAGTGCAAGTGAAAATATATGAAAACAAGGTTGATTGTTCATGCCTGGGCCTTAAACTGGTCAGGCTCTTAGTCTGGAGTTCGAAACTGCACAGTGGAGGATTAGCTAGAGGACTCAGCTAGATTTCACTCTAGCTGTAGTACAGTAGGGAACAGGTGTAGTAAAGGTGCGTATGATTAGGGTTGCAGTTATTACTGCAACATTGTGGTGGTCGTGATGATACCACAGTGATGGTCATGTCGATGCTTAATTGTGCATTTTATTAGACAGGTGGGAGGACTATGTCGTTTGCATGTCACCACTGCTATGTGCAATGTCCTCCTTTATGTACAGAACATTACGACGTTTGTCACTCGCGTCTGGTGTAAGTAAAATCTAAATATTTATAAAATATATAATGTAAAATCTAAATATCTATAAATATTCCACTTAGCAGTCTGATGCATCATGTTATGTATGTTATGCTTATATTCAGCGATGCTCAGCATGAAGTAGCCTAGTCTGAGCTTAACTACGGTAGCCTAATGCAAACGTTTTACACACATTCAGAGTCCCCCAAGTTTCTGGTGTTGCTATGGCATATTACAGGGGTAAACATTGTAGTGTTGAAAATTTGCCATTGCAAGAACCCTACATATAATAAGAGAATTTTTGGCAATCGTACAGTTTGATTGCCTAATTTGAATGACAAGACCACGTTCATGATATCTGCTAGTAGTGGGCAGTATGGGCAAAAATATATAGTATTTAATAGTAGTATATACTATATATTTCTATAGTATATTACTATAGTAATATATAGTATATAGATATAGTATTGTTAAGTTTACTGATTTTGGTGTGTATATATAGATCACGGTATAGTGTATTTATGTGCATTTTTTCCAAATAAAATAATTTTGGATGCTTAAGTAAACCTGTTTTGTAGGTTAACAATGGCATATTATTCTGGATGTCCCTTCACTTGTAGTAAGAACCATATTTAACAACTGAAGTAAATCTAAAATATTTTTATTTGGTGAAATAGCAAAAGCAGAACTGAACAACTTATAGACAGGTGTCGATATTGCTTTCTAACCCTAATGATAAAATGTATGTATGTAAAGCCCCCAGCAGCTTCTCAGCCTGGCAAAGACAGGTGCTGATGTTGTATGTCCAAAAGTCATTTGTCTCATATGTGCATCTCTTACACTTCAGCTTCAATCTATGACCGTCGGATGATGCTGGAATATGTGAACATTACAAGCTATTTACACTATCAGTTTTAGCTGAGCAGCTGCAGAGACTGCAGAATCAAATGAAGCATTTGGCTGAGTGAGGAACGCCATAGGTGGTGCACATGGAAAGCAAGCTGGTCTGCATGCTAGATGGCTAACGGCTAACCCCAAGAGACCGGCTTTTCCTTTCACTCTCTTTTCCCCCCATTAACTCATATTTGCTCCTTTGACAATAAACTGGGCCAACTTACCCCAGGCTTCAACTCACTATACAAGAATTGAGGGAATCAGCTTGCTTTGCACTGTTTGTATGTTGCATTATCAGCATTTATTTTCATACCAGTATAATGATAATCATAAAACAAATTTAAAACTATTTCAACTGGTATACTGGATAAACCAGTTTATTGCCCACTACTGATGTCCGCTTATTCACTGTTTGCCATTTTGCGTAAGGTGGCAAAATTGCCATTGTGTACCAAAGTGGGAACATTTTGTAATATTGTATGCACTAATAAACTGAAAATATTACCATTTTTATTAACATGAGGCAGATTTTCTGACTAATCAAATGCTACTGTATCATCTCAAACTGGAATAGGAGTTTTATTTTTCTTCCCTAAAATTGCTTGTGTTTGTGGTCACGTAAAGACCTTGATTCCACCAAAGTCCCACAGAAATGTGATGGGACAGGATCCTCCCTGCACACAGACACTTTATTGGTTAATCTGCATATTGTGCTCTTTTGCATTTTTTAGAGTGTTTTAACTGATGTTGGAATAACAATTAGCAAAGTACACATTTTGCAGCCGTATGTCTTGTCTTGGAGGAGGGAAAGACAGGTTCAGGCACACTGTGGTGTCTCATGAGCTTCAGACGTTTGACGCTGCTGCTGCTGCTGCTTTGTGCTGTTGATGTTTGTCTGGGTAACAGAGCTGGTGTAACGTGATGTAATGAGAATGTGGTGCCTTCACACTGCTCCCCTCACCTCCCCCCCCCCCCCCCAGCTCAGAAAGCAGCTCAGGGTGAAAACCTCTAAGGACACCAGCACAGCTAAACTTTCTCTTCCAAATCTGAACTTTTATTTGCTAGTCTGCACTGTTCAATTCTAGGTAATGGGCATCGTCGTCCAATTTGATATTTGAATTTGTAAGGCATCGGGGTCTTACTATGATCAGTATAGACCCAGAGCACAAATCCATTGATGGTAGCAGGGACTGAAATTTACACAGAGAAAGGTGTCAGTCTAAAGTCTTTAAGATGCTAATCTGTGTTGATTTGTATATGTTAGAAGTGCTTTTTTTGCCAAAATCAATTTCATAGCCAGTTTAAAAAAAAAAAGGCTTGGGTTGTTCTTTTTTTCTTTGTCTCTTTTATGCTAAAATGTAAACATTTTCTCATCACATTGTGAGTTCAGTATATTTTGAAATACAATCGAATGAGAACAAAAACAATAAATTGAATCGAATTGTTGTAAAATTTTGGGTCTCCATGCATTGAATTGTTTCCTGAAGAACTGTAATGAAATCAAGTCTTGCAATGAAAGGATTTACAACTGCTCTGCACTGAAATGTCTTCTTGTGGATGTGATGTTTGTTTGTCATCTCTTACCTTTTTCTCTTCTCTTTATTTTGCAGTTTTATCTCCAGGACACGAAGAGCAGCAATGGCACCTTCATAAACAGCCAGCGCTTGAGCCGGGGGTCTGAGGAGAGCCCCCCTTGTGAGGTGCTCTCTGGTGACATCATCCAGTTTGGAGTGGATGTGACCGAGAACACCCGCAAAGGTAAGGGTCACGTTGAGGATGTTTTTATTAGGAGTATTCTAACAGTGTGGATGAAGCACACTAGTTAAGTCATCGCTCTTGTTGGTCCATTGTCTTGAACAAACAAGTATTCAGGTAATTAGAGATCTGCTATCAAACAAAATAATGGGTTTCGGGACAGGTCGATATATATTTTAATATACAACATAAGGGTCAGGTTGGGCTCTGGTTTGCTTTTGTGCTATTTTTTGTGTGTAGTAGATTTCATACTCAAGCATTCTCATTGTCTCTGTCTCTTTATTGTGCACTCTTTCTTTCGCACCCTCTCTTGTGTGGCCTCTGTCTCTTGCTCTCTTTCTGATTTTGTTTCCTTCTCTCTCCATGTCTCATAGTGTTGACTGCATTCACAATAGCTCTAGAGATGACGATTGGGTGAACATGCTCCTGAATGCAACCAGGGATTAATTTACTGATAATAAACTGTTGGGTTATTACAGATAATAAGCATTTATCCCAGCATGACATTTTCTGTTAGTAACTTCACGTGCTTAGTAACAAAGCAAAGCATTGTGAAACCATGTCTGTGATTGGGTTGGGTTTCAAAGTTAGTAGCACCAGTAGGGTCAGGTTTGGCTCTCAAACGCGTGCGTGCGGATTGGGTTCAGACTTCAGTTTCATACCTGTGTAAACCTTTAATCATGAAAACCAAAGTTATCCTGATTGGTTTTGTTTGAATTTTGTACGGTGTTTAAGAAACGCGCTGCACATTGGAAACTGCAGTTCTGGAATATAACCCTTTCCGACCTGTTACAGTATTTTATCACACTACAAAGTCAAATGTAGTTTGAATAAATTTGAACTTGTCTCTGATCGCACACCTGTTGACTGTTCAACTTGGGCTTTGCAGGGTGACTGTCTTTAGGCCATTTACTTCCACTGACTTTTTAAAAACACATTTGTCTAAATTATTCAAATTTAAAAAGTTGTAATTGAAAAAAAAAGATGTTTTGAAGATGTTCCGTTCCTACTAGGAATGCTCCCTAAAGTTACACGTCTTGTTTTTTAAAACAATAATACATGTCTTAATGAGCAGCAAACTCTAAATAATTTGGGAATTTCAGATAAAAGGAGTAAAGGACTTTTTTGTAGTTATAAATGAGGAAAAGTTACTCTGCTACAAAGATGTTGAAATGTTTCAAATGGCTTTCTGGCTGCGTCAGATAGCCATGATGTAACCGTGCTAGCAGAACGTGGGTTTTGAAACTCGAGCAGTTCATGATTTCTGCCCTGAAGGTGTTGTAATGACAGCCGATGAAGTGGAAGCTTTCACAATCAGATACAAATGCAAAGCAACTTGCACTTTTAGAGCATATGAAGAGAAACGCTGCTCTAGAGCAGAATGAGATCGCTGAGAACATGGTCAGAGACAGAAAAAAACATTCAGAAGACCGGTTTCAGGTTATGGGCTAATCCAAGTGTCTAAGGTATTAAAACTGTGCTAATTCGTTTGGTCTCATGTCTTACTTGCAGTAACTTTATGCCAAGTTACGGCATGTCAAGGCTTTTTTTTCTATCTCTGTTGCTAAAACTGGAAAACTACTGATCGTTTTAGCTTGTCTTAGGAAAATTGTGTAGCGTAGGTGTGTTTCAGCTAAAGAAACACGCCAGCTTGTAAAGCTGTTAGACTGGAGGGTGAGTCAGCTGCTCAAACTTGGGCAGCTTATACAAGGGAGTGCCTCAAATCAATCAGATCTGTACTTGCATGAGTGTTTGTGTGAACGCCATTCTTTTGCAGTGAGATTAACGATTATCCTGTCATTTTAACTGTTGTCTTTCTTTACTGTGTTTCTTTCCTCTGTAGTCACTCATGGCTGCATAGTTTCGACGATCAAGCTCTTCCTACCAGATGGCATGGAAGCTCGGCGACGATCAGAGTAAGACCTGTTTCGAGATAATCGAGAAATGCACATTACACAATAACAGAGTCTGCACACACTCAAAATTATGCAGTTGGTGTTTAACTAGATTAAGTCTTGTGCATTAATCTTCTGTGCTCTTCTTACTTCTGGTTGTAAGACATTTTAGGGCGTGTCTTGTATTAATGATGGCAGCTAATATGATAAACATATCACAAACCTGCATACTTCTGTCTCCTCAAAAATAATCTCAGCTTAATTAAAAAGCAGCTTTGTTTAGCTCAAGTGTGGCTTGACAAACTAATAGTGATATTGTGTAATGAGATTAATGGGATGCACTGACATGGAAATTATAGGCAGATGCCGATATCCAGTATTGTTCATGTACGTATCTGCCAATACATAAACATGTATGAAATGTAGAAGTTGGGTCTACTTTAATTAGCGGTACAGAGAAATGTAACGTGTAATCATGCAGAAATAAAAGTGCAGGGAAAAATTAATACAAAGCAGACATTTTAGCATAGTAGCACAGGATCACCTAAATGTTTTCCTCTTCCAAAGTACAGTAAATTCATCAACAAATGTCAGTCAAAATTTGTCAAATCCAAAAGCTTTTTAAAACAATTGCCTGCTGATACTGATGTGATTCTGATATTATTATGCATTCCTACAAATTAACAATTTTCATGTGTGTTGGTGATGTTTTGTTGCTCCTGCTCTATCGGATTGTATATTTACCACTCATCACTTTTGACTAAAATAATCACATTACTAAAGACCTTAGGAACTTTATAAAATACAGTATATCAAAACAATTCAGCATATATATAGTCTTCAAAGCACTGAGGCTGGATGTAACACAAGTATATATTTTTTTGACATATGTAAACAGAAATCAAACTAACCTCTCTTTAAACCCCTCTTTAAATAAATAGCAAGCACCACCAAAAAGCACCATTTACTATTTTGCAAATAAAAACAAAAGAAATACTTACAACTGCTTGCATCAGAACTACAAGCACATTTTTTTGTGCACTTAAGGTTGAGAAACAGTCAGCATTACTTCAACAGCATTTTCTATAAAGGCTACAAAACCAAATAAATATATATTTATTTATTTTTTATATAGACATACAAGAACAAATACATATTCTTGTTTGTTTTTTGTTTAGTTGTTTAAATATTGTGTCGTCAGACATGTTGGGTTGTATTTAGTTTACTCTTATTTTGAAGTACTCTGTGGGGAGCGTGAGGTAGCAAGCCAAGTCAAATTTATTTGTATAGCGCTTTTTACAACTGATGTCACAAAGCAGCTTCACAGAAATCCATTAAGGACAAAGTTTTAACATGAAATGTAAATCCTCCAGGTGAGCAAGCCAGTGGCAAGGAAAAACTCCCTCAGAGCTGGGGAAGAAACCTTGCGAGGAACCAAGGCTCACAAGGGGGGACCCATCCTCCTCTGGTCAAACTACCTACAAAATTATTATACTGCTAATATTAATAGTAGTAGTAGGAATAATAGTTAGGAATCCGCTTCAGTGTCGGGTGGGCAGCTAGTCCAAGGCAGGTGGCGGTGACTGGGGCGTGGGCAACTGGTCTGAAGCAGGTAGCAGGAGAGCTTGACAGACGATCGTCCATCAGTGTCCGGCCGGACAGGTGGGCAGTCGTTTACTCAGAAAAAAGGTAGGGAGATGGAATTAGTTTAGTTCTGTAATAATAAGTAAATCATTTCCAGAGTGTGGCAAGCTTCAGTAGCCCACCTGTCTAGCAGCAAAACAGGAGAGCCTGTTCTAGCCTGTGTGCTGCATGTTTTCCCTTTTGCTGTATGCTGTTTTGATTTGAAGTTCTGTAAAAGCTGAGTTATGGGCGACATCTTAAGGTCTCAGAGTGTGTTTTGTAGTTGGCCGATTGGACGAATGGTTAAGTTACTCGTCTCCAGCTTTGGAGAGCAGGTTTAAGTCCCAGTGTGGAGAAGCAGGCTTGTAATGGTTTGTGCCAGTAATGTAATGACATCTCTCTGGCGCTGCGTGCATGAGATAATTAGATGTTCTGTCATCGCCGCTTAATGATGCGTTTATCACAGAAACTCATTGCGATAACAATAAAAAAATCGGATTTATCGTTCAGCCCTGGTATTAATCATGTAACTCATTTTCCTGCAAGTGAAAGAGACTGTATTTAAGTATTTCTATCATTCACTTGGAGGTCAGTGGTGTATATTTCCTGATTTACTGTTTGGCATGGTACACCCTCTGTCCAAATGTGGCCGGAGACCCCTTCTAAATAGAGAATTCAGGCATCACATTGCGCACACGCACACACGCACACACGCACACACACACACAGCTTGTATAATCTTAATAGAAAAGCATTGCCATTCTAAAGTCAGCCATGCCTCAATGCCAAGAGTCAGGTATAAAGTTCCCCAGAATTGGGCTGTGGAGCAGTGAAACTGCGTTCTCTGGAGTGATGGAGCACCATCCAATACCCTTGGGATGAGTTGATGTACTGTTTATGATCCAAAAGTAATCATCCAATATCGGTGCCTGACCTCACTAATGCTCCTGGGGCTGAGTGCATTCAGTTCCTCACAGCAGCGTGCCATCATTTAATGAAGAGGCTCCTTTTGTAGCAAAGAAATGGTTAAACCAATGGTTCAGCCAAAAATATCAAGTCTTTCATTCTTTCACCCCAGATGTAATCAGTGCTGAGACATGTTTGATGTTAGCAGTGTTAACAAACACTAGAACACAGTGGTCACCAAAAGATCCGAACTTCTTTTAACCTGCTCATACTGTGTCCAGGTCTTCCTTAAGGTTGTGCAGACTAGTCAGTGTGATTTAGAACACAGTATGACTGACTGTGAACTAAATAGTAAATGAGCAAAACTGCAGGCAGCAACCTTAGACAACAGTTTTTGAATATCTGATTCAAGATCAGTCCTGCTTTGTGAACACCAGCCTTGATATCGAAAGTGGCTGACCATAGCAGTGAAGTTTTATTTTGTGTGTGTGTGTGTGTGTGTGTGCAATTTATTTTAATTTTTTTAAAAGTAAGTCATATGCTAGAAACCACATCAATCCTGTGAGTCCTTAATGAAGACAGGAATGCAGTTTGAGAGAAGTTTTGGAAATGTTTTTTTTGTAGAAAGTGTGGCGGCTGTTGAGTTCTAGTGTTTTGTTAGCCTCCACTTCTAAACTAAGGAAGCAAAATTTGGACTCCAGGCATGTCTTGGCTGATCGACTCCATCTGGGATGAGTAGAAAACTGGGTCAATTTTTTTTTTCGCCCCACTATTTCTTTATTATCCTTGATGTCAGAAGAAATTAAATTTCTTAATTAAATGAAAAGGTGTCTACAAACCTTTGGACATAAAGTGTATTTAGAATTATGAGACCTGCGTAGAATCATGACAGAAATCGCTGTTATATCTTCAAACAGCTGAAAAGCAAACCTTAAATATATACAAAAAGAGCTCCTCAGAAGAGGTCAGATGATTTTAAATAAGTAAATTTACTCGCAAGTACTAATTAGTAATAAATCAAGTGTTAAGTATTACTCATATTTAGTCAGTAACTCATTTTACTAGAAGTGAAATACAGTATTCAGGTATTGCAGTCTGGTTTAACTGGAGGTTACGTAAACAGCTTTGTCCTGCTTTACTGTTTGGCATTATGTGTTGTGGTATGTTGATAATGACCACAGGGATGTAGTGATACTCTCTGAATGTGACGTAGGCCTCCAGGTTATGTCTGTGACCGTATATCACTGTGCTTTAAAAACCATGCCAAGGAAGGCTTTCCTGAGACAGATTGCTCACTCCCAGTATGTGGCCCCTGGCCTTCAACATTGGCAAGGCCTCTGGAAATGCAGTGTGCACTGTATGCTGGCATCAATGCTAATTGTAGCCCGTTGGTCATTTTTAGACACGCACCTGATTTAGCGCATGTGGAAATAAGCTCTAAATAACCTTAACCTGTAACCTTAACACAGGTCCATTACAGGAAATGGAAGCCTGTGGGTGTGAAACCTCTATGAAATTGTGGGAATTTGAGAGATTGCCATGTGCAGCTACTAATAATTGAGTTTTGTTCATGTTCCAGAGTGCAGTTTGTTCATTAAGGACTAGTTAGCCTGGGTTCATCATGACTTTACTGAGTGAAAATGCATAGACCACGATTGACACGCCACATGTGTTAAAGTAATCCTGAAGCAGAAATTATAACACATTCTCCTTCTGTACCATGACGCATTTCCAAAAGTCAGGGAGGGTCTCTGAGCAAACAGCATTTTCGCTTGATAAGGGGTTTGGGTGGTGGGAGGCTGAGGTGAAACGTATTATTAGTTGATATTATTTTCCTCCACCTCCACCCACTGTGACATTTTAGAGGCAGGCAAAAGTTATTTGATGGAGGATTGTGGGGGGGGGAGGAGATTTTTTTTTTTTCCCCCAAATCAATATCATGGAAAACCTGAATTTCCTTCACTTTTTTAAATAAAGGAGTTTGAAGTAATATGTAAACATTGTTGGTTTTAAACATATGCTTTACTCCCCAGTCCATTCAGTTTATCATTGGAAATTCAGCTGCAAAAACGGCCTGTTTTGAGTTCATTGTTTTTGTGATGTCATGAGAACCCACTCCTTTGCATATCCACCTATTCGGCCTACAGCAGTTTAGCCTAGCCCATTCATGTTGAAGTTATATGGAGTGTTTCCAGTTCTTTTTTAATTATTCTCAACACAGGGCAGCCTATAAGAGCATATCAGTCCAAGAGGTGCAGTAACAAAACAGCTTGTTTAATTCTAAAGGTTGAAGAAAGGCTGGAAAACATTTGGAAAAAGTTTGGTTCATGTTGTTCATGTTGAAAAACTTCAAGGAAAAACATTAAAATAATAGAATCATATAGAAGGATGAATTATGCTTAATATGACCAGGTACATTAACTAACAGGACAAGAAACAGGTCAATTTTGGTTGACTTTTGATTTCAGTCACTTGACAGTCATTCTGCTTTTGATACTAGAGAAGAGCACAGCCTTTGTCATCTTTGGTATGTCAGGTCAGTTTGGGGCCTAACTGTGTCTTAGCGGTTGAGTGTGTCACTATAAATGACTTAATATATGTTGGAGCCAGAAATGTGACCCAAAAAATGTGCAAACTGTCTTAAAAATGTGCTCTTTGTGCTCCCTATTTAAATCAATCACACCTTTACCCCTCTGTTTAAACAGTCTTTGACAGTGAATGGAGATTAATTGCTGCCTCTGAGTCCCTCCTCTTCGTCTCTTTCCACCTCTCGCTGCTCTCTCTGTGCCTTTGCCTCACTGCCTCTGGGCCTGCAGTGGTGTTTAAAGAACTGGATGATAAATTGCGTCCCGTGACTGCAGCAGAGCTCCCAGGATGAGCTCTCAGTTCAGTGACATGTTCATGCTCCGCTCCCGGACTGAGGCCCTGTTAACTGCGGTATTTATAGACGCCACATGCTGCTTGTTGTTGAGCTCTACCCTCTGGAGCACAGCCAGGCCAACCGAGACGCAAGCCGTGGCCTTTATATGTGTTGCTGTACACCTCCGTGTGTGCGCTGTGTTAAGTTGATGGGTGGTTGCGTGCATTGGCTGTGTCCTTTTGTACAGCGTGTGTTGCAGGATGCATCAAGAGGAGCCTGAGAAAGCCCTGAGACGTTTCTTTCCGAGCGTGGCCCGCCGCTAGTCTGCTGAAATTCTTTCCAGCAAGTCAACTAAAGACATCTGCTAAAGATATTTCCCCTCTTTTTTAGAAAGTTGCTCATCTTAGAAAAAGCCTGTGCCTCCTTTTTTTCCACGTAGCAGTCTGTATTAGTGTTTGATGGGGCAGTTTTTCTCCTGTTTGAGACAGGATAGATGGATTGATTGAAGGAGGGGAATGGAGATGGATGGAGTGACTGCTGCGCATGGTTGGGCTTTGTGTTGTTTTTTCCCTTTTCTGCGATAGCCGCAGGCCAGAAGGAGTTGGGTGTTTCCTCTGGGCCTGAGCCTGTCTGCTGCATCATCTTTGGCCGTCAGAGTGTTCTCTCTTCAGCATAATTGAGTACAGATTTCAGCCAGAAGGGAACAAAGATTTGATAGCTGTTTTCAGTTTGTTCCTGATGTAGACGTTGTGGCAGGACTTTATGGCAACATGTACATGTCTATGTATTAGGAGTGTAAAAGTGCATCAGTGCGTTGTTATACATTCGTTTGAACCTGGCTGTACAGCTGGAATTTAGGAATAGGTTTGATTATAATTAAAAAATAATGAATGTGTTCTCCTTGGACAATTGGACAGCGTTCAGATGCTGGAATATTAAAGAAAAAAGGAAAATAAGTTTATGTATTGTTTTAATGTCTGTATTCCACTTTGCAGATAGTCCAGTTTTTTGTATTTTGTGTATTCTGAAACAATTTAATCAACTCCTGGTGAAATTGTCATTTCAATTTCCTAATAAAGTGTAATCGAATCAAAATTGTGAGGTCAGAGGTTTATACCGCTAATATATATGTACATAGCCTTTCATGAGACATTACTTTCATGACATTTTAGCTGACGATTAATTGTTATACTAATAGTTGCGATTAACAATTGAATTTTTTTGTTCATTGTATGCAACTATGGAAGTACAAGCCTAAAGCAGCTAAATCTTCTGAGTAGCTATCTTGTTTTCTACCAATCATGTCTTTGTAATTAACACAAGATTGTGCTAACACTTAGAGAATCTTGTGTAGAGTCGACCATAGTTTGCATGTTGTTTGAAACTGAGTGAAAAACACTTCTGTAAGCCTACATTCAAATATTTGTGCCATTTAGTGAACAAACAAAACCAAGCATTTCCCTAAACGTTTCTGTAACACAGTGACTGTGTTTCCTGCTTTCATTTGTTTTGCAACTGATAAACGCATCCATTTCACAGTCTGCTTGTTGTAATATGGTATGGAAGATGTCTGTATAAAATAATTGTAGTCAGCCTAAGTAATTATCACAAGTTGTTGCTACCAGACATAGCATAATCTTGCTTGATGATTTTTGGGTGTCCAGTAATTCTGCACTACTGCACACCTATTTTCTTGAGATGAAATATAAAGAAGACAGGTGGTGAGAGAATACGCAGACATGTAATGTGTGACTGAGTTGGTTTAATACGTATTAAATTGTTAATATTCCTTGTTGTTCGGAGTTGGGTTATTGCCCTATATATTTTTTCCCCACAGGCATAGTGAATGTCCCAAACACTTAAATCCACACAGCTAATTAAACACAGAAACTGCCAGATTTCTTCAGTGTTTGGTAAAAGCTTAAACCAGTTAATCTGCTCTCGCCTCTGACAGTGCAGTGACTACATGTTCTTTCCTTTAATGCACATCGCTGCTCATTGTCGCCATGGTAAAGGCGTGCTTTAAATTGCTATGAATAGCTCCCACAGAATCGCGGTTGAAGTAGTTGCCAGTGTGTTTAAAAAAAGAACTTGTTAAGCATTAATTTTAATGTAGTTGCTTATTTTGTAAACATGTGTTGGTGCCTTTGAAAGAGAGCTTCAGAGGATGTCGTCTGTATAATCACATCTCAATGAATCACTTTCATTCATAACAAAAAATAAGCAAGGGCTGCATGTTATATTGTGCGGTAACTAGAATCGTGGTGCAAAGTTTTTTTTTTTTTGTTGTTTTTTTTTTCTTTTATTTGTTCTTGGAAACGTCCTAAAAATGAGCGTTGGATTAATGACGTGTTCTTAAATCACAGAATTGTTCACACCTTTTGTGCTCTTAAGTGTGTAGAGATTCTGTTCCTACCTAAGAACAAATCCCAAATAAGAAAACATCTGCGAATGTCAATCTTCGTGAAAATGGCATAAGTGGGTTTCAGAAAGACGCTTCTTCTTAAGAATGATTGGTGAATGAGGCCCTTTTTTTATTTGTTTATTTATTTTGTGTTACTGTGTGCTGTGAGCATCCCCACCAGATTTTGTACTTCCATGGGTGTTTCAGAATCTATTTATGGAATCAAACATTGCTAACCAGTCTTTAACCATATCACATTGTTTACTCACCGTTGCGTATTACCAGTATAGCCACAGTATCACAGTGACTGTTTCATCAGACAGTTACCTTACTGTTGATTTTCCCAAATACCGATTAAAATGCTTTTGCATGTATTTTAGTTCCTTAAACTAGTTGTTCTTTGGCAGTTTGTGCTACACCACTCTCCATCTCTTCTCACCCTGAAACACTATAGTGCTCATTCATGTTTAGGTGCACATGGAACGCAGACTTGAGGCAAATAAATGTAAATAAAAGAAAGCAGAAAATGAATTTGAGCTGTCATGGAGCTTATGGAAAAATGATAATTGGTATTTATATAATATAAATGTGTACTATATAATAATTAGTATTTTTTAAAAACCTTTTTACTTTTGTGAAGAACATGTAGGTTTGTTGTACACTGCACATAATTCTGTGTAACTGTAGACACGAGTGTTGATTAGATAGTACAACCTGTCGTAGAGTGAACGTAGCGAGCACTTAAGGTGGCTAAACTGCCAATCTGGCCATTTTAGGTTTGTATGTTTATAGTTTCAAACAGTGAACAAGACAAATTCTCAAACTCAATTGTTTGACAATCGTCAACCAAAATTTCGCACTCATTACAGCCCTAGTAATGCCATCATAATATCTTAAATTTAAGGCATGTGTGGTTGGTGGTCATTTTTCATTGTTTTTTCATTGTTTTTTCCTTTAATTTTGGCACATCGTAACACCCTCACGCAGTACTCGCAATGCTGTGCTGTTGTCCGCGTCGTGTAGCCTTCCCTCAAAGTAACATAACGTTTTTGGAAAAGACTTAAGATTAATGCAAACTACCCGAGGACCAGGAAGTCTTTACTAAAGATCAGTGAGCATATGATTGCGCTGGAAGAGTCCATGACACAGCATGGTTCTCCTGATGGTGGCAGGGTGGCATTTTAAAACATCCATGGCAAACAATGGTGGAGCGTGTGTCTTGCTTTAGGCTTGGCACAGGAGCGCTGCTGTGACTCATCGGCGGCTTACATAAACCTGAACTGACACACATACAAACACAGCAGACAGTGTGCCTGGGGCTCCACACTGCTCTAATTTTGGGGTAAAATGACTGAGACCAGGTGGGAGAGCCAGCAAGCTGTATCTTCCTCTAAAGAGCCCACTACATTGCTCTGGTGAAGATGTGAGCAGTTCACCTCAAGTTCACTTCTCCTTCTAGGATCTCCTCATGTTGTACAACATAAGAGATGTCCTCATATTGCACATGATGCAAAATAAATGTACTGTGTTTGATTGGTCTTTATAGGTCTCTTCCTTTTTGCTTGTTGGAATGCTCCCCAGCCTGTTACCTTTGTTTCTTCACTTTGTTGCATGGAGCAAGAGTCATGGGGGCACCAGCTAGGGGATCAGGTTCTGCCACATTCTGTCCATCATATTGTCCTGCCCAGGTTTCACTGTGTATGCACTGTGTATGATCTTCATTATGCCGTGTGAGCCTTGGAAGGCTTCTTCTGATGAATGAGAAGCTGGAAACCACAGCATAACACAGTTGAACCTTGACCCTCAGCTTGGGGAGTGGCTTAAATGCTGTTAAGTCATGAGGAGAGGATGGGCCAGCCCTGTTTTGAAATTGCAGAAGTGAGCACGGTCCACCTTCCTTCCTGGCCACTGAGGAGAGCATGAAATAAGTTTTGCTAGTTTCTTCAAGGCATTTTCAAAAAGGACCTGAAACTGGGATGCTGCACATCAGTGGGAGTTCTTCAGGAATGGAAACGAAGACAAACAGTTGTGCGCCTGTCTTGTTTTGTTAAGGAGTTTGTCCTTCTGTAGTCACTGTACCTTGACTGGAGCTCCACAGACGTCTCTATCAGGTAACTAGAAGTAACTCCAACTCTGCTCCAGAGGCTGTTTGTATGCTGGCTAAAAAGAAATGACTCTCTAACTGCTGGAAAATCATGACAGTCATCTGACTTTACATTTGTTGTTCTAGGAAAGTTATCGTACTGATTAGCAGAGGGTGTGTGCTCAAGGTACTTTACTTATCTGCTTAATACTTATCTTCTCACTGCTCTGACTGCAGCTGTTATGGCAGATGTCAGGCGTGACGATATTGCAGTTGGCATGTAGTGCAAGTCAGTGAAAGTGACTTAATTAAGGAGGATTATGCGCATCACAAGGCAGTAATGATATGGGATAACACGCACACTGGCTTTATTTCAACAGTTTTCTCTGTTCCTCTGCTTTGGGAGGTGCATTGTTATGTGTTTCTATAAGGATGGATTGTAAACGAGTCCTCAGGTTGCCATTAGCTCAAAGCACTAACATGATTAAGTTGTGTTTTGGTTTTAGTTGCAGCTGAACTGGAGGCTGAGTGAAAGTCTCATCAGAAATCTGTCTCACAGTGTGGAAGCATGTAATAGAATGGTTCTGGCTTGAGTACACAGACATGCATGTGGTTACATTTGGCCATGTTTCTACAGTCTTCAGTCACGCTGCTATCACACTGTCCCAATAGCAAAGAGATAAAGTGCTTTATTCTATCTCTGCCTGCCGGCCCTTTTAGCGTTCAAAGTCCAGTAGTGGCACAGCTGACATTTTGGGCCTCGAGCCTGTACGTCTTCGTTGGATGCAGGAAGTGGTGTGCCAATGCGTTGAGCTTTCTGGGTTTCCTTAATGTCAACAAGTTCAATCAGACTAATTCTGGATTGTTCTGATATCATGCTCAGATAGCTGTTTTTCCACTTAAAAGTTAATGTTTTGCTAGTAGTGTTCTTTTTTCCTTGCCACAGGCTGTTTGGATTTTTTTTTTTTCTGTTTGTAAGTAAAAGTTGGTTTGATCAGTATAAATCTCTTGCTTAACATGATCATTTTATGAAAAATGAGGCTGACAGTGTGTCCCTTAACATAGATGCTGAAGTCAGTTAGCTAAGACATGTTTGGGGACTTAAGTTTTGGACTGGCTATTTAATAAACCTTTGTCCATTTTACTTTGTGGTTTGTGCAAAGTTGTATTTGGTTGGATTTAAGCTCCCACACATTATGTCTTGGCTACTTTAGTTCGGTAGATCCAGTACAGAACTAAAGAAGCGAGCTTCAGGCAGCAAACGTTTTGGCTGCTGGAATAATTTAGGGTAAGGGGGAAAATTGTGTGAATTGTTTATTTTTTTAACAATTTATGTAATTAATTTTTCGGAACTACTGCTTTATGGCTATGGTTCACACTCAATTTTGATTGATTTATTCACATCTTTTTAATGTGACCAGTGACTGACACTAGAGATGGACGAAATGGCAAAAAGGTAATATTGGGATACTGGGAAATTTTATATTGGGAAATTTTCATGGTACATTACAACACTATTTATTTTTTTTAGACATCTGATCAGTTAGAACTGAGAGAAACGAATCAGTAGTACTACATTAAAAATCAAAAGCTGTAAACACAATGATTTTTATTCAATATTTCGTGTCCTGTGTTGCATTAACTCCAGTAAAATGGGACTAATGTTGCTCTTCTTGTAATAAAACATGGAGTTGGTCCGTGTTCTGCAAGTACTGGCGATATGCATGGTATGTTCAGAAAAGCATGTTGTATTGTTTTGTGTTGTGACAGTACATCAGGATAACAGTCCATATTGTCATATTGGCCAGCTCTGTCTGGCACTAGTCAGAAAAGATTGTGTTCCTGAACTGTGCAATCATCCAACAAACTCCTTTTCTACCTTTCTTTAAGATTAATAGACTCCTTTCCTGTGACGTCACTATGAGTTGTACAAACTGAAACTTTAAGCTTGGAGGACAAACAGACAGTAATACAGCCATGTTGTTTAACAAAGTTTACAAAAAGGAGTTTGGAAAAAATGGTGACTTTCTGTGCTTGTTTAAATTATGTAAGCTGATCAAGTCTGATCAAGTAGGCTACTAGAGTCAAATTATTTGTCGTGTTTTTATCCAGCCTACAAATTTGTAGTGTGCTTCTATATTAAGATAAAGAAAAGGGAAATGAGGGAAAAAATGAATCAGACCGATAAGGGAATGTTATGCTGAAGGAGTATAAAAACAGTGACAGTCTGCATCTTAGCAGAATCTCTGACTCTCCTCTGGGAGTGAGCTTCAGCTCCTTGGTTACTCGGCTGCCATTCAACTGCATTTATAAGCAGCTGCGTCACAGTTAAAGATTAACCCAGAGCAAAGTTGAGCCCATTTTCACTAAGAGTGGCTTCAAACAAACATTTGTGTCTGACTTGGCTGGCATGCATATGAACTCTCATGGATTTGGCCTGTGAACCGCCCTGGGGTTAGGCAGTCATCGTTTTGATCCATTAATAGTTTTCTTTCTGTTCTTGTTTTCTTGTTTTCTTCCCAGTGTCATTCAAACACCACTACCACTGCCTGTTGATAAGGTAAGTCCTGAGTCTTTTACTGTACTTTTGATGTGAACCTCTTTCTTTGTCTGTGTCTCTTATTTTCAGCTTTTCTTTTTATAGTTATTAACTCTGGCTTTTCCCCCAGTCTAATCTGGTTTCCCAGATATGTTTCTGAAATTGCAAATGAAGGAAGATTTTAACCTAGCCCTGTTTCATGGTTCCTTATTGAGACATCTGCGTTGTCTCAGTGTACAGCATGTGGGACGCTTCCTTTTTGTCTAATGTTTACAGCACTTGTATGACATCATCTGCACTTCAATAGGCTGTGTTTGGCCTGCGCTGTGTAAGGGAACACTACTTGCACTTGTGCTGCCCTTGGAGCCACGGCATGCTATTACTTTCCGTTTACAAGATAACATCATTTTCAGTTTGTGCATGGATTTATTTCCATCACCTTGTGCTATGTTTAGCTAAATGTTTTCCTTTTTATTTTCTCACGTTAGTGGGGTGCCCGGTGTGCTGTATTCTTATCATGATCAGCTCTTCCTCCTTTTGAGTAATGTAATTCTAAGTGGTGTAGGTTTCATTTCAGCTTTGGGGGTGATGCACTGCTCATACCACCTCACCTCATGAGTGTTTTATTCTGATTGTTTGCATTAAGTATATGTTACATTAGGAACATGCCGTTAAGACCTTGAACACTTCAAATTACCATAATTATATTTAAAATAAACATGCTGAACTATCAATCAATGTCGTTTACAGTCTCAGAAGCAAGATATGGCATAAATTAGCCATTTCACTTGACATTACTGACTGCAGAT
Organism: Colossoma macropomum; assembly: GCF_904425465.1. Classification (NCBI taxonomy): domain Eukaryota; kingdom Metazoa; phylum Chordata; class Actinopteri; order Characiformes; family Serrasalmidae; genus Colossoma; species Colossoma macropomum. The sequence goes on along the minus strand of NW_023494810.1, from coordinate 7,249,638 downwards.
AGTTTTGGAATATGGCTCAAGATCTGTTAAGGGTAGCCTATAAACATAGCCTACAAAGTAGATCAAACTGTATAGCATAATCTAGTGTATCAGACTGACTGTCAAGTATATTAAGATGCTGAGTTGGTTAACCAAGAACAGTGAAGTATCTGACTGATTTTCTCAAAGCATGTTAAAACACTTACTTACACCTTCACTTATTCACACATTAAGTTCTAATATTAATATGATTATCATAATATTTGTCATCCTGTTCTTCATTACTGTTTACACATACAAATCTCTGATCTTTAACAAATCAAATGCTTTAAATGTGAAACTCAACCAGATATTTTAGTACCACCCGGGCACCTAACGACGGAGCGTAAAACTCTCCGGTCCAAAGCCAGACATTTGGCAATTCATACTCCTCCAAATATTGGAATCATGCCCCCCCCCCCTCACCCCCCCTTAAATCTATGCCTGTGATTAAAAGCCTTGATTTAATTCTTAGCCTAATTACATGACTAGGCATAAGATCACTGGTCTGTTACATCACTGACTATATCCACCCATACACTTATGTATAGTTTCTTCAGTTTGCAGGCACTGTTTATAGATGGCGTCGTGTATTTATGAATAGTGTTCTCAGGGTGGTCCAAACACAGATAAATAATGCAGTTATCTTCGGCCGGCTCTCCTCTCATACCTTCCCCTGGGTGGAATGCCGCTTCCTGGATGGCGAGGAATTCACTCTTAAGTGCCAAAGGGGATGCAGTCAGCACAGAGGTGTCTTTCTCTGAACACTGGAAAGCACTGGCTACTTGCTTAGAACACTTAATCACATTAGTGACCAAACTGAAATCTAATTAAATCTTTTTTTTTCCCTGCCCTCCAGCTTCCCTTCCCAACAGTTTTTTAGTGCAAAATTGGGTTCTTAGGTAGTCACCTTTTATGTTGATCTGATCCAATATGCTGTTAGAATGATTTGTGTGAGTGGAGCCATGGCTCAGTTATTTACTGTTGCTGATGCCCTCAGCATTTTCAAGGGAAGTTCTTACTCTGGCTGGAGTCGGCAAGTTGTAACAGTAGACCTGTAGTAATAGTGCTTTTGCATTTTGTAGCAATGGCCATTTCTAGTAATTTTGTAGTAGCATAATCAGATAAATTACTCAAAAGTTACCCGCACAGTGGACAGGCATACTTTATTACGGCATGAATTTAGTATCAGAAACAGCTCAGCTTAGGTATATGAGGTATATAAGGTAAATGATCAGCCTACGTTTTTTAAAAATTTTAACTGTAATTTGTCAACTTAAATGTTTAGTGACCTAGTAGGGAGCTGTTACTCACTCAAGGGAGCAATGTGCCCATCAGAGCAAGGTATAGTCACTGGATTGAAAATTTGTAATTTCATGACAGCCTGTCTTTTAAATTTATTAAGTTATTTAGATTAAGTTTTGTTTGGGCAGGTCTGTTTTGTTATAGCACGGGTTTAACAACTGTCTGCAGCTACACATCACATGAAAAGCAGCGGTTTGTGGATGGATGATTTGAATGTCAGTCAGATGGCTTCTTCCTGTCAAAGTAGGAGATTTTCAGTTATGTTGAGCGACAAGGCTTCCTAGACTCTTTGAGAATAGGAAAGGTCGCCTAGCAACGCTGCCGTATATGGGATTAGTTGGACCTCCAAGATTCATGTGGGATATTGTTTGAGATTTTTTTTTCCTATGTTGTCAGGCAGTTCAAGCAGTTACTGAGTAGTGTTTTACCAGTTAGTGGGTGGTTACATAATGAGTGCTGTTAGTTGATTACTCAGGCCTAATAGTTTATAGTCCTACTTAGACCAGCATTAGATTTTATTACATTGCAGATATTAAGCCTCATGTACTTCTGGTGGTGTTCGAAGCAGGTGCTGATCCCATTACTTAACAGCTCCTTACTCTTTCTTTCGGCCTGTCATGTAGAGGGTGTAGATTGACTGGCTTCCCCTGTCAGACCTCAGGAATGCAGGCCTGTCAGACTTGTGCCCATTTCAGACACTCGTAACTTTGCCCATGAGCCTCTGCATGTCTGACTACAACATCTGACACTGTCAGTTTGAATTTACCTATTCCTGTCTGCTGAGGCTCCGGCAGTCCTGTGGATTCATTGAATTCACACATGCATTGATTTCCCTGAGGAATTTTGAAATGTTGCCCAACACACCATCATTGACCCTGTTTACACTTGACATCAAAACACATTCCACATCTTGTCATCTGTATATGCATTTAAAAAGACATATGTAACCGCATTTGGGATATGTGTTCACATCTAGCTGTTCAAATCTTGAGGTAGTCCACAATGCATTGCAATTGGATCTGGTGTGTGTGTATACACAGAGGGGCCAGCTTGTCTAACTTTACTGAGTAACATATGAATAACTGTGGGTGAAGACTATGTTGGACACAACATATTTATAGTTATTCATATGTATGAACACAAAAGCTGTTTGTTGCATGTGAAGCATTGTACACAGTTCTCTCAACACATGACCAAGCAAACATATAGAACTCCCACTTTTCTCTAATGCTTGGAACACTTTGCACCTCCAATTCTAAAAGAAGTACAGCGTAGCCTTTAAAGGCCATGCCTTCTCTGCATCAGCGCCATACTACCCTCATTTAAAAATGTGAATATTGTGTTGAGGATTGAGATCCTCTCTCTATGCAGAAGCTAAATGGGCATGTATAAATGGTGATCAGATGTAAATTATAACTGCAAACAGTGCCATTATATCTTCAGATTCAGTTGCATTTAGTGAGTGTTAACTGTTCATTTTGGACATGACATGCATAGGGAGAGTCAATTTTCTCTATTACTTTAATTGTTAAATTCCAAAAGTTTGGAATTTTTCAAGTGGACTTAAGAGCGTAAAAGTTTTCCATGTCTATGCTGTTCTTTTTACTATAAATGAATTATTGTGATGGCTTAATGAATGTATTACACACATTGTAATTCCTTTACGAGGCATGGCTCTCAAAAGCTTGCACAGCACAGTTTGAAGTCTGTTAGGGTAACCTGCCTGAATTTGTGGTACGCTCTGTTCTGAGGTTACTTTGATTTACGGTGGTTTCCCTCTTGTACCCTCCAGGTTGCCGCAAATACGCCCAGTATGTACTCTCAGGAACTGTTTCAGCTCTCCCAGTACCTGCAGGTATGATACAACACTGACCTCTTCTGGCCACTTTCTAAAATTGTTTTTATAACCTTTGGCTAAAATGGGGCCCAGAGCTGTACCTGTTTTACTCTCAAAAAAGTTCACGATGAAATGACGGACATTTAAAATCTAAAAATTGCATCTTTTTGCATCACGGAACAGTGTTCATTCACTTTCCATGTATGTCATGTTTTCTCTCTTTCAGGAGGCCTTACACAGGGAGCAGATGCTGGAGCAAAAGTTGGCCACGCTGCAGAGGCTACTGGCCAGCACACAGGAGGCTTCAGAAAGCAGCTGGCAGGTATGCTGCACTCTGCTAATCTGTGCTTACACCATGCACATTCAGCATTGCTCTCTCTTTCTCTCCTTCTGGGTCTCTCTCTGGCACTCTTTTACTCTTGTGCTCTCTCTGTCTGTGAGCTACAGTCAACATAACTATAGCAGTAGAATTCTCATTTTGAGGGCTGTTCAGGCTGCCTTAATCTTGATGTAACATTATGTTCTTCATGGTGGATTGGATTTATTATATTGCAGAAGTGAAATCAGTTTTGTTCCTATGGAGCAAAATTTTCCCAAAAGCACTCCATTGATTAAATGAGGTTGATCTTTACTGAATCATATTTTATCTTTTAACTTCTTTTTTGAGTTCTGATTGCCTTTTAGGTTGACAGATAAGTTTAAATCATTTTACATAATTCTGCTTCAAAAACTCGGAGAGAAAAAGAACAAAGAGGAAAAAAAAAATCAGCTAGGCAACTACTAGATCAAGAAGATCTGGAGGACAGACACCAAAGCAGCCACATTATACAAAGTTTTCAGAAAAGATTTAAAAGATTTAAGGCTTAAGACTTACCGTATGTTTCTTTGACTCATTTCCTTTTTTTTTTTTTCCCTTTTCAACATATGTCTTCATATAGTTTGTTCGGAGTCTTCCTTTAGGCAGTGTCGGTTAATTTACTCTGCCTGCACTTGTTTGTCCTCCAAAAAGAAGGATGCAAAGCATCACTGTTGTAACAGGCATTTTTGTATTGATCATTGATGATGATAAAAGCTATTCCAGCTAGTTGGCAATTGTCATGTGTGGAGTTGGATTGATATAAAATTCACATTAACTGACTGTTCAGACAGTGTTTTCCCCCCCTTTTCATTCTGTCAGAAAACTCAATTAAATGTTCTGCTCTTATCAATAATCATTAATCAGATGGCATATGAGACTCATTCAGACATGGATATCTAACTGTAAAGTGTTTAATTCACCAGTTATGAGTTAGTAACATTGTACTGTAACTCTGCAGGCTTTAATTGATGAAGACCGGTTACTCTCCAGACTGGAAGTGATGGGGAACCAACTGCAGGCATATTCAAAAGTAAGGGCATTTTTCTGTGGTTTAAAAATTGTCACCTAAGCAGTGATAATTCGTAATAATTCTCAATTCTGAATGTTTAATATTTCTTCCAGAACCAAACAGAAGATGGCATCCGAAAGGAGCTAGTAGCCTTAACAGAAGACAAACTCAATTATGAGACTACAGCCAAAGAGTCCCTGAGGCGGGTTCTTCAGGAGAAAATCGAGGTGGTCAGGAAGCTGTCAGAAGTGGAGGTAAGCTAGACTATGTTTGCTTTGTAATGCTTGTAATGTGCTTTTAAAGATGGTCATTTTCAATGACCGTTTATTAGTAACTCTACAGTGACAGTTAATTTGAGTGTTCAGTTTGTCAGGTCCTTTGTATGCAACAACATCCACTAATGGCGCACAAATACCACCATAAAATTTAAAAATTATGTAAGGCTGATATAGCCACATCATTGTTGCAGTAGTAATAATACAGCTTTACCTCACATACTGTGCATTGTAGTTGCTGAGTTGGAGTAAAATATCACATTTCACCTTGTTTTGCCCTCGTACTCTTTCACACAGATTCTACTCTATATTGAGCATCCACTCAAATTTTGCTGTAATGTGAAACTGGACAGTGCCTTTTATTCCACGTAATAACAAATCAAACATTGACTTAAAGATATGTTAAAAAAATCATATGCCATTCAATTTGCAATGCTTGCCTTCTGGTTAGATGACTTGAATTTCAGTTAATTTCTTCTTTATGTCTATTGATATTTTATGTGCAAGAGCAAGTAGATAATAAGACTATGCAGAATACAGGATCTGCTACTGAATTGTTCCTCTGATTATTCCTGCTAACCTGTGCTTCACTGTGTTTTGCAGAGGAGTCTCAGTAACACGGAAGATGAGTGTACGCACCTGAAGGAGATGAACGAGCGCATTCAGGAGGAGCTGAGGGAGCTGGCCAACAAATACAATGGAGCTGTGAACGAGATCAAGGATCTCACAGACAAGATCAAGGCAAGGACTCTGGCAGCGCTCTCAAAAAAGCCAATCACAGTTTCTCTTTATCATACATGAATTAACTTGAGCATTTCATAAAGTGTTTACAACGGTCACTTGATTTATAAGAAAATAATTTGCAGAAATTATTAGTTGGTAATTTGCATTAAATTCAATTGATTTTACAGCTATAATTGATATAGTCTTTTATTTGTATAATTTGTCACAGTAATTCAATTTGTTTTATTCTGTCTTGTATTTTGAAATCTCTGAATGGCTAAAGTCTGTTTGATTCGTTGTTAAAATAATGATTTGAATTATCAGTTAAATTAATAATGTAATTGGTAGTGAATATTGTTGCTAATATTTATCAGCTATGATTTGTCAGTGAAGCAGTTAAATGACACCTGTACCGTATTTCAGTTTTCATATTTCCTTTCTTGCCTCTGAAAGTTTAGTTTTGATTATTTGTATATTTTTCCAGCTGGCAGAAGGTAGACAGGAAGAACTCACTCAAAAAGGCCAGAACGAGAAGAAGGAGCTGCAACTTCGAATTGAGGAGATGGAGGAGAAGGAACAAGCACTTCAAGCCCGCATTGAGGCACTGCAGGCAGACAACGACTTCACCAACGAGAGACTCACTGCTCTCCAAGGTACGACGCATGCCCTTGTACACATGCAGTTGTTGTTATAACATTTGAGCGCCTGGTGGGACGAGCCTTTCAGATGATCTGTGTTTTGTTTATGGAAATGAACAGTACACAAGTTAACGGTGAATGTGAATGGGCGATAGAATAGAATAGTTTCCTGAGCAACGTTAAAACAGTAGTATAAAGCTCAAATTAAATGGCTCTTCAGTTAAGACCTTTAATTTCTTAATTAAATTTTTTTTTTTTGGGGTCATTCCACATCTTCTCATTGTCGTTTTTCAGTCCGGTTAGAGCAACTTCAGGAGAAAAGCATAAAGGAAAACAACAGTTTAGGTGAGTTTGGGTTGCCCATGGTGGTTAGTGTTGTCTGCTAACCTCGCATCACTTCTCCTACTAATTTGGCATGAGAGCTTACCTGCTGTTTCTTGTTTTTCTTTTTCCTGTTTGTCCGACTTCCGTCTTTGCTTTCGCTCTAATCTGTTCTGTTTTGAAGTTAGCCATGTGTTTAATCCAAGCATGTTTGTTGAGTCCACTCACTTGCTAGTCACTTAGTTTTGGAGTGTATCAGTTTGTTTATTTATTTATTTTTTGCTCTGAAAAGGTGAAGGTCCACAAGGAAGCGAGTAGTGTTAACGATGAACGGGTTGTTTAGACTGCTAAATTGTTTGTATCCGTGCTGCTCATGGCTAAGCTGCTAGGCTTTCCAAATCAAAGATCCAGCAATTACTAAAATTGCAAATAACAGTTACAAAAGAAAGGACAGGCGTTTTTGGAACTCCCACAGCTGCCTGCAGCGTTCTGTAGTAATTTCTGCATTTGCCTACGTGTGGCATGTGGTAAACCACAAACCATCAACCAGTTGGCAGGAAGAAACTGGATGTACTTTTGCTTCAGTTCACCATGAACAAGCCTTTTTCTCTCAGATATTAGCTGTACGATACTGCAGAGAAAGAGAAACTTTGGTTTACATAAAGCTTTAAGGCATTCTTTAACAGTGAAGATCTGAATTGCATTGTGTAGCTCTTGCCTGGTACAAGACATCCGAATGTGTATATATGAACAACATGAGAGAAAAGAATACATAATGTTTTTAGTGGTGTGCAGTCAGTGTCTGCCTACATGCTGGACTGGATTTTGGCAGGTCCTTGACAATGCATCATCCACCAACCACTTTAAACATGCTTTTTCACTGTTTAAAGATGCACTCCAGTGGCAAATGCTTGAATGACACGACATCATTCAAATTTTCAGCGAATGTTAGGATGTGGCCTGTATACAGCGCAGCATGACGTGAGTAATGTGTAATATTCATAACTCATGAAGTAGACGGTAATGTAAAACCTGTAGAAATTGCTACCACGTGTAGAGATGGTTAGCGACAATCTCAACTGGCCGATTTTCTCCAGTTGATTCTTCTGAGAATTTATTTCAGCATACACAAGTCTATGCAGTGCATGTTGCAGCTTATATTGAGTGTGGTGCTTGGGAGAAATGTTTGCTAATGGGATAGCCTGGATATAACAATATAAAATAAAGCATGTGAAATTCCTGTCATTTAATGAGCTTTTTAGTTTTGTTTACACTGTAAAACAGGTATAGTTGTAAAATCATTAAGATCTGGCATTTGTGTATGTCATTACATAGCAATGTTAAATACAGAAACCATGTATTTCGCATTATAAGTAGCCTGTCATTGTCTGGTAGCATAATACTAATTTCTGCTAGCATTGGAAATTTGTAGTGTTAGTGATGCACTAGCGGTGTTGAAGCACATTTGATCCAATTTTTAGCTTAAACACAGGTACGTGCAACTATTTATTCTATACACAGTTTTGCGGCGATCCCTTCTGGAGTGGCCTGAGTTTAACAAGTGTTTCTCAGTATTATTGAAGTCTATACCTGCTAAACTCACTAGTAAGGGAGAGATATAATCCAGCTATGGAGAATAGACAGTTTAAACTGGTTAAAGAGAGCCTGCAACAGCAACCAGTGATGTTCAACTTGGTGGTCGTTTGATTACATTTTATAAACAAGAATTTCAGCAATATCAGGCTTTTTCATGTAGACAAGTATCTGCTAAACTCTGAGCAAAACAAAAAGACTCATGCAGCTTGACATTAGCTCAGAAAAAAGAAAGGTTTAGGGCAGAAATGGTCAAATGCAGACATTTCAATCAAACTCACTAATAACTGCATGAATTTTAGTGTATAAACCCCTCAGTTCTTCAGTTCTTCATCTAATAGAACGTCATTACACCTAATATATATAGTTTGACACTGGAGTTCATCTTAGGTGTACACGTACGAACAAGGAAATGAGTCAGAAAATGTGGAAGGACAAGAGCTTTGATTCTTTTATGTCTTTCAAATGGAGCGAGGCTTCTGAAAATGCGTTTGTTGAGTGAGTCTGGAACAGCCATACAAAAAATGGTCATATTAGCAAAACTTCGATGTTGCAGAGTCTGTATTCATACATAACAAAAAAATAAAAGCGCAAAATTCTGTATTAGAGTGAGGCGAATTAAATTGTGCACATCACATTAGCGTTTATGCTTAGCCTAGCATATTTTCAAAATTTTTAGTTTTTGTGTGACATTGACACCAAATTGTATCTTGTTGATAGGCCCGTCACAATTTTGGCTGATTAATTACAGTATAAATATCTGTGATTAAATTATTATTATTATTTTTTATTTTTTTTGCTTGAGTTTAAATAAACACGACTCAGTGCCAAATTCCAACCAAATTCACCTTATTAAACATATGATTGTGAAAGCTAACAACTGTAAATAAAAAGTCAATTAATAACAAATAATTGCAGTCAGCTTAAATAATTGTGATCAGGAGGTCAGACCTACTTGTTGCTGAAAATGATTTGCATAAGTTGAACTCGATTAAGTGACTATATTTAAAATGTGGTCAGATTCATTGTAATTGTGGTTGAACCAGCCACAGTTTGTGCAGTTAATAGTAAGTAGCTGTAAAGTACATTCATGTCGTCGTGCATCATCAGGTGTGGAACGTGTCATGGCTTTGTGAGAGAATGCTGGAGTATTAGGACCAGGTTCATTTGTAGCTTCCTGTGTGTGTCCTTGTCCAGCCTTCTGCATCTTTGTCTGATTGCATCTCATGTCATATCCTGTCAGAGCTGGCTCCACTTTATATCCCTTGAGTTGAAGTGGGTTTTTTGTTGTTTTTCCCCCCATTTAAAGCGAATGTTATTATTTAATGGCGGGTTTTTCTTTCTTTGTTAGACCACTTTCTTTTAAAGAGTGGAGGGGACTGCACTTTAATCCAACAGTTCATTGAGTGCCAGCGTGAGTACACAGCATTCTTTCCACTGCCTTCTACAGCCGCACTAATGAGTCTTATTAATGGGTTACAGACTCGCTAGGGAGCAATTGTTCTTACTCAAGAAGAAAGTTTATGACCATATTTCAGAGAGCCATGCATTCTCTCTTCTTTCCTCATCATGTCTGCAATGTGTTCAGGATTGAGCCAAAAACTAATTTGTCATGCTTTAAGTAGGTTGTCCGAGTTGTTTGTGAATGTTGCAGCTCTGTCTTTCGTTAGTTTTGCATTGCTAATTGACTCAACTTCTCTGGTCTTTGAGGTTTGTTTGATTTGATGCGTTGGTAGTTTTTAATTGGGTTTAAATGTATGTTCCACAGTGGGTATAAAACCACTCTAGAGGTTGTGTTGTATGCACAACGCAATTACAAGCTTATTTGTACAGTATAATCTTAGTGACATTAAACAGAAAAGGTAAATAACCTTAAAATATTACAGTTTGAACCTGTACTTATTAGTTTGTAATTATTAGCATGGCCACAGTCTATTTCCATTTTGTCTCTCTAAGATTATTCAAGCCCTGTTAGTAACTCTTCAGCATGCTCAGTGTTGTGTGGTAGTTGGATTGGATTAAGAATGCTGTAATGCCATGAAAAGGACCTTTTTACCTTTTTTGTCCCTGTAAAGCCAGACATACACTGTGCGATTTTAGAGATATTGTTTATGGGTGACAGCTGACACTGCACGTTTGAGTTTCCCATCGTATACAGCAGAAGCCTGCGATTTAAATGGTCATGCTGCATAAAAATGCTGTCATGCTGTTGACATGCTGGAACGTGGCAACCCCTATGCACTGTTTCCAATAAATCTCTTTCATTGCAAACACGCTGCACATCAGAGTGCAGAGCAAAAATGGTTTATTCTCATTAACGTGACAAATACTGGGACCCAGCTTGAAAAAATTGAAATTAGAAAGAGTGAATGGTGCCTGGTCAAATGATACAGTTAAAAGTAATACATACATACAAATACTTTTTTTCTAATTATAAAAGGCAAAACGAAAACAAGTATACAATCCGGGATGATATTTTAAATAGTACATTACATTTACTATTATTCTTTATCTGAATGATGATTAACAATCAGTTATTTATATAGTTTATGTAGTTTCAGGCTTTTGACTCTCACGTTGAGGAAACCAGCTCCAGCAGCTTTACTAGCTTGTGCCACCCTGACACTAAAACCAGGAGGTGATGTACACGGGTGGGACAACACGGCCTCTACATATTTTGCATAAACAGTTAAGACTTTTTTTTATACCTTACAATTCCATTCAGTCGAACATCAAATATTGGATTTTTTTCACCCACCCTTATTTAAGACTCTCCCAATCACATGATACCACCAGCACTAGGAGGGTTAAAGCTAGAAAGCGCCAGCTGCCACTTCAGTTACGTCAGCTAACAAACGCCTGCACTGGCTAGCATTGCGCTGGGTGATGGGGAGAGATGGGGTGGGGCATCCTGCCCACCCAAAGTGTGAGGCCAGTTGTGCTCTCTTGGACTCCTGGCCATGGATGGCTGTACCATCACCAGAGGTTGAACTCGCAATCTCTTGATGATGGAGCCAAAGCTTAGACGGTTGCGCCACTCGGAAGCCCCCAAATAATGTATTTTTGTCTTCGTTTTGCTAACCTTCATGTTTTTACCTGTATGGGAGCAGTGGTTTGATTATGGTTGAGTATGTGGTTTGTGTGCGGCTTAGAGAAATTAGGCTGTTCAAACTAAGATTATTTCTGGCAGAAATTTCAAAATTCCATCTGATCTGACTACTAAATCAGAACTACTGCCCTCACACTGCGTATCGGTAGATAATGAAGTTAAAATTCTTCCTAATCCTGAAGTTTAGTCACGAGCAAACTGGCTTAAAAAAATTAACTTTAAATTTAAAATTTAAAACCGCACAACGTATGCCTGGCTTAGAAGCAGTTAGCTGAAGCCTTTCAGGCTGTGATGTCTCAATTAAAATACATTTATCTATTTATTTTTTATTGTCTAATAGATATATTGTTTGCAGTGACATTTCAAACACTTCACATAAAACATTATTGTAATAATCTAATTTTTAAAAGTGAAACACTGTATTATGATATGTGCTGTGGCTCATACTTAATTATAACTCTGAACTCATTTAAATTAAAAGGCTCATACGTTTTTGAAGTCATCTCTCAAATGTTTGAAATTCAATATTTTCAATACTAGGAAATTACAAAACAGTGGAGACAGATTGATATTGCAGTCCCTAAGATTCTCAGTCCCTTTCTGTCCTTTATATGGACTGGTCAACAAACTGGCCAACACAGAAACTCTTGCATGCTATCTATTACCATCTCACTTCCCACTGACTCTTTGGTTTTCCTCCTTTGTGGGGTTTCTCCCTCTCACCTGCATGCCTCCAAGGCATATGAGCTTTTTACAACAAGCCTATTACTTTAAATGCATCATTTGCTATGTTTTCATATGATAAATGATGACCGTTCAGTTTTGTTTACATGGCTGTTAATTTTGACCTGTAATTGATGGAGCTGTTGGAAAGGCCTTGTAGACTAAGAACAGTTAGCCAAAGCTGCTGACTGGGGAGGTCTGACTGTTTAACATGGCTTGACCAAACCACAGTTGAACACATTCTTATGAGCTCTTTTCTTTTTTGAATAGCTGTGAAGCAGCTGAAAGGAGCCGTGGATTCTTCAATTCACAAACTGTCCAACTTTGATGGTAAGAGGAGGGTGATTTCATGCTCTATTTTTGTCAGTATTATAGTGTTATTACTGTATATTTGAGTATATTTTAGTAAATCAGTTGAATGATTATTTATTTTTTTTTGTTATTATAAAATTCTGTTATCTATTGAAAACTAAGAGCATAATCTAAGAATACTCAGCCTCTGGAGAAATGAGTAATCATGCAGTTTTCTCAGCTTCTAGTTGACGGCATTAATTCTTTTCTGAAATCAACCAAGTGTCCCGCAGTTCTCAGCAAAGTGGTCAGTCGCCCTCTTGTGGGGCATGGAGATCACTGCCAACATTTATTTATTTATTTATTTATCCCCCCCCCCTCCTCTTAACCTCCACTGTTGCTGTTAACTGCAGTCTTTTAGTCAGTTCTGTTCATTTCTAACTGATGTTTCATAAAGTTTGTGTTTTTAACATGGTAATCTACAGTTAATGAATTGTTTTTTTTTAAAGAATAAGGCATTAAGGGAAGGAAATACTAACGAAAAGTATCTTCATGAGAAAATTCTGCACTAATTATGTACAGAATGGTTTTACAGTGTCAGGTTTTTCCGAGAACAGGGCACTGTGTTAAAATTGTAATGTGAACAATGTAAACAATCTTATGTTCTCTTTCATGTAGACGTCATAGATGCACATCTTCAGAACAACCAAACCACAGATGACAACAGCTTGACCAGTCCAGACAAACTAAAAGGTAAGCTTATGTAATAACAAACATTGACACACCTGTTTGGGTTCAGTTATGCTTGTGAGTAGTAAAGTTTTACATATACAGCACTGTGCATGAATTTACAGCAGAAAAAGGTTTGTATGGTTTAGTAATGTGCTGTTTTAGTGATGTACTTTTTGAAACAGTTCCTGTTGTAAGTAACCCAAGTCAGCCCTGCTCTTTGAGCGTAGAGATTAAACAACTGCTTATTTGGAGAGACCATGCTTCCTTCACGTTTTTCTTGCTGGCACAGATTTAAACTACTAACATCCTCCATGATTTGTAGCATATATGTGTAAGAGTTTCTGCGCACTTCATGTAGAGGGCTAAAGAGAGAAACTTGCATGGGTTTGTCTGTAAATACTGCACATTAGAGCTGTGCGATATATTGTTTCTTAATCATTTATCATATGCAAATCTCACCAATGACAATGCTTTACTGTGTGCTGTGAGCACCCTGATGAATCATAGATGTTCTTTGGGTGTTTAGTGTTTGATTGAATCAAGGCATTCACATAATCCATTCATCATTTTGGTCAAACATAATGGAGATCATGCTGAACGCATATCCGTATATACAAATATAATTGGAACATGGTATTTTTGCTATATTATCCGGTCCGACTTACTGTTTTGTAAAACAAGAACAAGGGAAAAGAATAATGGCAACAGTTATACTCATGGTTTCATTTAAAATAAAATGTCCTCATATAGCAACGGCTAGAGTGTGGTCACTATTGGACTCACAGCTGGCATGGCAGCTGCTCTTTATCCTTTGGTATTAAAGGCCCAGATTACAGCCTTGCAGATTAGACTGGCTCTGTTGTAACCAAATTGCTATGCACTGGTTGACCAGTTCCTATAATGTTCCTTTCCCCTCTGCAAACCAGCAGAACTCCATGTTCTGTCAATGTTCAATGTTCCAGAGTCATTAGCGTTATGATGTAACAGGCAATTACTTTTTGGAACACATTTGGGGGCACTCATCGACTGCATGTGTCTATTTTCGGTTTGGGCATTTGTTATGGAAATGTCTTCATCCTCAGTGTTTTTTGGCTTCTTTGAAAAACATTCAACACAGCAAACAGTGAAATTTGGCTTGTGGCACATGCCAAGAGAGGATCACAGAAAAGCCTTTTGTTATTGGTTTTGGTTTAAACCTTGCCAGCCCAGCCCCCCCCCGCTCTGTCACCACCCCTAGCTGACGCAAACAGCATTGTCCTGTTCACAAATGATCTGTTTTAAGTCCTGATGGTGGAACAGCACCGATCCCTGAACAAAAGCTCAAACTATTTTAGAATGCAACTGTATCCCCCTCTGAAAGCTCTGCTTGGATATATGACCATGTGTGGTGAATAGCTGTCAGGAGTTAGAAGGGTCAACCACTGCAGGTGTTCGTTCTTACCGTCAGTTATTACGGGAACTGCTTGTGATATTTATTTTTGAAGAAATCATGTTTTGCATGTTTTTGTACGTTTAAAAATATGACTGAAGTGTCTAAAGACTTTTATTTTGATTTGTTGCTTTAGACTTGTATGCTTGTTGGCTTGTCTCTCCCCTCCCCTCCATCTAAATGGTGTCTTCCAATCTCCCCATAGAAAATCAAATAGATGCTAAAGAGTCTGATATGTCAGACACGCTTAGCCCCAGCAAGGACAAAAGCAGTGACGACACGTCAGGTACTCTTTTAGCACTTGTGTATTGTTTTTTTGGTGTCTAAATATTTTTTGATTTGTATTTCTTTGTTTCAGTATCTCTTTGAATATCTGTAGCTGTTTGTACTTTATATTTGTTTCAGACTTTCAGTATGTTGTAAAATAGTCTCAATCTTTTTTCTCTCCTAAAAACATATGGAATGATGTGCCTTAATTTGTCTGTTTTTGTTTCTTGAGTGCATTTGTTGTGCTTTGAGTTTTACATAATCTGTAATCCTCTTTTTGTTATGCTTTAGACGGACAAATGGACGAGCAGGAGCTGAATGAGCCTCAGAACAGGGTTTCTCTGCTTAAAGGTACTTCTTTATGTCCATTGTAAACTTTGTAAACTGCTCTTTGTAAATTAGTGAAGATGTGAGTTTTAGTATGGTGCTGACTGGTACATCAGTCATGTTCTCTTGACAATGCTATAGTGACTATTTGAGGTCAGTGGAGTGGTATGCCACTTAACTTGGAGACTTCATTGGGTGTGGCATTGCTTGTTGAGGCTATATTTGGTCTTGATAACATTGTTCCAGTGGGGTTAATAGCAGATGAACCCAAATGTGCTTGTGGAGTATCACAGTGTCTTCTGTTGGAGTTCAACAGGTGTGAGGAGGCTGGAGTTCTCTAGTTTAGGCTGTCCCACTTTTCGCTTCACTGCAACACAGGGTGGGGGCGCCACCGGAATGTAAACCAATTAGAGTGTAATTAGGGAAGAAAAGTCCTGGGGGGGGACTTTGACTGTGAAATGTCACATCCATTCATCATTCTCATTAGCTAAAAAAATCTGTAGTATATTTATCTGCTTTCGTTGTTTCATTATTAGGCTGATATTTAGAAAATATTCATTGTTTAGACTGTATTGATTGACTGTACATGCTATGCATTTCCATTGGACAAACACATTTACCACTTTAGCTTGAAAGTGAGTCATTGCGACTGAGAGTTAAGTGCGATTTGGGGGAAAAAGCACAATATTTGCAGATATTTTCACGGTTATTATTAAAAATTTTTTTTTTTGTATTTTTAAAATTAAATTATGTGAAAAGGGACAAGAGGACAGCTTTACGCTGTTACTGTAGACTTCCTGTTTATTACAAGCTCTATAAATGGCCTAAATCTGTGACTAACATATGTAGTTTAGTGTTGTAGAAGTCATGGTACCTATGATATACTCAGAGGACTGTTGTCTTGGCATTTATCACATTAACAATAACACATTGTCATATTGTTACTCAACTTGATGCCATTGTCTGAGGTAATGGACGAGCATGAGCTAGCTCATAAATGACTGTAAAAAAGCATGGAGGACACTTTATGTAAACAGGTTATTAAAACTGGCAAACAGATGGTGATGACTGGAATCTACTGTGAGAGGGTAGTGATGTTTTTGAGCTGTGTTAATCTCTGATTAGTGCTTGTATGGGACCTTTGTGGGTCGTGGACCATAACCCCAGTCTTCAACCACTCTGTCTTATCTGTCATCTTCTCAGCGGGAACCACCTTCACCCACCCAGGCTCAAAAAACCTGTACTCACCCTGTTGGAGCATTCAGCTGCTTCACAACCATTAAAGTTGAGGCAGCCCTATCTGTAGAGCCTGGAATTTTGACAGTGGTCCAGGATGACCAGGCAGGCTTTTTAAAGGCTACACTTGTGCAGTTTTCCATCTTCCATTAGAGTGACTGAAAGGATGCCTCATTCCTCAACTCTGTTTAATTCAGGCTCTATATATACCACCGTTCAGAAGTTTGGGATCAGTTTTTACGTGTATGAAACAAAGATGGGCGCAGATAACTACATAGTTATTCTAATATGCTAGTTCTGTTCAACTTTACTGTGCAGTTTTACATACATAGTGTATATTAGGCCAATTTGGTGAAAACAATGGTCTAATGGTGATTTATTTTTTTTTCTAACTAATATTGTGATTATTTTTTAAATATGGTAAAGCTACAGGCCCTTTTTCGCAAGAAGACCAGCAAATACATTTTTCAGACTTGAACAATTTAGCCAGTTTACATGCTCAGTGTTGTTAAGGCAGCGAAATAGACCTAACACTGTTGAATACTGTAGGATATAAAAGAATGGTGTTAGGATGTAATAAACTTGCAGCTCAATTTATTTTAGTATAATATTTACCATTTAACTTATTTTGGGAACTTAATTGTTCCCAGAGTGCTCAAAATATTGGATCTAAAAATCTAAAAATACCCATGTCTAGTTTATAATATTTAAACCTACTATTGTATATGTAGTAATTATTTATGTGACTGTGATTCCAAACTTTAGACAAGTGGTATATCTGCTACAGCGGGTTTCTTGCATGACTCCGTCCTCAGAAGAGTCATGCTGAGTCATACAGTACTGAGGTCCACCTGTTGTGCTATTACCTTAAAAAGACTTGCCCAAACGTTTTGTGGAAGTGTGATGTACTCTCTTGGTATTTTGGAGTATGACTGCTTCTGGCCGTAATTAGGACCGGGCACTATCACATGGTTTCCCTTATCTTTTTAACTTTTTTTGAAAATAACATTTATGTTCTTTGATCTGAAAAAGCTTGTATTAATCTAAAATGTTTTGTAGTGTTGAGGTCACCATGTTTTCTGGTCAGTTCACTTCATGTTGAAGTTGGTTCTCATCTGTTCGCAGTGAGCTCATGTCTTTTAATGGAAGGTCTGATAAGAAATGCTGGCTCTGGTTAATGTTTTGGGAGATGGTGTGAGGAAGTGGCATTTCAGAGCCTCATTGTGTTACTGAACTGGGTAAAAGTAACTGGGTGCCAGACACATCAGAGCAGTGCCGATGTGTACCACTTTGGAATAAGCATAGCTACTTATACGATATGTAATGTGGCCTAAGGGGGCTCGTCCACATAGAAATGAAAATTTCATTTTAAAATCTTTAATTTACATAATTCTGCTGATATTTTGAATCCAATTAAATCAGCTAAAAACAACTCAGCTCATTTAATTGAAGCATTTCACTTAAGATGGTATCTTCTTAGATCACTAATGGAGCAAAAGTTTTCAAAATTAGATTGCTTAAAATTTAAAAGAATTTTCTAGTGTACTAGTGTAGTATTGGCTCAATCAAAATACTGGGCTTTCTTCTAGTATGAGCCTGATATTAATAGCGGGCTTCATCAGTGGTCACGGGACACTGGACACTTTTGATTGGTGGACTACTATCCGTCCAGCAGTGACACTGTGGTGTTTAAAAACTCCAGCAGCACTGCTGCGTCTGATCCACTCAGACCAGCACAACACGCACTAATACACCACCACCACGTCAGTGTCACCGCAGCGCTGGGAATGACCTGTGATGGCCTGCTCTGTGTTGGTCCTGTGGGCTCCTGTTCATTGAAGAAGAGCATAAAAGGAGCCTAATAAAATATGTAGAGAAGCAGATGAGCAGCAGTCTGTAAGTGTAGATCTACAAAGTGCACCTAAATGGTAACCAGACCTAATAAAATGGACAGAGTATAGGTACAAGTAGGTATGGCTGTTAAAATGAAGTGGCCGGTCAGTTTATATTGTGAGAGCACTGTAAGAATCTGCAAAATGGAAGCTTTTTGGCCCTAATCACGAAATCCTGGGGGTTTTGTTTTATGTAGAGAGCATCCAGTCATTTAATGCTTTAAGGCCAGCAAGATGAAGACCTAGATAACACAGCAACATTATAAATGTGATATAACCAATCCAGTTTAATCAAAAACAATGTCCATAGCCTTTTGGTGGCTCATAACTCAGCCTCTAAGCATTTGGTACTCCAGAATTAGGAGCTCATTGCTTTTAAGTGTGGAGAGGTACTAAACACGTTTAAAAACACAAAAGCAACATAAGAAAATTCTGATTGATATTTCCTAAGAGGGATTACACAGAGGCCACATTTTTTTGCTGTTTCCTCTCTTCTGACCTGCGTTGAAGCTCTTTGTCACCCTATTTGAACAGGCATCAGCTGCATCGTTATACTGGCCTACTTTCTAAGCCAAGTTAAGGGGCTTTATGCTGAAATTGCGTCATTCACAGATTCACTGTCTGTTTTCTGCATCATTGTAAAGTGAGTTGAAGTGCACTGTACATGTTGCATTTGATTGATTTCAATTATCCTCTTTTATTTTAGTAAATGTGACCTTTTTAATATAACGGTTGTTTTTCCCTGGAGTGACGTTGAATGTGGGCAGTTTCGTTCAGACTTTGGGCCAAGAGAACCAGTAAACCAGCTGTAGAAGAGATTATGCAGGATGAGCACAATAGTAGTGTACATCCGCTGTGCTTAAAGTCACTTGATTTACTGTCCAGCGTTGAGATTTCAGTTAACTATAATCTTTTCTTGTGCTTGTATGTAAGTAGAATAAATCATACCTACATTCTCAACAATAAGAGCGCCAAAGAAAGTTCTTTGGGAAAATGTCATAGGAGAACCACTTCTGCTTTCCTAAACAGCCTTTCTATGGAAGGTTCTTTAAATAACTTTTTGTTTTAAGTTTTAACTTCCATAAAAGTTTGTATGCTGGTAAAAGGCTTTTCGGTAAACTGTTTTGTTTTCTGTACAGAACATGCTTCTTCTTGAGTACTTCTTGAACATCCCACTAGAGGGTGCTTTTAAGCTGTCATGTTTTGACTTGTTAAATGGCTCTTCAAGTTTTAAAGCTGTCTGATCAGCACAATGTTTTAGGTTAAGCAAAACTTCAGATATTTGAGTAGAAATTGATAGAGAATTGAAAATGTTCCTAATAAACTTTAGTTAACATTAGTGTATTGTGGTTTCATATACTTTTGGTCTAACTTTGTGTAAAGTCATTTACAGTGATTTGATGTGAAATGGTGTGTTGAAGAGAAACTTGCAGACTCTGATTTCTTGAAAGTAGTGGTGAAGTAAACCAAGGGTCATAATATCTACAACACATATAGCCATTTTATTTACTGTCCAAAACAACCAGTAAACCTACACGTGTCTTCTGAATTTCATATGAAATGTAGATGATGCTAAAATAGTGCTAAATAGTGGCTCTTTGGGTACTACTTACATGCATCTCTTCGGCATGAATGGATTAAAAAAATTGCGCTTCAGAACAAAACCTTTTTATAAAGCTACCACAAAATAACATCTCAGACATGAGGCTATCTCATGACGAGACATATCTGTGATGACTTCAGATAATGGCTTTCTCTGAGGTAGCTTTTAGAGACATTGTGCGTCAGACGTCTGGTTCCTATCCCCTTTGCTGTAAACAATTCTGGCTTGGTAAGTTTCTCTAGAAAGGAGCAATTCACATCAAACCATTCTTATTGACTTTGTTTAAATCTTAACTATTTAATTATGAAGTTATTATGAAATTTAGAAAAACCTATTGAATTTAACTTGAAGACAATTTAAATGAGTGTAGTAGAAACTTCATGCTTTTTGTTCTATATTCAGACATCATATTAAAGCCTCGTAGCAACCTCTAGCAAGTAATGAATCATTATGACATAATGGCATTCAGTCTGAGCTTCATATGGTCACGCCTTAACAGTAGTCCTACGTAATTAGGAAGAGGCTAATGATGACTCATATAGCCTATGGATCACATCTTCCCTTCTCATTAAGTTCATGGCAGCACATCAGAGAGTTGTAAGTAGACAAAAGGGTGTTTGTTACATCATCTCTCAGTTTGAAAACTCTGCCAGTCCTAGTAAACACCTCATTTGGCAACCATTCGATGCAGAGTCAATCTCTTCAGCTAAAATTAATGAATGACCTCATTGCTAACATCTGTACCAAGTTCAGACAAGTGATATCCATTGGTTTATGGATGGAGCTGAGGTTTCCCAAAAGCCTTTAATTTCTAGACCACACAAGGGCCTCTGTAGGGTGAAAAAAAAGCAGGAAAACAGAAAGAAGGGCTTGGCACCTCAGCTGAAAGCCTTCCTTTGACCTGTCAGTGAGTGGTTTTGGACTACCACCAGTGATGTTCTCCACAAGATGCACCATGTTCTCCACATGATAACCATGCACTTTGTCCCTGGATGAGGCCTGTGCCTTGCGTGCCGAGAAGCAGCTTTAAGAGCTTTGTTGAAATTTCCTCTTCTGTTGTGTTTTGTGGAAAGCTTTTGAGTTTTAGAAGAGACTTCATAATTAACGGACTTGTGCATGGCTTGTTGTCTTTTCCAACTCATTTCTAACATATTGGTTCTGAGAAAAACCATAAGATTTATCCTCACAAGATCTTGGCCACAATGAGTAAGTTGGCTTTCTGTGAGTCCTGTGAGTTTTCTCCATGTACTAAATTAGCATTCAGCAACTGATTTTTCTTCTGGAAGGAACGTGGAGCAATTTGTGATGGCTTTTGTGGACGATTGTGTTCAGATAGATTTGAGCACAGTGCTTTTGTTTAACTCTTTCTGTGTTTAGTTTTACTTATTGTTTGCAAACCCTGCTGGGTTACTTCACACATACGGTTACTTCAGACCCTGTCTCTCTTGTTTATTGTGTATTTTGTTTGTTTTTTATTTTATCTCCTTTCCCATTTTTCTTGCTGTGTGGATGTTTATGCCTGTTCAGACCATGCTGATAGATGCACCTTTGTTTTCTCCCCACTGTGCCTTCTGATTGTGCCATCCTCTCTGTGTGTCTGTGTACGTAGATGAGCTGCAAAGGGCCAACCTGGAGCCTGGAGACACAGAGCAGGTCATTCATCACTTACACAGAGAGCTGCTGGAGGCCCAGGAACTCGCCAACACCGGCAAGCAGAAATGTCTTGAGCTACAAGGTGCATAACCTTCAAGCAAACCACTTAATTTTATTACTGGAATTTATTTCTCATGGAACTGCTATAACTGGAATAGTTGGAAAGGAATCAAATTGACACCAAATTTTCCTCTTTAACCCCAAATGGACATGTTTGGTGTCTGAAATTTGCTTTGTGAGTTTTGTACGTTAGCTACGAGGCTAATGTAGCTCACGTAGTGGAAGCTTATAGCCACCAGTTAACATCATGCAAACTGCTTAGCTATACTGCAGACTTTCCTCAGACCACATCAAGTTAAGCAGGGTAGACATTGCATATTGACTAGTGCCCCTGGCCTTAACATTGTGGCCTGAGTGGCCAGTGCACATTTTATATCTGTCTTACCCTATAATGTCACACAGACTTGCTTTTTGGGTTTCTGACACGGAGTTTACTGTTATCTATAAATTGGACAAAAATATATTGCATAACTACGAACAACAGTAGGAAGAGTCAGAGTCTTTTTTTATAGAAAAACGAAACTCTCCAGGAGCAGGATTCGCCTCCTTGGCCTAAATTGTTTAAATACCGTTGTCAGGTACTAGGACATGGTCATTGACACTAGTGGTTGCCTACCCAGCAAAACAAAAAATGGGGCCATCTTTTCTTATCACTAATTGCTCTCACAATAACTGGGTTAAACCATCCTTTTTTTCCCTCTGCTGTCCTATTGTTAGCTCTACTTGAGGAGGAGCGGAGAACTAACAGGCAGCAGACAGAGGAATCGGCCAAACAGATCCAGTATCTACAGAGTGAGTAGTGCATAGATTCTCTTCTAGATACCTCTTCTAAAGGTAAATGAAATGTGATGTATTGTAGAGAGAGATACTTATCCAGTCAAAGCAGACTGCCATGTCTTAATTAAAGGGCCTATATTGTGGAAAACTGAATTTCCCCCATCTTTAAGTAATATGCAAACATTGTTTCAAAACATTTGCTCCCTGGTCCATACAGTGCAATAACCTAAACTGCTGCAACAGTCTGCTTTGTATTCATTGTGATGTCATGAAATAAACTCGTTTACATATATCCACCTAAGGTAGTTAAGCTCCGCCCCTTCACAGAAAGTTCTAATCTGTGTTTTACCTCCACGTGCTTTTTGAATGAGACCCAGTGCAGGGCAGCCAATCAGAACAGAGCCCAGTTGTCTTGCATCAGTCTTTAAGGCACAGTTACCAAAACAGGCTGTTTAGTTCTAAGGGATAAAGAGAGGCTGGAAAACAGTTATGTAAAAACAAATGACCATTTATGGTACATAAAACCACACAAATGGGTCTCAAAAGTGGGCCTCGAGAAAAGGAAACTATATCCCTTATTTTGTTTATAGAAACTTGCATACAGTTTTAACTATGTAAAATATGTGACTATTTTAACTGCATAAGCTATGTAACATAAATATAGTAACTTGTAAATATAGATGCAGAATCTTTGCTGACAAACAGTACAATGACTGATTAGTTGGCTGGTTGATATGTATCTTTGGAGTGAGGGATGTGTCGTTTCTGTGTTGTCCTTTAGGTCAGTTAGCTAAGTTGCAGTCAGATATGGAGGCACTGCGTGAGCAGAGAGAGAATACCATCTCCAGCACACGGGAGGAGCTCTACAGCGCCCAGGAGGAAGTGCTCGTCCTCCGCCATGCCATGGAGGCTGCCACGGCCGAGAGGGAGCGCGAGATTGCTGCCCTGCAGGGAGATCTGAGTGCCGTCACGGCCGAACTGGACAAGTGGAGAAAGGCAGCAGCCGACTACGAGCAGGAGATCAGCACTCTGCAGGCCAGCTTCAAGCTGCAGAGCCAGCACCAAGAGAGAGCCGTCCAGCTACAAGGTCCTGACCGTTTTCTTCGTTTATTGAGAATTTTTTTTTCTTCATGGTTACTTATACCTCTCCAACAGTTCAGCATTTCCATGATTGTTTGAGAGTTTTGTTTAGTGGTGAAGTTCAAGTTACAGTCTTGTTCATTTTCTCTGGTAAACCACAGAAACTTCAGGCTTCAGTTCACAGAATAAGCTGTTTATTGTACCTTGCGATGACACAGGGTACAATAATGTTTTGCATTTTCATAGATGAATGAGTGCAGTGACTTTTGTCTGAATATGCTCAGGTGTCATCAAGGTGGATGAGTTGAGTGAATTTTAAAAATATCTGCCATGTCTGTTTTTGTGTTCAGTTATGTCGTGCTTGGAAAGGCTAATATCATTTTCATGATTTGGATTTCACTTCAGGTTTTATGATCTGAAATGATTTTACATTTAGCACAGAAAAAAATGCCTGCCACATGTAAACATTACACGATTACTATGGAGGTATTCATCAACATTTTAATTTGGAGTTTTCCTACTTTGTTCCTGTGATTCACATTGCAAAATTGCGTGCAGATGTGACATATAACAATACAACTGCCAATGCTTATGGTTCTTTTTTTGTGCTCTTAGTGTTTACAAGTCATACGGCACAAAAGCGAGCGTCTGGCCTGTGGAGGCTCCTGCTTGATCTCTGTGCTACAACTGTAATGCAAATAGTCAACAGGAAAACCACCATTATTTACACTCTGGGCCTAACAAAACACAGATCTCTGAGCTCAAGAGAATAGTCTGGGTCAAACGCAGGAGCACAGAGAGGTATAAATTTGTATCACAGGCCCAGTATTAGGCCTCGTTTCCCAAGACATCCATCTGGTTACACAACATGGGCTGACAGTGCGCTTACACCTGGTATCGATTTGGCCTGCTCCGAGGGGGTCTGCTTCTCATAGCATGTTTTAATGTGTCGTCCTGTGTCACGGAAAGAGTTTCGTTCCCCCCTCTAACCCTGCTGGGCTTCTCTAGCTGCTCCAGCAGAGTCGTCATTCTGTTTATGAATGCAAGGGCAGGCAGTCGTACTCTACTTTGATCTGTAAGTGATAGGATTGGCATTCATTATGTTAAGTGCCAATCTGTGTTGGTCATGTCCTTCTACATAACCATATATCTGCACAAATGTGGGAGTAAATTGATTTTATTTTCAGTGAGGCAGTAAAAGTTTTGTTATGCAAATGTTTTCCTGGTGCTGGGCTTTGTCACATTCTCTCCATCTGTTCCAAAGTGATATAACGTTGGATCTTCGTGTCGCTGCAGAACCGTTGATGGCTTGAATTAAGCTATGGCTCGCAGGGCCAGACATGATCTTAGAATGAGCGTTCCCGTCTGGGGACGACAACTTGAACTTTTTGTAAAATTCGCACCCTCCACTAGTCTGTGCTCTTTTAACATTCTGAGTACAAACAATACCACAGGAAAAGTCAGCTAGCTAGTGAAGCGCTACCATTGGTGGAACATCCTTTTGACAAAGTAATGTTTAATATTACTGTATGTAATGTTCTCTGAACACGACACACATCTACAAGCGCATTTGGAGTTGTGGAGGACTTTACAGCCATGATAACAGCCACGACTGTCTGTCAGACTGTTGTTGAGCGCTTCATCGCCTCCAGCTTTTAGCTCTGCCTTTACAAGAAGTTGGATTGATTTTAGAAATTTCATTCTGGGTTTTTTTTTTTCTCCCTTTGTCTACATTCCCAGTGTATGTTCCCATTTAGCCAAAATGGGAAAATACTCGTTAAGAGATCACATCTGGCCCCATGAGACTCACATTTTACAATACTGTAATCAATTACAGTGATGTTCAATGAAGTATTTAGTATTTTGGCTAAGATAAAATTCTCAGGCTGTTTTTCAAAAATCATTTTGAAAACATTTGGTATGCTTTTTTCTGTATTGCACTGCTGTGTAAGTAGTTTCACTGGTCACAAGTGAATTGTGCTGAAATTTGTGGGTGAATCATTTTCCTAATGACTCAATCCAGTTGAATCACAGTGAGGTCAGAGATTTATCCATAATTAGCAGTTTTATATGTGTGTTGTAACTCCCTTTTACTCCGTTGTGCACAGGTGAGCTGGAGAAGCTGCAGTCTGAGTGCTTGAACCTACAGAAGGAGTGTGAGTCTCTTCGCTCAGAGAAAGTGGCCCTGCTGGAGAAGTTGCAAAGGCTGGAGTTGGAGCTGGACAGGTCAGTCTTTGAAGTCAGACATACTAACAACTACTGGTTTTCAAGTGCATTTATTTGCCTTACTCTCTCATACTCAGCCTCATGTTTCTAATACCTCACCCATCAATAAAATATAGTTGGATTTTTGCGCAGGTTAAATTTTTGGCTACAGGAAAGTCTGACCCTCCATTTAATTACTCTGTTGCTTCAGACAACAGTGTGTTTTTTGTCTCCATTTTTTTGCCCAATGAGCGTAGAACACTTGTTGTTGTTGTGCTGACCGTTTGCGTTAGACATCGATGGCTCTTGCTGATGCACTAACATTGCTGTAGTTACTTACCCTGCTGGTTGTTGTTTTGCTACTGTATGTTCTTGAGCATAATGAGTTTGAGAGAACAGTAACTCAGGAATTCTGAATCACACACTACTTTTGTATTTTGTTCTGTGACACCAAAAAAAGACCTGTTATATTGTTACTTGTTTAGATAGTGGCTTAATTATTATGGTTTAGGCAGAAGCTTTTTAAGGAGAACTCGTGCTCCTTTAATTATGTCCCAGTCTTTGTTACTATATGTGCATTACCTTTCATGTTTGTTTGATCAGCTCTGTTCTCCCAACTCTTTGCATAGTCTCTGTTGTTCCGTTACATCTAAAGCTTTATTATCAGGATACTTTAGTTCCTGAGCCCCCCCTGCATTAGAATTTGACACAGGTAATAGCAAGCTCAGTGCCACTCTGGCTTGCCCTGCCCATTACACACACAAAGCTCCACTGTCCTGCTCTGAAGCGCCCTTGTTTGTCTGACCCAGCCACTGTACACTCCCTACTAGAACAGCCTTATTAGAGTGTAATAGATAGTGAGATATCAAGTTGTGATGAATACACTACAGTACAGAGTATAGCACTTAGATTGAGTTTGCTTTTTCACACTGATCTTGGATCAGCTCTTCCAACATGCAGTGCCGTGGTATCAAACCAGTCTCAAAATCAGGGACCCACAGATTTTTGCTTTTGAGTTGGGATGGACACCCTCTGGGTCCATGAGGAGCAGTTTGAAAACCACTGATGTACAGCAGTGGTCTGCACAAATGTTTACATCCTCATCTACTGGACAAAAAGCTTTTTAATCAACTGATATTGTCGTTAGTAATATTAATATATTAGTTATCAAAAAAGCCCACATTGCTGATATATTGATCTGATACTAAAGACTTCATTGTGGAGTGTTGCTTTTTTTTAACATTGCCGGCTTTTTAGATACATATGTATGATTCCTGAAGGGGAAATTATAGAAGGCCTATTGTAACTAAACCTTTGTGGAAATGCTAAGGCTTTAGCCTTGCGGCTGTATAGGACACTGTATATGGGCAAATCCAATTATGTTTGCCAGTAAGAACACCTTTTATAATTGTAAATACACATAGGCACAGTCAAATATATTTATTTCTCTTCAATGTCCCCAGCCATCACATTGATTAGTTAAACCATTACCAGCACACTTGATTTAACATGTTGGAAGTATTGATGAGCCAAACCAGGTATGGATGATATTTACAGTTAATACTAGGATGCTTTGAGGAGAGTATTGGATTTTTTTTTTTTAAACATAACATATGTTAAATCACTGCTAATTGTGCTGATGTTTTTTGTTGTTTTTCTCAACAAATAATTGCTTACAGTGCAGATGATAAAAAGCCTTAATTCTGATTTTCTCAGGAGCCTAAATCTTCTATACAGTACTATATTTTAACTGAATATTTGTTAATTTTTTAATGAAATTGTAATTTAATAGAAATCCATGAATTGATTTGTGCCCAGATTCCATGGACATGACGAGCATGTCACAGACAGTAAAATGTCCACTCGCTCCTACTTGCAGACACTGCCTTAGAATACTGTAGCTGATTGTTAACACTGTGCTTCAGCTCCAGAGAGCAGAGTGCCACGCTGAGCAGCAGCCTGAACGCTCTGGAGAAGTCGCAGGGTGACCTGGAGAGCAAGCTAGGCTCCATGCAGGACCAGCACCAGCAGGATGCCAGCAAGCTGAAGGTGCAGCTGGCCCAGGCCGAGAACCGCACCAAGAGCCTTCAGAAAGAGGTGCTGAGTGTTTTCTCTTGTATAGTCTTGAATTCCTTTTATATCTGGGACACTAGCACTGCTGTTGAGAGAAGGTTGTTGGAAGAGGTAACTGACTGTCATTTATCCGTCTTCTTCCTAGTATGAGGACACTCAGGTCCAGCTGTCCGATCTGAGGCAGAGGTATGAGCGGACGGAGCAGGAGAAGCGCTCCATTAATGACGAGCTGGAGCAGTGCAAGGTCAACCTGAAGCTACTGCAGGAGAAGGGCAAGAATGTGAGTGCAGATGCCTACTGCAGCATCCAGCTCTGTATGGGCCAGGGGATTGTGTGTTTGTATTTCAGAGCATAGAACAGCACATTTAAATGATTTTACTTTCTACATCTTTGAGGCCTTTTTGATGGTTTTACAGAGATTTGTTTGCATAAAGGCATTCTAAGACTCTCAGAGTAGCCCTGACCAACTGTTATAACTCTAAGTGGCATTTTTGGGGACATATTATAAACTGTCTTACATACATAAGTTGTGCAAATTTCCACCATGATCTCCATACATGTATTGACCATATTATTAGAAACCCCTACTTGGTAGCTCCACCTTAATCATGTACAGTTAGAGATTGTAGCCCATCTGTTGATGCACTATTTGTTAGCCATCCTTCAACCTTTCAGCAATTATCAGTTTCTGAATACTGAGCTGCTCTTGACTGGATATTGTCTGCTCTAGCATTGATACAGACGTGTTTAATCCAGCACCTCTGTGTCTAATACATTTGTACCAGCACACACTGTTAGTGTGCTGTGAGATGATGATCCACCACCCTAGTAATATCTGGGCAACAGTGACCCTGTGGTCAGGAACTGATCAATAAAGAAACTGGAAGCTGACACGTTGTCCATTGTAGTCCTGTTGTCATGCCCAATCAGTAATCATACACCCTAAATAGTGGACCTGTAAGAGCTCAAAGTTATAAATAAAGCATGAATGTAAACTCATGTTTTACTTGACAATTTCTATTTCAGGACTATAGTGATTTTCACAGGATGCGAAGCTGTTTGTCTGTTAATTACCTGCTGGCTCTGGAGATAATTCCACCACTATAGTCAGCTCAAAGTAGACATCCTGCTGCTACAGGGAAATGCAACGTTCAGACCACATTATAGGAAACCAGTTTTGAGCCTTTGGGCAAGTCTTAAATATTTAATTAGGCATTACGAGAGGTGTGAGTCAAACCAAACGTTTACGCTTAGTTTTGCTCTGTTTTATTTCTCTGTTTATTTCTTTTAAGTGTGCCTTGAGTTACTTACCAAGGACCCCTGGAACTTTGGTTTCCAGAATATTTCCTTTTTGCTTTTTTAAAAATTTTGTTTTTTTTCTTCTTTGCCCATTGAGACAGATATACAGTTGTGTGCAAAGGTTTAGGTGCCCCTGGTCATTTAACATGTTATTGGTTTTCTAAGTGAAAATAAGTTAATGCATCCTCTGCACATTTAATTCACAATTATTGCTTATCTGCTGAATTTAATGTATTAAAAATGTGGTGTGTGCAGAAATTATGACCAGCTTTATATTTTGTTTGTTAAACTCAGCAAATAAAGTGAAATTGTGCACTACGATTAGCAGAAAATTCCATATTTAACAGTGTTTTCTGTTACAGATGTGTTAATGTATTTTCAAAACATGTAATTTGACCAGGGATGTTCAAACTTTTGCATATGACTGTATAGTTATTTTGTTCCCCATCAAGGTTTTGCTACTGAGCGCTAGTGGTCACTGCTTACACTGTTAAACAGTTGTCTCACATCACTAGCCTTACACTCAACTATTCACTCTTACTGTTGATTGATCAAGAGAAACCCACAAAATCCTTGCACTGGAATTTTAAAGGGGTAGTCCACCACTTTTCATTGTTTTGCACCACTTTCAAACTCTCAGATCTCTTTAAAATTCAACAAGACACAATGCTAATGATAAAGAAGCATTTTAAAAAAAATAACAACCAAAAACCCAAAATCCTTTATTGGTACCACAGTAAATTTTCAAAAGACCTTATATGGACCTTTTTTTCTTCTTAACCTCTTTTTTTAATCTGTTGATTGATATGGTGGATGGCCCTCTTTAACACCAGTTGCAGGCTGTTTTTTAGTAACCAATATAGAAAAAACTTGTTTAATGTGTTCTATTAACTCCTCTCCACTGTCCTTGTTTCTTACGTCCTGCTTGTAGATGTTGAATTGTATCTGTGGCTCAGGCATTCAATCAGTATTTTTTATGTTTGTATTAATTTACCGATGAGTCCCTCTGTTCCTGTTCCATTCGAGTCCTTTTTATTTGTTTTTTGTGTTAGCCGTTACAAGTCGCCCCTTCAGACCCGATTTTCTGTTGATTAGTTTAAAGATTGATTATTGTAATATCCCTTCCCTCCTCTAGCCATCCATATTGCAGCCTGTCCAAGCCATTTTCATCGGCCTTATCCTGGCTTTGCTGTATTGGTGCTTCGGCCAATTGTGGTAGAAAGGTACACAGCGCTCCTGTCGAGTCCGTGTCTGTGTGTCTCCTATTTTCCCCTCCTCTGTACTGTTCATCTTGTATATCAGAAGTGCATGGCCAAAACCCCAGAAAATCATTTCCGCTCATGCTTTGCCCAAAATCCCTTTTTGGTGCTTAGCAACACTTGGGGAAGTCTAACATTTTCCTCGTCCACACAAAATCACCTACTAATCAGTCACCCATTACTTGTCTTGTCTTGCTTGGACCACTACTGTGTAAGTACATCTCTGCAATAGGGATTTTGGATTTTTATTTCTTCATCCTTTTTTTCTTTTCATGTATTGTTTTTGCTTTTTATGCTTTTTCCATCATAAGTTTGCTTCTCTGTTTTTGGCTGTAATTAAAATTGAACACTGCTTTTCTTTTACTTTTTTCTTCTTTGAGTTTGAGGAAAGAAGGCTGTGTTTGATTTTAATTCCCAAACTACTTTAATTTCCATAAGGTAACTGGTGCTCTCAGTATAAATAGCTGCTTTTGCTCTCTCTTCCTTCTCACTCTTTCTTTATTCATGTATAAATGTCTCTCTCTTTAAGTTCCCCACCCTCTGTTCTTTCACTTTCATTTAGGTCTTTCTTTCACTCTCCTACCCTATTTTTCTCTTTCTGTCTCTAGTCTCAGCCGCTGTTCCAGTGCTATTGAGCTGCTTGCTCTGGTGCTGGTATTTTAAAGGCCTTTTCTAACTCTAGTGCTGTTTTATTTGTGTACCTCCTCTTTTCAGAGTGGTTGGATGCCCTGGATGCCAGTAGTCGCTGTGATGGTTGCCGTGACTGCAGTGGTGCTGTATCCCAGCTTATCCAAGAGCTCCTCCTGAGATAAATAACCGATCACAACGCCCCTTCCAACCACCGCCACATGTGTTCTGGACCACAGCGCGGCCCACTCTTTAGACCCTGTGTCAGTTAATAATGAGGTCAGGCCTACTCCGGACATGTTACCTCCAATACAGCCCCAGGGTCTCCACCGTGACTGTATAAAATGCAAATGTACATATTATTGAGGGGGGAAGAGGGGGAATAAAAGGTGTAACTTCTATTATAGATGAGATAAAAATCTGCTTTTTTTCAGTTAGATGGGAATCTTGATGATTAAAGTGGCCTAAACTAGGCTTTTTTTTCCTTTCAGATGGGTACCAAACGTTTTGTTGGCGAGTTTAGTTCATGTTTTCTGTGGTTTGCCATGTTAGTTGTTAATGTGGTATCCAAATAGGTGGAAAGCCAAACTGTAATCTTAAACAGGCACAAAGTGGGGGGGGGAGTGCCTGATTTAACTACTACTAGATTGCGTGTAAACACTCACACAGACACATTCTTGTACTCGGTGAAGTGCCACTCATTCTCCACTAACGTGGCGTTTCATTTGATTGAAAGAAAGAAAATGTCTCTAAATCGTTCACAGTCCTCTGTGCTGTAATTGTGCGTTCCAACCAACATGTTCCAACCAACGACCAGCACAGTAACGTCATTGTACGCTGTTGTCGTTTTCTTTGTATTGTGTACTTTAAATGCAAATGTTCTTGTCAAAGACACTACACTACTTAATGTTGAAATTGAAATTGAACTCTGGTCCGTGTGAGCGGGTATGAAACATTGACTTGGTTATATTGTAGCTTTTACCAACACTGTCCTACCATTTGGACTTAGATCGACCAGTTGGGCACTTTTAGTTTTGAATGTTTAGGCTCGTCATGGAACAAATTCCCAACCAATAGGGCTGCAGTAGCTTGATTTACTGTACACAAACTGCTTCTGCAGTACCTACTGAAACAAAGCTCTGGGGTTTCGCTGCCTTATCTGTCACATGGAGTTCTAGCTCTTCTTTTAGAATGAATTGGATGTAAAAGCTTTGCAAAAAACAAAAGAAATGTGCAAAATTGTGGGTTGTGCATTGTCAAAGGTCTACTTAACTGAAGCACAGAACTGTTTTGGTGGATTTTCTTATGGTGAAACTGAGGGACTAAGATGGGTTAATTGGGAGTTGGTGAAATTTTGGAATTGCTGTCAGACTGGAATGAGTGAACGGACTTGAGCAGTGTATGTTTTGGAGAGAAATAACCAATGATCTGTGTGTTGTTGGTTCACATTTTGTCTGCTGCGCTGTAAATAAACTCTCGGTCATGGAGCAAACAGATCTTGTTCCACCTCGTCAATAAAGTTCCTTTTATTTTTTTACAGCGGGAAAAAAAATCCCTTCAGAAATGAATAAAGATGCAGATGCAAAGCATGGTGTAGCACAGGTTAACTCAAAGTTCCTCAAAACGCCAGAACACGTCCTTTTGCAGTGTGAAGGACTGTTTGAGGACAGTTTTAATATCAGACTTTGAAATCTCTTCCTTCATATACATTGTCTCCAATGCTAGACAGCAAGCTAAGGAGGCTCTACCTAGTGATCTTGTCTGTAAATATGTATGTACGAATGTATGTGTGTAAATATACGTAATATTCACAAAATAAAGTTGAATATCGGTGACAGTGGTCACATCTAATGTTCTGCTGCAATCCGTTTTCAAAGAATTAATGGCCCTTCAGTCGTTTGTATGAGATCACCCATTTTGTTTGAGGAATCTACACCAAATTTAACATTTTTTTTTTTGAAACAGATTTGTTTGGCCATCAGTTTTTTAGTTTGCATCTAATTTGTGGATTTTGGTTCCTGTTTGCTCAAAGAAGTTTCTTTTTATCATTTACACCCAGTGCATGTTTGTTATTCAACTAGAAATGTACACTGAACAAGGCGATATTGTTTTATAATGAAAAGTAAGAGAAGTGAAGCTAATGTAAACTGTCACATATTGTAGTCTTCTAGCTGAATTTGTGAAAAATTTGCAAACGTTCTTAATTTTGTAGACCATTAGAGAGAAGTGACTTGTACCATATTGGCAAACTCATTCTTGAACACATTTTCTCTCTCTTTTGTGGTTTATTAGGTGTTTTGTAGCTTAATCATGATTGTAGTTTGTCTGCGCACATTATTTAACAACCAAACAATGATAATGATATTGTCACGATATTGAAGAGCTAGGTCAAAAGCAAATGCAATCTACCTACTACCCAGTCTCGTCAACCAAGCCAGTGGTACACAGCGTTCTGCCTGTAAATAATTTTTGTTTGCAAATATTGTTTTGAGAGGTTAACAGTTAAGAATGACTTTTTTTCTTAATAGATAAAATTCTATTTTGTAAAGAGTACACAAAGTTACCATAGAGTTTCTGGAATACAGATTTAAGTATTTGCACTAACACATGTGATGTGCATGGTTTTAATAAAACAACTTTTACTCTCTTCTGCTCTCCTTTATTTTGATTCACTTGGCCCGTAAATGCTTTGACCAGACTAGGACAATGGACATGGTCAGCATGGTAGATTAGGTCTTACAGACTACCTGATATTATTATTATTATTATTTTTAAGTTGTTTTTTTTTGTTTTGTTAGTTTTTATCTTCTTTTTTTCAAATGTCTTGTTAGTTCATGTTCTTGGTCATCTTATAGCATCTCATTTGAAAAACACAATTTTTGTTTTGCTGTAATCCTCTGTCAAAATGTAATTATGACCATCTGATTTTTGGTTACATCACCTTGCGCTAGTGGGTGGGTAAAATATTCATCAATAATGTCATGTTTTACCTCCCACCCATCATTGAATGAATGCTCAGCTAGCTCAGATCCTCCTAATAACTTGTTTCATTCACACACACCCCCGAGTTATGATTTCCCATGTGTGTGGTCTTTTAAAAGATGCACTTTGTAGACGTTCTTTTATGGTCCATGACAATGGCTCTGGCTATGTTGTCTTGCTCAGCAAGGCTGAAAACGCTACAAAATTCTGGAGAGTCTTCGAATAGAGCGACCACAATGGCCCTGGACCTCTCAAATGCTTTGTTATTGTCAGCAAAACATCTCATCTGATCAGTTCTACAACATATCTTTCAATGGAGTTGGAAAAACTACCATTGTCCAATCGCACAATAAGGAGCAATGTGATGAAGTTTTGACCCTAAGGTCAGTGTTGTGTTGAACCATGGACACAAGATGGCAGTCCCTTACAAGACCTTATCTCTCCATGTGTTTAGGCAATAACAACTTCTAGTCATGACCCTCATCAGTATGAAGAAATCTTTGGTGGTGATACAACAGCCTGGAATTCTTGCTGATACTGCTTTGTATTGTTATTTGTTTGGCCTGTGGATTTAAGATACCATGTTTCCTTGAATGTAGGGACAGTTGTTTGCAGCTATAGCCTAAAGATTGCGTTATATGAGGTCATTGTGTCTTCTCTGAGGTGTCACTTTGACGTGCCTGAGATGTGTAGGAATGTGATACTGGTGCTGAGTCAGTAGAACCCCTATTGCTGACAGGAAGTTCTCCGTCCCGTCTGATGACAGCCCAGGCATCTCAACACCACTCCCTTTGCTGAGAAAGGTCGACTGAAAGCAGGAAAACTCAAGTACTTGAACCTTGTCAGGAGATCGGTGACATAGAATCAATACGGAAAAATCGCCTGCTTATCAAGGATACTATTTTTTTCCAAGCTTGATCAAGTACAGTTTAGGCTAGGGAAGGTTGGGGTGGCTGATTCAGGATTTCTGTTCAAGTCAATGTGATGAACCTAAAGTTAAGGCTAGATTAGTGTTCAAAGGTCCCGAATATGTATATACAGTGGCAGACGGTGCAGTTTGTATGTATTTTGTTTTGGCTCTGTATTCCACCACATTGGCTTTGAAATTAAACAGTAACTCCAATGTAAAAGTGCAGGATTTATGCTTTTATTCAAGGTTACATCAGTATTGGGTTAACTATAGAAATCTCAGCCCCTTGAACATACTCTCTCATGCCAAGGTGTCAGAAAAGTCATGCTTGGTACTCTAACAAATCTTTAACAATCAATGTCTGGCTAAAGTGTGAGCTATAGATGTCATCAGATATAGAGGATCATCCTTGGCCTATAATGTATCCCCTTTGTATGTCTTATCTTCAATAAGCATTAATAAAGTCCACTGAGTCTTTATCACTGACAGTCAACACTGCCACCACCATGTTTCACCAATTGGAATCAGGAGCAGACTCCGCACTTTACTCTTACCATTACTCTGCTACTGGTTGATCTGTGTTTCATCTGTCTAACATTTTGTCCAAGATTCTTTGTACATGTTTTCAGCATATGTTTTCAACTCTAGTCTGTTCCTAAGACTTTCTAGTAGTTTTCGGGTAGTATCTTCTTGTAAACCCTTTAAGATCATGTTTGCGTGTCCTTCTCTTTATTACAGTCTTTGACACATCTGGGTTTGTGTTTTGAACTGAAGGTGTTTGTCTTCAGAATTTAAATTATCCCTGAATAATCCACTACTGCTATCTTCAGAGGTCTGCCAGGTTGTTTGATATCACTAAGTTCACCAATGAAATCTTACTTATCAACACTGTACAAACAATTTTATTTTGATACTCCTGGAGTTGGTTTTCCAGACAGGGTTTAAGCCAAGCGCTGGACTATGTTTACCTTCCAATTGAGAATCTCCATTCAGAATGCTTTGTAGTCCAGGATTAAGCTTAATCTCTGTCCGGGAAACCAACCACTAATGTTTTGGTTATGTCTGTGATTGGTTTATTCTGACTTATCAGCCTCAGGATGTTCTGCTTTACTTACTACTCATGTGGAGAGACAACAACAACAACAGACTCCAGGTGCAAATGCCGTTTAGAATCAACTCCAGACCATTTGTTAGCTCTCCTGGGTATGAGCTAAGAATGTGATGAGACAGAGCTGGACAAAAACAACTGAGAAACCAATTGTCCAATTACAACCAGTTTCCAAAAAAGGACACTGCAAAATGTAAATAAATACAGAATGCAGTGATGTGCAAAGCATTTAAACCCTACATATAATTAAAAACAGTATGAAAACAAATCAAATGGTGAAATTTAATAGTTTTTAAAAAATTATATGCCCATTTTGAATTTGATGCCAGCAACACATTTTAGAAAAATTGGGATGGGGCAACGAAAGACTGGTAAAGTTGTGTGATACAAAAAAAAAACCTGGTAGAACCTCTCACAACTAAACTGGCAACAGGTCAGTAACATGACTGGGTATAAGAAGGGCATTGCACATAGGCTGAGTCCCTCAAGTGTTCACCACTCTGTAAAAGTGGGCAAATAGTACAACAATTCAAGAATAATGTTTCTCAATGTAAAATATCAAAAAACTCAGATTTCATCATCTATGGTAATATTATAATTAACAGTTGCTGAGAAATCAGAGAAATCTCTGTGTACAAGGGACATGGCTGAAAACCAATATTGGATGACCGTGATCTTTGGGCCTTCAGGCAGCACTGCTTTAAGAGAAGGCAAGATTCTGTACTAGAAATCATGGTCTGAGAACATAGATTATGCTGCACAGTTTGCCACAAACGCAAGTTAACATTCTTTAATGCAAAGAAGAAGCCATATTTAAATAAGATCCAGAAACGCCACCGCCTTCTCTGGGCCTGAGATCATTTAAAATGGACTGATTGTGAAAGTGTCGCATGGTACAACAAATCAAAATTTGAAATTCTCTTTGGAAATGATGGATACCGCATCCTACGGGCTGAAGACAAGAGGGACCATCCATCTTATCAGAGCATAGTTCAAACATCAGTAACCATCATGGTGGGGGGTGTGTTAATGCACATGGCACGGGTGACTTGCACATCTGTGAAGGTATCATTAATGTTGAACAACATATACAGGTTTTGGAGCAACATAAGCTGCCGTCCAAACTTTCTCAGGAAAGGCCTTGCGCAGTTCAGCAAGACGATGCCAAACCACCCTCTGCATGATTCTGTTCTCCTGGCCACATCTAATGTTCTCCAGTAATCAGTTTTTAAAGGATTAATGGGCCTTCTGTCATGGCTGCTGGCAAGACACAAATGTTATAACTAGTTATAAAAGTTTTAGTTAAGTTTATCTATTTTAAAAAGCTTATTTTGTTGTTTTTGTTTTGCCACCGTTTATTTACATCCCCCCAATAGACCAGTTCTCAATACTTTTTGCTTGATTTAAAACCTATAGCAACCAAACCGCCAATTGTCTGCAAACTTTTGATCCCCTAAAACTGTGAGGATTAGTGACATAACTAGGATGTTATGCCCCCCCCATATAAAATTACTTCTAATTGCAATTTTAGCATAATTTGCTTGTTCATTGTACATATTGTTATGTATAAATCAAGTTGATGCCGATCAAGGCATGCCACTCCACCCACGTCCATCTAATGTGAACCTAAATGTGTACATTAGATTACCTTTTTAAGATTTTACAGTTATAAATAATGAATATATCATGTTGCAAGTTGTGAAGAATCCATGTGGAAACAGTTAACATGGATATGATTTATTATGAATAAGGGGGAGATAAACAGACATCAGCTTGGCCTATGTAGTGTAATTTTGTCAGCATCTATATTAAACATTTTAGTATATTAAACATTTGAGAGGGCTCGGCCTCAGTGCAACCGCCCTCCCCACAGTAGTGACACCACTGCTGAGGTCCGTATAAGGACTCAAACTTCACATTTCACTCAACAGGGACATGCTGTTGAGTTAAAGCTATTGTTTTATCTGAAGTTAATTGGACATACAGAGCCAAAAGATCTGTCGCTGTCCGAATACTTACCATACAGCATCTCTAATTCATCAGCGGTGGGGGGAAATCAGCAGTAGCTAATTGTCTGACTGTGTAGATTTCTTGTGGCAGTGTGTTCCAGCCCTGGAGGAAGTTGGCCCAGGTCCTTAAATGACTCAGTGGAAGATAAGCCCAGACAGACAGGGCCTTGGGGGGGGGGGCACTTAGTGAGCACCCTGAGGGGATAATCTGTGGTTGAGACAAACTGCAAAGAGGAGGGACGCAATGATCAAATCCTTTTGGCCCATTCATTACTACCTCACTGAGCCAACTAATGTGTCACCAGTGCTGTGTTGAATGACAGTGTCCCAAATGTCAGATGTTCTCAAAGCCTGTGAATGTGACCAAACTGCTGAGTTATTTGAGAGGTGAAGGTGTGTAACATTTCATGACAAGTGGTGTTTGGAAGGTAATGGGCTATTACAGTGACTAAAGCTCTACACTCTGGGCTTTTTTTCCTCATGTTTTTTCCTTTAAAAGGAGAAAGAAGTGGGCCTTGTATGAACCTGTTTCTTTTCAAACATTGCAACAAAGCTCAGCAAACAGCTGTTGTATCAGAGTAGGCGTGGTGTGGACGCCTTTCCCCTTGTTTGCATGAAGCTGTGATGCAATGCTGATCCGCCCAAGTGACTAACGCTGATCATGTCCTAACTGTACACTGCTGGAAACATCCAGAAAGAAATCTATTGAAATGATGGAATAGTTGTTTACTGAATATTAGGATTCTCATTTATATTACCAAGGAGAGCTAATTGAAATCCCTGTCAGCTGAGGTAGCCTAGCAGGGACTGCTCTTCTGTAATATGTAAATACTGTTACGTATCATGCACTTCCCAGTCTGTATAGTCTTCATAAAACGGCCTGTTTTGAATTTGTCGCTTTTGTAATGTCAGGAAAACCAGTGCATTTATACATATTCACCCTGTTAGCTCAGCTTTGCAATGAAGTTATAAAGAGTATTTCAGCTTTGAATGAGGACATACAGGACAGCCAATCAGAACAGAGGAAATGTGTATTATATTTGTTGTGGCATCTGCCACTTGCTCCACGTTTCAATTCCTTGAGGAGAAATAATAGCATCCTCTGGTTCTTCTACACCACCAATGGCACTAAATACATATATATATATATATATATATATATATATATATATTTGAGATGTGATTATCTGAGTAACTACATGTCGTAGGCAAACAAAATTAAATAGGCCTCATGGTGAACAATACAAGATTTATTTATCAAAATTCGAACAAGAAATTCAGAGAGATGTAGATTTTATAACCGATTTCACAAAGCTTTACAATTGTAATATCTTCCGATACTGGTGGTCGTCCAGATCCCTTCACCCTGCACAGACAGCCGTCCTCTTTGATTTTTTTGTGCCTTTTTGTGCATTTTTAGAGACTTTTCTAGAAAATGAATGCTGCACGCTCTTGTTTGACTGTGTTCGAGCATATTCTAACAAACAAAATGGCTTTTCATTTCTAGTGAACGTCATTCTTCAACCTGAAAAAAAAAACATTATAAATTAAACTTGTTATTAGACTACGAAATTATGTCAATTTTTGGGACACCCTGTATATATGTACAAAATGGTAACTTTACAGGAGAAGAAAAAAACCTACTTTACTTTAAATGTAAGTCAGATATATATATATATATATATCTATATATATATATATATATATATATATATATATATATATATATATATACACATATATATGTACACATATATAAAATCAGTAACAAACACAGCCTGTTTCATTCTGAAGAACATTTGAAAATGGTCATATAAAATGAAAGTGGACCTCAGGGGAGAAAAATAACTCATAAGGTAAATGGAAACGGGTCTTTTACATTTCAGTTAATACCAGTACAAAATTGAAAATGAACATGAATTAATTACAGCCATAAGAACTCATTCCTACTAGGTTATACAGCAGTTTTTTCCTGCAACATCTTTACTGGTCCAATCAATAAACTTGGGTTTGACACAGCTTCCCATTCCTCAGCAACCGAACAGCGAAAAGTGGGCGTCTGGCTGATCAGCACCGCGCACGCGCGGACGCTCAAGGCTGCAAAAGACTGTGGCGTGCAGGAGAGAGCGCAGCTCACAAGCTCCTGAGGGAAGCGGGCGAACGCGCACGGCTTCAGAAAGAGAAGGAGAGAAAGAGAGAAAGGTAACCCGAAGAGAGACTTTAGAGAGTTTTCCGACAGCGAAAATGCCAGCCACAGAGAAAGACCTGGCCGACGACGCTCCATGGAAGAAAATCCAG
The DNA here is from genome assembly GCF_904425465.1 of Colossoma macropomum. NCBI lineage: Eukaryota > Metazoa > Chordata > Actinopteri > Characiformes > Serrasalmidae > Colossoma > Colossoma macropomum. The sequence continues at coordinate 7,209,612 of NW_023494810.1, read as the reverse complement.
CAGAACACATTCACTCGCTGGTGCAACGAGCACCTGAAGTGCGTGAACAAGCGGATAGCTGACCTGCAGCTCGACCTGAGCGATGGCCTCCGGCTCATAGCCCTGCTGGAGGTCCTGAGCCAGAAGAAAATGTACAGAAAGTACCACCCGCGGCCCACCTTTCGACAGATGAAGCTGGAGAACGTCTCGGTGGCTCTGGAGTTTTTGGACCGAGAGAACATTCGCCTGGTTTCCATAGGTAGGCTGGTCTGACACAGTTCTGTTGGTCACCTGATATTTCCCTCCACAGAGTCCCGTTTATACAGTTTTCATATTTAGAGCGACTCAAAATGTCCAGTTAAACGTTTTTTTCCCCTCAGAAGAGAAAACTCGACGAATTTGTCGGTAAAACCTGAGTTAACATGTAGCCTGTGTGCTTCAAATGCACCTGTCTCCTTAGCCTCGTTTCCACAGGTAGGCTATCCTGACCCGTTTCAGTGTTGTCACGTGACATTCCCCCACCTTAGATGCCCACCAAGTTCCTCGTGTGTCTTTTTGATATTTAGGACCACCTAAAATATCGAAATAAGCTTTTCTTCCTTTCAGAGAAGGTGGAGCTCTGCATATGCACTCTCAAAGAAAAGGGTTTAATGGTTCTTTAGTAAAGGGAATAATTCTATTTAGAACCATGGGTTCTGTATAGAACCATTTCATGCTTTCATGCGTTTTTTTATATAGCACAAAAGGATACTTCTGTTGTTACGGACATTGTGACAATAGAACCCTGTTTGTGCTATATAGAACCATATTTAACACATTCTCCATCAAACTGAAGGTCCGTTTCACCATGCAAAGAACCATTTCATGCTTAAATGGTTCTTAAAAAAAGTTCTTTGGTTCTGTATAGAACAAAAAGGGTTCTTGTATTGTTTCAGGCTTGACATTGTAACAATAGAAGAACCTTTTTTGTGCTGTATAGAACCACATGCAACACATTGTCCATCAATCTGAAGTTCCATTAAACCGTGCAGAGAACCACTTCATGCTTAAATGGTTCTTAAATGAGTCTTAAATGGTTCTTTGGTTCTATACAGCACAAAAGGGATCTTGTATAGTTACAGGATTCACATTGTAACAGTTAGAGAACCCTTTTTGTGCTATATAGAACCATATAAAACAAATTCTCTATCAATCTCAAGATGCTTAAGTGGTTCTTAAATGGTTCTTTGGTTCTACACAGCACAAAAAGAACACGTTCACTTGCTGGTGCAACGAGCACCTGAAGTGCGTGAACAAGCGGATAGCTGACCTGCAGCTCGACCTGAGCGAGGCTTGACATTGTAACAATAGAAGAACCCTTTTTGTTCTATGTAGAATCATATACAACGCATTCTCCATCAATCTGAAGATTTTACCATGCAAAGAACTGTTTAAGCTTAAAATGGAACTCATGGTTCTAAATAGAACCATTTCCTTTTACTAAAAAAACTTTTGAAGAATCATATTTAAGAGTGTTTATTTTAGTTTTGTAGGCTTGTTTGTTAACTTGGCTTCTTTCAAATGCACTTGTTGCCAAAGCTGGTTCATTCATTAGCCTCATAGCCTCATTCATTAGCAGCTCCATGCTTTGAAAGCCCCAGATAAGCAGAGAAGCTCCTGGTAAGTTATGCAATGCTTATGCGAATTAAACCACGTTTTTAAGTCATATATCCTGGAAGTAAGTGTTTTGAAAAAAGCTCGTTAGGTTCCCAGGTGGGCAGTTGGTATAACCCCCCCCCCTCAAAAAAAAGGGGTTCTTCTGAGGTTCTTTTTCAAAGGATGCACGTTTGTTATGGGAGCACAATGACTCAAAGAAACAGCTCTTTGCTTGGTTAGATGGTTCTTCTGTATGGTAGAAAATCTGCGGTGAATCGTTCTTTAAAGAACTGTTAAATAGTTCCACTACTGTTAGAAGTCAAAGAACCTTTTTTGGGCCTATATAGAACCCTTTTTGCTAGGTTTACTATACTTTTCCAGCACCAACCCAGAGAGATGAAGGTGCCACAAGTTTCACTAATTTTAGTGGGTTTGTGGGGGGTTTTTTCTACTAACCCCAGTTTCTTTATCTTCAGTTCTGAAGTTTTTCTCATGTCATGTTGCAACACAAAAGAATGTCTGTAGCACTAAAATGTGCAGAGCAGGATCAGGTTTGATAGATAATGTAGATTCTCCTTTATCTCACTGATTGTACTCGTTTTAGGTCTCAACCTTTGGTACCGTCTCCAGCCTATACTTGTAAACTCTTTGGCTTTGTGCGTTTTTTATTTGGACACGCTTATCGACCGTTCATCAGGCCTGAGGCCTTTCTGTGGTGAAGCAGAGGAAAGTGTGGAACTGCATTGGTAGTTGAGTTTTGAAAAAAACCAAAACTCTCCCAGCTTGGTACACTGATGTACGTTGACATCATATTGGCAGCACTGCTTACTTTTTTTTTAGGTTTTATGGTGTTGCTATGTGTTCGTCATTGTCTGCTTTCTAATATAGAGATTGCACAACATCAGAAAGCAAGACCAGATCTGTGAAACATTGTCTATACCTGTGATGATTCAGTCATGTTATGAAGAGGTTGCTTATCTCAGTAGGCTCAGCCTAACCCCAGTCATCATAGTATAATTAAGTTACTGCCTTTGTTTGGTAATTATTCTGACGAGGAAAACATAGCCAAACTTTGTCATGGCAACCCTGTAATGATGGCCTGGTGCATGTGGTGCTTCTGGATGGGAATGTTTAGGACTTTTTAACGGTTTTGTTGCTAATAAAATTTAAATGAATAAATGGTTGCAGCAGACATCTGAGAGGAAAAACTCATTTGGATCCTGTGTTTTGTGTTTTATTAGTGTATTCGTGTTATCAACATGCTTCTGTTTTTGATTCAAGTGTTTTGTGAGTTTGTTTTCTTTCTCTTTTTAATGAGTGCTGCCAACACCTTACCTGTTTTAGTAGGTGAGCTCAGTTGTGTGACTGTTTAACTGGATGGATGGATGGAAATTCCCTCCTCGTTTTTAGAGGCTGGCATGCTTTATCATGCCAGTGATTACCCAGCTACACATCCTTTTATAAAAATTCATTCCAGGCATAATTTAGATATCGACAGTGAGTGAAGTTAGATGAGCAGTATCAGTGTGCGTTTCTAACAGAGGGAAGAGGTGAATAACGCTGCTGCCTCATGTTTTAGACTGCTAGTGTTACTGTTTTAGAGTGTTAGAATGAGTTGCAAATTTTTTTAACCTATAACAATTAATTGTTAACCGACGAGCCCAAAAAAGGATGCGACCCATCCAAATATCAATTATAAAACAGAAACTTTTAGATCTAAAAGCTGATTGGCTGAGCTGGGTTCAGAGCTTTTATGATATATGCACACTTATGGGCGCTGTGTACGTTTAATAAATTGATCATTTACATCCCTCCACTACTTTCATATACCAAGCAACAACCTCCAACAACTACCTCAGTTCATTTTGTGAATGTTCCCTCAGCAACTTAAGTTGATGACAGAGATCACTTTTAAGCTCTCACAGACTTTCTGTTCCCACTTCTGTCATGTCCATAGACAGGTATTTGGTTGGGTCAGATGCTTGTTGGGCACGTTGCATGGATTCCCTTAAATTGTGAGAATCTGTGTCTGATTAATTAATGTTTGATTCCTCTAGTTTACTGCCCTGCCATTTGGTGTTCAATGGTCCTTTCATACAGTAGTGCTGGGTTTAAGCTCAGTTTACTCCACCGTTCCTATCACACCTGTTTACTCAGGAAGTGGATCGATGGGTCCCATAGGTTAGAATTTACACAGATACATCCTGAACGATAGCGACTTCCTGTCCAGAGGCTGCCCACGGGTTGTCTTTATTGGTTCCAAATGATAAATATAGACTGGTGCTTTGAAATGTGACTAAATGACCGGATCAATACATGCGCTCTCCACCCAACCCATTGTTTTGCATCTTGAGTGAAATGTGTGGCATTTGCGCTTGGACAAAAGGTCACATCCGGCATATGGACTGAGAGCAACGTGCTTTCCCCCTAAACGTGGACAAGGTGGTCTGTAGAGAGAGGCCATGTTCGTTTGCGTTCTGGAGATTACTTTCCTGATTCTGTGTAAACACAGTTCTGAAAATGGTCACCAATAAAAACTTGTAAGGCTGCTTGCTTTTCTTGACCATTGAATAAATGTAAAGCTAGGCAGCTAACGCAAGTCGCTAAAATCGTAGAAGGCAAAAGTAAAGAGTTCTGTTTTTCATGCAAAAAAGCAAATTTGTCCTTTAAATGGTTTTCTGGCTATTGAAATACCTTTGACTTCTCAGCTTGAGGCTGAGAACCTCTACCTGACAAATGCTGGTAATAATAAAGTGCCTGCCTTGTTTTAAAACTTACTGGCTGTTCACGTTATATAATAGCCCTCAACATTGATGGTGCATGACTAGACACACTTTATTTACTCTTAAACATGTACTGCCAGCTTATACTTTGTTCCCACATCTCAGCAGTTTCACCACGATCCCACAAGTACGACTTGGCATGGTGGTGCTTTTATAACGTATCAGTCTTGTTCCAGCATGTATGAGTTTGATCACAATGTGGCCTTCAAGGATCTCAAAATAGCCCTAGTGGTCTCCTTGATGTTCTGAGGTTGGCTACTGCTGCCTCGCCTGATAACGGAGGCAGTTCCCTGACCATGACGGGAGGAAAAGGGGAAAAACAGAAGCAAATTGAACTGAAATAAGTGCTAACTGGCTCAGAATGCAGTGAATGCATTCTTTGCAGTTTGCACGATTGTGTTTTCTTCTGTGGCTGCTGATGTGAGTCAGTACTTGGAGAAATCAGGGGAGGACGTGTGGCTGTATGACATCACTTGGTGCTTTGTGTTAAAACGCTAAGTGTCTTTCCATCTGTTTTTCTGAGATGGTCACTTCAAAGTCAGTGCTCAGTCCACTGTGCTTGTTCAAAGACCGCAGGCCATTCATCAGTTGATTTTTTTTATTTATTAATTTTTCTTAATCGTTTTGCTGTTTTTTATTGCTCTGTCAACTATGTTTCCCCATTGAACGGGGAGCAGTATTGCGTATATACCTCTTCGGGGGCGTCTGTAATCAGCATGTCTGAAAACCAACCCTGCTCTTGGTAGCAGTTCATAAATCCCACCAACAGAGTGCACAGTGGCATGCCAAGCAGGAAGTGGTGAATTCATACAAGTCTACGTTTCCACTGTGACTAGCATCAAAAAGACCCCCCCCTTCCCCCCAAAATCCCAGACGAACAGCTCTGCAATGGCTTGTTAGTATGGCCTGACCTTGGAAGCTGTTGAAAGCCCCCGCTTGCATCCTCTGAGCTCACCCTAAACAAATATGCATCTCTAGAAGGAGCGGTCATGCTCATGGAATTCAGTGGTGTTTTAGGGCCTTTAATCACAATGAAAACCACAAGCCACCACAGGCCTCCCTCACAGATCCGAGCTTCACCAAGCGTTCAATAAATCAGGCTGTTCAGAACTTTAATCTCAGAAGAAAAGGCATTGAATACAGGGAGAGAGGAGGGCCGGAGTTCTGTGACTGATGCTTTCTCAGTTTGATGGTGACCACTTCCCATGAGTTTTGAGTTCTTTAGAAGGGTTTGGGTTAAGGTGGGAGTTTCCTGGGTGTTTAGACGTGTCATGTACTCCTCCTTTTACGTGAATGGGTCTAGAGTTTTGTCTGAGTAAGGATTTTTGTGGATGCTTTTGATAAATGTGCTCATAATGTGCAGCTAGACTTATTCCTAAAGTAAAAAACTGTATTAAATTATTTTTTATGCCACAAATACATTGTAGCTTACATTTTATTGTTAAGCCTCAAATCAGTAACCTTATTGTTTGCCCGTTTATATCACCTTTGTATATGTCTTTTGGGGCGGCAATCATCCTGCTGCTCTTATGACCTGAGCCAAGATCCATAGGCAGTTTAAAATGATTTACAAATAAGGTATAAAGATTTAGGCCCAATCCCATTTCTCATTTTTGCCCCTACACCCTTGTTTTCAAGTGTTGCCTTGCCCCTTAGAACTGAGTTACAAAGGGTAGTGATTGAAATCTTGCCCTATGAAATGGGACCCTCAAATAAAGAACAACATTACTTCATTAACAGGCTACTACCAGTGCTCTGTAGGCAACCCTGCCCTTTCTGCTCTGTAGGCGACCCTGCCAGTCTGCATTGATAGCAGAGGAAGGTAAAGTTCAGCTCCTCACTGCTGGGCTTTAGTTACATTTAGGGCATCATACGCCTTCAGAGAGTGGAGGAAGCACTAATTATTTATTATCACCCACCCTTAATTCCTGGATAGTATGAAACTGAAGTCAGCTATTTGCCAGCTTCTTGTTGGAATTTTCCAGTTCCACCTTAAATAGTGCAAAAGTTCTGATGCCTGAAGCACCAGAATGTAACTGCTGCACTATTTAAGGTGGAACAGCAAAATTAGAACAAGAAGCAGGCGAACAGCTGACTTCAGCTTCATATCATTGATATCATGCCTCTGAAAAACCTCAGTTTGGAGGGTCATGTATCCCTAACACTTCACCCCACCCCTCTATCTCAACAAAAATTGGGCCACCTTACCTCTAGACGTGAACATGCAAAATAGAGGGTAGGGCTAAATGGTAGGGGTGAGGGGTAAAATGGGATTGAGCCTTAGTGTCCCTCTGCTAAAGCAAGTAGACACTATAAAAGCTCTCACTGCCGTTAATTTGTGTAAATTAACCCGATTTAGTGTAGCATAAAACAGCAAGTTAAGTTTAAACTTGGGTTGTCATTAAACCACTTATTTGACAGCTGTTTGATTATCATGGAGTGCGATGGGAAACATTTTTAGAAGTGTTATCACTTTTATAATTGACCTTGTGTAGCTAAGCTGTCCAACTCGGTCATAACTTTCTGCCTCAGATCTTAAAAAAACTAAACTGAAGTTGTTTTTAAGATTTGCATAAGCCTAATGCTTATAATCTGTAAGAGTGTCCTCTCACTTATTAAGGTGCCCGTCTCCTTTACTGAATGGTAATCTTTCTTATGCAGCTCTGTGTGCGGAGGAGTGTTGGGCTTTTTCCCCGGGGTGTGACTGATGAGGTGGTTTTACGAGTTCCTCTCTGTTCCCATCGCTGTCTCCTCCTCGCGACCTCTAGTCAGAACAGAGTGGGATTGTAGCTCTTGTCAGCTGGCGGTTAGATGTGAGATATCATATCTCAGTGTTAAGTAAACTGTTGTGAGAATAGTAAGGGAGAGGTGGAGATGAGTGGCTGCTTAAACTGACTTCCTACATGTCCATCAATCAGCATAAGGCAGCAGTATTAAAGTGATGTTTCAGCCAAATTTGCACGATTGTCCCCTTTAACATAAATGCATTCGATCAGCTGAGACACGTTTGCTGTCTGGAGCTGTGAGGCTAAGCTTGTAAAGTGATAACACTTCTAAAAAGTTAGCACTGAGGAAACTGCATGCCTAAATAATCACATCACTTGCCTCAAAGAGTGTTAAGTTGTTAAGCAAGTCTGTTTGAGATTACTTATGTAGTTTCTGACACTGCATAACCTATTGTTATCTATAAAATAGACCCTCACTTTATTTTAGTGTTTTCCCCTGTCCTCCTCTTGCCCTCTTACTCCCCTCTTCACTGCTTTAGAAGGCCTGATCTCAGTGGATTAATCTTCGACTTGGTTGCCCCCAGGCCCCAGCAGAGCTGAGCTGTATTCCGTATGTCTCACAAAAACATTAACCTGGCTGTCCAGTGTTGTCTCAGTGAAATAAATGGGCTGTGTGGAGAATGACTCACATTAATGATGGTGGCTAGCTGTGGAGTGCATCTTATTAGTACTAAATGAGGTCATTGAATGTTTAAATAACGTTATATGCGACCTGTCAAATTTTAAAAAATGTGTGTTTTAAGGTTGCTAGTGGGCTGCGGTTGATACTAGGTAGAGTGTGTTCTTTTTGATAAAGCTAAGCAATTATATCATATATATATATATATATATATATATATATACCATACTAGTGTATTATGATAATATGTTTCAGTTTTAGCAATATATTTGATAGCTTTTCATGATATAATGCTCATTAAATAGTCTACCTTTCGCCAAGCGGCCTGGTTTGTATTTGTAGTTTGATTAACTAATATTTTGTGCACTTTATTCATGGCACTCGTGGTACTCATTAAAAGGTGGCTTCTGTCTGGTTAACGTTTCGAATGCTGCATTTTGGTGTTATTTTAAAGAAGGGTAATGAAACTATACAGTCCAATCTAAACAAACTATGTGAGGTTTGTAAGACATTCTTTTAGTAAAGAATAGCAGCATCCAGGAAGAAAATTTAATACTAATTTATAGCTTTTGGTAAATGTAATATTGCAAAATATCCAGAAAATATCACTTTGCTGAGTTTTCACTATTGCTCAGCAATGTTCTTTCAGTATTTGAATATATTAAATATATTATGGAATGACCATTTTGCTACCACTTCAGCCTCATGCTGTAAAGATTACGTAATGTCAAACTGAATGAGAACCAACTGTGCTTATATATGTTGACAGTTGAAATATGAAGCCTTCATTCATTCACTTCCAGAGTGCTTGATCAAAAGATTATATAAGCTGTTGAGAACATGCTACACTTTAGCCTGAGGATGTAGTCTGACTTGAAGAAATTCCACCAGTTCTTATCACACGTCCACTCATGGCCAGAGTTTGACTTTGATAAAAGGGTGTGTTGGAGCCAACTCCCTCTGACTGACTTGAGAAATTGGATGTGAATAAGAATACTCGGAGTGGTGGCAGTATGATTTATTGGAAGACTATATTAGTTTTCGTTTGATGCATTGAAGTGAAAGGTTGCTTTGCGGTTGTTGTGAAACGTGCTTTGACGGCGAGAGTCTCTTATCGCAGTTTGGGTGTGAACTTGATTTGCAAGATCTGTGAATGAAATGAAAAGGTGTTTTTAGACATGGAGCACCATCAGCGGTTAAGTGACTGATTTTCCTGTACAGTTTTCAACTCCTTTAGTAAATAGAACATGAGATTTCAGGGTGTGACTCGATTTGTCCTAAACTTCCAATTTGATCTCATTAGCTCCTTTTTAAAAAATAAAAAAAAAAGCGAAGAAAAATTAATTTATTTTGTTGTTGTGGTGTGTATATATATATATTTTTAAGTGCTAAGATCTGCTTTTCAACTCACATTATTGGACCTATTTTCTCTTTTGACCCAGATTTTGTACCTGAAACCAGTCTCTCAAAACTGGTCGTACTGGATCGTCATGTCTTTATTGGCAATGCTTATCCACTCATGCTTGTCCTATAGCAGGCATGTGCACACACAGGAAACTGTCTCTCTTTTTGTATTCATCCTGCCTCCTGGGGGCTTTTTTGAAGCAAAAGAACCATCATGTACAGGAATCACAAAGCTCTGGCATTCTCATTGAAGGAAACCCCATAAGACTACTTCAAAAGGTTGGAATCCACCATCTTTATCTTACTTATTCCGAAATGCTGTCCAGTATAATAGCCCTGGCTTCAAGACTAACTGGCCTGTTTGCCCCTGGTAGAATAATAAACCTATGAGTGACCAGCTGTGTGTGAGGCTTTATTTTAAAGGGGCATTCTGGCCTAAAACCAGCATGTAATTTGTAATTTGTCATGTTGTATTCTGTAGCGTAGCATTATATCCCTCAGACTCATTGGTTTGACAGAATTCATGAAAGTGTCCTTTTCAGTGTTCTCTCACTGTAACACCCCGTATATGTTACACAAATGAATGATACAACTGTTGTGGTAAACAAAAACATACCTGCTAGTGTAGCTACTGGCATAAAGGCTAATAAATGCAGACGTGACATTCGGCTTTTAGTAACATTAGCTATCTGGCTTCTTTTTAAGAGCCCAACTCTAAAGTATCTGCCCCAAAGCAGCTGTAGTTTTTCAAAAGTTCCTCCCACCTTCAAGATGCATCAGAAGAGGGATTGCATAGTTTCCTATAGCAAAACTTTCCAGTTTAAAGACAAGTAGGGATGTCAAAAATTTCAACAATGGTTAATTATTTTATTATTTTATTTTTTTAATTTTGAGCAGAGTGCCCCTGTACATGCACCCCTGTTCAGAGATGCAGCTAATCGTTTCTGTAGTTGATTAATCTATCATTTATTTGATTGACTTGTCAAATCGCTGTTTCTTAAGCCTTTTCCTCTCACTTTGCTCGTCACAGTATCACCATCATTCAAAACATCATCAGTACGAGAAACAGATGCTGCTATTGTTTACAATTGAATCTGTTTTGCCCCCTTACTTTGTGGTGTGTTGCACTTCCAGAATGTAGTAAACAGTGCATCAGATTTTTTTTTACCATAATCAACATAGTCAATGACCAGCCGACTTTGTTTATTAACCATTGTAGCCTTACTTTTTATCCGAGTCGTTTAAGCTCTACAGACACATGTTTTCCATCACTACTTCTCAGATCATTCCCATCATCTGTTTCTCAGTGCTTCTTCCACTATCAGGGACTCCTCCACATCCTCTTTGGACGTGTAGGTGGTGTTGGGGTCCAGCCTTTCCATTGTCTTAGTGAGAGAAGCATAACTGGGGCAGTCGGGCCACACCTGATTTGGCCATAAACCAGCCTCAGGAAAAGCCATGCAGGGCAGGACTGTAGGAAGGAAGTTCTTTCCCAGTGAAACCTGGAAAGGTGGAAATGCCTGAGCTAATGCACTAGACACTGGGAATGCTACGTATAGATGTGCATCAACATATGGAAAGTGTGTGAGCCCAAATTACAGCCACTGTTCTGGAAAATTAAGTGTTGGATTTGTATTTCAACAACACGAGCAACCTGGCATTTGTAAAGTTCAGCCTGTGCGTTTTGACGTCAGAGTGAAAAAGGAAACTCTCATATCTGCCTCCCCACCTTGAAATGTGACACAGTTTCAGTCACTACTGCTGTGCTTTTATTGCTTCTGTTTACCTCAGTCTAAATAGCACTTTGTACTGTATTGTCAGGCAGTACTTTGTACAGTCAAATCGCGCTAGGAATGTGACATGAAAATGTTCTTTGTATTAGGGATACACAATGACATAGGAATTATGTCAGTATTGGATGTTTGGATTTTAAGCAGCTACACTAATATTTGATTATATTTATTGTATTCTGGAATAGCTGAATGCTGGGGTAGTGCGCAAAAAAAAGTAATTTTATTAGCTATTACTTTAATATTGCTGCTGTCAGAGCATAACCTCGTATCTCAAAATGGTAACTTTCCAGGAGAAGGAAAAACATACTTTACTTTCAATGTAAGTCAATGGAACCAGACTTCTTTCCAAGTAATTTTGGGCCATTTCTTTTAGTCCATTCATCATGAAATTTACACAAGACATAAAGGGCAACAGGCACTTCCAAATTATGTCAATCTGAAAAATGACAAAAATGGAGATACAAGGTTTTGTTCTGACAGAAGCAATATGCTTTTATTGAACCTCTCATTTATTTCTAATACAAAAAATGACCTGCAAAGTAAGTATGTAAGTTATCACCAGCACTATCATTGTTAACTGTTCAGGTTAATAACATGTAAACATGTCTTCAATTTTCATTTGTTAACTTTGTAAGAATACATCAACTAAACACAATAATGGTGCAATACCACTTCATTTCCAGTGCCAATATAACCTTGAGTACTGGCTGATACCGTTAACAATCTGATATTTCTTCTGTAAAAACTACTAAGCTTTAAAAAGAGCTGTTTTAAATTGAAGCACTTCACTTAAGATGGTCTTAAATTGGGCCATTATGCACAAACTACTCCATCCATCTTTTACCCCACAGGAAGACATACACAGTGAACACATTACACAGTGTGAGTCAGTCCTGTTTCAGGCTAAAGTAACAGGAGTGTATCTTTCTCTTTTTCCTCCGATATCCAGTCCAGCACTTTCTACAAATATCAGCCCGATACAGATACCTGGTATCTAACGGGTGCCATCTCTAATAGTTATCCAAACTATTAAAATTTGAAGCAGGTTGATTATCGTTGGGTTTTATATCGATGAGTATCATTAAAGCTCCTAATCTCCTCTCTTGCACACAATGTGTCTTTTGAGAGAGGTTTAACTTGGCCTGTTTTTATTGTTCTTCAGAGATTCTGTCACAGGTTCTGGCTTACTTTTCTTCAGACAGGCGCCAACCCTCACCTGCTCTGCTCCGAGGGGGAATGAACCAGTTTGAAGAGGAGAGACTTGAGAACTCAGCCTGTGCTCTCAACCAAATATTTCAGGGTTGCTATAGTGCTCCTCTTCAACAAATAATATTCACCGTCACGCTACGTTCTGGTGTACATGGAAATCAAGTGCCAGAGCCTGTGCCTAAGTAAACCCATGAGCTTCACTGCCACCTTCCTGTGTTACAGTATTTCATGTTGGAAGCCCGTGAGGTTTCTTTTGCGGTCTGCTGTTCGGCCGCAGAAACATTACCTTTCCCCTCATCTGCTGTCCCTCTGCATTTCTTAACCTCTTCCATTACCTTAAGTCTGACTGCATATGCAGGGCTGTGTTTGGCAACCCGCATTTCCCTCTTGGCCAGGGTCGCTTGCAGTGTTCAGACCCGAAGAGTAATGTTCCAAGGTCAGCACAGGAAATGCTTACCCTGTCGCCATGGGAACCAAAGGCCACTCTTATGTCGTCGTTTGGGCTGCAGGATTGACCTTAGAGGAGCCTGGGTCTTTGCCACAGGCACAGGAAACTCCTGCCCTCAATCTCACTGACATCACCGGTGAGCTAATGGTTAGACTAAATGCTTAGAGACCCACAGAACTGCGGCTGTCAAGCGGTTAATTTATGGAACTTGTGTCGTTGTTGTTGAGCCACTCACTAAACAGTTTCTCATAAATAGAGTAGCTGTTATTTACATAGATTTTAAAGTGGTCTTGTGACCAAAAAATTTAAGTTGCACAAATTTCCCCTCATCCCCAATGTTGTCAGTCAGCCAAGACAAGACATGTTTGGTGGTAATGGAAATTTGTATTTAATTAGCATTGCACAAACTGCATACTTACATTATCATGTTTGCCTCAAGCCATCTCCAATGGGGATACAGAGGTGGAAAAAGTACAGAAAAAAACTGTCTTAAGTGAAAGTTTGGGCTCTGTACCAGAAAGTACTTCAAGTAAAAGTGGAATTGTGGACCCAGAAATACACTTGAGTAACATTTAAAAGAATTATTAGGAGTGGAAAATACATTTTCACAGTACATATTGTGATATTCTGACACAATGCACTAGTTGTGCCACATTCAAAAACTGAGTACAATGATTTTTATTCAGCATTTCACACATGCTGCACTAAATCCAATTAAACAGGCCTAATTATGTTCCCTTTATGAGACATACAGTTGATACTATGATATCTACAATATTCTTAAAGAAGCAAATTATCACAATAAGAAAAATTAGTCATATTGCCCACCAATAAACTACATGTAAACATTCTTAAGTATATGAACGTTGAAAGTAATTGTTTTAATGAATAAATTACATTTTCACGAGGCTAAATTAGCCTCTTTTCGGCAGTTTCATTTTAAGCTAGTGAATTTGGTGCAATGTTTGGAGAGAAAAATAAAACAAAATAGACAAATTAAAATGCACATTAACTTGACTAATTGGCAAAAAAGAATCTCCTGGTCTGTTAAATTTATACTTTGTAATCTGGAGGTCTTTAATAAATACTGTAATGAGTAAAAAGGGTTTTTCTTCTGGAAATGCGAATGAGAAAGTACAAGTATCCTATTTTAATAATACACGAGTAAAGTGCAAATCTTCCAAAATAATACTTAAGTACTATACTTAAGTATTCTCCAACCCTTTGGGGATGTAATAATACAACATATAGCACTATATAGAGTTCTTTTGCAACATATTATAATGTAATATGACTAGAATGCTAGCTTATGGCTAGTGTAATAATTTGGGGCTAACGTAATAGCTTGTGACTAGATTAGTCTGGAAAATGTTAAAGTACTTTTAATGTTCAATGCTTTAATAAACTGACAATGGAAACGTTTAAGATATTCAACGTAAGGCCCATTTTCAAGCACTCCATATTTTTGCTTATCAAAAAATGTATCTAATCAACAGTATTGCTGTGAATTGTATGATGAATTTTGTGAATTGTTGCACATCTATTGTCTTGTTTGTGTACAAATATAGATATTTTTTGTTCAAGCCATACTTGTCTTGACTGACTTCTTTTGGTTTAAATTGGAAAGGAAAAGAAAAATCTTTTTTTTTCTTTTTTTTTTTCTGCTGACTTGTCCTTCTAATTAGGATTCTCTATTGCTTTTGAAGTTGCTGATGAATAGCTGTCTTTGCCCCCCTGCCAAATGACAGGATTTCACATAGTGTTCTCAAGGCTCTGTCTTACCCTCTTGTTCAACCAGCTCAAACAAAGCAATCGGTCATGCCGTTCTTTAGACCCATGCAGTGGGTCAATGCAAGATTAAAGTTAATGTTTTACATCTCCTGACGTACCATCTGTGTTGGGCCTGTGCTTGAAAGCAGTGCTTTCGATGATCTCATCTCTGCCTAGTGCTTACACAACCGTACCCTGCTCACTGAACCTGCATTTAAGCTGCAGAGCACAAATTTTTCAAATGTTTTTGCTCTGAGTAGCTCGTTTTTATAATCGAAAGCATGTCCTCGTTCTCTACACACCTGGGTACTCGCAGCATTAACCTTCTGCTGAGAAGTATGTCCTCATTAGAAACCTGAAAGCAGTTGAGACATCTACCTTTCTCAAACATTAAGTTCAAAAGGAGGAAGAAGGGGGGGCAGTGGTGGGATTTTAAGAAGGGCTTTTGACTTTGTATTTAGTTACAGTGACCATCACCAAACACATCTGAGGAGGAATATCTGCATGAAGGATTCCTTTTAAAGCATAGAGGCTCCACCCTTGGTTTGAAGCCAAAATCCTTGTGCTTATTCAGGAATTGTATCCTAGCTTGTATTGCCCACTGGAAGGTACCAATGGCTGTTTGACTTATGGCTCAGACATGTCTGACAGATTAAGGAGCACAGGGGATTTTTATGAGAACAAATAAAGTGCAAACAAAGGAACCTATAGAAACGCGATCTCCTTATTTGGCACATTAGCTGAGAGGGTAACCGTCTCTCTGTTGCCGTGTGTGTTTCGGGCCTATTTGTCTCAGAGCCGTAACTCAAAAGATTTGCAAGGACTTATACACAGATTTCCTGCCTACTGTGTTATTTATTTTGGCTGCGTTCAGCCAAGATGACTTCAGATGTATGAACGATCTTCAAAGCCTTTTTTATTCATCAAGAAGGCAAGTTTAGACATTGACTTCTACAGAGGATCAGCACTTTTTTTTAATCTGATCTCCAAACCCCCCCCCCGCTATGTAACTGTCATGGCAGAATGACTGTTTTGAATGGATGTTCCATCTGATTTGTGTACTTACTTTAACAGGCATGTTTAGTTGGTCGTAAAAAAACCCTGCACAGAAAAACATGCATTGTGGTTGTATTGATTGGTGTTTGTGATGGTGCAAAAATGTGAAAAATATCTCAGTGCTACTGTAAACAAAATAGATGGATCTTAAACTTATCTCAGTCCGGGATACGCTAGTGAGATAATTACGACATGGTCACTGGAAACATTTAAGCAATAGAACACGAGAGGGAGTGTGTTGTCGCGAAATAACATCACGGCTGTTTGGTCGCAGGCACGAGCTGAAGGCAACATATACATGATAACACACAACCTCAAGTGTTCTATTGCTTTTATACAACAGTTATATAAATAAAGTAAGAAATTAATAAACTGGGCCGTGAACGCAGCGTTTAATGTTTTAATGTTCGCAGTTCCTTCCGCCAAAATATAGTTCCTTAACGAGCAGCTTGTTGCTACATCAGAGTAACGAGCAGCTTGTTGCTACATCAGAGTAACGAGCTCCACTCACTCGCTGCACAGCCGGCAGTCCGTTCTCCAGCTCCTTACACTAAATTCCCAAACTGTCATCACCACTGAGCAGCTTTTTTGTTTTTTATGGCGTCAGTTTTATGGTCAGTCTGATTTGGTCAGACTCTGAAGATCAGATTACACGAATGGTATTCGGTTCATTTCTGGCTGATTCCAGGTTCTTTAGCTGTTCTTCTGTCACAGCTGCCGGCTGAAAAGCTGCTCAGTGGTGATGACAGTTTGGGAATTTAGTGTCGTCTCATCTTCAGAGTCTGACCAAATCGGCCGTCGGTCAAATGTGATCTTAAAAGTATCCATTTTCTGTTTGTGGCAAAGTAAGAAGTAAAAACTTTCAAATAGCTTGAGCGTCTCCTATTAAAGTCGTTGCTTAGCAACGGCATCTCAGCAGAGTGATAGTATTTGTGAAAATCCCGTGTTGTTATGGTGAAATAACAGCACAGTTAAAACGCTTCTCAACCAATCAGCTTGCATGGCCGGAACTAACTGTTGTATAATTAGCTACAGAACATACCTGCGCTGACCTGGCTAATATTCATGATGTTTGGACAGTATAATTAGCAGTGTTAGGATATTGAGTGTCGTGAATATCACTTCAAGCTTACAACACAACCAGCTCCATTCTACTCTCTTAGGAAGGACTAGGTTAGAGTGCTAGTGCTAGCTTAGCAAGCAGGCTAACAGTTCCATACACCACAGGACAGGTTTGATTCCAGCTACCTGCTAATAGATGACACCTATACGGAGGGTAAAGTCACAGATCTGCAGGAGCAAAGTTGTTTTTTGCTAGCACTTGCGATTTTCTGGTTAATAATAGTTCAGATAAAGTTTTAGTTTGAATGCATAAAATGCTTGATAAAATTTCCTGATTATAAAATGTGGTTGTCTTTTCACAGAGTTGCTTCGTGCCTTTTGTTATGGTTTGTTGAAGAAAATATCTTAGTCTAACCTGCTTATAGTTGGAAAAGCAGCGCACAAGGCCGTTTAGCCTCATACATGTTTGAGTATGCATATTCATTAATCTTTAGCTTTCAGAGCAGGGGTGCACAACTCCAGTCCTGGAGGGTTGGTGTCCAGCACAGTTTGGTTGTTTGCCTACTGAAACACACCCACTAAACCTGTCTAATAACAGAGGAGTTGAACCAGGTGTGACTGAGCAGGGAAATCTCTAAACTACGTTAGAAGGTCAAGATTTTGAGATATTTCTTTGACGCTTTTAGTATTTTCTTTGACATAAATACGTAGCCATTTATAATTTAATGCAGATTATTTTTCAAAGTTTAATTTAAAATGTTAAATTTAAATAAATAGTTTAGTTTTGAGTTCAATTGGATGTAGTCATGTTGCGTGTATAGGTAACGAGTTCGTAAGCCACTTGCTGATGCAGGTTTACCAAAACTTGTACAGGTGTCTTGTTCTATGTTGCTGTTAGCATGTCAACACTGTCTGTCTGCACAGTGGTCAAAAATCATTTTTTCTGTTCCCCTCTCAGATCAGGTCAGTGTTTGAAAATACCCCATTTGTTGCGAACAGGTCATGTAATATGGATTACCAATGTGGTGTCAGAGTGAAAACACCTTGTACACATTGTTTAGGGACTTAGGTTGAACTTTGCTTGAAACTATGCAGTGTGAAACCTGACCACACAAAAATTACAGCCCTGGGTTTGACCCATGTGTTTGAAGGTCGTTTTTCATTTCTCGTTTCTCATTCTGAGCATTTATTGGTCTGTTTGCTTGGCTGTGAGTATAACAGTCTGTGTAATGCCTTTTGAAAACTGTCAGTCAACATTGTCACACAAAGAGGTGCTCAGAGAGGCCTTCTTGGAGCGTCATTGAGAACTCTGCAGGTTTCTAGCAGCTCCTGTCTTTTGTCCTTCTCTCCATTCTCCCACAAAGGGTGGTTTCTGAGATTACACCAGGCTATATACAGGAGTACTGTGTCCAGCCTAGAGAACAGGTAACCTGAGATACGGTCAGGTAAGTTTCACTCTACCAGTCCCCCATGTTCCCTTGTTTTTACTGCAGGGTGACCACTGGCAGGCTTCACTCATGGTTTTTATTGGTTTCTTTGTCTTATTTGCAGAGAGATAACGGAGTTGGGTTATAAGAACAACAAATATGCCTAGTTTTACTGTCCTTTAATGGGAGAACCCAGTAAATGTTTTTGCTGGAAAAACTACTTATGGATTTAGGCATGTCCTCTTGATCCTACATGTATTTTTGCATATGTAAAGTACTTTGATGGTACTCATATTGTCTAGATGCTACTTTTTGTAAACATTTACCAAAAGCATGTAATTAAGGAAACAACTTAAAGTTCCTGTTGGGCTTCAAGAACCATCAGTATAGTTCTGTTCTGAAGTAAAATAGTTCTTTCTAATATTAAAGCCAAGCCTGCATTTGAAGTTGGTTGAATTACTGAGGTTGTGGTCCAGGCAATAATTAGATTTTGGGCAGAATCTAATAAAGTTGAGAGGACATATTAAATAGAGAAGTAGAATAGCTGTCTTTTTAAACCAAGGTCATAAGTGCTTTTCCAGAGCTGACCAATTAAATGACACTGAATGGAAGCAATAAAATAAGCAGGACTATTCCAGCTGCTGTTCCGCAGTCGAGTGATGTTATCTATAAAACTGTTAGTCTTAGACACCGGCCGTGTTTACCTTAGAAGTTGAACTAAACTCTGTAGGAGGGTGAACAGTGGGATTAGAGATCCCTGCTCAACCAGCACAGGTCTGCACAGCGTGGACAGACGATCATATTGTGAGTCTGTTGGTAAACATGCTGATTGTGGTGTGCTTTTAAGTGTTCAAAACAAACTTACCGTATCAAATATCGTAACATACAAGTATCTCCAAAATAGTAACTTTACAGGAGATTGCAAAAAAGTTCTTTACTTTCAATGTAAGTTAATGGAAAGAAATTTTATTTTAAGCAGTTTCCAATCATCATGAAATTTTCACACAATGTAACGGACAGCTGTTGAGCTTAAATGATGCAGAAAAGTAAAAATTGCGAAAATGGAGATACATGTTTTTAATTGGACAGCGACGTTATGAATGCTTGATGCAACACAGTTAAAGGCAGCACATAATTATTTAGACAAAAATTATTTACATCAGCTGGCCCGAATAATTTGAGTACTGAAATCTTGAAAAATTCAGCAAAATCTTAATGCGCAGTAGTTGTATATTAAAATGTGCAGAAATGTGTTCTCTTTAGAGGATGTGTACTTACGTTCTCTTAGAATACTTATTTTCACAGAATAGAATTTGAGCAGGGGTGCCCAAACTTTTGCATACTGTTAGAACCGGTTTAGAAAATTAAATTCATGCTAGGCGTCCATGTCACCTCAGTAAGCCTCTGTCCCAGTGTGTTACACTGTTGTGTTAGAGGGAACTAAAGTGGATTGTCTGAGGGTCCCTTTGAGAACCACTGGATCAGAAAGCTGTGATAATATTGTGAACGCCAATATTGCGGCAATGTTTAACGAATGATATGTTGTGCAGCGTGTTTCGGCAGACAGTTCCTTTGCTATTGTGCAATCAGAACTGTGTAATACTTCATATTTTATAAAGGCAGATCTGTTTGAATGGCTTTAGTCCTCAGAAATGAAGATTGCTTCCAGTGCACATCGCTGGATGGGAGCCCAGCTCGAGCAGCTGTCTGTGATCCCTGGCTGCTGTCGGGAAGTGACAGCGGAAGCGTTCAAGATCACTGGCTTTAGTTGACTGCCCGCGTGCCACTAAGCTCCGCACGTCACGGTAAAGGCCTCCGGATGATACCACCATCCCCACAACAGAGTCGTCCGTGAATATGGCCTCCTTCTCCCTCCCTATCACCAGTGCCCCCACTCCTTTGAGTGAATGTGTGTAATTGAGATTTATGCCATAACCATATAAACCATATGGTGGCCTCCCACTGGTTAAGTGGGAACATCTTAGGCACTTCCACCAGGAGAGTGAGGTCATTGCCTAGGAATAAGTGCATGCTATAATAAAAGGATGGTGGGGATCTGAAGGGGTGGAACTCCCTAAGAACTCCTTCGCACTCCAGTGTAGATGAAAGCTCTCTGTTCGGCATGAATATGCAGGAGCATGTGGCAAATGGGGAGTGAAATCTTGACGGTGCGTGAGATGAACCACGGACTACAAGCAGTAGGCTTTGGTTGTTTCCAGCTCTACTTAGCTATTTGAAGCCAAAAGTGAGGAGGTTGACAGTTTTTGGTCAGCCCTATATTTTAAACTGGCCCCACAAAACCAGCTCTTTCTGGAAATGGCTAACTGTCAGCATGCCTTGCTTAACCACTCTGCTACAGTAGAGCTTGAAGGGTTTTGCTGCTGTGCGTATGGAGTTTATGGAGTTGGGTATGGAGTTTAGCTGCATTCACTCAGTTCCCCTGACTTTTGCTTGCGGGTCACATTTCTGACTGACTTCTGGTGTTTTCTTTGTAACATTGTCTGAGAAATCTTATGATGCAAGCTTGAAGTAATTTGAGGGAAATACATTAGTGAAATGGCTTTTAATTGGAGGCTATTTGCGTTCATACTGAGCTCATACGTGCCTTCTCAGTCCAGGAGCTATGCAAACTAGGTCCAGATAATGGTATGCAGTTGTAATTCACCCAAGTGACTCATGGGCCACCAGCGTTGCCCAGTGGGGTCCAAATCATAGCAGTTTGTTCCCTAGGTTGTATGTGTGTCTGGAAGGAAGATTAGTCCACATGAAAGGTTTTAAGGGCCCATATCTTACATACCCTTGCAGTTTTTCCCCTCCGTGATCCACTTATAATGTTTAGAATTTTTTTTAGAAATTATTATAATTAATTCTCACCTGACCATTTTCCAACCTTTTGTTCATCTGTTAGAATTAAATAAGCCATCTTTTTGTTCCTGTTTCTTTAAGACTGATCTCTGTTCTGTCCAACTGCCCTGTACTGTGGCTCATTCAGAAAGCTGAAACACTGCTTATAACTCTAGTATGAGTGTAAATAAGTAGGCCTGAACTGCTATAGGCTGAAGAGGCAGATGTAGGCAAGTGTGTTAGTTTTTGTAGTATTACAAAAAGAGTGAATTCAAAATGGGCTGTTTTGCAGCTTAGTTTCCATATATTGACCAATAATTGAATAGAGTGTTTAGAACCTTTATTTGTACAGTGTTTACTTGCTTAATACCATATTTCAAACACAAGGCACAAGCCTATCCAGCCTGCAAGTCTTTAGTTTTTCTATTATTATTCTGCTTCATAGTGTGCTGCACTACAATCTCCAGCCTGCACAGCAACATAATGTGCAATTTCTTTATGATAATGTGTAGTATTCATTTGATCTTTCAAGGTTTACTACAAGTGCCTATATTTTTCTGTTGACATTGTTGGTGTGTTTTTGAATAAACGATGGCCAGTTCAGGTTATATAGCTAAATGTTATTTAAAACTGAAATACAAATATGGGCATTCACTGGCCCTTGGATTTGAGATATTTTAATATGGCCCTTTTAGTGGTTGAGTTTCACAGCCCTGTACTAAATCAAACGAAAAAAAGTGAAAAATTCAGGTGTCCGTAATATGCCTTTATTTTGCCAATCATGCCGCCTCTGCTATTGGACCAGTAAGAAGTGTTAGTGTCTTGTATAATGACAAGGATGTTTCCGTCCTCCCACGCAGAACATTTCACTTAGAAGTTCCTCTCCTTTGGACTTTTATTGAAGTTGATGGCACACGTTAAAGTACCTTTTTGTTTTTGTTGGAATAAATCTCCGGGGGCAGGCTGTATGACTAAAGGGTTACCGCTTTTTCTTGAGTGCATGCCGTTTTATCATTTGTCTAATATGTGCTTTTAATGTGGGCCATGTGCTGGAAACAGCATTTTTATTGCTGCGTGTCTAATAGAAAAAGTGAGCGCAAATTTTTACATGCACCTCAGTCCTTTTGACGGTGTTATTAATACTAATGTTTTATTGCTTTTGAGCGTTTTGTCAGTGTGGCAACTGCTAATGATTTCATCTTGTAAGCGTCTAAGTGGCCCCATTACAAAACTCCATGACACAATAGTGGGGGAAAGCTGCAGCAGTTTTGTCTTGGCTTGACGGCAACCCTCTGAATATGTTGGATGACCTGACTGGACTGTTAATGGGGATTCTAGGGCAAGGCTCTTTGTTCTCCTGTGGTCTCTCATTGGCTCCTTTCGCAGGGGATGTGGTGATCTCACGGAGGAGGAATGCCCTCCACTAGGTAAAAGCCCACATGCTTCAGTCACAGATGGCTGCCGGTGATGTCATCATTCGTTGTCCCGACGTTAGGAGAACAGAGGGGTGCGGGGTGCAGCCGTGACCTTACCGTGGGAGGGTTTTTGCCAAACTCAGAAGCCAGGAGGCCCAGGGGGTTCTTACTGTCTCGCACAGACACTGAGTTTTTCCCAGCCATTAGTTGTGGTGCTGATTAGCTTGTTTCCCTGTAGAAAACATTACAGTCTGTTTTATATAATCAAAAATGCAGTGTTAATGTGTATCATTGATCAGTCACAAAGGGAGTTTGTAACAAATAATCACCAAAAAAAAATGCCCACACAAGTGAAGTTAAAACAAACCCTGATGATGTAATCTGACAATGTGTGAACTTTACTCAGCCAAGTAGGTGACTTTTACGTTCTCCAGAAAGATCTTGTTTCATACTTGTGTTTTTTCACATGTCAGCACATTTAAGATTAGAGACACGGTGGTTTCAGAATACTGTCTGAGGATTTGGTGTGGGAGAGCCACGTTTCAGTAATTATTATAGTGTGTATGTAGTTTCTTGTTCAACTGTGCTCGGTTACAGTTTAATAGGTCGACTCTTTGCATGAACAAACCTCGTCAACTGATCCAGCAGCATCACCCCAATTGACTTATGAGTTGGCGAATGTAACGCTTCCCAGAAATACACAAAATAATCACTTCATGTGAGACTGCAGCTGTTGGGCTATGACATCAACGATGAAGTAATGTGTGAAGCCACAGGAAACGAGCAGTATTAATGCGGATCGATAATGCCCTGTTTCTAATTCAAATGAAGGCGCTGAAGTCATGTTAGACATTTTACAGGAGGTTTCGCAGGTGTCTCTTGAAAAATGAAGTGACATGCACACCCCAGGCAGCACATTGTGGACAAAGTGCATTCAGCATTGAAGTGTATTCAGTTTCTCTCTATTGTTGGAATTCATTGCTTGACAAAAGACGCAGCCCTCTTGATTAAAAAATGAGAGTTCTGAAGTGTATTTAGTTTAGTGTCACCAACCACATAAGCAAGCCTTTGAGATTGCTTAACTCTATGCATTGTAAAATACATATTTTCAGAGGTCAAGGTTTTATTTTAGATTAAAAAAGAAAAAAAATATCAACCACTACACTTTATAAGCGGCTTCAGGTTAGCAGTCATTTAAGTGTGGATGTGTGAGTAGTAGGAGCCCATCCTCCCTTCTCACCTACTTTGTTACTTTGAGATGCACTATGAAACCTTTGATCACTGACAGCTGAGTATATGACTGGTGTGGAGTAAGAGTGGAATGGTGCAGATTTACTCAGTGCAGCTTTTAAAAAGTTGTGACGTCTGTTTTCTCCCACTTAAAGATTGCTCCATACCACAAGCCTGACTGATACGGTAGCAGGCATACACTTTAAGAGTGTATCAGCAATAGTTTTAAATTTCGACACACTGTTTTGGGTGTGATTTCCATTACTTGTTAGCTACATTAGCCTTGTAGCTCCAGTGCAAAGTTAAAGAAACAAACTTGTGATGGCAAACATGGCTTTGCTGATGGAAGTATAAGAGGGAAATTTTACTTTAACTTCTGGCTTAAGTACTGCTTTAACCCAGTGGTTCTCAAACCAGATCCCCTTGTTTTGCAGCCTAGCTCCCACCACAACTATACCAGATATTCTGTGTTCTTAACGACTTAGTTCAGGTCTGTTGACATCTGGGTTGGGACAAAAATGTGGGCCGTCTGCTGGATCCCTGAGGATTGATTTGAGAATCACTGCTTGATTATCTTGAAACTGCTCAAGATCCTTTTTTTTCTAGACTTTGACCAGTTACCTGAGGGTGGATGGCGTTGATGTGGGTTGCGTGACCACCTCCTGCGTTCAGGTTCAGGGGTCAAACCCACTCTGTCTTTTCCCCAGGTTTTCTGCCTGGCCACAGTGACTGTAGCAACCCACCTCCGTGGCTCAGACCCTTTGTGCTGCCAGCATTGTGTCAACCACATGACTGCCACATTACCAGCCCTGTTCATAAGTCCTGAAATCTCTTTTGTTCTGGCATTTAATGAAGACAAGAAATCTCTGTCCTGATTTAAACTAGGAGAGAGGGCATGAATAAGCTGGCGGATCAGTAAGTTATCCAAACAAAGTTTAGTGTGCTATTTCATCTGTCAACTCAAAACACAGCCTTATTTTGAGAGCTCTTGACTGCCTTGTATATCAGTTGACTTATGGTGCGATCTTCCCTATACTTATGTAGACAGTGTCAATCTAACAGATGAGAACTGGCACACACTCTCCTCACGAACATATGAACTCAGCCATGCTATTTTTCCTCTCCTTTGTTTTACACTTGGCAGAGGCCTTCATTGCGTCCTGTTTACAACTTCCAGGTGCATCCAGGACCACACTCGCACCAAAACAGACAACTGATTTTGGAATGAGACATTGAAGCATCAGAAGATTTTATGAACTTGGTGCTCTTTCTGTAGTCATATTTGCTTCATATTTCAATGCTAAGATTTATATAACACCTCTGTAACAAAGTGTATATGTGCTATTCTACATTAGTGGAATTCGGACATTCTGCAGTGAAGGTTGATTAACTTCTGTGGAGATCAAAGATTGAAACAAACCATACTGTAATAAAAAACAGTCTTGGGGAATATCAGATTTGGTCAGTAGAGCATGGCCAGGGCAATCAATAAGCTTATATGCTGCGTGACTGAATTGGTCTACAGGGTTTACAAACATGTGGCTTTGGTTCTGCTACTCGTTTCTTACTTTTCTTAGTTTTTCCATCGCTTGTTTTTGTTATCAGCAGATAAATGCTCAAAAAAGATGTTTGTATTTGCTTGCATTAGTAACCCTACAGAAATGTTATAGTTCTCTGCAGTGCTAATCTAGGAATTATGGTAAATGTAGTCCTAGTTTCTACTTCTTATAAATGTTTGTTTCAGTGTCTGCATTGGCAGATAATGTACACAGGAAAATATCAGATATTGGCATCAACTCAGAATTTCCATATCAGCGTGTCCCTATTTTTTGTTCCATGCCAAATGTAAAATGTTAACCATATGCATATCCAGGTTAAACGCCTCTTTCTGAAGTATGAAGCCTTAGCACCACCCTGTTTACTAGGGCTTCTTCTTCCCAGTTTTCAAGAATGTGCTCTCAGCACCTTTTATCATTTTGATAGTGTGTTTTTGAAGTTCTTGTATTTGTTGTTTTTATAAAGGTATGAAAAAGTTTAGTATAAATTATGCTTATTTATTTGTTTATGTACATAAACTTACTCTACTTATTGTAGCCGCCGATTCCTTAATTCTCATCGGTGTTATCACTGTGCTCTTGGGCTTCAGTGTCATAGTGAAAGACGAAGAGCTTTGGAATGGCAGCGTGGGAGTTTCAGGATTATTTTATCTCCTCCAGCCCATGCTTTCACAGCGTTCTCTCTCTCTTAACCTTCTTGAAACCGGCCTGGCGTGGTCGGAGTTTGAGAGCGAGCCTCCGTCTCTGCTCTGGAGACAAGAAAACAAAAGCGTGGCGCACACGGCCTGAACACTCTTTCTGAGGTGCTGTCCAAGCTTGTAAATCAGTCCCTTTTATAACCATGGCTTTTTAGCGAAAATGAAAAGCTCTCGGCAGAATGTTGGACTGCGCTTTATGGTCTGTGTCATGTACTCTTTTGAGGTCTCTTTTAAAAGTGTTGGAATCCTCACAAGATTTATTCTAGTGTAGCTGTATTGGTCAGGTATTGAAATGTTTGATAGAGGGTTATATGTGGGTTTGTGGATCCCTTTAAAGTAGTCATAAATCCTTTTAAACCTGAAATTTCATGTTGTTGTCAATCATTTGCAACCGAGCTTGGTGGTTTTACAGGCAAGCGTAGTTTCATGTCGTCACAACTCTCAGGTTGTATCATTAACTGTTAACTGGATTATTTTATTTGCGAGAGAAAGTGTTTAGTCATCTTGTGTGGGGAAAATCCTCCCTTGCCTTGGGCTTATTATTATTATTATTTTTATTTTTTTATAACATCTTTTACACTAACTTTTTGCTCTGGGAACATGACACACATCCTCGGGCAGGGGTTTGGTGTAGCTGTCCTGTGAGCTCTGTGGAAAATGCAACTGGTGAATTACTAAAGCGCCGTTAGCAGAGAGTTTAAAACAAAATGTGCTCATTTCCACTGCTTCACATTTGCTCCACAAAGTGCTGTAAATGTTAGACCAGCTAAAATACAAGGCAAGAAACATGTTAATTCATAGAAAGTTTCAAGGATGATTACATTGCAAATTATAATTCTTCATGTTGTTTCTGGCATTCCAAACTATAGTTTCAGCTGGATTCCTGCTGTGCAGTCGAAGCTGTTTTTTTTGGCCTTGGAAACTGCTTTCAATGTCCCAAGTAGCTGGTTGGCGATAAGACTTTCATTGTCTGGAAACCGGTCCATCCCTCCCCTTATGCCTCAAGTATCGTTGTTGTGCAGTTTGCTTTGTCGCCAAGGCAACAAAAAAACAAATACACTTGAAATTCCCCTCTAATAGTTTATCTTCCTTTAAATATGGGAGATGATGTTTGAGAAACACGAGGGTTCATTTCATTTTACGTTTAAGGAGCCAAGTCATCTGGAAATTCAAGTTGTGTTTTTTGTTTTGTTTTGTTTCTTTTCATACCTCACAATTTTTTTATTTTTTTTTATCACTTCAGGGTTTAGCTGTTTCAGTGATACCGACCTCAATTCACGAAACTGAAACTCCTCATCTGAAATTCCAAAATTGTTTTCAAAAGGTTTTGTAAGTTTCTGTTTCTTTATGCTGTGTATAAAGAAAGCAGCATTTGTTGGCATGTAGCCTCTGCTGCAGTTACTAACCTCAGAAAACCATCATTATCTAACTGAAATGGATTTCCAAATGGATTTCCCCTGAACCCTTTTTCAGAGGATTCACAGAACCTGTTTAATTATTTTTTTTTTTCTTTTTTAGAAATTCTTTTGAGAAATGTGCAAGTTTTAGAAGTGCACCTGAACAGCAGTCTTCATTTAAATCCCGAATCTCTTTAACTTTCGAAATACTCTTGGCTAAAACTTTGGCTGTCACTATATTCACAGATTAAGGTTTATGCTTCAGCAATATTGTCCCTGTGACAAAGTGCGAAGTGTCATGGTTTGGTTCCACCCAAAGGAAATGTCCAGCTGAATCCCCCTCTTTTCCCACACAGAGGGGCAGTCTTGGGAGGAAGCACTTACGTGGAAGGAAGATAAATGAACGAATTGTCTCTCATTACTACTTTGAATTCCATTCTCCATTCTATATGGGGGCCCCTTTCCCCCAAATTAAATTCAAAATTAACTTTGTAAACCTTTCCCAGTCTTCGTTGCTCACTGTGTGAGAAGTTAAAGACTTGCTTGGGTTATCACAACTCCCACACTCGGTGGATAGACGGAAGCGACTGCTCAGTTTCTCCTGTCCTCCCCTGCCTTTGAGCAGTTTAAAAATAGCTTCACTTTGTCTTTGAAACTTGATGTTACAGTTCTCCTCCAGCCTTACTTACTTGGTACTGCACTGCGTCAGATGTCGGTTGCAGGGAGCCCCTGTTTCACACCTCAATACCTATCAATGTTCAGAAGGATTTCTAAGGAAGAAGGCAAGTGACGGTCATTGCCGAAATCTTTAATTCTGGGTCCATTATTCAGTTATACTTAACATCCAGTCTTTGTAATGGGGAGGCTACAGTCGATCAGATAGTAGTTTTTGGTTTCCATAGGTTTTGTTGTTGGCTTGTTGCTATGGAGGAATCATTAACATCACAGACAGATAGACATCAAGCTCTCAAGAGGTGTCAGTTCTTACGCACCCATCACACCTTTCTTTACCTATGCTGTTACTTGGAACCTATCTCTAGCATCTTTTTAGCTACGCTTCAAACTTACTCTCAACCTGGCTTTCGTTTTTTCCTAGAGTTTCAGTCATGCGTGTGCAGAGTAAATTCCATAGCACATGCTTCAGGCATTCATCCATGTCAGTTTACTACAGAGCAAACGTTCATGGACATAAGTTAGGTTGAAAATGTCCGTCATCTCTGCTGTTTCAATTTTACCTCAGAAGCCTTTGACCTGAAGCTTCATCTGCTTGTCTTTATGTAGCATGAGGATCAATCAGTTTCATCAGGCGCCGTGGCTCGGTTCCCTTCCGGCAAGACTAAACAAAAAGCTAATAGATTGTTTATGTTTAATAAAGCAAAATATGTCAGTGTTTGGACATATTTTTGGATGTCCTCTACATCACTGTTTTAAGACATCTGTAGACGTTATACTTTCTTTTAGTTGGCTTAGAAATGTATCGCCTTGAGGCAGGGAGGCCTTCACATCTCCGTGTGCTCTCAGAATGGGCTGAAGATGGCATTTTAGAGTCATAGTTTCACTTCTCTTTAGTGAGCTTTCTCATTGCATCTCATAAGTTCACAACTACAGGCGCAGAAATATATATATCTGAATGTGGCAGTTTAACTAGTTACATTTAGAAATGTTAGTTGATTGATGAATAAAATATTAATTAAATGTGCTTTATTTTTAAACTAGTCTTAAAATGGAAATTGCCTGTATTGTCTGAATTCCACTCCTGTCTAAATACAATAATGTGCAAAAGTCAGAGACCACATCTCATTTTATTAAATTTCCAGGCAAAATGGCCATTAAGTACAAGTTATTCATTTTTCAGGAGATATTTTTAAGAAGATTAAATAAAATGTTGCTCACTTGCAGAAGGAAGGGGGAAGTCAAAGCAAAATAAAAGCAGTCATTTTCAAAACATTAATAAAACATCTAGAGAACATGGGACTCCTGGCAACCATGCTAAACCTGCTAGACCTCAAAAACTGTCGCTATCAGATAAACAGTACTCAAAGCTTTCATCTTTGAGAGAGAGAGAGAGAGAGAGAGAGAGAAGAAAAGTCCAGAGTCCAGACCTCAACATCATTGAATGTGTTTGGGATTACTTGTATCATGAGAACGAGAAAATGTAATCAACTTCTGAGACTGAATTTTGGATGTATGGAAAAAATTCTTGCAGATTTCTTTAAAAAAATATTTTCATGAATAAATCAATGAATAACTTGTACTTGATGACTGTTTTTGCTGCAGATTAAACAAATGAAGGGTGGTCTGATTTTGTACAGTACTATAGTTCCTCCAATTTGAACACATTTGTTTGTTCAGTGTTTTTATAAAAATAATTTTAAATTGTAGTGAAATCATAATCAAATCGTCACTGTGAGGTCACATCCCCTTTCACAGCACCTATAGTGTTTTAAAATCTTTGCTTACATACCCTTTTGCTGTCGTATTTGCCAGTGTCGCTGATGTCTCTTCACTGCAGGCTGTGCAGGGTGTATTCTTGCTTCTCTCCGTGGCCTTCCTCATTGGTGCTCCTGGAACAATGAACCGCCATGACTGCAGCCTCATTATTCTCAGTTTTGTGTGTATGGCCCCTGTTGTGTCATTTACTGGGAATGTGAATGAAGTGCCTATTCCTTTCCACTGTAGAAACCTCTTCCCCAAATGCACACATACTTACACACCTATTGACTCAACTGCGAAACTCATTACATGGGGAAAAAATGCAAAGTTAATCACATCTTTCAGAGGCCATCATTGTATTTGGGAGTCAGAGTATTGAAAGCTTTGGGGTTACATTCAGACACTGTTATTCCAGACAGTGTCTTAATTTGAACAGCAATGCTGACAGATTTTCTCAGATCTGCTGGATTAAAAATATTGGACCTGCTGTGGAGGAGATAAGTACCACTTAAGTAACGTCAGTTGTGCTTTCTCTAACTTCTTTTCACCGAGAGTCAAGTAGGCCCAAAACAGTGTAACAAGCACTTCACTTGAACAGCCAGCCCAACATTTAATGACAGTGCGTCAGGCTTTTTGTACTCACTTCCTAAAATAAAGTGTCCCTGTACTGGAGTTCAAATTGCTGTCATTTTTGACTCGGCCTCAGCTGCCATGGCAACCTCTTTTCCCAAACTACCAAAACTTGAACAATGGATAGTGGCAGTCTCTATTGTCGTAAGGTTCCCTCTTGCGCCGGGGCTATCCTGTAACTGAGGAGCTCCTGATGGAGATTCCATTAAGCTACCCCCCAGGGGAGGAAGAAGGGGGGCAATGATGTAGAGTCCAGCACTAATGAATTATGCTTGGCTGTGGCCGGAGCTCCGGAGGCATTCTCAGCCCCTGTCTGGCACTGCACAGCCCTCTCAAGCCCTGCCAGAACATTGCAGCCTGGCCTGTCACACCAGTGGAAGTGTCGGGCAGCTTGGTCGCATGGCTGCGTGGACATGATGTGGTGTGTAAATCAAATGCGTTTTGTGGCACTGGACAAGTTATACAGGACAGCCTGCTGTGCATGACTGACCGTACAGTCATTAGGGCTACAATTAACAATCATTTCAAGAATTGGTAAATGACTGTTGTTCAGTTAATTAGTTAATTAAACCATAAGCACTTTGCCTAGTTATAGCGCCACTTTGTTACAACGTTTTCTTCTTTTGTGGCACAACAAAACAGCCAAAACCATTTCACAAACCACCACCTGAACTGTTGGTGCAGCTGACTGGCCTCCAAGTGTCAGCAGTTACAAATCCCAGGACTTGAAACTGGTTTCATGGTCTGGATTTGAAGACCTCTTACAGAGCACGAGAGGTGTTTTTATTTTATTTTTATTTGAAGTAAACAATGTATCAACATCTTTCCATAATTGACATTGTTGACTAATCATTGTTACCATTCTTTTTAATATAGCTTAGTAAGATGTTGGTTAACAATAGTAAACTGGTGCATGAGTGTGCTGTGCAGCCTTAATCACGTAGTTAGCGTGATGGTTGAGAAACGAGGGATGTGTTTAGACAGCCTGAGTGAAGGCCTTTTCCACCCTCCTTCTTGCACGCATCTTCTGCATATACTACTATTCAAAAGTTTGGAGTCATGATTTTCGCTTACGTCATTAGCACATGTAAGTAAATACAATTATTTATTTAATAGCAATGGCGTCTCAGCGGAATGATCGTGTTTGTGAAAAAAAAATGTGCTGTTATGCCGAAATAACAGCGCAGTTAGAACGCTTCTCAACCAATCAGCTTGCGTGGCCGAAACTAACTGTTGTATAACATTTTAATGAGTTTTTGCTGCTCCCAAAAACCTTAAAATATTAAACAAAACCTCTTAAAACACCATGTGGTGTTTAGCTTATAGTATTTTAGTTTACAAGATAGAGGTGGGCAAGATGATATTTTATCGTTATCGTGATGCACCGATCAGGCATAACGTTATGACCCCCTCCTTCTTTCTACACTCATTGTCCATTTTATCAGCTCCACTTACTATATAGGTGCACTTTGTAGTTCTACAGTTACAGACTGTAGTCCATCTGTTTCTCTGCATACTTTGTTAGCCCCCTTTTACCCTGTTTGTCAGTGGTCAGGACCCCCATAGACCCTGACAGAGCAGGTACTATTTGGGTGGTGGATCATTCTCAGCACTGCAGTAACACTGATGTGGTGGTGGTGTGTTAGTGTGTGTTGCGCTGGTCTGTGTGGATCAGACACAGCAGTGCTGCTGGAGTTTTTAAACACTGTGTCCACTCACTGTCCACTCTATTAGACACTCCTACCTTGTTGGTCCACCCTGTAGATGTAAAGTCAGAGACGATAGCTCATCTGCTGCTGCACAGTTTGTGTTGGTCATCCTCTAGTCCTTCATCAGTGGTCACAGGACGCTGCCCACAGGACGCTGTTGGCTGGATATTTTTGGTTGGTGAACGACTCTCAGTCCAGCAGCGACACTGAGGTGTTTAGCGAAGCTGATAAAATGGATAATGAGCGTAGAAACAAGGAGATGGTCATAATGGTATGCCTGATTGGTGTATGTTACATCACAATATACTTTTTGAGCATAAAGTGGATATTATAAGCACTTAAAGAACAGAACACTTACCAACCTCTTGTTTCGTTTCAAAGAGAGCAAAAGTAGTCCTGTTTAATTGGTTAATGTTGATTCTGAAGATCTTTGTGCTCAAACGTTGAAAATATATATTTTTATTGTAGCAGTACAAAGTTTGCTTCAGTTCCAACTTATCAAACCTCAGAAAAACTAAATGTTATGACATGTTATGTGTATTGTGAAAATGTCTTAATGTAAGTATTGTGATATTTTTCCATTTCGCCCATTCCAACTACTCTGTATATCAGAGTACTCACACTCGGCAACTGATCAATCAGGCTGACCTGCTGATAGCTCACTTAAATAAACATTTCCAATCAGAGAAAGTAAAATAATCTGATTTGAATTCTCCAAGCTCTTTTAATAGGCCTTTCCAGTGTAGTCTTAAGTGTGGATATTGTAGTTCCTGCTGGACACTTTGGACTGATACAAAGAAATGGCTACTGTCCCACATCAGTCCACACAACTACATGTTCTACCTCTCCTCTGCTGTGGGCTAAAGTTCAGCTCCACTCCTTATTGTTTAGCACCCACTAAGAGGATGTTTGTGAGAGATGGCTGATAGTGCTAAACAAAGGAGTAATGCACTCGTATTCTGACTGTCATGTGTGCAGTCTTGTTAGTGAACCATAGCAGTGGACTGGGTGGGGCTTAAAGGAGTGGCTGCTTTAACTGCAGTGGAGCTTTCGCAAGGCCGAGGGGAAAAGGCCAGAGCCATTATTCAGTAGAGAAGAATAGCCAGTATGTCCATGGATAAAACGTTTAGAGCGTGCTCTCGCGCCTCTGTTGTTCTGGAAACGCTCGACAGTGACGTGTCCAGAATGTTAAGGATTGCTAGCAGCTGTACTTTCTCCTCGAATACTTCTGTTTAGCAGGAACTTTTTCGAGTGCAATAAACTCTTTCCTAGAAATATGATAACTACTGAATGGGCATTTCCTTTGTTTTCCAATAACATCTGGTTTCCAGTGACTACTAACTATCACTGAAACGTTTGACCTCCTGACCAGATGTATTTTTTAGAACGTGTCAGTGAGTTTATTTCAGAATGATTTGGAAAGCCTAATCGGTTTGGCCTTCACCTCCTCTTAGCGTGCCTTGGTTTTAGTGAATCATGTTCAGTGTTGTTTCACTACTCTGACTGGTACAGAATAGTCTAATGCTGAATTTGGTTCTTAGGAAAGGTCACATTGACCAGTCATGTTCAGATAAAATATGCGTAATTTCACATTTAGTTCATATCAGACAGCAAAAATACTTAATAAAACTGTATGCCATTTGCTGGGTGCTTCAGATTTGTTTTGAAAGAACATCTAAAAATAGATTAAAACTAAACCGTCCGTTGCCCGTCAGGGTAGCGTTCTCTGTGCTGTGTGAAGTTTTGTTATGCGCACATGCACTAGAGTACTCAGTAAGCTGTATCTTGGTAGTTGCACTCCTGACTTCAGGGAAAAACGTGAGGGGGGGAAAAATATACATGCGAGCAGTTCAGTGAAAGTTTTAACAGGGCTGTGAAGTACAACAGTTTTGTTCATATTTAATATTAAGTATATTATACTTTGATATAAAATGCAAGTTTCCTTAACTTAAGATTAAGAAAGCAGAGATTAAGCCACTTTAACTAGGCTACTATCTATTTTAGCTGGCATTAGCTAGAACCAGAAACAATAAAAAAATTATGTATTAATAAAAAATGTATTTCTCTCTTCAGTTATTAATTTACCAAACATGTGGTCAAGTTTGTGTGGAAGGCGACGGGTCTTCTACCGCGTCGCTGTTTAGCTCTAGTGTTAGTGTTGTTTCATTAGCTCATTCAAGGCGTCCCCCTGTTACTCATCTACAGTGACTTTTACTCATGGTACTGTTTTATTTATGTATTTATTTAATTGTGTTAGCAGTAGTGCATTGGTTTACATTGTTTGTGTAGCCTGTTTTTCTCACTTCCCTTGAATGTCAAATTAGTCAAAATGCACAAACACTGACACAATGACTATGTTTGCATCTTAAGCATTTGATCAAGATATTTCTAAAGAATCGGTGCACTTTCCCTTTAATGCAAACTTGCATATCATCTTATAAGGAGATTTTCTTTTTACTGTTCTGTTTCCATACTTACACTGTAATGCCATTGATATTGTGGTGGTGCAAATGAAAATGTAGTTTACATTTTTATTTTTCCTTTATAATTGCAAGCATCCTACTTACGTCTACTTCGTTCTGCTTTGTCCAGACAGTAAAGCCATTGTGGATGGAAACCTGAAGCTGATCCTGGGTCTGGTATGGACACTTATCCTGCACTACTCCATCTCCATGCCTGTGTGGGAGGATGAGGACGATGAAGAAGCCAAAAAGGCAACCCCCAAGCAGAGGCTGCTGGGCTGGATCCAGAACAAAGTTCCTGACCTGCCCATCAATAACTTCAGCGAGGACTGGAAGGATGGCAGGGCGCTGGGAGCCTTGGTGGACAGCTGTGCACCAGGTCAGTGTGTGGGTTTATTTTTTTTTTGTTTTGTTTTTGTTTTGTTTTTTTTCCCTCTCCATGTTGCTTGTGTAAAGAAAGTGTTGTGGCAATGTGTTCTGAACTTGAAATAGCTAGATGTACAAAGAGATAATTTATTAATCTTAAAGGATATTAAAGTAACAGCGGCAAAAACAAAACTGCGCAAATTATGATGTAACAAAACCTCAGAAAATCTCTGAAATGGTTGCTTTATAGGAGAAGGAAAAATGTGCCTGACTTGTACTAATTAAATTGGAATAAAAACCATGTACATTCATACAACATGGTTTTTATTTTGATCATTACTGGGCTGTTTATTTATCTATTTTGGACATTTCCTGATAAATGGAACACTTTTATTTGCCTGTTTGTTATGAAATTGATTATGCAATCTGAAGTGCAGCTGTTTTTCGGGGGTGTTTAAAAAAAAAAATAAATAAAAGAAACAAATTCAGTTTTAAGGCCTTGATATGCAGTGATATATTAGTAATATTTGCATATGAAAACTGTGATAATGTAAGTTTAATGTTTGGTGACAATTTAGTAAGTGTGGCTAACTGTGCACATGTGTGTGTTTTTAGGATTGTGTCCTGACTGGGAGACATGGGACACAGAAAAGCCGGTGGAAAATGCTACAGAAGCCATGCAGCTGGCTGATGACTGGCTTGGAATCCCACAGGTGAGAAACGCATTTTAAACTTTATAATGGGATTGCGCAAAACACTGGTGCTGCGGTTATGTTGTGATTGCGATATGCCTTGCTGTGTATTGGAAACACATTGGTGATTCAGTGATTAAAGATCACCGTTAAAGATCAGTCAGCATTATTTTGACAGATGATTTACTTTTATTGGATTACATTGACTTGATAAAATAAATACTCCACAGAAACCCTCATTCGGAGCTGTGATTGGTTAGGGTGCTCACAGCACACTGGTAAAACAATAATAGGTTAGAGGGCTCAATATTAGTGTTGAAAAGTCAAATATCAGAATGACAAATCAACAATATAACTGCCTTTTAGTTATAAGAAGACTTTAGAAGAATTTAAGGACTAATTTTTGTTAAGTTGTGAAGGAGACTAAACCTAATTTATGTACTATAAGGTCCTTGCGTAGTTAAATGCCTGTCTATATGAATTATGTGAAGTGAACTTCGTCCTCAGCCAAGGTGGGACCTTGTCTATGTACAAGATGACGAGTTAATGTGTTTCTCATTTGTGCTTAGTGCACAGTGTTTGCACAGCATGTTCATATTGGATTGAGAGTTGTATTTGCTTAAGAGGAGGCGGTCAAATTAAATTACTACATGTCCACACCTAAATCACACCTTTGCAAACAGGACGGTGTGCGGGACACAGTAACCATGGATACACCCCTTTGATCGGACTTTGACCTATTCCTTAACAGCGATATTTGCACAAAGTTGTTTACCTTAATATTTGGTTGTGTTGCCCCTCATCCGCTATGTATGTATGTATGTATGTATGTATGTATGTATGTATGTATTTTGCAGGGTTTTTATTTATTTATTCATTTTTTTGCAGCACATGGAAGAGTTTTTTAATATAGTCATATAATAAATGTACAATTCAAGGAAATTCAGTTTACTAACTGTGCTAATGATGGATTTTACCCACTTTGTGTGTCTCCAGGTGATTGCTCCCGAAGAAATCATTGACCCTAAAGTCGATGAGCAGTCTGTCATGACATACCTGTCGCAGTTCCCCAAGGCCAAACTCAAACCTGGAGCCCCCCTCAAACCCAAACTCAACCCTAAAAAGGCCCGTGCTTATGGCCCAGGTAGGACAAACTGTTGTCGGCAGCCTGCAGACTATTTTCCATGAATCATTGTGTTATTATGTACATCAAAGTTTTCTGTTTTGGAACATGTACTTTTTCCGTTCATCTTCTAACACCAGTGGTTCTAACAGGCAGCTTGTCAACATTGCTTTTCAGCCAGCTTCATTTGTTTTGTTTTGTTATCATAGTCTTGTGAATAATTCACAACGAGACCAATTTGGTGTAAGTAATTGCCTTTTGCACCTGTACTTTAGACCTTGTGGTTTGCAGTGTTTTAGAAAAGGTACATTGTTTAGGCCTTTACACACAAGCATATTTCATTCGTGCAGTTTATTTGGAGGACAGTAAATTAATTTGATTCCATGTAAAACTGAGCATGTTGTGCACATAGTGTCTTTTTTCAGACAGCAAAAATATGACCTTTGTGTTAGTTGCCGTCTATTCGATTTTTGCAAACTTTCACAGATGTCCTGAACACCAATTGCGATGCCATGGCTATAACCAAGATAGTGGATCCACTGTGTTCCAGCAACCTGTCATAGATGTGGACTTAGATGTGAAAGTTTTAGCTTCTGATTGAGCTCTTCATGCTACTTTCACTTTTGTAAAAAAATGAACTAAGTAGTTACAAAGTGAAAGATATCTTACTTGCACTTGCAGAGATTCTGCCTGTTTGTGGTTTGTTACATGTGGAACAAGTAAAAGCACTCAAGTTGTAGTTTCTGAATGAGGCAGAGAAGCTCTCTGTTCTTCTTTCATTTTCCAAAGTGGGAAGCGTCCTGCACAATATTGTAAAACAACTTTTTGATGGATATTTTGCCTGCCCCACACATGGCAAAATTCCAAAAACACGTTGCATCCGTTGTGTATAGTTTTGATGCATGTAAATCATTTAGCATGTTTGTGTGTTTATTCATGTTACTCATCTTACTAAGTAGTTATCATTCATAATAATGAATGCCAATTGTTAATGCTTTTAACAGAGAGACTCATGAACATTATTAAGAGCTTTGTCTGTTAACTCTATGCAATGCTAGCAGTGCCCTTCTTTGTACGGCATAAACCTTTTAACCATACCTACTAAAGGGTCTATAAGAATGTTTTAAATGTCTCAGTGGCATTATTTATATAGGATTTTCATTTTCACTTACCTTTAGTATGCATCTAGATGGGTTGCTCATCCATCCAGTATAAAGGGATTTCTGTTGAAACAGCAGAGGAGATTAACTTCTGACCACTATGGAGCTTCTTAATGGTTTTCCCTCCATGTTGTACTTGGACCTGTCAGCTTCTCCACTGTAATATATTGCAGTGTAAATATGGCGAGGCTCTGTAGGACTTCGAACATGGTTGATAGACGGTCTGCAAATGTACCTCTTACCTGTTGTAAATTTTTGTCAGGCCTGCAAAACCCGGTAGCTAATGAGTTTCGAAGTTGTCGCCCGTTTTGGCAGCTTGATTCACAGAGCAGCCGTGCCATAACGACCCCCCTTTAATTTTGCCATGGCAGAATGACTAGCTTCACTGAACTCTGAGAAGTGGTCAGTTCTGGAAAGGGCCTGAATGTTTTTGAACAGCCTGGGAGCCGTCTCTGCAGAGTAGTAATTCAGACTAATTTGCGGCAGAAAACGAACGTTACTCACTTTAATGTTACTTCATTGTGCAATCTGTTTTTAAAAGGGCACCGGTTTTAGAGGTTCATTAAAAATGACAAGTTTAGACTTCGTAAATCATGTAGAGATTTTAGACAGAGGTTTTCGGTAATGTTCTCCAATAGTGTTTATCTTTGTTGAACAGTCTGTGCAGTAAGATGCATGTTATTGGCTAAGAACTCACTCATTTTACACAGACTACTGAAATCGTAAGAGGCTCAAACTCCTGAAATTCTTTTAACTAAGCCCCTGTGCTGAGTACTTTGGTTTTTGGCCTTGGTCCAGCTTACTGCAAAACACTATTAATTATGCCGGTAAGTGAGGCCTGTTTGACATGCTGATGTAACGGATAAACGAAGACCAAAGTTGCCCTGCTGCATTAGCCTGTGGGAATGTCATAATAGTGTGTTGTGTGGTTTTCCACTCCCATGCAAACGAAGTTGAATCTGCAGAGAAACCTTGTGCATTTTGCTTGAGTTATGGAGAACTTGGCTTATGATCAAAATAATTCATAGCTAATTTAAGAGTCATATGTGTGGTTAAACCACAAGCTTTGACTGCAGATTTTTATGTTGATGTTTGAATTATGTTCATTAACTTCTCTTAATACTGTTCTGCATATTCCCTACTGTAAATTCACACCCATATTACTGTTTAATTTGGGAGATATTTTATGACCCTTGTGAGGGGACACAAATGATTTGTTCAGTCCTTATAACTGTAAACGTTTATGTATTTTCTCACAAGAAACTATGATTTTTAATAATCCTTTAAGGAGGAACATGGAAAGACCCTGAGTAACACAATTCAAGGAAATCCTTGCTCATTACCCACAACAATGACTTTGTTCCATAATGTGGTCCGTAAGGTTTAATTACCTTATGGACCACGTTATTATTATGGGTAATAAGAATGTAGTTACCATTATCACAAGTGATGGCATACAGTGTCACAGTATGCTTTTCTGTGCATATATTGTATATAGTCAGTACTTACTTATTTTTTTAAAATGAAGCTATTTTTTTCTTCTATTTCAACTTATCAAATCTCAAAAAGGCTTTATATTGAGATACACTTTATAGTACAGATATCTTAAAGTATATTTGCCGTATCACAAACGCTTTGTCTCGATTGACCTTCATTTTTAGCCTAGAGAGCTGTAAGTTCTGATTTATGGCCTGGTTTTGTTTGGGCCATGAATGAGTCCCACACCTCCAGCTCACTTCACATTCTGGGTGTGTCATGTTTGGTCTGGTTTATTGCTGTGAGGGGAATATGTCTGGTCATTATCTAGGACTTTGTGTCTCA
Source organism: Colossoma macropomum (assembly GCF_904425465.1). NCBI lineage: Eukaryota > Metazoa > Chordata > Actinopteri > Characiformes > Serrasalmidae > Colossoma > Colossoma macropomum. The sequence goes on along the minus strand of NW_023494810.1, from coordinate 7,170,105 downwards.
TATCTGTTTGCATGTTGACAGGCATTGAGCCAGTGGGCAACAGAGTGATGCGTCCAGCTGTGTTCACAGTGGACACGTTCAGTGCAGGACAGGGGCACGTCACTGTCTACATTGAGGACCCAGAGGGCAGAAGAGAGGAAGTGAAGGCTGTGCCAAATGAAGGCAAAAAGACCTACAGTGTGACATACATTCCTCAAGTCATGGGACCTCACAAGGTACATTTTTGAAAATCCAGAACTTGAGGGGGGGGGGTGGATTTCACAAAGCAGGATTTCACAGTAAACTGCCTAAAGTCAAGCCCGGTCAAAAAGGGATATAGTGATACTCCTCGGCTCTCCTTGTATTGGGCAGGCTTTCCGTTTAGTTTTTCCTCCCTGCTCTGTGTCTTATGTTTATTTAGATGTTTACAAAATGGCCTAAATTTGATGCATAGCTTTTTTGTCCTCCACACAGGTGACTGTGCTGTTTGCTGGCCAGCAAATTCCAAAGAGCCCCTTCGAGGTGAATGTTGACAAGGCTCAGGGAGACCCCACCAAGGTCACCGCCAAAGGCCCTGGCCTGGAGCCCCTGGGCAACATTGCCAGCAAACCCACGTACTTCGACATCTACACAGCAGGTCTGTGGTCAAAAAGAAATAAATAAATAAATAAACAATAAAGCTATGTTATGCAGGGCTGCAGAAGACTGGCTAGTAACAGCAAAAAAAAAAATAAATAATAATAATAGATATATTCAGGAAAATAAGTTGAAAAAGGTATAATTTAATTAAAATCTATATTACAGAGAATGGCTAATGTGTACCAGGCTTAACTTGGAATTGAGTTCAGAAGCATAACAGAAAGAGGTTTTTGCAGAAGGCCGGTGTTTGTAGATCTAAGGTCACGTGTTGTAACATAGACATTCTGTGAGGTCCACAGATGCTCTAAAGCCAAATAGAGCTTTAAAACAAGTACAAAATAAACTTCAAAATCCATCCTAATATTAACAGGTAAACAGTGCAGTTCTTACAAAATAGAAGTGATATACACTCTGTTGTTTTTGTTAGGATCGATGCTGCTGCATTTTGTATAAGTTTTCTTAGAATGCCTGAAGAGCACTGCAGTCATTAATTCTGTTTAACAAATGCATGTACAAGTTTCTTGGCAATATTTCACAAGTGATTAAAAGCTTACTTTAATGACTGCGTTTACATGAAGGATGAAACAGAGCTTGTGTACAGTGAGTTCCTCCAAGTTCCTCTGTTACCAGAACGGACCATAATTCATCCCTGCCTAAACTCTTAAATATGTGTGTTTAACAGGAGCTGGAGTGGGTGATGTGACTGCAGTGATTAAGGACCCACAGGGCAATAAGAACACAGTGGAAGCCATTATGGAGGACAAGGGAGACAGCGTCTTCCGCTGCACCTACAAACCTGTTCAGGCTGGTCCCCATACAGTCAACATCACATTTGGAGGCATTGCGATCCCCAAGAGCCCCTACACTGTCAACGTCGGCCCAGGTACCCCATCCAAAGGTCTCAACAGCTGTGCTTTATAGGGCTGGAAATGGCCAACCTGATCATGATACATGCGTTGCAATTTGATATATCATATCATGGTTATGATATTACAGTTAACTCACGATGGCTGATGTTCATATATTTGTCCTACCAAAAGTGTGCTAAACTGCAAGATGAGTGTAGAAGCTTTTGAAGCCTTACAAGATTTACTGGCCTTTCAAAGCTACTGCTGTCTTTGGGCATTAAGCAGCAACTTTATCCACATTGGCATGAATAAATAGATAAATACAGAAAACTCTGTATACAGCATTGCAAAGTAGTAAAGAATAGAATCTGTTAATTATACTACCTGCAGAACTCTAGTGCTGTCAGTTTCTCTTCTGATTGTTGTCTTTCTGGCCATCCTGCAAATGAACTAGATGAAAAGTATAGATGTTGCCCATCGGGAAACTCAACGGGAGTTCCATTCGGAAGAAATTACACAACAGGTTTGAAATTGAAGTAAAATTTCGAGTCTTCTATGGTTTAATATGCTGTGATTGAGCTGCAGGTAAATGTAGTAATTTGACTGCACATCTCATGGTTGTGGCAAGCCCTTTACAGCGGCTATAAAATCACTGCGGTCAGCCAGCTAGCCTGTTTATCGTCAGGACCGAATATGTACAGTTTGGTTTGAATTCGACCTTCATGTTCACGTCATCTTTTTAGCATTCGTAGATTGATGAAAGTTGTTTATGTTCATGCAACTCGGCGCACAGCTTTTAGAAGTTTTCCTTATTTTATTCTTTTCTCATTTATTGTAGGATTTAATCAAAATAGAAATGTTTCTGAGTATCACATCAGTAGATTTCTTTAGCACTTTCAGCATTGCTAAAGGCATGTCAGAGGGCTATGTGCATGTGTAAGACAAGTCACTCCACCATAGAGGCTGGTTATATTGTCCGATAAACTCAAGTCCTGGCAAACTGACTTGAGGGCTTGTAAAACACTAAATTCCTTCTCTCTGAGGTAGCTTTTCCAAATCAGGTACCATGAAGCAATTCAGCCCTAAATGAAACCTAATTTAACTGATTTTCCTTAATAAAAAAGTACTGCATTATCAGACTGGTGATTAACAAGCCAATTTTTACAACCAGTTTTAACTTGCTGTTCATAACCAAACAGTGGACTCATTGTTGAATCTGCTGAATTGGACTAAGAGATTATTCCCATTACTTGTCTACCCACATCACATCTGGCCTGCAAGCTCCTGACCTCAAGATGAAGTCAGCACATATAGCCAGGGGACACAGTTTTTACAAAGTTCAGTTTTTTCTTGATTCTCAAGACCTGATGTTCCTGTTTTACATACACAACTGTGTGTGTTTAGATGCACAGCTGCTGCAGTGACTTTGCCCCACTATCTAAAAGCTGATCATTTTGCTAAATTGCTTCAAGAACTGTAACAAATAGCCATGAATATTTAAAGGATGTGCTGTGGTTTAGTTTTAGCACTCCCACAGAACGGGTTTAATCATTCCCCTCCTCCACATTCCTTTGGATGTGTTTTATTTATTTATTTATCTATTATTTTTTTGAGGAAATATGGTGGGCATGGTTTGGTAAATATTACCTCAAGAACCAAAATGTGCAAGCTAATGAATGAAGCGGTAATGCAGTGTGAAATAAAATAAGAAAGTGTCTGTTTAAACATGTAAACTAGTCCTTTGGGTCTCATTCCTTTTGCCTCACTGGAACTAAGCTTATTTCTGGAAATCTCACAGGCTGATTCGAACGCTTGCACTACATGCAAACAGTAGTCCAGTAGCAAGCAAGAGACGTGGCGGTATATGTCAATATATCTAAGCATCAGCAGCCTATATTACCTCCTCTGGAGCGTGCCCAAAAGATTTGTGTCTCTTCTGTTTTCATGTTATTCAGCCAAATGTTGAGGGTATATTTAAGTCTCTGTGTTTGTCTTTGATGAAGTGTTCTGTAGCAGTTTGTGGGCTCAGAGTGGATGGAGTCCTGTCTGCTGAAAGGCAGATGGCAGTTGGACATTGCTGGGTCCAGCTCCACCCTGCCTGCGGCCTTGGCATCTCTTCTTCTGGTTTAATGAGAGAGCTGTGGGAGAGACTACCTCATAGCAGAGGAACTCTTCTCATCCCAGAGGCCTATTACCCTGCATGTGGCTTTGACATGAGCTTGTGGATGGATAAGCCCTGTGAAGCTCTTACGACATTAAAGATTAGTTAATAGTTTTTGTATCTGGTATTTGTGAGTGCATGTATATGAGTAGCTGATGTTGTGTAATCGTGTTGAAGTTTAATAGCTTTTATACTCTGTCATTAGAGTGCATAAATGTTAAGTGTCACGATTTACACGTAGTAGTCATGTATATTTGCCTGTGGTGCAGTGTCATGGCCATGAATGTAGATATCACAGGTTTTTAGACTCTCAGAAAAGTTTGTTTCACTGTGTGCTGTGCAGTGTGATCCCTGATACAGCAAGTGCTGGGTGCAGCTAATTATTTGCAGTTCGCTTTAATTGTATGTTTAAAAGTGCAGTTTAAAAGTGATCTGTCATTGAGATGAAAGTGCAACCCTTTCTTTTAAAGACAACAATGACAGAAATGAAAGGAAAGAGGAAACTGTGGGGGAAGGATTGGGGCGGCAGTGGCTCCCTGTTTTTACTAAATTCTACAGATGTTCACTCTACAGATCACCCATCTCTCTATCTCTGTTAAGATTAATTTGCCAGGTATAAGAATGTAAACTCTTTATAGAACATATATAGCATTATCATATTTTCACTTCTAAACAACCTTGTAATAGGAGGATCCAGTGACTTTTGAGGGGAAAAAATGTACAGTAGGACAAATTGTAACGAATAATACACACTGGAATCATCCATATTACTGGCATTGTATTGATGGGCTTGTTATTGAACCTCTGAACCTATATATTAGTGTTGAAGTAAAAAGAACGATGTCCATGTTACGTATGTGTTTCAGCATCCACACCTGGTGCCTGCCGAGCTACAGGGAGAGGCCTGCAGCCCAGAGGAGTGAGGGTCCGTCAGGTTGCCGACTTCAAAGTGGACACCCGAAATGCAGGAAGCGGTGAGCTGAAGGTCACAGTCAAGGGTCCCAGTAAGTAACTCGTACCTCTCTAAGTTCAGTCCCATTTCTATTTTCTCCTGTTCTCTTTTTCACCTTCAACCCCTCATCTTTAGTCTTTTTCAAGGAGTAGTTTGAGAAGTTGTCAGCTTTGTTTTCTCTTATGTAAAAATGTAGATATTTTTTTCCTGCTGGAATTTTAAGGCTAATGTAGGCTAATGTCATATAAGCTTATATGCTTTATCTTAAAATTATCTTGCTAATGTGGTTTCTGACACTGACACACTTATTTAAAGAAAAAGAGCAAAATTATTGACAAATGCAGGCTTTAGCTGTGTGATGTACTTTGCTTTTTTTAAGGCTAACATTACTCTGTCAGACTAAAACTGTTCGTACCAGCTCTTGGAGCTCAGCTAGGCTCTCAAAGTATTTGACTGCATTTGGACATTTTTAAGGTTTTAGGGCTTTTTTATTGAGACTCACAATTTTAGCCAAACACCAATGTGGCTCAGAAAGTGGAGCAGAGAGCTTGGTGGTGCCGCTCCCGCAGCAAAACAAGCTGAGGTGGAGGTTCCCCAGGCACCACCAGGCTCTGGTGCCCAGATGGCATTCTTCTAGCTGAGTCAGCAGGCTTCATTCCAGGCCCTTCTGATTGTGATTAATAGGCTCTCTGTGTGGTGGACCCTGGCAGCGGGTAGAAAGGCCACTATATTTTAAGCGATTTGCTCCAAAATTATGACTTTTCTTGGTGTAATTATGATGTACTGTATGTCAGAGTGGGTGTATTGTGTGGACTCACTGCTGAGGTCCAGAGTTGCTTGGTCATAACCTAATGTTTAAAGGGATATATATTGGACAAGCTAAGATTGTAATATACTATCTGAGGGGTCAGTCTTATCCACAAAGGGCCAGTGTGGCTGCACGCTTTCATCCTAATCAAGCAGAGGCATCCCTACTTCTAGTTGTGTAATAAATTGTTGTTAGTCTTCAGCCACCTGATTAGTTTAAGTAGGTGTGCTCCTTTTTGTACCAAAAATGTGCATCCACTCTGATCCTTTGCAGTTTGGTGACCCTTGTACTATGTAAACATTTGTCAAGACTTGCTTTTCACTCCCCAGTCCATACGGTCAGTAGGTTGAAGCTGCAAAAACAGCCCATTTTGAGCATATCGTCCCATCACAGCCACTAACACAATCTACTCATGACCCTTAGCTCAGCCAGCAGCAGTTTAGTTGCTGAATCACATTAAAGTGAGATGGTGTGTTGTTACTGCAGAGCGTCTGTGTCATTTGAAGTGAAAGGTTTGGGGAGTTTCTGGCCGATTTCACTTTTTTCCCTTGACTAACTTGAGATGCTTAGGTGCCTCACAGTGTTTCACAGACAGTGTTTCACAGACAGTTTTCTCTCTTGTAGAAGGGCTTGATGAGCCAGTGAAGCTGAAAGAAGCGATGGATGGTGTGTATGCTTATGAGTACTACCCTAATGGACAGGGCAAGTACACAGTCACCATCACGTGGGGCGGCCAACACATACCCAAGAGGTGAGTTTGCTTGTCCTGGGCTCTGCTTTCTGAGCTACAGGATCATCCTTATAAGCCCTTTAATTGGTGACGTACCTGAAGAATAAGCTACCTTTGAAATCCTAAAACCAAATCGAAGAAATCAGTGTTTCATTTAAGTCTAGGTGATTTGTGGAATCCCTTTTCTCAGAATCTCCAATCAGTCAGGTCGAAATACTGTGCATTGTAGGATTTGAAGTCTGACAGCAGTACAAATGTAGACTGCTTTGATATGGAGACATGTTAAAGTTGTTCTACAGTCTGAATTTTTAAAATAAAAAAAAACATTTTTTTTTAAGTACGGATTCTACCTGAAATAGAAGTTCTGTCAATCTTCTGTTTACTAGCTAAGATAAATACACAACGCATACTTACATAATATATTGTTTGATACAAAATAAAGCTTATGTTAAAGATGCACATGAGCTTATGAATATTTTAGTGTAAGGTAGGACCTAACCAAAATGAAATATTTGTGGCTGATGCTGGTTTTGGGGGGCTTTAAACTGATGTAAGCTGATTATAATTTTATACATATATTTATAGTGTCAGTATTGTTATAAAAAAATAGTAGTTAAACAGTGCTTTACTGACTGGTATCAGTTTCCAGTTGCCACACCTAAATTTAGACAACAGAAACAAATGTTAAATAATGTATTGTAGCCCTAGGGCAGAGCCTCCAAGAATGCTTTGCGCTTTTGGTTTCACTTCTTATTGTTCATTAGTTCTGTTCATGAATTATTTGTGTGATATTAGATGTTATTCTCAGGCGGAAGGTGAGATTTAGATGCATTTTATGCGTTTGTAATACCATGAAGTTGTTTGGTCTTCACAATTACCAAATCAACCTGTTTTGTGGTCATTCAGTCAAGTAGAGAGTGACACTGTCTGAGGTATTGGCCTGTCATCAGAAAATATTTACAGTCTGAACCAAAAAAGCATAATATACAACAGCATATTAACAAATTCTTAAGATTAAATATTTTATATTTTTATGAATAAACAAGGGCACAAAGTGTCGCTGATGCAGAGCATGCATTACTGTTTTCCTGCAGTCATTTCTGCTCTTAAACCTTCACTTTAGCCAAGTCCAGGAGGTGATTTACATCTAAAAAATATGGAGCTCCCACCCCCATGGTGCCCCCCAGGTTTGTTTCAGGCGTATGGGGAAACAGTGGCTGTGTAGATCCAAATCGCCGTTTTTTTTAGCACTCTGTTGCTGGTGGCTGTAGCAGAGAAGGGGAATGGCATTACATCATCTATTCTTGCGTGCGGGTGTACGTGCTTGTGCACGCAAGCTTACGTATGTTTGTCTGGGTCAGGGTCTTGGGGGAGTCTGGAGAAACAGTGCCACACAGAACTACCTCATACAAAGCCCTGCGTGTGTTCGCTTGTCTGTTTCCTATGGCACTGGTGACCAGGCCTAATAAATGTGAACCATCAGGGGCATATGGTTTAATTTTACAGCATGGAAGTTCTTGTTCTCTATTTAAAGTTTATTATTTTTGTTTTCCCATCAACTGTAGTGTCTTTTAGTGTGAGAAATAAGGTGTGTGGTGACGTATACTCATGTTTGAGTTGTTTTGCCCCGTAACAAAAATCTTAACCCTTAGGGCCCAGGCAGACCAACCTGACGAGGAAGAACTAGCATCAAATGAGGGCGACTGGTGGTCGCTTTCTGTTAGCTTGCTTTTGCCTGTGGTCTCCTCCTGAAAATTTGCCCTCAATCACATTGCAAAGACTGCAGCTGACGCTGAGACGTACTGAATGAGCCTGTATGAAAGACAAAGACTCTGTAGCAGGAGCTGCTAACTGTAGACCTGTAATATAAGATAAAGAACATCTTAGTGAATTGTCTTACAAACTTCAAATGTCTGTATGTAAGACAAACCTCGAATGTGAACGTGTAGGAAACCACTGATGGCACTGTATACATAAAACAGTCTACTTAAAAGTCAATGTACATTAAACTGACAATTAATACACAGTTGGTGCGTGCTCATATGGTCACTGTCAGAGCAAAGCCTTATATCTCCCCCCAAAAAAATACAGGAGAAAGAAAAAAACTTTCATAACTTTCATCAGTCAGTGTAACAAGATTTGAGTCATTTTTGATCATTTCTTTTGGTCCATTCCTCATGAAACTTTACCACAATGGAAAAAGTAGCTGACAGCAGTAGATTATGTTTAAAAAAAGATTTTATTCTGACAGCAACAGTATTAACACGTCAAAAAGTTTGAGAGCTTGTGTTTTATTCTTAACAAAATTATATATTTACTATTGGTAAAATTATTCAAATGGTTCTTGTTGCACTGGCAATGAAAAATGGGGATACTCTCTCTGTGGCTTCTTTATATAGTGCTGTTTGCTTGCTTTGCTGTCTTTTGTTTCTTTTCTCATTAGCTGGTTCCCAGCTCTCTCACGGGTGATGCCGATTAAACGTGCTCATTTGGCCAAAACTGTGCTGACAGGAGTCGATTAGGATCAGTGGTGCAGGACATGCCACACAGATAGCGTCCTACAATGGTCCGCCGATGCTCTCAGACTGCGTCTGAATCTTTTAAATTTTGGTTGTAATTGTAAATGTCTTTTTTATATTAATTCTGGTGGTGAAACTCTGTTGAAAATGCACGTTCTGAACTTTTTATCTGTACCTCATGTTCTCATGTAGAAGAGGGTATATTTTATTGTGTTTTTAATTTGATAGTTATTCCATTTAATTTGATAGTTATTCCATTGATAAGATATTCCATTTCTTCATCAGAATGAAAATTAGTGATGGGACTTGGAGTATGTGTGCAGCTTAAGGCATTAGCCTATTATTTACGCACAGATCCAGGGGCTCTGTTATTGCCCTGATCTGGTGTCTGGTGACCTCATGCATGGCTGCACTCGCAGGCCAGCGCCTGGGGCTTTAACTGCTGCTGCACAGGAATACGTTGAAATGCTTCACTGACAGAAAGAGAGAGGGGGGCTGTATTCACACAATCACCCACTGTCCACCTGGAACAAGCTCACCCTCTCGCCCACGTACGCGGCTGTACTTGAGTCTTCATTGCTCTGTTAAACATTCATCATCATGCACTTCTATGCTTCTGCAAAACATTTGATGATGCAGTGGTATCATATGTGCTTCTCAAATAGCCTTACTGTCAGTAACCTAGCACCATTGACTTGGTCAGATTCACGCTTCTTTGCACATATACAGTGGGTGTACTGACATATCAGAGGTGGATATAATTAACTGGTAAATTTGTTAAAATATGATTATCAGCTGATATTGAAATTACAGTTGGTAGTGATGTCTAATTGTTTAGTTCATTTTTGTTTAATACAGTTATCATGATTATTGTGTTTAATCTCTTCTAGTTATGGTCTCGAGTCTTGTATATCTGTGAGATATTTGACTCTGGACTCTTTGTGGTCAGTCCCTTTGAGGTTCTGGTTGGCCCTGAAGCAGGACTGCAGACGATCCGAGCATGGGGCCCAGGTTTGGAGGGTGGCATCGTGGGCAAGTCTGCCGACTTCGTGGCTGAATCTGTTGGCTCAGACGTGGGAGTGCTCGGTGAGTTCAGTTTAGTTCATTTGTGAATGTAATGCTTTCAAAAAGTAGCTTTCAAGAGCTGTGGGTACAGCCAGCTACTGAGCATCACTGAGGAAGACAGTGTCAGGAAAAAGTACCTAAGACCAAGGAAGAACCACTGATAGCAACCAGGACTCAAGAGGAGAAACTCTGCAAGAGTGCAAGGAAGAAACATTGCAAAGAACCAAAACCCAAAAAGAGAAACTCCCTAAGAACATGAGGAAAAACCGCTGAGAGGAACCAAGACTGAAAAGGGCAGAGCGAATAGTACAATTGTGAACACATGAGAATTATGTTTAGAGACTTTAGAAGAAACTGTAGTCAGTGATTTGGCTCACAGATGTGGGATCTGAGTGGATTAGTGTTGGAAGTCTATCAAAGCTTGTCAGCAATAGTTTATCAAAGATTGTCAGACCAAGACTCTCATGGCCCTTATTACCACACATGCTTTTGACAGTTTGAAAGAAGAGACGTTTAATTGTCTGCCTCTTGAATGACCCTAAGAAACAGTGGTTTGTATATTGAATGAAATGACATCACCATTACACAAACAATTACGCAAGCTGCTGGCTCTCCTGACTTGAATGTAACACCTAAAATATGCCTTTTTGCATTTCGTGCCTCTTGCAGGCTTCGCCATTGAGGGCCCGTCCCAGGCCCGGATCGAGTGTGAGGATCAGAATGATGGCTCCTGTGATGTGAAGTATTGGCCAACAGAGCCTGGAGAGTATGCCGTCCATGTGATGTGTGATGACGAAGACATTGAAGACAGTCCCTTCATGGCCTACATTATCCCAGACAACAAATCCAGCAACCCCAACCAGGTACAACCCCCTCAGTGGCACTCAAGCCTGAAGAAAATCAAATTTAGAGCATTTTCTTCTTAACCCTAATATGTGCTTACATTGGCATTTGATATGTGGCCAAACCATTGCTTTAAATATGGTCTGTAAAATAAAACGTGTATCTGGTTCAGGTGAAAGCCTACGGACCAGGTTTAGAGAAGAGCGGTTGCATTATCAATAAGCCTGCTGAGTTCACAGTCGAAGCCAAGGATGCAGGAAAAGGTCCTCTGAAAATCATTGCGCAGGTGAGTCCATTTAAGTCCATTTAAGGTGAGTTTCCTTGTCTGGGCTTCGCTCTCTAAGCCACAGAATTATCCTCATAAGCCCTTTAACTGCTAACATTCCCAAAAATATGGTCTGTTGGAATCCTTTTAAAACCATTTTGAAAATCCCCTGCCAGACTGTTATTTGCCACCATGTTTAAGTTAAGTCTAGGTGATTCGTTAAAATCCCTTTTCTCAGAATCTCCAGTCAATCAGTTCCAAATGCTGTATTTTGTGGTCTCATCAGAGTTATGTAGGATTTGAGGTCTTCTGGAAGCATAAATTTGGACTGTGTTTGTATGGAGACATTTTCTTATGTATGTAAACAGTGTACTACAGTTGTTTTACAGAGGTACAAACATTTGGGATGTGAATCAGAAAGATATGTTGGCTAAAATTGTTTACATATGCAAGATATATCAGTATTTACGGTTCTTTTGATGGTGGTACTAACTAATATTTAGTAGGTCAGATAAATTGATTATTTTGGTGCAAATAGGGTGTAGATTGGCCCTTTATTTCTGAAAACCTTTATTTTGTATTCCATGTGAATTTGTCATGTTTGGATTGAACCCTAGGGCCACTTTCTGAAAGCATCACCTTTCTTCATTCACCTGTGTCTTGTTTTAAATGTGTTAGAACTCTGAAGGCGAGCCCATAGACGTGAAAGTGCGAAATAAAGGAGAAAACATCTACGCCTGCTCCTACACCCCCACCTCAGCCATCAAACATACGGTGGTGGTGACCTGGGGAGGTGTCAGTGTTCCCAACAGCCCTTTCAGGGTAAGCCCACCTGAGCCACAAAGCCCAATATTACTCTCTAACACCTCAACGACTAACCAGTCCCCTGAGCTTGTTAACTTAATGGATTTTAAAGTGTCAGAAGTGAAGGCTAACCCGGTCAGTTCTGAGGTGGACGCTCCTGCTCCGAAGCGCAAACCCATCATTATCATTACCACCTATGTTGAGGAGTGTCGCTCTGTTTCTCTCATTTAATTTGCTGCATGCAGTAATAATGGCACTGAAGAAAGCTTGTCTTTTCTTTCTTTTTTTATTTACTATTTTTTTATTGCATTGAATGTTTTGTGATTTAAGGTATGCATTAATATTCTAACAAATCTTGTTTATATTTTTTTTAACAATGTTTTTAATCATTTCAATGATCGTATTTTCAATGAACTAATGTAATTAACCAAAAATATTGTGCACTAATGTGGTGTAATTCATAAATCACATTTTATTTTGATGGTCACTGGTAGCTTATCCTTGAACGCGCGATCAACCCGATGAAACTCAGTTTTGTTATTGGATCAATTAAATTTGTCAATCAGGATAAAAAGCAAGGAATTAAGGTTCTGTCTTTGGATTCAATGTTAGTGTTAGAGTGAAGAGTTAAGTTTGGGGTTAGGGGAAATGTTAAACTGAGTTTACTAGATACTAATTGATCGATATTTTAGTTTTCTCTTATGGACTGTCAAAATAAAGTGTTTCAATGTTTTTTTTATTCATCTTTAACCCATTTTATATTTTCTTTTAAGCAATTAATTCAAATGATGCCTTTATACTATCTTGACGAGAAAGCATTTCACTGAAAATAACATTTCTTTAAATCATTCATTATTCACATTGTAATTTGATTCACTTGTAATTAGATTGCACCAGACAACTTTCAAGGCTGCCTAAAAATTGTACTTATGAACTTGCAGCAGTACATTTCCAGATTGTGCCTCCTCCTCGTCTGACTGAACATTTTCGCCTGACTGAAATTTGTCTTCTGAGTGTCTGCTTACACTTTGTAAACTTGGAGGATGTCTTTCAATCAGTAGGACCATGACTGAACTGGCAAAACTGCTGGAGGTTTGGACCGCACTGAGACTATTTTGTGATGAAAAAAGATGGACCTTTTTAGAAACTGACTGATTGTGAATTGAATGTTTTCAGACCTTTTTAATAAATTTCAATCCGAGTCATGCTTTAATACGGCATTTCTTTGTGTTATTTGTATGTGTCTGTACTGGGAAGCAGTTCTGATTCTTTTTAGGAATTTGTAATGGAATCTGATTACAGTAAACATTTTTGTTTGTGTTTCTGTTTTGGATGTTTAATCAGTTGTACAGTTGTTGGTCAAAGGAGCAATAGGTAGCAGGTGGTCTTATGGAAAACAGATAAACGCTACTTGGTGGTGTTATATAGGCTAATAAAGTAAAGGCTTAGACTGCTCTGTGGGTTGGGGAAATGTTTTCCTTTTCTACAGTGTTCACACTGCAGTTGAAGAACATATCCTGTCTCTGTCAAGGCAGAATTACGAACATGATCAAGATGAAGTAGGAAAATGCAGCTTATTGCTCCTTTATATAGTCGCAAATTATATGCTGAGTTACTGCAAGACATTATTTTGTATTTGCTGAACATTTTTGGGAGCTTGGTGGTTTTTAAATGTAACGTTAACGCTGTTCTGCTCTAGGTTCAAGTTGGGAAGGGAAGTCACCCTCACAAGGTGAAAGTGTTTGGCCCCGGAGTGGAGAGGACTGGCCTGAAAGCTCATGAGCCGACACACTTCACAGTGGATTGCACAGAGGCTGGAGAAGGTAATGCAAATCAGACGTTGTAATATACAGTAAAAAAACACACAGTAAAAAAGTCACATACATGAGCAGTGTGTGTGTGTGTGTGTTTGCGTGTAATTTGCATATACATATGTGTGTCTGTATATATGTATAGCTACTTTTAATTTCATTTGTGACTCTTATAGGTGATGTCAGTATTGGTATCAAGTGTGATGCCAATGTCATCAGCGATAAGGAACAGGATGTAGACTTTGACATTATTCCGAATGCAAATGACACCATCACTGTCAAGTACATCCCACCAGGGGCTGGACGTCTCACCATCAAAGTCCTCTTCACAGATCAAGTGAGTGACAGCAGTGGCTTTTCTGTTAAACCTGTGCAGGCTTGCATAATGTCTGTTCATACTGTTGTTCGGTTACAGGGAACTTCTAATGGCATTTATTATTGAATGAAAAAGAAGAAAACAAAAAATTCAACATTAAACAACGATAGCAGTTCTAATATGTTAGGTTTTTCAGCTTTTCTTTTAAAAACAAGTAAACATTCAGAATTTTTAAGATGCTCATGGGGCACTTGTTTATTTTTGTGTCAACATAGGAAATTCCCATCAGTCCATTCCGTGTCAAGGTAGAACCTTCGCATGATGCATCTAAGGTCAAAGCAGACGGGCCAGGACTCGCTCGAGCAGGTTTGTTATTCCATGTCCAATAAGCATGGTCTGTGTGGTGTTTTCCTTTCCTCTCTCTCCACTTTTTTGACATTTTAAAAGGGTGGGTGACATCATGTCACTGTAACATCAAAACCTGCTAACTCCATTATGGCAGGTCCCGTGGTGTGAAGTGAACTACGACTTCTTCCCTCTCATTCTCTTTCTGCTTCTTCTGCTTCTTCTCATCATTCTTCTTCTTTCTTCTTCTTCTTTCTCCTTCTCTTTCACATTTTTTCCTCCACATCCATTTGAAACACCCAGTGCTGAACATTTCATGATGAATGATCTAATAGAAAATGACCAAAGTTATTTAGAATAAACTCATTACATTAGCAAGATTTACCATTTCAGAGATTCAAGCTTTTGTTTTGACAGTGACAGTGGATCTTGACCTCTGTCCCTTATTATTTTCTCTTTTTCTCCAGGTGTGGAAAGTGGGAAACCTACTCATTTCACCGTTCAAACAAAAGGAGCAGGCAAAGCTCCACTGGACGTGCAGTTCTCTGGCCCTAACAAAGGACAGCCTGTCCAGGACTTTGAAATCATTGACAACTATGACTATTCCTACACTGTCAAGTACACTCCAATCCAACAGGTGTTGTCCCCCCACCCCAATAAAAACATCCCAGATATTATACTGGCAGCTATAGAGCATAAGTGAAGCCTTTTAACCGTTGAGGCAAGAGATGTTTTGCTGTATCAAATTCCGTGATTTCTGTCCCTTCAGGGTGAAATGGTGATAACAGTAACTTTTGGAGGTGACCCGATCTCTAAAAGCCCCTTTGCTGTGGGAGTGGCAGCCCCGCTGGACCTCAGCAAGGTCCAAGTCAATGGCTTGGAAAGCAGTGAGTTCTCTCTCTCCCTCTTGCACACACGCACATGGCTTTGTGTGGCTCAGTGAATCATTTACTGCACGTTCTGCTGCCAGCGCTCTGTGTGTTTTTACAGCAAGTAATGTGCTCTGTTCTATAACTTTCACCACACAGTTGTTGACGACATACTAAAGAGCGCTGTAAAGCCGCTTTGTTTTACATTACATCGGGAGAGTTTTATTAGTGCATGTGTTTCTGGTTTGTGGAGAGGGTTCACAGAACTCTAAATAAACTTGCCCTTTAAAACAGGCTCTGCTGCAGAATAATGAATTTCTGTAATATTCCTTCCAGTGATAGTTCAGCCAAAAATCGAATTTACACAATCTTTCCTCTTACCCCAAATATATGATCAACCAAGACATGTTTGGTGTCCAAAATTTGCTCCTTTAGTGAACTGAAGCTACAAGCCTGATGTAGTTGACAAGCACTGGAAGCTTATATATTATAAACCTGCATTTCAGGAGTGGAAGTCGGCCAAGATCAGGAGTTCGCAGTCGGCACAAAGGGAGTAGGCGGTCAGGGTAAGCTAGAAGCCCGCATCACCAGTCCATCAGGCAAATCCGTGCCATGTGTAGTGGAGCCCCAGCTTGGCAAGGGTGCCAGCCTGGTGAAGTACGTCCCTAAAGAAGAGGGCGTCTACACTGTAGATGTCCTTTATGATGGAAACCCAGTGCCTGGGAGCCCTTTCCCTGTGGACGCTATGCTACCGCCAGATCCAAGCAAGGTGAGAATGCTTTGGTTTTGGGTGTTTATATTTTTCTTTTTTTTTTTTCTTTTTTCTTTTTTTGTATTCATGTTGAACATATTTGCTGGTATATTAGTGGATTAAGCAAGAATTAAAAGTTACTATTGACTGTGATGCATTAAAAATACTGGTGATTTAACCCTGGGAGTTATTTTGCTACATATAATGTAATTACATTGTAACATAGTTACTTTATAAATTACATTTGCATTCTGTTTACATTTTCTATTAGCGGTTTTGAGTTTGCACTTTATTCTGTTTGTTTCAGTGTCAGACAGCAAAAACATCAAAATATAACTAACTTTACATTCAAATAATCTCTTCTACTTGCATGTGGTATTGATCGAACGTTTGCCGTCAGCACTTTTGACAGAATTCATCTGCTTCTTTCAGTGAACTACACCTGAGAAGTAATATCAGATTATAACATGATTTTCTTATTGCTGGTCATAACTGACTTCTAAGGAATAATAGTGAACATTTATTGAATATTTTAGTGAGGCCACTAGAATTTAATGAGACTCTGTTCTCTGCAGGTGAAAGCCTTTGGTCCAGGACTGAAAGGAGGCCTGGTTGGGAGCCCTGCTGAGTTCACCATTGACACAAAGGGTGCTGGTACAGGTGGGCTTGGCCTGACTGTGGAGGGTCCCACAGAAGCCAAGATCGAATGCTCTGACAATGGTGATGGCACCTGCTCTGTGTCCTATCTTCCAACTGAGCCTGGAGAATACCTGGTCAATATTCTCTTTGAGGATGTCCATATCCCTGGCTCTCCCTTCCATGCTGACATCCAGTATCCTTTTGACCCCACCAAGGTAGTGGCCTCTGGGTCAGGTCTGAAGCGTGGTAAGGTGGGAGAGATCAGCGTAGTGAACGTGGACTGTGTTAAAGCTGGGCCTGGACAGTTGACGCTGGAGGCGGTGTCCGACACGGGCTCCAAGGCCAAGACCGAAGTGCTGGACAACAAGGACGGCACTTACACGGTCACTTACGTGCCTCTGACGGCTGGCATGTATACACTGATGTTGAAGTATGGAGGAAAGGCTGTGCCCAGCTTCCCTGCCAAGGTGGTGGTTGATCCGGCCGTCGACACCAGCAAGGTGAAGGTGTTCGGACCAGGAGTGGCAGGAGATGGTAAGTGCACAATTGTGTGACAGAATTTTCATGTATATGTAATAGAGATGTCCTGATCATATTTTTTTTCCCCCACTCTGTCGTTTTTCCAAGTCATTTAGTATTGATTTAGCCAATTATAGGGACTGAGCATTGGGAGCTGTAGGGACGCTACGGCAGCTGGAAATATATATCCGTTATCACCATAGCTTTAGTGTTTGACAGTATTTGCTCAGCTGATTAAATATATAAGAAAAGAAACAGCAAAATTTTCCTCTCTGATTAGGTGTCTCTGATTAGGTTCATTGTGGGAATCGTGTTATCAAGTGTAGATAAAATTTGCTAGCTTGAACCTCATGGTTTGGCGACTGCTCCATGCTGCTGCTTTTGAAAATGAAAAACAGGCTGCATCAGTGAGTCAAAATCACACGTGCACGGAACAGCACGCTGCTATTCCTGCAACTTTTATTCCTATAGAGTCCCATTATATTTGTATGCTCATAGATAATGCACACGGTGTACACTTCAAATACATTGAACTTAACCAGTCATATTTAGTTAAGATATGTTACGCTGCAAATTATGGTAAAATTGCTTTATGTGCACATTCTGTACTGATGTACTTTTTTTCTGCTTATTTGATTATTTAAATGATCGTTTTGTGGTGTCTTAAGTGCTTTCATATTTTGAGTACTGTGATTGTATGTAGTCACCATGTTTTGATGAAAACCAGTCTTAATACTGGAATTGCAGATATTACAAGTGACTGTTGAGCTTTTTAATTTTTAATCTACAGATGTTTAGAATGCTCTTAAAGGAGTGAGTGATATGGCAGTGTTTTACCATTATCTTGAAGGATTACGTCACAAAACACTACTCTGAGCATGTTGTTGATATGACCAGAAAAACTGCATGTTTCGTTGCAAAGAGAGCATGATCAGTCCTGTTTAACTGGGTTTAGGCAGCACAGTATCTAAACCATTGAAATCATTGTATTGTGTTCCAACTTGTAAAACATCAGAAAAACACAGTGTTAGCATGCCTTTGAGTATTGTGATATTTTTTACCACATTGCCTGTCCCTATTGTAGGTGGTTGTTCTTAATGTCTGTCTGTCCACTCTACAATGACAGAGCACAATGGGATTAACTGCCTTAAAGAATCAGAATTAGATTTGTTGGATTTGGCGTAATACAGCAGATACTGACCGGTAAAAATATATCTGTGGAATCTTTCACACTGAATCAGAACATTTCTAATTCTTTTATAAGAATCTGCTTATTCATCCACAAAGGTGCTCTAGTTCTCAAATCCAATTAATGGAATATCCAAAGCTCATGTCATTTGAAGGAGTCTCATTGTTTTCCTGGTTCCCATTACATCATGGGTTGTCTTTAGACTCCTCATGGTTTTCTAACTACCTCTTTTCAAAGGCTTGTTATTACGGATGCCTCTTTTTTCAGAGCCTCTCCACATCTCACTTTACGCTCAGTGACCTCAGCCTCAACTGTAAAGGGGTCCTTCATCTTAGAAAAAGGTCTTGGTGAAAGATCAGAGTTTTACTTCAAGAGCACCAGAATGGCGATGACGTTTTTATGAAGGAGATGAATCGCTTTATGAAAAGAATGTCATCCTTTATGAGCTCCATGCACTCTTTCAGCTTTTTTTTTTACTTCAGTTGTTCCCTCATGCATCATTTGGCTTGTGTTAAGTTTTGGTCACTCTTTAGCCATCTTCAGGGAGGCTACCACTGACTTCACTGTGGATGCTCGAGCTTTGACCAAAGTTGGAGGAAAGCACATTAAGGCGCAAGTTAAGAACCCATCAGGCGCTGCCACAGACTGCATCATTGCTGACCAGGGTGATGGCACCTACAAAGTGGAGTACACGCCCTTTGAGAATGGTACAGCACAAAGCAGAGTACCCCCTTTAATATTGCACAGATGTAGTTGCACACACTTTATCTAAGCCACTTATCCTCCTGGGTCACATGGGGTGCATGATTCTATCCCAGTGCTCATTGGGTTTAAGGCAGAAAACACCCTGGACAGGTCACCAGTCCATCACAGGCCCAGATGCCTTTATGACTGGCTAAATCTGCCAATTTATTATTTAACATATTGTTAAAAATCATATATCAAGCTGACGATGTAAATTAGAATGTAATTTTTTGCTGTCATGAAATGTATCTCAAACAGAAAATTAAAGAGAATCAGGGGGGACATCTGTTAATGTAAAAATATAGTATTTACTTTTGTCATGTAATTTATCCCCAATGTAAAGGCCAGCTGGTGTTTTTAAATGGTGTGAATAGTGTCTTATAATGCTGACTATTTTTAATGGCAAGGTCACACTGTGTAATATTGCTTCCAGGTGTTCATGCTGTGGAGGTGCTGTATGATGAGACTCCTGTGCCCAAGAGTCCTTTCCAGGTTTCTGTGGGTGAGGGTTGTGATCCTACCCGCGTTGTAGCTAAAGGCCCTGGCTTGGAGGAAGGTTTGACTGACAAACCTAACAAGTTCTCAATCATCACCAGGTGCCACATCTTTTCATGCCGTGCTTAGACCTTTTTGCTGTTTCGTATATGCCTTGAAACGCTTCTTCTTAGATTTTGTTTAATCACTTGGAGCTCTTTGAAAACAAGTGCACATTCTAAGATATCAGTCAATACTTTATATTGATTATCCAATGTCGAAGAGGAGATATTTTATTCTGACTATGATCTGGACTTAAGTTATTGTACTGCTGTGTTTTAGTAAAATATTCTATACAACTTTGCCCTGTTTTTGTCATTGTTTGAAGTCAAAGCCAATAGAAAATGTCAGAAGTATTCATAATATAATTCATAATATAACTGATATAATTAATATTGTCTTACACATGTAAATAAAATGTATACCAAAATAGCAATAATAGTCTTCTAAGCATTAATTGAGACTGTTGAAATTAAATGACTAATACACTGATGTTAATGCAGAGGAGCTGGTATTGGTGGCCTGGGTATCACGGTTGAGGGTCCATCAGAGTCAAAGATGTCCTGCAAAGACAACAAAGATGGCAGCTGCAATGTGGAGTACACTCCTTATGCTCCTGGACTTTATGATGTGAACATTACATATGGAGGACAGCACATTCCAGGTACACAACATGGATCTGTGGTGGATTACAGCCTTTATGATACATTAGCAATACTGAAGACAAACAGAAAGTATTGTCCTTCACTGCAGGGTCTGTGTGTCGAGTGAAATGATTTATTTCTCTAGTCAAGACTGTGTTCCACTAACCCCTTTTTTTTTCTTCATGATGCACTTTGCACAGTAACAAGATATACTGAATCTAAGGAATGCATTGTAGCTAATGCATTCTTCATAGCAGAAACTGTCCTCATATTTCATTTAAAACTTGCCAGGTTCACATAGTTTGAACTCCCACGTACTGTATGTCCTTTAGATAGTGTTACTGGCTTGCATAATGCATGCCTATTAGAATTGATGGGGCTGTATTTTAGAACGCAGAACATTCCAGCCAAGACAGACCTGACAGCTGTGTCTGAGTTTTCAGTCTATAAGCTCCAGAATGTGATGATCAAACTGCGTCTTGTTTCTGTGGCTTTGCATACTGAAAAACAACACCACTGTGCTACATGATAGCTAACTTTTTTCCTGAAATCACTATTTACATGGCATGTTTAAAATTCTAGGAAGCATATATGCCGTTTTTTACCACCCATTTCATGTTTGTGAGGGTAAATCTCTTTATATAATTAAAGGACCTGATGGGTAATTTGAACAACATGCCTTGAAAATTACAAAATTGCATCAATCACTTTTCCTTTTATAAAATAGAAGCCGTTTGACAGTGTAACTGTATTTCTGTCGAATTCTCTTTTCAGGAAGTCCGTTCAAGGTGCCAGTGAAGGATGTGGTGGACTCCAGTAAGGTGAAACTATCCGGGCCTGGAGTTGGTTCAGCCGTACGAGCCAAAATCCCTCAGTCTTTCACTGTGGACTGCAGCAAGGCTGGGATAGCACCTCTCTCTGTGGCTGTGACCGGACCTAAAGGTGACATACTGGACTGTCCTGCAAGAATCCTTTGTGTGAAGTTAAAAACAAGGAAAGAAATGCAGTGCAGGCCAAATGTATAGATGAAAAAATCGTACTCCAACGTGTAATATAGGAAAACAGTTCACGTTGTATTAGCAGTCAGTTATGGGGGTGTAAGATACTAAGATACTTGGCCATTGATTCAATTCCATTTATGATATCGGATTCATGTTTCTATATTCTCGTGATATTTTCAACAAAGAATTCTGAGCCAAATTTGAATGAAGGAAATGACTGTACTCTGTGTTGCACCGCTTCCTAATGACTCTAGAGCTGGGAGTACTAGAGTGAATTGTTGATTGATGCTCATTGTTTCTAAACTTAAGTGTTCAGACAGTGCAGTTGCATTAGGTGGGATAATTAATAGAAAATCCATTCTTCACAATGCATTGTCACATATCCACGATATAGTGTCGCAGTTATCTGTTGCAGTGTCAGAATGCATTGTTAAACCCTTAGTCACTTACAGTTTTTAGTTCTTTACAAACAATCTTCTAACATGGACAGATTCTCTCTTACAAGGCTGATGTGGTCCTTGCCTGTCACTGTTATTAAGGCTTGGGGATACATAATGTATACATGCAGAAGTACTAGAGAAGAAATGATGCACACATTTTTTTTTCCTGTCCATTGAGTTTGTTATCTCTTGAAAAAATTAAATCTTTTAGTTTTACAAATGCAGTTTTACTTCTGGCCTGTAGTGTATCTTGAGTTGCTAGGCGTAGTCTAGAGTGAGCGCTGTGGTTTTGTTAATGATTGTACTAAGTAAGAGCTGAGACTAAATTGCTGTAATTTAGTTAATGGTAATCATTGTTTCTGTTCAGGTGTGGCTGAGCCTGTTGACATAACAGACAATGGAGATGGAACACACACTGTAGCTTACACTCCTTCTGTGGAAGGGCCTTACTCAGTGGCAGTAAAGTACGCTGATGAAGAGATTCCACGCAGGTAGTCAGACTCCATCACAGATGTTTTCACTTGCATTCAGGGAATTGGTTAATAACGTCTAATCTGTAATTGCGGTTCACCCACTGTCCTCTTTTCCAGCCCCTTTAAGCTGCGCGTCCTGCCCACTCACGATGCCAGTAAGGTTCGTGCTAGCGGTCCGGGTCTGACCACAGGCCTGCCCGCCAGCCTGCCTGTGGAGTTCACTATCGATGCCAAGGACGCAGGAGAGGGCCAACTGTCAGTCCAGATCACGGTGAGAAGGCCCTGCATGGAAACCTACAGTCCCTTGCAGTTCTGAGCAAATTCACTACTTTTCGACTTCCATTCATATTATGCATATTGCACATGGCTAAAATGAAACTGTTAGAACTTATATATATATATATATTTTATTTTTTTTTATTTTTTTGTAATTTAACCATTCAAAGTTTGTGACAAGTGTCTGTTTTCTGTTATTGTATGAAACAATAGATGCTGTATTGTCCCCAGCACTGTCTATAGTGTATTACTGTCCAAAGTTGTGTCCTCCTTTGCTGTAGTGACAGCCTGTACTCCTCTGGGAAGGCTTTATATTAGATATTGGAACATTTCTGTGAGAAATTAAATGCGTTCAGCCACAAAAGCACTGGTGAGGTCTGGTATATTTTAGGCCAAAAGCTTCTTAAAACTATGGTAAAACAATGTCACTCAGTGTATTCAGAATCATTTTATGTAAAAAAACTGAAAGGCTGTTATAGTTTTTTCTGATTCAGTTATCATTGGATATTAACTGCCTTCAGCAGCCAAGTTATAAACCACAAATGTATTGAAACAATTTGCTCTTGATAGAGTTTCTGTAATAATGAAAACTCATCTGTTTGCTTGCCACTGTGTCTGTGATTACATCGTATTATCACAGACCCACAGTGCTCTGTAGTCATCTCCTCATTTGGAAACAACGTATTATTTAATCTTCTCTTGGGGTGTTTGAGAAATGACCACATTGGTCATCTGGGCTTTAGCTTTAGTCAGATCGTACAACACTTCTCCCCTTAGCTCCGTGTCTCTTCCTCTCCAGCCAAAAGCCTGTCTGTGGATCAGCATAAGAGACTAATAATGAGATAAATGGACATTATTCTAAAGCCAAACGTAGTCCCTTAATCATGAGTCTACGTCTCAGATGTCTCCCGCAGAAAAAATGACCCTCTTGCTCTCCTTTTTCATTGTCTTGTAACTGATGAAGCTGTGCTGTGTGATTGTAGAGGATATAAACTACTCAGCGCTGTTTTGTCCCCCACTTATGTTTGACAGTTTGTGCTGCGTGCTGAGCTCAGTGCGTGCTCAGACCTCTGCGCTCCCTCTTGGCTGGAGGAAGCGTATTGCTGAATTCTTCCTCTTAGTCATTCTGTCACCACTCTGCTTTTGGCAGTACAGGTTACAGACAGCTCTGTGGTGTTATATATGGATCTTAATTTTGTTCAGGACCAAGATGGAAAACCGAAGAAAGCCAGCATTCAGGACAACCAGGACGGGACTTACCAGGTGTCGTATGTGCCAGACAAGGTGGGCCGCTACACTATTGTGATCAAGTACGGAGGCGACGAGATCCCAACGTCTCCATACAGAGTGCGAGCAACTACCACAGGAGATGCTAGCAAGTGCACGGTCACTGGTGAGTGACCTCAGTTTGACTGTCAAAAGCAGTTGCAAGAAAAGAACTGGACAGAAATGTGGTGGTTTGGAGTTTTTCCCTTTGCCTCAAATGTAGATGACCTGAACTGACATGACGGATGCTTTACTGATGTGAACTGAACCAGAGACAGATGCCATATCCAATATAAACACAGAGTACCAAAAATATTTTACAAAAGCAAAAAAATCCCACCAACACAATACAAATTGAAATTCCTTGCAACATGGCTTTTTCAATGACAAGGCAGATACAGGCATAAATTGACGTAAGACAAAATCTGGAAAGAAGCTATTCCTTTTACCCTTCATCAGCAGATTTCACTCCTTTTCTTTTTTCCCCGTCCATTTATTTATATTGATTTTTTTTTTTTTTAGAATTTAATCTAAAGATCCCCTCCAAAAAAGAAATAAATATAAATTAGTAGTAAGGTTTATAAAGTAAATAAGGTGACCATTTGAAATCATAAAAGAAAAAAGAACACATTGATAGTCAACACAAATGTATAGTACCTACAGGAATAGATTGAAGTTGCTCTATAGTACTTGAAGTGAGAGATTTCCATATTAAACTGTATTTCCGCAAATTTTCTCAGCACATTCTAACTATCTAATTCTTATCCTGCAGGACCTGGCATTGGGCCGACCATCGGCATTGGGGAGGAGGTGGGCTTTGTGGTGAACACTAAAGGTGCGGGGAAAGGGAAGGTGACCTGCATCGTGGTCACCCCTGATGGGACTGAGGTGGAGGCTGACGTCGTCGAAAATGAGGATGGGACCTTTGACATCTTCTACACTGCACCTACGCCAGGCACTTACGTTATCTATGTTCGCTTCGGTGGAGAGAATATCCCACGCAGCCCCTTTAAAGTCATGGTAAGGTTCAGTCCCTAGCATCTTGCTGTCCTTCAGTTAAGAGGAAACATATCGACAGTAACATTGCCCCACCCTAGAAAGGATTCAGTATTACTTTGAGGGGAAAAAAATCTTCCATTAACCCTCTACTGCACGGTGTTGCCTCAGGACAACAAACTCATTTTCTTCACTTTACAATAGCATCATGCATATTTAAAGACAACGAAAGAGTTAACAATAAAGGGAAGAGTTTGAGTAAGTATAAAAAAAAAGCATGTGCTTGGTCATACTCTCTCTTGGTGGGCACTTTTAAACCTCTTTTAAGTAGAAATTTTTTGTTATGGGATTTTGCAGAAATGTGTTCGTTGCCTAGAAGCAACATTGTGCGACAGTGGAATGGATTTAGCCAATCACAAGCCAGGTCTCACCACTTCAGGGAACACGGTTCTGTCATTTCTTAACATTGCCGCACTAGGTTGCCTCAAGACAACATACTCCAACAGGACCCCTGCACACATTATTATTATTTTTTATTTTCTTTAATTTAATATTCAGGTCTGAAAAAATCAATCAAGGACCATTTTATGCAAGAAAAGTGAATTGATTATTACTCTCATAATGCATGCAGTAGAGGGTTAACTTCTTTTAAGAATTAAGAATATTTTTCCTTCTGTATATTATCATTTTTGTAACATCAGGTTTTGTTGTGACGATGATATTCACTCATGCAGATATATACAGTACGGTCCAAAAGTCTGAGACCACTAGTGAAAAGGCATCTCATTTGCATTCTTTTCATATTTGGTACATAAAAAAAATATGCAAAAAATATACAATATGATTTAATGTTAGTTTATCCATCGTATCACATGGAACATTTGATGTTAACATAGCTGATGTTAACAAGTAGCAGCCTAGCTGGATTTACTGATAACTGTAATGTGATGGGAAGAAACACTAATGTGGTGAGAAGTGAGAGTGGAAGCAGTTTTATGGTGTTGAGTCTGATTTCAACATCAAGAATTATGGTGACACTGATGTACATGAAGTGTGCTACCAATGGTACAATGGAAATTGTAATAATGTTACTAGGTTTCAACAACAACAAAATAATAGAGTAATATTTAGGCCTGTTTTTAAGTCCTGGCAGCAGCATGTCCAGTGTTCCTCTTCCTGTGTGGCCTGTGTGCGTGTATGTGTAACCCACTCTCTCATTTCCCAGGCTACTGATGAGGCTCCTCTGTTGCAGCAGCAGTCAGTCCAGCAGCAGCAGCAGCAAGCAGCTCCAGGCGCCGGCTTCCAGCCCTGGGTACACGCACTCTCCTCATTGCCTCATCCCTCTTTCATCTCCTTCCCTCATTCATCTCTCATCTCTTCCTTTTACACAGCGTGCGCCTACTAGGGGAGCTTGAACACACTGCTGCCGTCACCACTCCCTCTTTTTCAGCCTCTGCACTGACCTCCGGGCTGCCTAAATGCCTATTTGTCTGTCGGCGTGTTTGTCTTGGTCTCTCTTTTCCCCTCTCTCTGTTGTGATGTAAGTGATTTCCATCCAGTTCTGCCCTGTTCTGACCAATCAAGCATCATTCTTTTCAGGAAATGGCTGTCCGTTCATGGCTCATCTCCCTCCCCCCCCTCCCTGAATCAGCACTCTGTTCTCTTCTGTGCCTGATTCGCTCTGGAAGCGGCTTTTTTTTTCCACTAGCTTGTTTCATTCATGGCAGAGATTCGGGGGAAACTCCGTCTGGGGCTTTTAGAGCGCCTTAGTTTTGCTTGGAGGCAAATCTGGTGTTAAATAAACTAAAGTGGCCTGCATGGCAACCAAACTGCAGTCACAGTTCTCCCTCACTCCAAAACTAAGTGAATGTAGTCCATGTGTAAGCATTACCGTGTTTGATTCATTAAAAAATGATCCAGACATTTCTTTCTCCATTAAACCACTAAGTGGTGACATTTGTGAGCACCACTGTGAACCTCCATTGAACTGGAGGCTGTCACCTTGCTCATGTCCCATGTGTCCTTATTGACCTTATACCAACTCAGTCACGCTACGTTTCCACCAGACAAGGAAAAATAGGGGGCAGTTCTCTAAATCAAAGAAAAAAAAACCTGTGCTGAACTCATGAGTGCCTAAGGAAGGCCAGCATGTGCCAATACCATCTCTCCAGCTCGGTTCCTATGGTTATGGGTTTTTATTTTCTACTTCATTTCTTCTCTCTTCCAGACTGTTCCAGGTGTGCTGGGAGTTTGAATCATCATTCTATTTTCCCTCTCCTCGGTCACTCCACTTGTTCGTCCAATGCACGTCTCTGCTGCAGCTGAATCACGAGGCGTCTGCTGTCTCAACTTTTCTGCTCCTCCACAGTTCTTTCACTTTTAGCACGGATTGGGATGCCTGTCTGTACACTGTTAATGTCTGCTTTTTGATTTCAAATCTCCTCTCACACACAGGTCACAGATGGGGCGTACATTCCAGTCAACAGTATGAATGGTGCCGGCTTCCGGCCTTTTGACATGGTGATTCCGTTTGCCTTCAGGAAGGGTGAAATCACAGGTCAGAAACTGTTCTAATCATGGAAATCATGACTTTCACGCATGGTGTTCAGCATCAGAACAGGGGCTAGATTCACTGAAACCTTAAGACAGACGGACAGACAAAAAGCATGCTCGAACAAGTAGCACTTACCCTAAAATTTTCTTAAGAAAAATAGTAAAAAAGTTGAATAATAACAATTTATCTCTTAAAATTTTGAAGAAGAAACTGTTTTTTTCTAAGACACTTTGAATAATCAAGCTCTGCTTTTTTCTGATATGTAGCTAGTCAGTGACACAATCTTTCCATTCCAGGAGAAGTTCACATGCCCTCTGGCAAAACAGCCCAGCCTGAGATCATCGACAACAAGGATGGAACGGTAACTGTGAAATACGCCCCTACAGAAGCAGGCCTTCACGAGATGCACATCAAATACAATGGCACCCACATACCAGGTTAGAGAGTTTCTTGCAACTATTAACCGCTTTCTCTGCAACAAGGATGGGAATTTTAACCATTCTTGCTATTTGAATATCCACATCTTTTAAACAAATAGTGTTTGATCTTCTCAACAAGGTCACGTTTTATTGTTTTATAAAAAGCAAAAACATGAGAGATTTAACATTTGATTTATTGCATGCTGCTGGCATAAGAGGTGGTTTGCAGAGAAACAGATGGACTACAGTCTGTAATTGTAGAACTACAAAGTGCATCTGTATAGTAAGTGGAGCTGATAAAATGGACAATGAGTGTAGAAACAAGGAGGTGGTCGTAATGTTATGCCTGATTGGTGTTGTTCCCATAGTCCCACAGTGGACATGCATGGCAGCTGTAGATGCCGGAGTTGAAAAGATTCACCTTTCAAGCAATTTCTTCGAGGTGAAGTGGGGTAGACCAACAATAATAATCATTTGGACTATAATTTATCTTGACATGTTGAAAGAGATCTCCTGTATGACATCAGACTCAGAGAATTTGTTTAGTGAAGGTGAAGTACGGGAATTGTAGAGTCAGGCAGGGCTTCTCATGTTAGGGCTTGTACTGACACTATGCTTTAACATTATCCCAGTCACCAAACCGCTGTCGTCAGCTGCCACAGCCAGGATTAAATATCAAGCCTAATGCCCATGTAGTCCACCAGTTCAGTCCCTCCAAAAGACAACAAGACAAGCCCTACAAGCCCTGCCCAAAGCAGTTATTTTACCGTATAAGGCAGTCATGGCATGACATCGTCTTTGATTCACTAGTTCCATTGGAAGCCTCTTCCGCAGAATGGGTTGTAATTTGCCCAGGGTAAACAGTGACTCGAGGCTTATTGCACATGTGGATATCCTGTTCAGTATTAACAATAAGGCTAGATAAAATAGCCATTGTCCATTGTTTGACATTACTCTGCTTGTGTGCTCCAAAGTGGATATGCTACACCTTTGAATATTTTTCAAAAAGGCGTTTCTGCAGAAGTAAGCAAAAAGGTTTGCTTCAGGCACAGCCTTTGGGTGACCACAATGCACTCTCGAAAGAAAAGACTACTAGAATCAGCAGTAGTCAGTACTTCATTGCCTCATCTCTGTGGAAATAGCTTGCTCTTTGGATCGCTGCATGTGTACACAAGATGGAGTTCACCTTAGGATACAGCATGTCTCAGAGTGATTTATAATTTTAACGCTCACACGAAACACCTGTGCAATGTTTTTAATGCCTTTTTCCCCCCGGCCTGTCATAGATCAGTGACAACCACCTCAATGTGTTCATTGTTTGCTTCACAGAGAGTCCTCTGCAGTTCTATGTCAACAATTCTAATAGCCCCAATGTGACGGCACATGGTCCTGGTCTTGTGTACGGTGTTGCTAACAAACCAGCCACTTTCACTATCTACACTGAGGATGCTGCAGAAGGTAGGCATTTCCAAGGCTGTCACTGTTGATTGTGCTACTTATGATGATTGATTATTATTGTTATTACACCATTAGTCCTGTTTAACTGGATTTAGTTAACGTTAAATCACTAAATTAATTGTAATAAAATTACTACATTAATAGTTTTGATGAAAAAATGAGAAAAAAATGCTACCAAAAAATTATTAATTTAATTATTTTAATTAAACATTTCATGTACTGCACTAATTCCAAACGTTCTGGCTTGTTCCATCTTTTAAAATGTCAGAAAAACTAAATATCATGATATATATCATGTATCATTAAAATTTCCTAAGGTTGTTACTGTTGTTATATACCATCTTGGGATTGTTTTGATGATTAATCAGTTTTTTAAAAGTGGTCAAACAATAAACTATGCACTAAACAGACCAATCACAAAAGATGCATGACGTTTTGTTTCAAGAATTTTAAAAAATTGTAGCCTTAAACAAATCTAGTAGCCTCTGATAGGGGTAGATCAGAAGTGTGGAGTGGTGTGATTTTATGGAGCACTGTCTGATCATTGAATTGATCAAGATCTTATGTATTGTAATGATAGGTGGCCTTGACTTGGCCATTGAAGGCCCATCAAAGGCAGAGATCAGTTGTGTTGACAATAAGGATGGCACCTGCACGGTCACATACCTGCCTACACTGCCAGGAGATTACAACATCTTGGTGCGTTACAACGACAAACACATAGCTGGCAGCCCCTTTACTGCTCGGATCACAGGTGAGGACTTTAACTGGATGTGCAGTAATATGTTCCATTGGTTCATCATGCAAATTGGCAATCTAAATACAGAAACCAGACTATTGCATTGTTCTATTTCAGTGTATTTTGCCTTTGTATATTCTCAAGACCCTTCCAGCTTATGTAAATGTTTATTGTTTACTTATTGTTACTTTTTGCTTTTGTTTGCAGAAGACAACAAGAGGAGGTCTCATGTGAAACTGGGCTCTGCTGCAGACTTTGCTTTGGACATCACTGAAACTGACCTCAGTTTGCTCACAGCCAGCATTAAAGCCCCTTCAGGCCGTGACGAGCCCTGCCTGCTGAAGAGACAGCCTAACAATCGCATTGGTGAGATTTTTTTTCCTCCTGCTGCCAAATGTACATCTGTACTGAGCTGAGGTTGTAGTGAATTTATAAAGAGTCTGCATGTGGGCACACATTAGATTCTTAAGTTACTGAATAATTTACAGTACTAGATAATAATTCTTACAATTGGTAAATGAATAGTAAGTCTCCCTAAATTTCCCTAAATCATGACTCTACAAGGTATGATATCCTCTTTATAGAAAATTCTGTCAAAAACGTTCTGAATTCTCCTCTGCTAAGCTTCTACGGCTTATGATTATCTTCAACCTTCACTTTTCCAGGTATTTCTTTTATCCCTCGAGAAGTTGGAGAGCACTTGGTCAGCATTAAGAAGAATGGACGCCATGTTGCTAACAGCCCAATCTCCATCATGGTGGTGCAGTCAGAGATTGGAGATGCCAGCAAGGTGAAAGTGTACGGACAGGGGCTGGTGGAAGGACGCACGTTTGAGATGGCTGACTTTGTAGTGGACACGAGAGATGCTGGTGAGGATCAGATGTTGTTTTTCACTTTTTTAACATGCTCTAGCTGTATAATTATTAGTTGCATTTTATTTAACCAGATAATTAAGAACACATTCTCTTTAACAGTGGTGACCTGGCTTACAGTAAGTCCACTAAAAGAAGCAGTTCACAGACAGGGTTTTCAGTATCGACTTACAACAGAACACAAGACGTGTTCCTAAGAGTATAGAGAGGTATTGAGTCCTGTCTCCATGTAAGATATTTTTTAATATCTGATGGACTTTATGAAGGTTTGTGTTACCGAAATGCTTGGGTAAGTTACACTTTAAAGGAAGCTGCTATCCTGTCTGATTCCTATACCTTTGATATAGTATACTGCACCAGATGTTGAAGTCAATTGAGTGATACTGACAGGAACACTATACAGCAGGCACTTCCCCCCCTCACCTGCTTGGGAGGGTGCCATGTAATTATGACCCATTTAGTTTCTTTCACACCATCTCTGGGGTACCCGGTTCCGGCATTTTGTACTGCGTAAGTGTTAAATGACCAGTCCCTGCCAAATGTCTGGTTCTTCTATGGTGAATTTAAAGTTATTTTTTACGCCCACAAATGAACTTAATTAGCTAGGATAGCATCCAAGTAAGCTGTGAAAAGTGACTCGAGGGTTGGTTTTGAAGTAGAAATTAGACTTTGTTGGTACCACAGCACTCCTTAAACCAGCACATTATTTCTGAGTTATTACGAACTTTAAATAATAGTGTGGTTAGTCTAATTGGCTCAGCTGTAGGTTTGTGATGGTTTACCCCTCTTGAGTCTTATCAGTGTCATGCTCATAAAACACTAATCTCACTAAATCTTTTCGTAACAGTAGTTATGTATAGTTGGCACCCTAATTACACCCATTTCATTTCTACTAATAGTATTTGTCACCTTTGCACCAAGGTTATGGAGGATTGGCTCTGTCCATCGAGGGGCCTAGTAAAGTGGACATTCAGACAGAAGACATGGACGATGGAACCTGTGGTGTCTCCTATTGTCCCACTGAGCCTGGTACCTACATAGTGTCCATCAAGTTTGCTGAGGAGCATGTTCCTGGTACGTCAAGCCATTACTGAAGTTTTTTTGTGTGTGTGTGTGTGTATGTATATGTGTATATGTATATATATATATATATATATATATATATATATATATATATATATATATATATATATATATACACACACACACATTCAGTAGATACGTTTTTCTTGCTTGTCCACAGGGAGTCCTTTCAGTGTGAAAGTAACGGGAGAAGGACGCATTCGTGAGAGCATCACCCATCGCCAGAAAGCTGCCTCCGTTGCCACAGTTGGAAGTGTTTGCGACCTTAACCTAAAGATTCCAGGTAAGGGCACATTTTACATCTAAGCCGCCTATCCCTCTGGGTTGCGGGGGAGCCCATCCCAGCAGTGGGCGGACTCTGTGAGAATTGAAACCTTTCTTTACGTCTGTGCATGGTAACACAGGTGTGCAGTACCCCTGCAACCTTTTCTACATGATTAAATTAAGATGGAAACAGTTGTTCAGAGTGGTTTGATGTGAAATGCTCTGTTCTCAAGAAACTTAAGAGCCTAAATTGTTTGCAGTGATAGTGAAAGGAACCAGATGAAATGTTTAATGCCTCTAAAAGCTTCCTGACAGAAAGTTATTACATGTAATACAAATATGAATACCCTGCCTGGTGCCTGAGGCGTTTGTTTATGATAGCTTTGAGATAAGACTTTGGCCTAAAACGTATTTTTATATTCCTCCAGGGCATGCAGGGTGCTGTAAGACAAAATTTATCACAGGTTAACAATTATCAACAATTTTACATATAAAATTAAGAAGACACATGTTCACTGGTCATTTTGGATAGTAAATAAAATATCTGTGTAACATTGAGAGCCCTGGTTCCTGTCATCACCATTGTGAAGTCAATAAGTTTGTCTCCAATTAATCATTTCACTTTAAATCACTATCAATGACTTTATTTACATCTCAACAATTGAATTATGCTGAAATGGGGAATTACTCTTTAATACATTCAGCGCAAGACTGTTGCAGAGGCCATTTTTTGAGATATGTAGTGCCACTGGCAGAAGCACAGGTGTTGAGTGAAGAGATCATATCTTTGCATTTGGCCGTTTGTTAACTTTGGCTCATCTCTTGTACAATGTGCATCATTACTGACATACACCACAGAACATAAAATGTAAACAGAATAAATTAGGCTAGCAGCTATTGTTAGTTTTGACCATTCCGGATTCATAGGGCTGATCTTTTTAGCTTTCTAGTATGTAGAAAAAATATTTTAAGTATTTATATATCCTCCTTATTTTCCTCATCTTCTCACAGTGACAGACTTTTAGATTAATGATTCCATCTGACAAGCATTCTCAAACGACTCCCACATAGATGTGCAAGTCGTTTGGCAGTTGAAGGCTTACCACCCAACTTGTTTGTGATTTCCTGTAAATGAATTTGATGAAGACATGGGGAAAGACATCCCACACCTGGTGTGGGTTTGTCTTCTGTAGAAGCCACCCAGGTTCCTAAAAAACATCTGCTTGAACCTCCGGTCTCTCCAAGGACAGTAATTTCTTTATTTACCGTCACAGATTCTTTATTTGATGAATTTCCTGGCAAATGACCTTTAAGTACGAAGTTATTCATTTATCAGCGTCAGGAGACAAAAGAGAAGCCTTAACAACTAAATGCAACTTTTTTCATTATTTAACTCGTACACAGTTTACTTTTATCATAGCCCTCATTCTTAATGGGAGACTTGCTTTCAGTTTTTTTAAGAAATTTGCAAGAACATATTTCTACACCTCCAGCATTTATCTTAAATGGTGGTTGTATTTCTTACGATCCAGGTAATCCCAAACACATTCAGTTGAGCTCTGGACTCAGAGGTTCTTTTGAGAACACCAGCAGCTTCTTTATTTGCAAATATTTTTGCAAATTTTTTTGTCTATTTACTTTTCTCAGTAATGTCTTCTTGACTGCTACACATCCTTTGAGATCTGTGAGCAGATGGGCAGAAACACCTGTGGATTTTTCTTTTTTTTCCAGATAGTTCGCTTTGACTCATGTTTGCTTTTCCCTCTTCTCCAGCCAGTGATGGATCACAGTTATAAAACTGAAGCGATATTAGTGAATATTTCAAGGTAAAACAAGAGCGATGGTGAGGAATTGTATGTGGAATTTTGTGAGGAGGATTTCAGACAGATGGATGATGGTGGATAGCTGAGTTTTTTTTTCTGGTGTCAGGAGAGATTAAGGCTTTACATGTTATACGTATTTTTAAGTAAATATTTTCTCCGTAAGTGCCTTCCCTGGATAAATTACCCAAATATCCATGGGCACTCTCGACTCCTTAATTTCTGGTTAGTATTCCTTAAACATGCCAGGTGAAATTCCTGAGTAAACATTCCTGTGTGCCAAGCTGAAATGTGTCTCATCCTTGTTTGGATATTTTGTTCTCCCCCCAAGAGGCATACCTGAATAAAAAGATCCAGGATGGATGTCTCACTGTCTTTCTCATTTCCTCCTGGTGTTGTGCCAATCCCTTCATTTAAGCCCGTATAGTGTCAAGCTTGGCATCTGGAGTGTTTTCTGAAAGAGTACAAAAGGGTCTGTTGTCCTCTGAGTGGTTTTTAATGTAAATAACTTTTCCTAAGAACGGAAACATGCTCATCTTGGTATCCAGGACTGGAGCTTTTAATGTGACTGAGTGTAAATTGCTTACCATTTTCATCGCTGTAGTGGTAGACTTGCCAACAAGGCCTCACTTATTGCATTATAGAATTGTGTGACAAGTGTACATGTAGTTTAGTCACTCAGATCTTGTCAAAGTGGGTCTTTGAGAGTCTTTTTAGTCATCCACTTAGTAAAGCCATATGTAGTGTAACATATGGAGACTAAATCAGATATTAAAGAATGAGAACACTAGTTGATGTAGCTGCATCTGTGCTGTCATTTCTCTGCAGAGCACTGGAGACTAGAGCGTATGTGTTGCTGCGCAGTCATGTCAGAGGCTGGGGTGTGTTGATGGAGCTCGGTGGATGTACTCTACATATGTTCTAGTTGAAGTTTGTGTTACGCAGTTCATAAGAACTTGCTGCCTTTGTTGGGTCATTAGGTTCAGAGCCTGAATCGCTCTTTCTGAAGCCATATGTGAGCCGTCTTTAAGCATCAGTCTTGGGTAACAAGGGTTGTAATCTAATGGAGGGTTTGCTGTGAGTAATGAGCATTGTAATGGAGTGGTGGCCACACAGGGCTTTGCTCCCTGCTATCTGAGCTCATGCACTGGCTGGATGAGGTGAGGCCTCTTTCACCCACTGCTGCACGCTGAAGCTAGCAGATGGCTATAGCCTGAATGATCTAAACAATCTGAGTAGCAATGATGACATACAGTACTGTGCAAAAGTCAGATACCACCCTTTCATTTATTTAATTTCCAGTCAAAGTGGCCGTTAAGTACACGTTATTCAAATTTTGGCATCAGGGGAAAAAGCAGAAAACATATATTTAGCAGGAAATTATATAGAAGCTTCTACAACTAAACAGAATAACAACTTCTTTGTGTTTATTACAGCTTCTGTTCTTTTCAGGGGACTTGCTTTGGTTTTTCAAAGAAATCTGCAGGGATATTTGTCCACACCCACAAGGGTTGTTAACAAATTCACGGTGTTGTATTTGGGTTATGTTGATTTTATTTTTGTTATCTGTTATTTCTGTCACAGTTACCATGAATAATTGTGAGAACTTGGATTGAATTTATCCTCTACTATTTGTGCTTATTTTATGAGCTCCTTTTTGGCAAATCATGTGTGTTTTTTGGGGCGAATTTTCATTTTACGTTTTTCTTTCTACTTTGTGGGTTATTTTTAGATATTTTTAGATGTTATTCTGCTATATTTGTAATCACACTGTTCTGAGCTGCATATCAGACAAATGTGTTTGGGGTGTCGCAGAAGTTTGTTGGATTTTTTGCTTCAAGTAACCTCAATTACAAATGTAGACAATCCATAAAACCTTACTTACCAGTTTTGGTAAAGTTTTATTATTAATTTTCTTTCCTCAGTGAGGGCTTATTGACAGCTACACATCCCTTCAGACTCATAGGGTTGAGTTATCTTGGTGGTAACTTCTGGATTTTTTCAGATATGAAGCAAGAGTGGAGGTCAATTTTCTCCTCTCTCTTAAAGATGAAAGCTTTAGGTACTGTTTATCTGGTGGGGACAGTTTTGGTGGTCTGCTAGGTTTTGCACAGTTGTTAGAAATCCCAGTTTCTCTGTGTTTTAATAATTCTTTTGAACTCCAGTTTTGTAAAGTAGTGTTTTTTCACTCATTTTCCTTTGACTTTTCCCGTCTCTATGCAAATGGAATATCTTACCTCCTCATAAATATTTTCTTTAGCTATTTTAGGAGGTAATTAAAGAGAAATTTGTAAGGTCACTGAGGTGGGTTTAGCTAGCTGCTTGTGTGAGTGCTTCTTTGGGCACAGCTTTTGTTGGGAGGATGCTGCTGTAACTGTTTGGTTTTAAAATTAGAAGGATGAAAAAGTTAAAGTGGCAGTAAAGCACCCAAAAGTAAAGATTGGACAAATTAAACACGGACAGATTTGATGTTATGTTTGGCGTTGGAAGGTTTTGTAATTTTCTGTCAAATAAAATGAATCATTTGTGCTTGTATTTTGATTGGAAGTTAAATACATGAGTTATCTCTGCCCTGCATAGAGAAATATGCTGAATATGGTCAAATAATTGAGTATTTATCAAGTCTACTTTACATATAGAATACTGTAAAATGCTG
The DNA here is from genome assembly GCF_904425465.1 of Colossoma macropomum. Taxonomy (NCBI): domain Eukaryota; kingdom Metazoa; phylum Chordata; class Actinopteri; order Characiformes; family Serrasalmidae; genus Colossoma; species Colossoma macropomum. Next base: position 7,133,814 of record NW_023494810.1, on the reverse strand, counting down.
TTGGTCAGTAGGTGATGTAAATTCTGGTCTGCAAATGTAAGTCTGGCCTGTAAGCATTTGGCTGAGAAATCACTAACATTTGTGTATATACACAAAGTAACATATAAGACAAGTAAATGGTTTGGCTAATCAGCACTTCATGAAGTAATCAGATCTGCTGGTGATGGAAATGATGAGCCAAAATTTGTGTTCGATCTCACAAGATACCAATAGTTTTTTGTTGAAAACAAGATACTTTTATTGCATTAATGGTTAATAGTATTTGTCCTGATGATATACTGTTTTGCAAGCAAAGCTATACTTACTGCTTAAGTAAATAGTTTTGCCTACCTTCCTCACAGTATTGCAAGTCAAGTACTTTAAGTAATAGCTTTCTTGACCCCACACAGCCGTGTTTGATTTTAGTGGATCAGGATTGGTCCTCTTAACATTTTCCGGAGACCCACTCTTTGTAGATTTTCCTGCTTTTCTTTCTTCTTTTCCACCTTTTGCTATTTTCCCTCAAAATGTTCATGTCTTTTGCTGTCCTTTATCTTTCCTCACTGCTTCTTTTCTCTTCTCTTTCTCTGCCTGTGTCTGTCTTCCTTTAGTGACCTGGTTCCTCCTGGCTCTAGCGCGGGAGCTCCTCTCTCGGGGAGTTTACCGCTCTCACTGCTCTCTGCGGCTCGGGAGAAACACCCAGGCATCCTCGGGCTCTTCTCAGCCTCTGAGGGTCAAACACTTCACTGTGGGGATAGTGAGGATTGGCCCAGCATCCCTGGCAAGGCCCTCTGGGCTGGAGGGTGCGTTTTAAGGGCTGGGCATGTGGACGAAGAGGTTGGCAGAAAGCGCTTGCTTTTGTTCGCTGCATGTGTTGTCGTTGTGCACATAAATGGAGTGTGTGGATCGCATACCTTCCTAATTAGAGCTGCAACAAACAAATACTTTACAAACAATTAATCCATCCTTTATGCTTTCTTTGGTAAATCTACCTTTGCCGCCACCATTTATTCAAAGTTTTGACTGGGTGGCACACAGTTTCTTCTTTTATGGTGCAGCCATGTCACCCTGTTTAAGAAAACTTCTCTTTTTTAATCAGGCAACACAGTGACTTTTTCTCTGTAATCGGCGTCAATAACAACACTTTGTTGACTAATCGTTGCAGCCCTAGTTGTAATATACTGCATACCATAAATGCAGTTTCCGGCACTGCTCAATGCCTTTGCACGTTACTAATCATCTCGCTGTTATGTTGTCAAACCCAGAACAAGACCCCAGAAATTGAAAATAAATTACATATTGCTTAAAGTTTACATTGGGAAATCAATACAATATTTTAAGACAAATGTAAATCACATTTTACATCACAATTAATTTTACTAGGGTAGCTACATTTGTGACTTATGTCCCCTCATATCTTTTAAATAGTGTACAGCAAGTTCATGAAGTTAAAAAGCTGATTTCAAACGCAATATTCATTAAAATGTTAGATTTTTTTTATTCTATTAATGTATATGAGGGAGTTTGAACCTGCTTGTGCATATATCTCCACTGGCACTGTAAATGTGTCCCTTTATATGTTGCACTTCTCAACTGATGTGCAATAGCTTTTACCCCTTTAAAAATCCATGTACAGTGTCAGCGTTCTGACATGTCAGGCTGTGTTGCTTGCAGATTCATACTTCAAAATGCAAATTTGAGAATCCCCAGACACCACACAACACACCCACACGTCTCTGTGAAAGTATGGTATATACATCTGAGATGCTGAGTGGAAACACTTCTCTACCTCCCCTTTTTATGTTCATTATCTCTTCACTGATATACTCTCTGCGTTCTCTCTCTCAGTCCTCCGCTCCGCGATTTACCCATTCATCACCACTCTGTCTTTCTCCTCTTTCCCCTGTTTCTGCTGTCCAGAGATCGATATCCTTGACATGTCCGCTCAGGTCACCAGCCCTTCAGGGACCACAGAGCCTGCTGAGATTGTTGAAGCGGGCAACAACACCTACTGCGTGCGTTTCGTGCCCCGTGAGATGGGCGTACACACTGTCAGTGTGAAGTACCGTGGGCAGCATGTGCCAGGAAGCCCCTTCCAGTTCACGGTCGGGCCTCTGGGAGAAGTAGGAGCCCATAAAGTGAGGGCAGGAGGCCCTGGGCTAGAGAGGGCAGAGATAGGCGTACCAGGTACTGAAATACCATAAACATCTCACACTTACTTAAATTAACTAGGATGTTGTGTAATTATTGCATAAATTAAATTAAAAAAAAAAATTGAAGTTTTTCCTCTTACACCAGGTGTAGTTGATCAGCAAAGACATTTCTGGTGACCAAAAATGGTTTCTTTGATTTTGCACTGCAGCTGCAAGGGTAACAAATAATGGAATTGCATTTAAACAGATTACCTTCATACAAGCTACACGACTAAATTATGGCACCCCTGCCTCAAACTATGCTGAGATATTAAAAAATATGTACAAATATGTTAAAAAATTACTTATGTGGTTTCTGATCCTATATGATACTGATTTCTATAAAAATGGGCAGTATCAGTAACAGCTAATCAATATTATCAGCTGGTCTGAAGCCTAAATTCTGTCCATACTTTGTCAATTTTACTTTGTCAGTAACTACAATAGACTCATATCTCCAGTGCAAAACTAAAGACAGAAAACATGTTGGCTGATCAATACATTTGAAGTAAGGGGGAAATTCTGTAAATTTAATTGTTTGCTGAACGATTGCTTTAAAATAAGTAAGATGTTTTGTAATTACTGCCTAATAACAATTACATGTACTACTTAACTGAAAAATCCTTTAAAAATCTATGAAATTTTAATATAACTTGCATTACATTCTACAGCTGAGTTCAGTATCTGGACACGTGAAGCTGGTGCTGGAGGTCTCACCATCGCTGTGGAGGGCCCCAGTCGTGCAGAGATCTCTTTTGAAGACAGGAAGGATGGGTCCTGTGGTGTTTCCTATGTGGCTCATGAACCTGGTATGCATAGTTTGCCATCCTGGATAATTCCTGTCTAGAAGTGAGCTTCTACATCTCACTCATATTTCTCTTTTTACAGGCGACTACGAGGTTTCTGTGAAATTCAATGACGAGCACATACCAGACAGCCCCTACCTGGTGCCTGTGTTGGCCCCCTCAGACGACGCACGCCGACTCACTGTTACCAGTCTTCAGGTGAGACATGAGGAAACATCTCCACACTAAGGCGTGTCCGCAGCTATTAAAGAACAGGGTTCAGATCTCTGAAATAACCAGATCAGCAGTGTCTTATTTTAGTCATTCCTCCACAGAAATCATATGTGATTCCTTATCATGATGTCAGTGTTTTCTAACTGTGGTCAGGTGACCTGGTCACTTTGAGTTTCAAAAGCTGGACTCTTAAGGCAAAATTGACCAACCTGTCTTCACCAATAGGAAGCACATATTGAATTATGTAGTTTGCAGAAATAATGCTTACATGCAGTCAGAAATCAAAGGAGAAACTCAAATGTTCATGTCTAAACGTTTCTAGCAACCAGTCATGTTAGAATTTAATGTAAATACCTCATCCCTGTCTGTTTAGCTTGAATGTACATTTTGCTCAAGTATAACTTGAGTTGAACTACAAACTAATATATTTGCCATGTTAGACATACAGTATTTATGCACTTAGACGGTGTGGTGTAATGGGCTAAATATGTCCGTCTTTCCCACTCCCTAAATATTAATGAACCATCACTATGTGCTTGAGAAGACAGATAAATTTAAGGGTGTGTTCTAACGTTCGCATCCAAGTCCAGTCTCAGCTGAGCGATAAAGTTACTCCATATGAGTTATTCTACTCCACATGGAGCACTTATTCACCAGTATGTTTGGAAAAAGAAAAAGCTCGGACATTGAAATACTGAATTCAGGCTGTTTCGGAACAGCTGTAAGTTTGTGATCGAGAAGCATTTGGTTGCATTTTTTTTACATTTTTTTTATCAGGTTTAGTTAGGAAGGCACCCTACTTTGAATAGCTGCTGGATATCAATCAACTTGTGTGGAACCTCTGGTGTTTCTCTTGTGTTTCATTTAAAGGCTTTTAACAGGGACACGACTCAAACTCACTAAAGCGCTGGCTAAAGCAGAGAGAGAGAAACACCACAACTGTAGAAACTCATTTCCTGACCCATTTTCACTTTCCCTTCTGTAGTATAGTAAACCTACTAGTTCATCTGCTCTCCCTAGAAACAACTTATATAATGTGGTGACCTCTCTTTACTTTAGCTGGTCCACTGTGAGTTCAGGTAAAAACAGTCAAAAACATGCTTTTAATTCATGCAAGGAGTCATTGTGAAGATTTTTTTCAGTGTTTTTTATATATATATATATATATATATATATATATATATATATATATATATATATATATATATATATACAATGAATTGTTTGTCATATTGTCAAATAGGGTGGGCAATATGGCAGCATATCACAATACTTAGACATTTTCATTATGGATATCGCAATATTTTAATGCACAGACAAAGTGCACAAGTAGTTTCACATTTAAAAAGAGCCGTGACTTTTTTTTTTTTCCTTCAAACATTTCACATACTGTACTGCATTTGTACAGCAAATCCAATGAAACAGTACTAATTATGTTGTCTTTTTAATGAAACATTGTTCTTTAATTACTGATTATCCACAGTATGCTTACAAAAGCAATTTATCACTATAACAATAGACGTCATATTGCCCACTGCTGCTGTCAATGACTGACTTCTGTTGGGTCAGAGAAAACTGTAACATGGGTGGAAGGGTGGTGTCCAACTGGTTATAGATAAAGATTGTGTAAAGTTAATTAATGTGACATAGAATTAATATGAACAGAGCTGAAAGGTCCAGAACATTCTTAGGGTGGGAGATATATGATGCAATCTGCACTGTTTACTACTTCAGGAGTCAGGCCTCAAGGTGAACCAGCCAGCTTCGTTTGCTGTGCGACTGAATGGTGCTCAAGGTACCATCGATGCGAAAGTGCACAGTCCCTCTGGAGCTCTGGAAGAGTGTGTAGTTAAAGAACTGGAACAAGGTGAGGCTCCAAAATCGATTGTGGCTGCCATTAGACAAAGTGGGGAGAGATTTGTTTCACAATTTTATTTGGGGATTTTCTGATGGGAAAAGGCTAAATAGAAAGTGAAATCAAAAAATAGAAGATGTTATTTTCTTTGTTTGCTTATGAACCAAGAATCTAGTGGACTCTCTCTCTGTATTGTTGGGATGGAACAGTATTCTCACCATTTTAAGTAGCAGCGTTTACATGCACACAATTCTTATTTGTCTAGGAAACTAGACTGAACCAAGATCTTTACAAGTGCTGTATAAAAGACTAGTCCATTTATAGGCCTGTTTACATGCAGGCCAGCATGGTTTAACATAAAGACCCCTTCTTGTTGCAGGTTTACCCATGTCTGAGTTTCCCACTGTTTAAAAAGAACTTCCTTTTTTCTGCTTCTATTTAAGTGTCTAATGATATCTACTTCTGACAAAATGGTTAACCTGAGGGACGTCTGTGGTCAAAAATCTGTCATCACAAGTGGTGCTACTGTTAAAGCCCCAGACTGCAAAAGCTCTGTATGCCTGTCACTGGAGTGATCTTGGTCTTTAAATGTCCAAATCTATCACACATAGTCTGGCCAATATCAGCCTGGACCACATTATTTTAATTGGGCTGATCTTATGTTGATTTTAGTTGGACCTTGACGGTCAAATCATGCTGTTTACATGATAGCTTAATTAAACTAACAGTCTTAGAGGAATAGTGAACTGTTGGTGTGCATGTAAACATAGTAGAATTGTTCAAATATACTGAAAATGTTTGCAGAGCACTAATACATAATACAGCTATTATACTGATACTACTGTTTACTGTTCTTATAAGTATGCAAATGTGTTGTCCTGCCACAGGGAAACTGTACAGTGTTATCTTTCACTGTGTCTTTCGCATCTTGCAATATAACATCAAAACCATCCCTCCACTTTTCTGTTCATGTATGCGGGCAGAGAGTATTATAAAGGGATTGTCATTGGGTCAGCTTGTCCTGTGTTTGGTGCATTTTGACTCAACTCTGTTGTTGCTTGCTCTCCAGACAAGTACGCCATTCGTTTTATCCCACGAGAGAATGGAATCCACACCATTGACGTGAAGTTCAACGGCACACACATCCCAGGCAGTCCCTTCCAGGTGAGAGTGGGAGAACCAGGACAGGGTGGAGATGCCGGACTCGTTACTGCCTATGGCGCAGGTCTGGAGAGAGGAACCACAGGTAACACATTTAGATCCATATGCTTGAACATATTTAGTACGGGGTGAGACTATGGCTCTAAATCATTCCATTCCAATTCATGTTCTAGTAGTAACTGCCTGTTTATGCTAATATAGGGCCAGATTTTCTTGCCCAAGTCCTACTCTTGGTTCCAGCTGCACATGGTCTTTGCTGCAAGTGACTTCTTGATCTAACATAATTTTGCTTTGGAATGTGCTATGAAAGGAAGTTTGTTTTCTTATGGTATGATAACATATGGCACAATGTTTTTGTACACAATAGAGGGGAAACCCTGTCAAACATGTCCTGAGTTTTAGGCTTTTAACATAATGGAAGTGTGTTTGGGTAAACTGTGGTCTACATTTTTTCTCAAAGTTTACTCCCCTTTACTCCCAAACAATGTCAGTATGTTGAAACCGAATGCAAAGCCCACTGAACTTGATTGTGATGTTTTTGTAGTTTGGGGAATACTGAGACCCATGTGACTCTCTGGGAAAAGGACACATTACAGTACAGGCTAGACAGTGTTGAGTGCCTCAACAAATCCTTACAGCATAGTCTTTAAAAGTACTGATCAAAAGTTTGGACAATTATACTATTTTCCACATTTTACAATTACAGTAAAACGTTGTCAAATGACATGTTGATTTTCTAAGTGAAAATATGCTAAAACACCTCATCTGTTGCTGATTTGACATCCATTTGCATGATTTCTGTTTATTTTTTTTTTATTTCATATTTGGGGGGGGCACACATTGTGCCATAACTTTTTTGCGCAGACATTTTTATATATTTTGCACTATATATTAAATTCAGCAAATAAAGTTAATTGTGTTGACTTATTCTCACTTAGAAAATCAGCAAACGGCCCAAGCATTTGCATACGACTGTATAGTAAAGCATATTAGAAACTTATAGAGCTATGCAGTGACAAAGCGCATTCACAGTGACGTGGGTAGCCAATCAGAATGCAGCTGACAAAATCCTGCTTGGTGTGCAATATATAGGCCTAAACCAACAGCAGTGTTATAAAAACTGTTTATTCAGGTAGTCAGATGGCTCTTCTCAGCACAGGCACAATAGAGTTCTGTTTGAATCTTGAGCTTTACTCCGTCAGTGGATCATCTGAACACTGCTCATTGTTTCAGCAAGATGATTTAAACAGAAGGATCTTGTATTACCTAACCTGTTAGTCATGGAACCCATCCAGCACAAATGTATGTCTTTTTCAAACTGGCCTAATTGAATTGTGGTCACAGGAAAAGCCTCCCACTGTGAGAGGGGCATCAGTCTGCAACAGTCGAAGTTTGATTTAACATCACCGTTTTTGTCGTTAAGCATTGAAAGAGAGAGAACGGCAGCCCTCTTCGTGTTAACGATGGTTCAGTTGATAAGCACAGTGGTGGAAATAAAGAAAGACACAGGGATGACACAGAGGAAGTGTAAATCAGGCTTTGTTAAGCTCAGGGCTGAGTTAGTGGAGGAATACAGTTCCTTCTTCCAGCTGGTCTGAGCTGATTATGTCAGTGTCTGCCACTGTGTGGGATTTATGTGTCCAGTTGAAGAGTGGTGATGCTATATTTGGAGTTTATCGTTTTTTTGCAGGTTTTGTGGCCACATAGTGGAATGTATAGTTAAGCTCAGTGTACAGTGTTACGACATGTAAAACCTTGCTGCACTGAGATGGGCTCTTCTTGCTTGCCTGTTGTAGCATTTCTAGGTTGACATGGATTTTGTCAGCAGACTTAACGCATTTATTTATTTTTTCTGTATTTACGTATATGATTATTCTTTACATGTGGCTTTTATATTCTGGTTAAAATTGTAGCTGTGTCATTATAGATTACATTCCACAATATGGTGGAATGTAAACGCTGCAAATGCTGTATTATTTATAGAGCCACTTTAAAAACGTGGTATTTGTCATGCTAGGTTGCAGTCGGCCATGCTTAAACGGTTTTTAATAACGTATTGAAATAAAATTTTGCATTTAAGATGTAAGTTCTGTAGTTCAGTGTTTCTGTTACTGTGTTATTGATTTTTTTTTTTTGGCCAGGGTGATTAGTCAATTTCAAATGTGTTTTTTTTCAGGTAATCATTAATAAAAAACTTGAAAAATTTCAATGGTGGCTGTAGAAGTTAAAACAGTGGGAAACTGAATTGACCCTCATAGGGCTGGATATCGAGATTCAGCCCTTTATGGGACCAATCGAATTAAATTATATTCTGTATTCATGTTAATGCAGTTTTTCTTGAATAGTCTGCAGTCCACTGTGCTCAGTAAATATACCCTCTTCCAACACCTCACACTCATTTCTGTGTAAAGCCTCAGCCACTTTCAGTTTGCAGTTTAGAAGAAGGTATTGAAAAAAAGTGTTTAGGAATTGTTGTCAAATTCAAGGTATCAGCTTTGGTATCAATATTGACAAGTTATGAACACTGTCCAGCCCTGGACCCACATAAAGGCCCTTCTGATTCACAGCATTTGTATTCTTTGTGCAGGCAACCAGTCAGATTTCATCATCAACACCACCAAAGCCGGGCCAGGCTCTCTGGCTGTGACTATTGAGGGGCCCTCAAAGGTGAAGATGGAGTGCCAGGAGTGCCCTGAGGGCTTTAAAGTACAGTACACGCCACTGGCCCCTGGAAACTACCTGATCAGCGTTAAATATGGGGGCCCTAACCACATCACTGGCAGCCCCTTCAAGGCCAAAGTCACGGGTATGCAGAAGAGTCATGATCTTGTAGGGTGTAATGGGTGAAGGCTGTAGAAGAGATGGTCAAACCACTCAAGCCACTAATGATTTAATGATCAAGTCATGCAAACTAGGTCTGTGAGTGAAGGGTGGTTTTGACTGAGATGGAGCTGCACAGCAGTTTGTTAATATTTTTAATATTCTTGTATTTGCAGCACAGATATACACACTCAAGTAAAAATATTACTTCAGTACATCAATATGATTCAGGTAGGGGTAAAAGTGGCCTGAACTGAAGTAGGATTCAGCTCAGCCACACTGAGCTGGACCAACACATCAGAATGAAATAAAACAACAATGAAATTAGTAACTTGGTGTAGATGGTTAAATGTGGATTACTTGAATCTGAGAATATCATTTGAAGTATAAATCTGTAAAAAGTATCCAGTTAATGGCACAGAGTAAATGTAACAACCCATCTTTTGGTTGACGCTCCTATTTGCAAACAGCAAATCACACCATTCCTCTCATCTTCAGGTCAGCGGCTTGTGAACGTGACTAATGCCAGCGAGACGTCCACTCTGATGGTAGATCCTGTGCTCAGAGCCAGCAGCGCAAACTCCTACAGTGCCCTGCCCAGGGCTGCCTCCGATGCCAGCAAAGTGACCAGTCGAGGCCCAGGCCTTAGCAAAGCCTACGTGGGCCAGAGAGCCAGCTTCTCTGTGGACTGCAGCAAAGCAGGTGAGTAAAAGCTTCACTTTAGAGTTGTATCTGTCAGGAGGAAGAGACTTACAGCGTTCCTGTGAATGTAAACGTTAAATAATTGATCTGAAAAACCTTTTTGTGCTTTTTTGGCATGCTGAATAGAACCCAAACCCACAGAACCAAAAAAGCTCAAATCTGTCTCTGTTCATGGTCAATTCTTCATTAATGTTTTTCCAGTCACTGTCAAGATTCTTTCTTGCATTTTCACGAATGTCCAGAGTCCCTAACATTCTTCTTCCTGTGTGTCTTACTAGGGAAGAACATGCTTCTGGTAGGAGTTCATGGACCTCAAACACCTTGCGAGGAAATCCTGGTGAAACACTTGGGCAATCTGCAGTACAACGTCAGCTACATCCTGAAGGAGCGGGGCAGCTATGTGCTGGCAGTGAAGTGGGGCGAAGACCATATCCCAGGCTCACCTTTCCATGTTACTGTCCCATAAGTCCACGAAGCAAATAAACCTTCCTTCTGAGAGAGACTTTTGGGAAATGGAACAGAAACAGCCAAATCACACTAATATTTAAATTAAGCCCAATATGGATAAAGAAAATTGCACTTGATTGTATTTTATGTGACATGCTTTGGCTGTGTTCAAATCGTATGTCATTTATATTTGTTGTTTTCTCACCATATTCTGACGAGTTTGAGGTTTGTCTCCAACTTTGAACTCAAGGGACACAAAAAAGTATTTTGAAAAAAAGTGTAGATCTAAAATGTGTCAGTTGAAGAGGGAGCGCCCCTTTCCTTTTAAATATCCTTTACTACTGATGCTGTTTTGTCTGTTTGCTAATATTTTCATCTAGTTTTAATGCACATTGTTGTGATATTTCCATTGCTGTTATTTTTTTTTATTCTAACTGCTGCATATTGGACTACTGTGATGTTTACATGCTCAGAAATTAGATCAGACTGCACAGTAGCAAAGCCAATCAGTTATCTGTTGGAACACTTTAGGCTTTCCACACTTGCAACTTATTTCTGTTTTGCTTGGGATGTGATATCCAAACTGTTTCATGATCCAACTGACAGTTAATCAGAAATATACTGTAAAATGAATGGAGTGAAACATGTTAATCCATGCAATTGTATCCTGTAACTTAGAAGAAATGCACTTGATTTTGACAAACAACAACCCTTAACAGTGGTCCACTGTATGTAAGTCTTAGAGGTTTAGGAATTGCAGTGTTTGTTTAATGCTGTTCTTTTTTTTTACCTAGCATTTAAACTTTAAACTGACATTCTAGCCAGTTACCCCAAACACACACATTCCTAGTGTAATCTGCTGTTGTGATATCGAAAGAGATTACCGCTGCATCTTCACACTTTACAGCAATTGTGACCGTATAGTGACCGTTTTGGGAGTTTTTGTGTATACTGGCATTCATGTTTGTCTTATATTGCTCAATTATTATAGTTTTGATAAAGTTAAAAGTATTTTGTTATTGTTTTGAAAGCGGGGGTGGGGGGGTGGTACTATTTGCATTTTGTATTAGCCCAGGGTGCCTTAATGTGAAATATACAGTTAGAAATGATGTAAATTTGATAATTAAAAAAAACTGGAATAAAGATATGAAACATTGCACGTTTATTGTAGATTTGAATTCATTTAAGGGGAGTTTCACCTTTTTATTTATTTATTTATTTATTTATTTATTTTTCCTGCATTTCTGAATAATTTAGTCTTTGAGATGTAACTAGTCATTCAGAGTGGTTATATATGAAGTGGTTCATACATACTGACTTCTCATGGTGATTGGAAACAGTCACAATGCAAAATAGCCTTTTTATTTACCATTTGAAATGACCAGTGAGCCTCCGTGTGTGTGTTTTTTTTTGTTTTTTTGTTTTTTTTTATTATTTTGCATATGTAATGTTGAAAATGGTAAAATGGTGCTAAAATCTTCTCAAAGATTTTAATCTTATTTCAAAACTAAAACTATAGCAATATTTTCGGAACTGTTTAATGCAGTTGTTACATTTTGAGGGAGCTTTTAGAGGCATTGAACACTAAGTCTGGTTCCAATCACCACCATTACTTACTTGTTAAGTGCATGGCCTTTCACGTCTAACCACCCTGGATGATTGTGTACATCTTCATGTTTCAATTATGCAGATATTTTTGAGAAATCTGTGAAGATCCACTTGGAGAAACACTGAGTTTTGGTGTGATTTATTAGGATGTGACATTAAATACTGGTCTAGTATCCATGGGTAACTAGTGACCCATGCTTGGGTGACTGAAAGCCCCATTGTTGCAGGTGATTAATGTGGACTCCAATCAGCAGGCCATGAAGGACCACCTTGAGATTTCTATGGAAACAAAATCAAGGTTGCGGTTACACAGCGATTGAGTTCAGCAGTGAATATTTGCTAATCTGTGGAGATCATCTTCCCTCATTAATCAAAGCCAAAACTTCCTTTTTGGTCAGCACAAACATGAGGATGGCAGTGCGAGGTCACTTAAAGCAGCCTTGCTCCGAGTTGCTCCTTACTGTGCAAGACTAAATATAGAAGCCTTTGTCTCTCCTGTGCCATGTCAGCAAGCAATGAGCCTATTTTGCTGCAATATCAGCTGCACAGTTACGTTACAAATTGAGACTGGCTTGAATGGAAGGTTTCCATTGGAGTTTGCAGTTGCCTTTAATGAGCTTCCTGGATAAGTAGGTTTTTGATCTATTTTAATCAGTGGTGGTTTTCATTTCCTCTCAGTCTCGGGTTATAAAAGATTGTCATTCATGCCCTCTGTTTAAGAAGCACAGCTGCCTTTTATTTCAAGAACTGAAGTGCAGTCATTGTTCCAGGCTATGAGTGGAAGGAGGACACTGCCATCATCTGGACTAATAGGAGAACTACATTTGCATAATAGGGGAAGTAGAGGTCAGCACAGCTTCTGATTCTTGGGAAATTTCTGTAGACTGTGATTTCCCTTGTTGACTTGTTTTTGATTAGTAATCATGCTGTCAGAGGTTTTAAATAAAGTAAAACTAATATAATAGGCAAACAATAAAAATGTAGCTTTTTAAATGTTTTTTTACTGGCAAAAAGATAAACTAGGAAACTTTTTATAACGGATTCATTAAGAAAGCTATGAAAAGATGCAAAAATACATAATATAAATGGTTTAAATCAGGCTGTTTCTTACTGTAAGAGATATCAGTAGGTCAATATTAAATAAGCATCATAAACATGCAAATTGCAAACTAATGATTGATTCATTTGGAAGGTACATTTTAATCAATTACTGGCCACACTTTATTTGGATGGTCCCCTGTAGATGATCTACAGATACTTAAATCATTAGCAAACTTTCTGGTGATGTTCAGTCGATTATCAACAACATTATGGTTGGGATTAGGATTAAGAGTAGGTGTAGGTTTTGTCTTAAGGTTAGGGTTAGGGATAGATTTCATAAAATCTTTCACACTGAACTTGTTTTTAGTTGAAAGTTACTTAAAGACAGATTAAGCCTTTACAAAGCATCTACAGTTGACCATCCAAATAACACTCAACTTCAAGCTTAGTTGCATTTATGGGTATTTAGTTGAATGTTACTTTAATATGTGCTGCACATTTACAAAGCATCTACAGTGGACCATCCAAATAAAGTGTTACCCAATTGTTTATTTTATTGCTGCACCATCATTACACTGATGAAGTTCTGTCAGGGCTGTTTTTCCTCTGCACTCTGCTCAGTTTCCTCTCTGCCTGTTTGCTTTATTCTTCCTGACAGAGGAATAGATGTGAACTTGCTGATTTGCTGCAGTGTAGCAGTGTAGGTCAGCTTGGGTCTTCTTTGTTATTCTGTCAGCACACTTTTGTGTGTGTGTGTGTGTGTGTGTGTGTGTGTGTGTGTGCGCGTGCGTGCTTGTTTTCATACATTTTCAGTACAAAAAAATGTGACTTTCTAAGAAAATCAGAGAAAAACAAGGCTACCCTCAGGAGTAACAAAATAGCCCTGACCTTATAGAGTGGCTTCTAAAAAAGTTCAATGTTTCCTTTTTTAAAACTAAAAGATAAAAAGGCATTTCTGTTTTGGTTACTGAGGCTAAGTTTAGAGTTCATTTTAGATCTCATTACAAATGGGAACTTACATAAATGCAGTGCTGTGAAAAAGGCTTTCATTTATTTTATTTCCATTACAAATGGCCGTTTTTCAGCTTCAGGAAAAAAGCAGGAAACTTTTACAAGATTTAACAGAAAATTACACAGAAGCCTCGACTTATTGAAGCTTCAATCCGTTTCAGGACACTTGCTTTCAGTTGTTCTGCAGGGTGTTTCCAGTTCAGCCTTAGCACAGTTTGTGCTTTTCACAATCCAAGTAATCCCAATCACTCATTCTTAGATGTCCAGTTTCGGTGGTCCAGGGCAATTTTTTCTTTTTTGTCTATTTCCTTTTCTCAGTAATGGCCACACGTCCTTTCAGACTGTTTGTGTAAATGTTAGTGTCTCTTTGAAGGGGAACATAATGTCAGTGACTCTTTTGGGAACAGCTTTTGTTGGGAGGAAGACTAGACAAGCCATCTTCTGTTAAGTAGTTGTGCTTAACAGAATGAGTTAATAGCCATTTTGACTGGAAATGAAGTTTGGTGTCTAACTTTGTACAGCACTGAATAATGCATGTGACACATTATACTGACATATATATATACTTACATATATATAATACATACCCCATGTCCAGACGAGGTATAAAAACCAACGTGTGTGTGTGTGTTTGCCCTGGGCCACTTTCCACTCTCCTGCTGAGGAGAGCCCTCTGATTGGCTGACCGCAGGTGAAGCCCAAATGACAAACTGCTCTGGTGTTTCTGTGGCAGTGGCTACTCCTGTTTCCCTTTAACCAACCAAATAGACTCAGCACACATTAACTCACAGCGTTAGTCCAAAACGCAGCAGGCCGACGATGAGGAACCTCCTGACCACGCAGAACCAGAACTGCTACAGGGAGCTCATTATGAAGGAGGCCTACACGCGCCTCACCTGGAAGATGAAATACAGCAAAGACTGTCCCACCAGCTTCACGACCCGCAGAGCCAAGACCATTGGCCTCTTTAACCCACCAAAGCCGTCCACTGAAATCAGTCTACCCCCCGTCGTCCAGCCTCAAGGGAAGAAGAAGGAGGCCCCAGTGCTGGTGGGCCGCTCTCTCAGTGAAGCCCCTCTGATGCGTCCCGTCAGCCCCAAAACCAAAGAGACCCTCTACCACGGCTTCTCCAAAGAAGGCAAAGGACGCAGCGTGTATCTGAAGAGACGTGCCCAGAAAATGCCAGAGGACAAGTTTGACTATCCAATACTGTCCTCATGGGAATACGGCTGGAGATTAGGTGAGGAGCTCATATTTGATCTTCATCAAGATATTTGGAGGCTGCTGGGCTGGTAAATGTTACATGCAATACCTCAGTCTTCTTCTGTTATGGTGTCCAGCAGAGTTGGTGATTTCCCTGCTCAAACACACCAACTGTGCTGGACACCAGGTCTCCGAGACCAGAACTGAAGTCAGCGCCAAACCAATTGGATAGTCTGTTATACATCATAAAACTGTGTTTTCAATGATATAAAACCAATTTTGTGTGTATAAAGTTAAATAAACAGTGGTTCGGATTTGTCCTGTTCAACTTCACAGGTTTAAAAAAATAGTAGGAAGCATAAATAAAACATGAAGGTTATGGCACATTTTACATGTTATGTTTTTTCTAATGTGTTAAACTCAATAAATTGAACTTGTGCACTCAAATTTTAATGAAAAATGCATTATTTAAGTGTGTTCTCTGTAGAGGGTGTGTTAACTTATTTTTACTTAAAAAAATCAACAAAACATGGAGTTTGTTCAAATGTTTGCATAATATAATATAATATAATATCCAGGCAAAAATCATTCAAAAGTGTGGATCAGATCGTAAAGAAAATAAAGTGACAAAGAAAAATTAATAATTAAAGTATATTATTTACCATTTAATTACTTATTGCTGCTCAGGTACATCTCAGTACCTTTAGTCAGGGAACATAATTGTGCCATAATCCAGTGCAGTGATGTTTTCTAAGCTGTACTGACTCCACACCCCGTCTCGTCTCCAGGCTTTTATTTTACTGTTCTGTTTTAAAACATTAGATTATGAAAAGGTACAAATATGTAATTTTTACCTGGAAAAAACTTATTTAAGGTGCACAATTGGACCCTAAAACCACTGTTGTACCTTTGAGGGAACATTTACACTGTTTGTACCTTGATGAACTAAAATGTACCTCATAAAACCTTTATTTCTAACAGTGTATATTATTCTTGTTTATAAAATAAATGATTGATATTGGAACTGATTACACACATTTGAACAGTGGTGTATGTTGGTCTAACATGCATTACTTTCATTTAAAAACAAACATCTGACAATCTTTCACTGAAACTGTGTCCACAGGTGATTATGAACATAACTACAGATCACCGGCTAACGGAAGGTCAGGAGTGGTTAGGAGCACTTTCTACGCCAGGAACGGCATTTTTAATATTCCTTCTGCAACTGACAAACTGGGGTAACATTCCGAAACAACTTTCCAAGAGGACATGATCACATTCTCACAGAGACGGAATATTCCATCTCCACAAGGCATTACTGAGAGTAAACTACCAATAAATACCGAGCAGTTGTGCTTGACATGTATCTGGGTTTGCGAGATGTTTTGACTCTGCAATGTTTGTTCAATTAATTTCACAACATTTGCATGTATGTACTGTGTGGTTTGTATGTATCCTCTTAAAAATAAAGGTGCCAAAAAAGGTTATTTGTATCGATGCCATTGGAGAACTTTGCAACTGAGGTATTTTTGCTTCTTTAGGGTACTAAGAGTGGTTCTTCTATAGCAAGAACCCTATAGGACCTTAAGTTTTAAGAGTCTACTGTGTTGATTCAGACGTACTACAGAGAAATCAGGCAATGTTTTACATATTTTAAAAATTTTCTTTAATTACATTCGCTGTATTTAATTACATTTGCTGTATTTAATTACATTCGCTGTATTTAATTACATTCGTGAAGTATAAATGTAATGAATGGAAAGACAGAAGTGAAAGCAATAAACTCTAAAAGCCCAACACACAGCGTCTCTTAGTAACTGTAAACCCACACCTCGAATCTGCTGGTTTATAATTAACAAGCATGGCCACTTCTCATCACCTCTGTAATGAAAGCCCTGAAGTCGCCTTTCTTGGAAAACTCTGTTCTTCTTCAGAGTAAACCATTAATTACTCAACAGGCTGAATGTGCTGAATGTGCTGAATGCCTATTTTAATGCTCCATAACTTTGATTAGGTTTAATCCCAGTAACTGAAGAGTTCAGGCCAAACTGCTGTATTTTAAACTCTTTGAACTCTTTAAACACTTTATTTTGAGTGGCCCTTTTAGATTAAACACTCAGCAGTAACACGTCAAACACACATGAGGGTTAGGATAAGGTTTTGGATTGAGGTTAAGGTTAGGATTAGGATTAAGGCCAGGGTTAGGATTAGGTTTTGGATTGAGGTTAAGGTTAGGGTTAGGATTAAGGCCAGGGTTAGGATTAGGTTTTGGATTGAGGTTAAGGTTAGGGTTAGGATTAGGGCCAGTGTTAGGGTTAGGTTTTGGTAAGGTTGGTAAGGTTATGTTTTGCGTAATGGAAGTAACATATTAAAAATACATCTACTTAATGTAAGTAATATATCAACAGAGCATCTACAAGATATTTACTTCAGTGTATTCACTAGATTGCTTCACTACAGCTACTTCACTGATATGTTGTTGACGTGTTACTGATAATCTGTTAAGAGTTTATTAATCATCTACAAAGGTCCACTCCAAATAAAGTGTTACCCAGTTTACTTTAGCATTAAACATGAAACCAGCAAAAATCTCTCAGCCACGTCTCCTGGCCGCATTCACAGAGAAGCAAAGAGGGAAATGGTCACTCACAGCCAGGGCCTAGAAACAGAGACAAGAGCAAAAACAGGATGTATTACCAGTTTACATTACAACATCTGCAGTCAGCGTTTATATGATATACACTACAGTTCGGTCATTTGGAATCACTTGTCATATTCATAACTGTTGATATTATACTAGAGTGTAGAATGAATTCTTATAAAGTAAATGCCAGAAGGTATTTTTAGATGCTCTCTTCAAAATAATGAGCAAATAATATAATGAATGAATATAATTATATTAGAAACATTTCTGACATGCATCTGGAACAATTTTTGTTCTATATTATTAAAAAATAACTTTTGGAGTCAGTATGATACTCGCAAGAAGGCTTTGATAAAGGCTGAACTTCGGTGTACCTCCTGCTCTGTGAGCCCAAACGCCTGTTTAAAGTCATAAACGTCCACTGAATCCACTTTAACGGCCTGGATCATCTTCTCTCCACGGAGGACCACCCTGCACACAGAGATGAGAGCATGCTGGACTGAAATGGACATCGTTCAGCTCTCTACTGGAGCAGCAGTAGGAGCAGCATCCTACCCTGACATTTGCTGTTGTTTAGTGATCTATGTGCAATACAGTGTTGGGCTCAGTTCTATTAGTTTTCTTTCAAGTTCATTTAGGTCGAAATATGTATGTTCATCCAACGTTTCTTCTGAAATCAAGAGAGTTTGTCCTATTCTGCAGTAACGGCCTCTACTCTTCTGTGAAGGCTTTACACTAGATGTTGGAACATTGCTGTGAGGAACTGATTGCATTCAGCCATAAGAGCATTAGTGAGGTCAGGTACTGATGTTGGATGATTAGTTCTGGATTAAAAACATGACTCCAATTCATCCCAAAGGTATTCACCAATTAAAAGGTGTCTGGACACCTATGGACACACATTCACATGTTTCAACAGTTTGGGTAACACTGGTCATTTTTTTGTTGTTTTTATAGGTGAAAATGAGTTAACACATTTCCGCACATATTAACGCACAATTACTGCTTATTCACTGAATTTTACATATAAAGTACAAACCTAACATTTTGTATGTTATGTATTTTTTTTTCAATGTGTTAAAAGCAAATAAACTGAAATTGTGCACTAAAATGTGCGGAAAATTGCCATATTTAAGGGTG
This sequence comes from Colossoma macropomum, assembly GCF_904425465.1. Lineage (NCBI taxonomy): Eukaryota > Metazoa > Chordata > Actinopteri > Characiformes > Serrasalmidae > Colossoma > Colossoma macropomum. The sequence goes on along the minus strand of NW_023494810.1, from coordinate 7,114,989 downwards.
TCTCTGTAGAGGATGTGCTGACTCATTATCACTTACAAAATCAACAACACAGGCAATTTGAATAGGTGTGTTTAAACTTTTGCCACACCATGGTATAGTGCACATACAGTACAGAATATAGAATATAGGGTTCATATTAACATCCCACAGTATCTTTTAGTGATGGTCCCAATTTGTATATATATACTGTTTATCACTGCTGTCGGAAGAAAATCTCTATTTTACAAAATTTAGTTTTTGACATAATTTGAAAATGCCTGTTGGCCTTTACATTGTGTGTAAATTTCATGATGACTGGGCCAAATTTAAGAAAACCTGGTTCCACTGATTTACATTAAAAGAAAGTATGTTTTTCCTTCTCCTGTAAAGTTACCATTTTGGAGATACGAGGTTTTACAACAGCGATATTCATTATAGTGCCAGCTGGGCTAGCTGCGCTTTCTTTCTCAACTGAACAAATTCCTGACCTATCGTAAGCGCAGCTCGTGGACTGTTTCACTGAAGTGTCCAGTTTATCGTCCGTCAGCCACAGGAACTTCGTATCAGAGCGCAGACGAATGTTACGCCACTCTCTCTTGGGGACGTAGCCGCAGGCGGCATTGAAATCTCCCATGATGATGAAGTTCTGGTGAAAAGAGATGTGAGGTAGAAGTTAGAGGTGAAACAGGAACTGGTGGTTGAGCCAAATGAAGCAATCTGAGAGGCCGCGAGTGCTCGTGTGTGTGTGTGTGAGCAGGTGCATGAAAGGTGAGGGGATCAGTTTCACTCATTATCACTATAAACAAACTGCTCTCTCCTTTCAGCTCTGCCTGTCTGCCCTCCTCTTCACTCCACACTGATCATAATAGAACCTTCCTTTTTCCATTTACAGAGAACAGAACTAATAATCAATCACACAGATACGTGCATTCAAACCTGTGAAGAGACAGCAGCGCACTTTGAGCCTGATTTCTAAGTGTAAAAGTAGCTACACAAAGAAAATTATCATTATTATTGTTTTATATTATTATAAATTCATAGTTATTTTATAAAGTCTATTAGATTTTTCATTTAATTAATTTATTTTATGTTTACTTTTTTCAAGCTCCAAATTCTTGTTTCACTCTCTTTTACATTACAAATATATCTTTTTTATTTATTTTTATTGTCACTTTTATTATTATTTCTAAAATTACTTTATTATTTTTTCTATACTTTTTATTACTTTTTTCTATTACTTTACATTATTTATTCTATACTTTTATTTTCTTTATGTACTGTTCTTTCGTGTTTGTACTATTAGCCTTTACCTCAGTGAAACACCTCAAGCACCATTTGAAATCTTCTTTTAATTCTTCTTCTTCTTATTATTATTATTATTACTACAACATTTACACAGTTTTCCCTCAATTCCAAATGTAATATGTCATCATCTAAGACATGTTTGGTGTCCAATGTTTACTGGAAGCTATGAGGCTAATGTAGCTAACAAGAAATAGAAGTTAATACTTTAATACTTAGCACTGTACTATGTGCCTAAATCATCTGACACAGTGACAAAATATGGACAAAACTGAACTTTCACGATGGCTTCGACTGGTGTTGTTGCTGTCTAACACATTTCTGAACAGTACATAGTCATAAAAGTCATAAACTGCTTCTGAAGCACTTTGAGCCTAATTGTCTGTATAAAAGCTGCTGCACAAATCAAACTATTATCACTCTTTTATATTATTTTTTTTGTATATTCTGTTATACAGTTGTATGCAAACGTTTGGGCGCCCTGGTCAAATAACATGTTTTATTCATGTTCTAAGTGACAATAGTAGTCATTCTTTATAATTCTGCACATCTTGTTGTTTGCTGAATATATACGTATATATACACACACACACACACACACACACACACACACACACAAACATATATATGTTTGTGTTTTTACAATATGTTAAATAGAAATTATGCACTAAAATGATAAGAAAAGGTCATATTTAAGTGTGATCACTGTAGAATTTTCACAAATCAATAATTTGACAAGCGGTGTTCAAGCTTTTGCACACAGCTCTATACCTACTATTATCGCACTTTGAGCTGTATTTCTATGCATAACAGTTACTAAATATACAAATAAATCCACCATTTTCATAAGGATCAAACTACCGCTTTGATCTCACTGCTACTCAAGCCCACCAAAGATCCTTTAGACTGTACGAATTACAGACCCCTATCGTTATTAAATGCCGATATCAAAATATATGCAAAAGTTCTCTCTAAAAGAGTTGAAGGCTGCCTATCAGATCTCATACATCAAGATCAAACTGGATTTATTAAAGGTAGATTTGCTGCAGATAACATTAGTGTCTTACATGTAACTGACGCCAGCGACAGGGATGCGAATAATTCTCAAGCACTTTTTAGCTTGGATGCTATGAAGGGGAGGGCAGGGGAAGGCAGTGCTCAAGAAGTTTGGTTTTAGGCCCTCTTTTATCAAGATGATTCAAATTCTATACTCTTTTCCAACAGCATGTGTTTCTACAGGACACATTATTTCTTCTCCCTTTGCTCTTCAGAGAGGGACAAGACAAGGTTGCCCCCTTAGTTCAAGCCTATTTATTTTATCTCTCGAACCTTTAGTGGAAGCCGTTAGACAAAGCCTGTTAATTACTCCTATTCACATAAACAATTAATCACATCATATTTCCCTATATGCTGATGATGTTATCTTGTTTCCTGCAGATGCCAGTGATTCAGTGCCACAGGCGCTCTCGTTATTCAATAGATATGGCTTATTTTCAGGATATAAGATAAATTGGGACAAGTCAATTCTGATGTCCATCGGCCGGTATAATGGTAATTTAAACCTTTCTGGGGGATACAAGTTCAAACATCGGACTTTACATATTTAGGTGTAAAAATGTATCCAAATCTTGCCCTTATTTGGAAGCACAACTACGCTCATCTCCTTAATAAACTTATTAAGGATATGGAAAAATGGTCTTTACTTCAAATTTCCATGTCAGCCAGGATTTCCATACTTCCAACTTCCTCGTATTAATTTTCCTTTTGCAATGCTTCCCCTCTATCCCCCACAAAGCTTCTTTAATGATATCGAGAAGTTATCCAAAAATTTCATATGGAACAACAAAAGAGCTAAAATATGCCTAAAATCACATCAACATCCAAATTCATATGGTGGTCTAGCTATTCCTAATTTTAAATATTATTTTTGGGCTTTTCAGTTAAGAGCCATAAGGTCATGGTTTGATTCCACTTCTAAAGTATCGTGGCGAGCAACAGAACAGCAACTTATTTCTCCCATCAGGCTCCAAGACTTATCCCTTGCTGGTGTTAAACATCGGACCTCACTTCTATGATATGGCACTATTATTACTTGCTCACTTGAGATATGGAACTCTGTTTCTAAGTTTCTTCAGTGCAATGTGAAACTGCACAAATCCTCTCCCATATGGTTTAATAATTTTCTTCTGACAGGTTCCAAGCCATTTGTTTTTCCTACCTGGTCTAATAACAACATCCTTATTTTGAATGATATTTTTGGCACCCATGGGCTTTACTCCTTTCAAGAGTTATGTAACCTTTTCTCTATTCCTGGTACTTCCTATTTTCTATATCTGAGACTACGCTCTGCACTACGCGCATACGGGGTTCCCTGGAACACTCAGTTGAAGAACCATTCCTTACTGGATCATCAGTGTAATCATGAATCTTCCCGAGGCTTGGTCTCACATTTGTATGATTTGTTTATTCGATTTAAGAATTCTTCTTTAGGTGCAGTAGAGCTCTGGAACAGAGACCTGTGTACATTCAGAATTTCTGCAAATTGGGACGTGGTGTGGCGTAACATTTTTCTGTCTTCAAAAAATTTGTCTCATCAGTTAATTCAAATGACAAAAACTGTAACAGGTGTCAGCTGGGTTTAGTTGGAGACTATGTTCATACGTTTTGGTCATGTTCAGTTGTGAAGGCTTTATGGCTGTATGTCATACAAATCTTGTCTGGTTATTTGTCCGTCAACATTCCCTTGTCTCCAGCCTTACTTTTACTTCTTGATGATTCTACTTTAATGCTTACTGTACAACAAAGGAAAGTCATGACGGCAGCCTTGACTGCGGCCAAGAAATCAATCTTGAAAGGCTGGTTTGAACCTAACCTTTCTTTATCTCAGTTATGGTGTAGATATCTTCTGGATATTCTTATTTTAGAACGGGCAGCTGCCAGATTCCACAACGCCAAGGCAGCAACGATTCGCTTTTGGACTGGGGCCATTAATTATGTTAAGACTCTGTAATCATAGTTGCTTTTGTAGAACGTGTATAAATGTATGATGTATGTGTATGTATGTATGTACATGTATGTATGTGGACCCCCTCCATCCTTCTGTGGCGCTGATATGCAGAAAGTGTTGTTTGTGTATTTGCTATCAAAATGTAAAAAGTTATTAACAAAACAAATAAATACACTATTATTACTAGTAGTACTACTGCTTATTATTATTATTATTATTATTGTTATTATTATTATTATTATTATCATCCATTTGTGCAGATACTGATATGTGCCATTACTGCGTGTTTTAGTATCAAAGATTTACTGAAAATAAATAAATGATGAGGACTGTTGTGATGTTCCATTACCTCTGACTGCCAGTGCTGTGAGACGTTTTGGAAGACATCGTACAGCTCGTCTATTTCTTTAACCGCTGCTTCTGGAGTTGTATGAATGGGGATGATAACAAACTCTTTGACTTCTGTAACAGGAGAGAGAGGCAGAAGAGTTACTCTCAGTTCCTGCGACTGACAGCAACAGCGCTTTAGTCCTAATCCTCAATTTCAGTAAAGTCTTGCCTGTTGTTGGTGATGAAAACCACACAACGAAAGGTTCCCGAGCGAACGCGTCAACGTCTTCAGTCTGCATGTCGGGATACTGATAAACAGACTTCACGGATACTGACCGCTGCCTGAATGGACAGAAAAGAGCACTGTTAAGCCTTCATTGAATCACTCAACACGTGTCACAAAGTTTTTATAAGATTAACCCGTTTTATGATACTGTGGTGAATGAGAAGTGTGTGTGTTTGCATAAGAAAATGCAGAGAAACTGAAGGAGCTGCTGGCTTAATAGTTTTTTACTGAAGAATTTACTGTGTGATTATCATGTAAAGTACCTGTAGATAAAGGCATACTGCTCCTTGTAGGACTTTCGGCCAAGTCTCTGACTGATCACAAAGCCATACTCCGGCTTCCTGCCTTTGTACCTCCTGTAAGACATAATAGATTGTGGCTTTACCACTTCATCACCTGGGCCTACATGCTGTTTATTCACATGATTTAAATTATGACCGTGTGTTTGCTTCTATTACTTTCCATAAACCGCATATTCAAATCACATCACTCTTAAAACTGTCTGTTCGTTTTGAGGCACAGTTGTGTAGCTACCTGTTCAGGTGAGTCATCAGCTGAGGGAAGGCCTCACCCTTTGCGTCCTTGATTTCCATGACAAGCATGAGGTCACATCGAACAATACTCTGCAGCATGAATCGATGGAAAATGATCACATATCATATATACATAAATACATCATCATGTAAACATGGCTTTATTTTCACAGGAAAACCTCCCATCTCCATTTGTTTTCATGAAGCCCCTAAATTAAAATGTTGTTTATTTTTTAATAAGGCATGGCCATGAATTAATACATTGAGGCCACCAGTTAAGTTTCTCACGGCCACAAATTATTATTTTGAGGTCACAAATTAATATACTGAGACCAATGGCCACATGAAACTTAACTTGTGGCCTCAATATATTAATTTGTGGCCTTAATATATTAGTTTGCGGCCTTAAGACATTAATTCATGGCCATGCCTTATTAAAAAATAATCACCATGCCACCTTTAGCACTGGATCGACAAAGCCAATGAAGCTAACAAGCATATGAAGCGTACACTCAACACTTAGCACTGTGTCTTTGAAATTAAATGGCTAAATTCTTGCTGGTGTAAGATGGTCAATGTTTGGTTATCCAGCTGGACTAGACATACCCTATGCTGGTCAACTGGTTAAGCTGGTAGTCAAACTTAGTCAAGCTGTTCATGCTGGTAGACCAGCTAAACCATGAAAGTCAAACGAAGAAAGATCTACATACCAGCTCAATCAGTTTGTGCAGGGGTGCACAAAGCTAACGGGAGCGTATAAACTTAAATTAGCCTAGCGATTAGCTGCAATAGCCTGTAACTCCAGTGCAAAACTATACATGAGTAAAGCAAACTCTGAACACCAAATACAGCTTGATTCATTGAGTACATCTGAGATAAGGGGTCAATTGTATGATTTTTTTTTTATTAAAATGGAGATCAGTTTTTAGCAGTTATCTGTGCAGTCAGCTAAAATAAACTGAATTTATTTAAAAACAGCACTGTCTGCCATGATGCTCTGGATAGGAACCAAGGTCCTTTACATCACCATTCATGTCCTACTTGGATGTAATGTCCTAAGAAATTGACCTTTGATGCTGAAGTAAAACATTAAAAAAACCTCAGACACTGAAAAAGATCTCGACCCTGGTTGTCTGAAGCAGTTATGCATTCTCATGAACCCATTCATAGTGTGGTAATTCACACTAGTTCCTTTTTTTGCACTGAATGCTCTGTAGTTTGTGAATGATACATATGGGTGCATAACTAAAATTGAGAGGCTAACGCTGCAGACCTTGTACACAAGTATACTCACAACTTTAAATATTTATACATGTAATATCTGGGTAGCGAACATTTCAAAGACAGCACAACAAAAGGTTAAAACCAGTTGGTTTTATATAAGTCCAATAATACAAAGGTTTGACTTACATGAATAACTCTAATAGTCATACTTCTTCTATAATACATGTACATTTATATAACATATATCCTGAATGAATCGGGTGCTGTATGAAATATACATTTAAAAACAGTACACTTCCCTGACTCAGTATTTTTCACATTAAATGAATTATTTATGTATTATGTTTCAATAAAAGATTAATGGGACGTGAAGTAAACCTTACCTCCAGTATTACGTTCAGCACTTCTGGTTTGGAGAGTTTGTTTTCTCCAAAGGATCGTATGTTGAAGGAGCAGATTTTGAGGCTGAGGGCTCCTCCGAAGCTCAGCAGGAGAAACAGAAAGAGCTGCATGACTCCAGGGCAGACTGTGCTGAATGATAAGGACTGAGAAGTTCCCTCGGCTGTTTATTGCCCAACCCTTCCTCCGCTCTGGTCCCTTCCTCATCTGCAGACTGCCCCACTATTTGTGTATATTAGTGTGCTACGGAGTACTGGATGAATGGAATATAATACACACACACACACACACCACACACACACACACACACATATATATATATATATATATATATATATATATATATATGTTTATATATATGTAAATATATATAAAAGTTTATATATATATGTATGTGTATATATATATATATATATATAAACATATACATATATATATATATATATATATATATATAAACTTATGCATATATACATTGTGGCGTATTAGTGTGTGTTGCACTGGTCTGAGTGGATCAGACAGCAGTGCTGCTGGGGTTTTTAATCACCTCCGTGTCACTGTTGGACTGAGAATAGTCCACCAACCAAAATATCCAGTCAACTGCGACATGCAGGTAGCATCCTGTGACCACTAATGGACTAGAAGATGACCAATGACTATTGAAGAAAAGGGTAACAAATTATACAGAGAACAGATGGACATCAGTCAGTAACTGTAGAACTACAAAGCGCACCAATGTAGTCAGTGGAGCTGATAAAACAGACAATGAGTGTAGAAACAAGGAGATGGTTTTTATGTTAAGCTGACTGGTGTGTATATATAAATATGTGTGTGTGTGTGTGTGTGTGTGTGTGTGTGTGTGTGTGTGTGCTCGTCTTGCTATCCTTTTGAGGACTACATGTCCTCACAATGATAGGACAATATGACATTTATGCTCAAGTGGGGACATTTGGCTGGTCCTTGCTTGAGCATGTGTTGTTTTCACCACAAACTTTGCTTTAAAAAACAAACGAACAAACAAAAAAACTAAAAGAGCAAAATAATTAGCTTTTGGATACTGAGGTTAAGGTTTTTAAGGTTATGTTTAGTGTAGATTACTTGGCTAATACAAAATGAAATCACTTAGTCCTCAACAGAATAGAAATCAATTAGTCCTCACTAGTAATGTAACACAAATAAACCAAAGGGCAGGACCCCTAATAAAGAGCTCACTGACCATACAAAATGTACATGTTCTTATGTTTATAATTGTGAACAACTCCATCTTCGGCACTTATTACTAAGCAAACTGATGTCACTTGATCATAACACGCAGCACCCTTGTGACACCCTTATAAAACCTTCATCACACTGAAGTAGAACACAACTAAAAACAGAAAACCTCCAACCGCAGAGTGAAATCTCTTCTTGCATCTTCTAATATAGCTGCACAATTGCCTCAAAACATACTTGACAGCGATGAATGGACACATGACCGTTTCAGCTCTGTTATCATCTGTCCAGGAAAGCCCCCTCTGTGCACCTGACAGATATTTTCCAAGGAAAGATTTTTTGTCGGGATAAAAATAATCTTCCTGCTTTCGCCTTTAAATTTAACGCAGCGGATTTCCTGAGAGGCGCCGTGAATGTATTATGTTCTTTTCTCCACCCATATTCCGGAGAACCGCTAGGATTGGCCAGCAGTTTCAGCAAGTCCCGCCCTCCTGCAATATGATTGGCTAGTAGTTCACTCTCTCAAGCGGTTCCGAGTTCTAAGCAGAGCACCGGGATTAACCCCGTCTTTTGGTGTGATTTTTTGATTCTTAATGCACTTTGTCCCTCTGCTAGGGGCTTTTAGTATGGTAAATGACCAGAAAGGCTAAAAACTGTTACTATGAATGCCTCATAATATTTTCTTTTTTTATCTACATTTTTTTTATCTACAACGTCTTTTTAGAATGTATTCATATATATTTATTATTTTTGCCAGTTGCCACGTCTTCGTTAGACAATGATTACAACTGCAATTAATTCACACAAAACATTCACTAGTAAATAACATTTACAAAAAAAAAGAAACTAAAAAAAACAACGCAAACCCCGCCTCCTGTGTGAGGATTGGCTGACGTTCGTGTCGTAGCGCGTCGGATTGATTCACCAGCCAATCCTAGCGCGGGAGGGCGGGGCGTGTCGGAATACGGGTGGGAAAACCCAGTGAACCTCGTTGATGAGGGGAGCACGGTCAGGTGGAACACCATTACCTCAAGGCAAAGATCAAAACATGGCACTCGTGTCTGTCCAGTGAGGAGACTTCTGCTTTCATTCATAGAACAGGCGACACGCTGGAAGCGCTGCTCGACGATAAAAGGTACATTTAGTGCAGAAAATGGACGACAACCTGCTGACATAAAATGAAGGCTGCGGTAGGAACAGTGTTTTTACAGCAGCGTCGATTTTTTGTTTTTGGTGAGCTGTGAAGATTTAACTGAACGGCAGAGAGGAAGTAAATCTGCTCGGCCAAACCTCATTTCCTCATTAATGACCGAATTTTCTCTCTGTTTGAGTTTTGATGTGTGTGTAGAGTCGATGCTGCTGTTGAGGCACTTGTCATTAGAATTGATAAATTGTTGATATTATCTGTATTAATATCTTTGTATGCTGAAGGTACATTTCTCTCTCTCTCTCTCTCTCTCTCTTCTCTCTCTCTCTCTCTTCTCTCTCTCTCTCTCTCTCTCTCTCTCTCTCGCACAACACACCGCTCGCGTGTTAACGTCAAATTTAGTTTCAGTTCATTATAAATGTCTTTTGCTTGAATTGCATATATTTGAATGTATCTCCCTTGCAAATGATCATGTAAGTGTTTTTCCCCCCACTTGCATGTACAGAGCTTTTATCAGTGTCCTGGTTTGCTTGGCTTGAATGTTGGTCTAGATTGAAGCTCTAAAATGATGTAAACCAGTGTTGCTGTAAAGTCATTCTTGTAGGACAGATGTCTCCATTAGCACTGATGATCTGTTATAATCTGTATTCTGAGCCAAACAAAACACTAAGAAGCATTCCAGCAAATATATATATATATATGTGTGTGTGTGTGTGTGTGTATAATATATATATATATATATATATATATATATATATATATATATATATATAATTATTAAATTACTATTATTAATTATTTTAATTATATTATTAAACTAATAACTTCCTTTCTCTGTATTTTTTGGATAATAAGTCTAAAATTTGAGAAAATAAGTCATTTTTGTGACATCAGTTGCCATTATTTCAAGACAGTAAGTCAAACTTTTGAGAAAATAAGGCATAGTTGGAGATACTAAGTCAATATTTTGCCATAATGCTGTCAGAAACAGAGAAGGAGAAAAAGAAACAGGGCTTTTTTGGGGTAGTAGACTCCTATAAATTACTATTTTTGAGCCATGTGATGATTAACCCTAAAATGGTGTGCTTTGCTGGCCTGTTAGCCCCGTGTCCAGCTTCACTGAGGCTGCTGTTCCAGTGTTGTGTGTCCTTCATGTTGTGGGCTGCAGATTTGCGTTTTGCTGGCTATGCATGAGTGGCTATAGATGGTGAGTTTATTGCTTGTGACAGTGTTCACATAGTGCCAGTGACAGCGTCACCACTCTCTCGCCCCAAGCATATGCAAGCATGCTGCATTTTCATTTGTTATTTTTCATTTATATTTTGGAGGGGGGGGGTTATACACCATATGTCCAAAAACATCCAGACACCCCTTCTAATTAGTGAAATCAGCAACTTTCAGGTGCATCCATTGCTGACCAGTGTATTCAACTGCAAAAGCAGAGTTTGTATGATCTCTTTAGAAAAGCATTGCTAATATAATGGGACACTCTGGAGTCTCCACACATGAGCCTAAGGGCTGTGGAGCAACGGTACTGAGTTCTCTGGCGTGATGGCGCACCATCCAGAACCTTTAGGGTGAATTGGAGTGACGTTTGTCATCCCGAACATCAGTACCTGACCTCACTAATGCTCTTGGGCTGAATGCACTCAAGTAGATATGGTCCATAATTACTTAGAATAAGGAATTTTTTGTCTTGTCCTGTAAGGTTACTATGTTTGAGAGGCTGTATGTATAATATATATAATGTGTGTATGTGTAACTCATATTAATACTTTAGTAGAGCCACTTTTTGCTCCAATAACAGCTTTAAGTCTTTTGCACATTGATTTTGAGATGTTTTTTGAGATGTCAGATCTGCAGAGTGTTATGTTTTCCCTCCTACAGCACATCTAATTCAGCTCTGGAGGGGCTCCTTATTCAGCTACTGATCTGACTGAGGTGTGTTGGAGTGAGGAAAACACAAAGCTGTGCAGTCCAGTGGGGCTTCCAGCACTGCAATCGAGAAACACTGAAGTAGGTCATCTACCAGAACCTTGAAGTGCCAGAAGGTTTTTAATGCAGATGGTTATGTCTCACAGGTGAACCATAGCCATGGATCTGGACGTGGTGAACATGTTCGTCATTGCCGGTGGCACACTTGCAATCCCCATTCTGGCTTTTGTGGCGTCTTTTCTGCTGTGGCCTGCGGCTCTCATCAAGGTGTACTATTGGTGAGTGTGATGGAGAATGGCATTCCTTCACCCCGTGATCTCAGATACAGTTTGGGCTTCATATTGAATAGGATTGGAAATGAGGACCCATTTGATAAACACACCCAGGGCAACCAGAGTAACAGTTGTTTTCATTTTTTTGGATTAAGTAATACTGCTTTCATGGTTATTTTGAATGTTTTTCCCCTTACTAGAATCTCCTTATTGCACAAGAGCATCTGTAATCTTTATGCAAGCTTTCAGACACCTAGAGTCATAATGTCACATTGCATAACGATCTTAAAAACCCCTCAGTGTATCAAAGGACAAATGAGCTCAGTGTTTTGTTCCAGTTAGGTCTCATGTGCCCTTTAGTCTACATCTAGAGATAGAGGCTGAACTTGTGTTTGTCATTTCAGTTTAGTCATCCCTCACTTCATTACAACACTCAGCTGTCCGTGCTCCTTCTTAGCCATAGTCTTCATCTGGGATTTAAAGCAGTGGTGCAGAAATCAAACACATTTTTACACATTCTTTTCAACTCATTTGAATGTAATTAATCAGCTAAGACAAGGTTGCTTCTTTAGTTTTGAACTGGAGCTACAAGGTTGATGTAATGGAAGCTTATTAATGCATATGTTTATTATGTAGCAGTATGAAGCTAAAAACAGAAGTACCATCCATCTTCAATCCATTTTTATAGATGTTAGTATGTCATACAGTGTCAGAAGCCACATACATAAGCAAGTCTGTTTGAGATTACTTAACAGTTCGACATGCAGGGGTGTCACTCGGCCCAGTTTACACACAAAATGTTGCTCTGTGGAACCACAATGACTTATTAAGAAAGTCAGTATGTGAGCTATAAAGTTTTCCACGTTAACCTTGATTGTCTGTGTGGCTAAACTACACAACACAAACATGATTGTGCAAAATAATCATAGACACTACATTTGCCATTATGCCCCATTGTATTCAATTTGAATGCTATCATTTTCATGATGTCAGACTTTATGGCAACTGTTCTCGAATCAGAATTAGCAGCACCTGTACATGGACATGTATTTAAAGGGGACTTTAAGGAGAATCTGAACAGGGAGAAGGAGTGAAAGGAGAATCTGAACAGGGAGAAGGAGTGAAAGGAGAATCTGAACAGGGCCTTTTAAAGAAGGTTCTGAAAGTAACTTGAGAGACAACTTTTTTTTGGTTTGATCAAAAAAGCTTCAGCTTTCTTTTTTTCATTCAGACTCTTCTGATCAGTGGTGACCAGTCTAGAAAAGCCTCTGTCGCCACAGTTTGAGGCACGTGTGATGATGAAGGCATTAGGGATGTGCGTTCTGACTAGTTTTGATATTGGAGTATCCTTAAGAGTTTGTGAATGGATATCCGGTTACCTGCAGAGAAGGAAAAAGGAAAGAAAAAAATAAAATAAAGATATAAAGAGAAATAAAGATTTCAGCTGAAATTAGTGTAGAGCTGTGACTTACCTTTTTAGGTGACTACACCGGTGTTGCAAAAAAATCTGCATCATCCACAGGAATACATTTCAGAATGTATTTTACTATTAAAAAACAGCTGAGAGACATGGGTAGGTTTTCAAATTGCATGAGTAACGTTAACCTAACAGACACTGCCTTAGATGACCTAATGAGCTAAAACTACAGCTACCTAGTGAAACTGAATGCTGATGAAAACTTGTTGTCTCCTACAGGTGTTTTTCCTCTTCAGTGGACGATGTGCCAACATGTTGGTTTTTAAGAGAAATATCTTTTCCCCTAGCTAACGTCAGCCTATCCTATTTAGTGACAAAAACGCGCTATCTATGCCTTCTCAGTCCTTAAAACGCATCCTCCGGAGTAGCAAAATAACATACTTACTCACAAATATGAGCAAACTTCTAACAGTTGTCTTAAAACCTAAAATCAGTGTTTCACTAAATTGTTGATCTGTGTGTTTTCTCTATCTTCCGATGATGAAACGCAACAAATATCTTGATAGTGACAGTATTTGAATACTGGCACCCGAATCACTTACCTGAGTACACGAGCACATCCAAACATCCCTATTAGCCATGCAGTATTTCTAGCTACAAGTTAGTACTAACCTCATAGCTCCTGTGCAGAACTAAAGAAGTGACCTTCAGTCGCTAATCTTGTCTTTGCTGGCAATTTTTGAGATAAGGGGGGCAATAAATGAGATTTTTGGCTGAAGATTGGAGTGCTTTAACTGTTAAATCAAATATACAGGCCTTAGTCATTGTGACTGCACCACTACAACAAAGTTTTCTCTTTCATCAGTCCCTCTCTTATCTGTGCTAGTACAGGATAGTTATCTCAGTGCTGTCTCCCTTTGGCCTAGCAGTGCTTAAGTAGGTGAAAGGTGATCTGGAGAAGTTCCTGCAGATGAATTAAACCTAGCTTTTAAAATGTTAAATTAATTAGCCTGTTTTCTTTGTTGGTATTTGAATAACTTAATATTAAAACATTTTTCAGATGCTAAAGGACAAAACTTGGGAATAATGTTACAGTCCCATTTATCCCCTCGTGTTTGATGACCCATCAGAACTCAAATGCTTTCAGGTGTTTAAGCCACCTTTGATTTAAAAGAGTTTCAATAAGTGCTTTTAACAGTAGTTTAAAAAAGAAAACTCTTCATACTGAAAGACTCTTTGATGAATATAAAGCTTAACACTGCTAAATGGACCCTAATAGCTGTTTTCTGTTGGTTTTATTTCTTACTTAATTGAGAATGTAACCATGACAATCCAACATTATGTGGGAAATTTCAAAAAGAAGAAATGTGTATTGCTTGAATATGTCGGCCAAAGCTTACACAATCTGCCCGGAGGACGTTGCTCCTTGTAATTACTCACAGGCGAAGCGTGTCCTGCTGCTGCCAGTGTCACGGTAACCGCTGTGGGGCTCAAGGGTGCACTGATGCACTCCTTCAAGGTCACTGAACCCCTGAAAAATGAATGAATCCTTTAAAATGTTCTCTGAGCCATTTCTGGCAAGCACTACTTGTTGTTGGACATGGTGATAAATCAGAATACCTTGTTTACTCCATCTGTACCTCTAGTCATTAATCAGCATGAGGTAAATAGCAGAGTGCTTCTTTTTAGCACACTTTTACATGCCCTAGACGAATGGGATGCTGATTTAACACAGCACGCTGCAGAATTTTATTTGTTTGTTGTGCATGTATCTTCTCATAGCTCAGCAGGGGGAATGTCGATTCAGCGCTCGAAATGTAAATCTTGCTCAATAAATAGGCATGACTTGGTGTCCTTTGTGTATTTGCTTAGCAGCGTTTCTACTGTTCCATTTTTAAGGTACTGGAGGAGGAGGCTGGGGCTGCAGGTGGATTACGCAGAGCATGAAGGTTATCGCTTCTGTTATACACACCGAGGGAAGCCGGGGAGCAAACCCTCTGTCCTCATGCTTCATGGTTTCTCTGCTCACAAAGATATGTGGCTGGGGTTGGTGAAGGTAAGGGTGTAATTTCTGCTTCGTTGTAGTAATGTACTTACGTTGTATCTGCAAGTACATTAAGTAGAAGGAAAATCTTAAAGGATCATGGGAAAAAAAAACTGGCTTTTATAAAGTAAGAAATCCCTACAGTTCATATATGGAAATTAAACGGGAAAAACAGCCTGTTTTGAATTCATCGTGGTTGTGATGTCACAACCATGAATGTCTTTACATATGACCACACACTTTATGGCCTATGGCAGTTTAGTCCCGCTCATTCATGTTCAAGTGGAGTGTTGTTACTGCGGATTATCTGTAGCAGAGTTTTGGGGGCGAAAGATGTGGGGAAAACTATTAAACGTTGTGCTGTTTCTGGCTGCTAGGAAGCACAGAGAACAGAACAGAGGTCATTTACATATGCCAGTCTTAAAGGCACAGTAGGAAAAACAAATGCTTTTAATTAATGCTGCTTAAGGTTGGAAAATGGTCATGTAAAAGTAAATAATGAATCTATTTGATATACACATGTTAGAAAAAGACTTCAGATAAACCAATAAAATGCAAGAAAATGTGACTTAGTCTAAAATAAGTATGTCTGTATTTTACAGTTGCTTAATCATGGTAAAATTATACTGAGAGATAATTAATATGCTGATTAATTTAGGGCAGTGCACTAAATATTGAACCCTCTGTTTTTTCCAAAAAATTCACATCTTTGAGTTAATATGAAAAACAGGTCAGTCGTTTTGACTGATGTTATTTTGTATTTCCAGTTCCTCCCAACGAACATGCATCTGGTGTGTGTTGACATGCCTGGTCATGAGGGCACCTCACGCACTAGCGCAGTGGACTACTCCATTGAGGCCCAGGTCAAAAGGATACATCAGGTATTGTTGATTATTTCTGAGCTCTGCTAGAGCATAACGTTGTCAAAGTTACCTATGTTCACATTGACAATATGAATGAAGTTCACTGTGTTAAATGTATACATTTTACCTGATCTGTGGTACTGTGCAAAAATCAGAGACGCCTCATTGATTTCATTTTCAACAAGTAAAACTTATTTTTCATATAAACAGAAAACATATATTTACCACATAATAACACAGAAATATCAATAACTAAATATAATCTTTTCTGTATTCATTGTGTCCAGTCCATCTTTATTACAGCTTCCGTTCTTTTTGGGAGACTTGCTTTCAGTTTATAAAGTAATCTAAAGGGATATTTTTCTACATCTCCAAAGTTCAGTCTTAAAAGTTGGTTGCATTTTCTGCTTTTCATGATCCAATCCCAAACACATTCAGTGATGTTGAGGTCTGGACTCCAGTGGTCAGTTCACAGTCCATTGTTCTGAGAACACCAGCAGCTTCCTCTCTTGATTTGCAGATTTTATTCTTTTTTGTCTATTTCCTTTTCTCTGTAAGTGCTTCTTTACAGCTACACATATTTTCAGACTCATAGCACTGACTTGTCTTCTCACAGTGGAAGGATGGACAGAAACATCTGTGGATTTTTTCAGATCTGAAGAGAAAGCAGAGCTTGTTTTTTCTCCTCTCTCTCAAAGATGAAAGCTATAAGTACTGTTTATCTGATGGGAACAGTTTTGGTGTCTACCAGGTCTTGAATGGTTGTTAAGTCCCATTTTCTGTGTATCTTTTAATAATTTCTTTAACAGTTTTTTCATCTTTCCTCTTCCTTATGCAAGTGGATTATTTTACATGTATTTTCTTTGGAAATATCTCCACATTTAGTTATATTATCATGAGAATATAGTTCACACTTGTTCATACATGCAAAAATTGAAGGATTTGTGTTTAGCTCTGCGACCATTTACTACTTACAATGAGTCATTGCTGTTGATTTGCCCATAACCAAAAAAGAAGAAAGACGTCCTTTATAAAACAGATGTTTTAATAAAATTAGTTCTTATCAACATAATTGACCAAATTGGTTTGCAACCGCTGACCTATTTTTTATGGTTTTGCTAAAATGTAGTGCAACTTTTACGTGAATATGAGTCACTAAAACCTATTTTTAACAACTGCAGAGTGAGTTCTTAGTATCTTATTGATTAAGAGAAGAGTGATTGGTCTTTGTGCCCTGATTTTCGGAACACTTAGTTAGCCTCTCTGTCCACATGGTTCTAAAATAGATGCCCTTCTTCTGGCCTTCTTTTCACTCAGCGTGTCTGTGTCCTTGCGTCGAACATAATCCTTTGATGCCAGCCTCATTCCACACTGATTAAGCCCGTGTGTGATGGAAAGAGGCTTCTGCTAGCTGCTCTTTAATAAGTTTGAGTGTCCCTTGTGTTGAATATTAAGATGTTGTTTGGATGTTGCAGGGGCTGCAGTAACATACAGTACTGTGGAAAAGTCAGAGACCGCCCTTCATTTATTTTAATTCCAGTCAAAACGGCCTTCATTTCTTCATTTTTTAGGCAATATTTCTGAGAAGATATAGATATAAGATAATCCATAATAAATGGAAAAAGACCAGGAGTTTGCAAAACTGGAGTTAAAAAAATTATGGACTGTCAGAAAACTATGTCCTGTCAAAGTAACGACACTCATAGCATTCTGCACAGTATTTGGTTTTGCTGTTAGCTTTTATTTCATGTGAAATTACACTACAGTTAAAAATATTTTGGAATCATTGTTCAAGCATATTGAGATGCTTGTGCATAAACTTGATCTATTCCATGTAAAAATCTACTATGACGCTAGTACTCAACACCTATATGTTTCAAATAGTACATAGGAAGTAGTTAAAAATGAAGTCTAGAATGATGAAGCGAGTGGCAGATGATTCCATATTGATTGAAAAGGCTGTATAACTTTGAGTGTAGTTATAATAAAATCAATACCCAGAGTGCCTCGTATTTTAAAAGTGGTGATCAACACATGAGGTGGGAAATCTGACAAGAAATTATTGTAACTAGATAATTACAGTGTCTATATTGAACATCTACAAGTTCATATTGTTCCCAAAGTACTTGAAATATCGCATAAAATATTTTGATCTAGTTTATGTTGTGTAGTTTAAAATTTTTCAGACTATGTTATGTAAGTTGTTGTTATTATTATAGCTGGCTATTTTTAGTACTTTTATGGAACTTACCGAATGAAATCCATATCAATGAATTGTCATTCAGTACCAAATTTAAGTACTTAAGTAGTCATTTTTCTATAGCCATCTTTGGGCCAGTAAGCATAATTATGCATATTGGTGACATTAGCGCTTCCTGATTGGTCTGAAATCTATTGATGACTTCAAGCATACTCACATTCAGCACCCCAGACTCATTTTTGGTTTAAGCCACACCCGTTCAGTTTGTAATGTGTCACGTGTCAAGCATTCATTTGATTTGGTATTAAAGTCAAGGTATCATTTTTTTTAGCAAATAATAATTGATATGACTAATAATTCCAAGCTTTTTCAGACTGATGTAATGCAGTAACATAAACCCGCGGTATTTACTGTGGTTTTTATATTTCTGCCCTCTTTTGCAGTTTGTAGAATGTATCCGACTGAATAAGAAGCCTTTCCACCTGGTGGGCACATCTATGGGTGGTAATGTAGCTGGAGTTTATGCTGCCCGCTACCCCTCAGACCTCTGCAGTCTCACGCTCATCTGTCCTGCAGGTCAGTGCGGCATACATGTGAAGACGTCAGTATGTGATTTCACAAGTACCTGACTTAGTTTATCAGACTGATCTGCCTTCTCTTCCTGTTATGTAGGTCTGAACCACCCTGAAGAGAGCACGTTTGTGAAAGGTCTGAGAGACTTGGAGAAGACCAAGGATGTTAGTAGTATCCCTCTCATTCCTTCCACTCCAGAGGAGATGGAGGAGATGCTGAAACTGTGTTCCTTTGTCCGCTTCAAGGTCCCTCAGCAGGTATCGCTTCACAGACAGTCTGGAAAATATAAATTGGAAAATATAGATTAATAGCAAGGTAAATCTCATTTTTGCTTGGGTGCAGTTCTGGTCAGTTATTAGCAGTTATCATCAGAACTGCTGTCTAAAACAAGGGTTTTACATTGAGGAAGATTCTGTTTACAATAAAGATAAAATGAAAAGTAGATAAAGTCTGTAAACATTGCTATGACAGGCCACACATTGTGACAGTAAGTACATTTATGTGCACATCGTTAAGAATATATTGTCTTTATGGTTTGATTCTCATTATGTCTATTATGTCATTGTGAGGCATTATAATTTTTCCTTCTTGCTTATTTTTCTAATAGGTTCTGCAAGGATTGGTTGATGTCCGTATTCCACATAATGACTTCTACCGTGAGGGTTAGTTGCCCTTAATACGAATGAGCTGTATACCTGTAGAAGGTGCTGAAGTGCAAAAAATTCTGATGTATCAGATTTACATTGATGCACGTTCACTCAATCTAGCTTCTAAATCTTTTTCAGTTTTTACGGAACTAGTCAGAGAAGAATCCAGGCAAAGCCTGCATGAGAACATGCACCTCATCTCTGCACCACTCCAGGTCATTTGGGGCAAACAGGATCAGGTAAGGATATCACCATAAGATTGTGAGCATAATAAAACGGGCATCGTTGTCGTAACATTTGCATTTATGGCATTTGGTAGACACTGTTATCCAGAACAACTTACAGGTTAATCATGTGGAGGTAGGAGAATGTAGGATTGGAGTTTTGGCCAAAGACTCTTATTGGTATAGCAGGGTGCGTTTGCCACTACGCCATATCAACCACTGACAAAACCTCTTAAAAATGGGAAGGAAAAAACCTTCTTAACTCAGATGTACATTAATGTATACAGCTTATTCCAAATACTTTTCCTTTTTTAATAGTCCATTTATCATGACATGTCCTGTAATGTAGAATAAAACAAGCTGGGATTTTTAAATGGTGTATGAAATTGATACAGGTATATATTTTAAGGTATATCTTTGTAGCCCTAAGGCACTAAACTTTAGTTAATTATAGAAGAGTTAATATGCTCCATACCTCTCTAGGACAGTCACCATTTAGTTGCAGTGAGTTTATCTAATGGTCAGATTCAAATTTCACAACTTTTTAATCAATATATTTGGCGTTTGGGGGTTTATTTTTATACATTTAACTGTAGGTTCCACATAATAAAGGCTAAAAGTATGTAGACACCCCTTGTAATTAGTGAATTGAACTACTTAAATGTGCATTGCTAACACAGACGACAGTTCAATTACACACACACAGTTTACATAATCTGGAAATAATGGAAATTATAGAAAATAACTGGGCTGTGGAGCAGTGGGACTGGCATGATGGAGCTCCATCCAATACCTTTGGGATGACTACATCTAGTGTAAAGCCCCCCCCAGAAGAGTAGAGACTGTTGCTGTAGCAAAGAAAGGACAAATCCCTCATCAATACCCCTGATTTCAGATTGAAACATTGAATGAGCAGATGTCTACAAACTTTTGGACATGTTATGTAGTCTTTTTTAACAGAAGTCCATTTGTCTTTTAAATGACACCGTTGAAAAAGCTTATATAAATGTGTGGTTGTGTTCTCCTCAGGTACTGGATGTGTCTGGAGCTTCTGTGCTGGCCGAAGCTTTGCCCGGGTGCCAGGTTGATCTCCTGGACAACTGTGGCCATTCTGTGGCTGTGGAGCGCCCCCGCAAGGCTGCTCATCTCATCCTGGACTTCATCAACCGCCAGCAAAATTCAGGCAGCAGAAGCAACAAAAAGCTGTCTTGAGACTGAAATTAGCAAATGCTACAATTTGTAGGAATTTGTAAATTTGTAAAGATATTTTTATAGTGAACGCTCAGGGACAGTCACCGGAGTGGAATTCACTCTTGCAGTATTCAGTGGAGTAAAAATGAAACGCTGTGGGATTCAGTAAGATTAGTTAAACCGTGGTGATTTTGCTGTGAACCAGGATAATAACAGGCACTCAAACCAATACAGTAAATATCGCTAGACTTCAAGGTGTTTGTAATTCATTTTTAATATCAGTTTCAGGTTTTTGTAAATCCAGAAAATAGACTAAAACACAACATTCGCTTTTAAGAAAGAACTGTACTAAATTCTTTTTTTTTTTAGCTGGCTGTGCATTTTTTCACCATTTATAGGGTCAATATTGAGGGCAAAAGTCATATATTTGCTTGTTCTTGTGCTTACATTGTGCTGCAGTGTAGTTTTCATGTAACAGACATTCCATGTAGGACACAGCATTATGTTTACATTTAATCTGTAAGATATTTTTCTCCATGTTTAACATTGGAAGTCAGAACAGTTCTGCATCTTTGTAAGCTGAAGATGAGATCATTAAATGTGGTGAAGAAGTTCTGTCCAATTGCTATTACTGAGAGGAGATGCACTGTGGGAACATTACACCTGCCTCAGCTTTTTCATAACATTAGTATTAGTATGAATTCCCTACAGAGATTCATTTGCATTTTTGGTATTAATATGTAGTGTTTACTTTAGCCTTTAACTTGAGACTCTTAGTTGTGGCTTCAATATGGCATCTCCTATCAACAGCTAAAAATTTAGTGGAAATGGCCCTTCAAATAGCCAGGGCCCTTCAAATAGCCAGGGCCCACCAGCAGGCCTGAAGTTGTATTACACGCTTCTGTAACCTAAGAATAACTCTTAGGTTAAAAATTTGCGTTGAATTCTCTGTAGTTACTAAATAATAATACTTAGTATGTGATAAACCTGGGATTTTAAGGTGTTAATATTGTTTTGAGAGATGTAACAGAATCTCTCAAATATTTGTCAAGGCCATTAAAGCCTTTGTACAAAAGACAAATTAAAAGATACATTTACACCCTGTGCATAACACTGAAATGAGTATAAGCTGTATGTGTATTTCACAGCATGAGAACCACTGAGATGCACAAAAGCACAAGTTAATCTACAGTAATACCAGAGAAGGGTAGACATGCATTCTGAATGAAAGTCTTCCAATTTAGATGTTAAGACCATATTGTTGGTTACATGTCTAATGTTGACATTGGTCAAATTTCTTTGGTCCATTTTTTCCAATGAAGGCCTCTGTTTGGGCCACTAGAGGGCGCCCTTAACTGGTGGTTGGTTTGTCCTCAATCAGCTGGTAGCATACACTGGAAAAAACTAATAAGACTTTAAAATACATTTCTGTATAAAGACTTTAACATAATATCACAAATTTGCTAAAGTTTGAATGGTGAGAACTTTTAACTTTAATTCTAAAATGTAAAATTCTGTTGTTTTTTCCAGGTTTAAATGAAAAAAATTTTTTCAAGGTGCATGGGGTAATCTGGATTATTTAGACTTTGGTTCATTTCTGGATTCAGAAGACTACAAAAGATCTTCAGAGCTTTTACTGACAGAAGTTTCTCTTTGTTTACTATAGACACACATCATCATCAGTAAGAGGGAAAGATTCTTATGTGTTGTGCAAGCTGACGTCTTCATGTTGTTCAGTATTATTTTACCTATTATATCAGAGTCAGAATCAGTTCATGTACGCAGAATTTGTCTGAGTGAAATTGGTGAATCACTGTCATTCTTTGTTCTTCAAATTCAAACAACTCTTTAGGGATGTCAGAATGTTCCTTTTCACTTCAGTGGAGAGTAAAGACAAGAGAAATGTGCCTGTTCCCTTGAGAATCTTAATACAACCTACACTGAGAGGGGCTACTGATGATTATGGTAATGTTCAGTGTAAAACAGGCATGTTCCTATTCCCTTATGGGTTTCTCCAGATTGAGAGTTTGGGTGTTAAAGGTGCTCATGTGTGATTGTTTCCTCTAGGGTGTTCTCAGAGAGACGCCGCTGAATAATAGAAGTATGTCTACTTTAGATGTCAAAAAATGTCTACATAAACTACATAGAACAGTTACATAAACTTGATCCCTCTAAATAACTGTGATGTAAATCAACACAAATTTGTTCATTTGTTTATAATTGTTTTTATGTTTTGTGTCTTATGCATGATGTGTCAGGAGTATGTGGAACAAAAATATGTTTGTTTTCACATCCTCAATATTTCACTTTATGTAATGTCTTAGCACTGAAATTCCATATGTAAATTTGTACATATATTTCTTAATATCCAAAGTATGTCTATTGAATATCTGTTTCAATATATGATATGCTTATCAGCAAAAATTACAGAGAAAAATATATGTACATATCTCCCTATGTCCAAAATATGTGTGACATTGTGTCTATTTAAATGACAAATAAGTCTATTTAAATGACAGTTATGATATAATATTCACAGCCTGCACATGTTCATTATATGACAAAAAAAGGATCATTAAAAGACTGAAACGTACAATAATGGACAACAGCCTAGTCAACTCAGCTATCACAAGGCAAAGTCCCTGATTTATGGGGCAGTCAATCTTAGCTATCACAATGCAAAGTCTCTGGCTCTCAGCCCAGTCATACTCAGCTATCACGATGAAGTCCCCAGCTAGTGTCCCAGTCTTGCTCAGCCACCATGATTCAAACTGTGAGACTAGTAGCCCAATCAAACTCAGCTATCATGATGCAAAGTCCCTGGCTCGTGGCCCAGTCAAACTCTGTGCTATGCAAAGTTCTCAGTTGACAATGCAAAAAATTCCTGGGCACACAACTGTAAAGCAACAACCCACACCTTGCATTAGTTTCAGCAGCCCTCAAAAAAAACGTTTCTTTCACAAAAGTACACTTTCAAAGTATCTATAATTTAATCAGAATTGGTCAGCATGACGAATGGAAGAGTGTCTCCCTCACTACTAGGAGCTCTCTGTTGCCACCTCTGTGTTTCAGTCCTCAGTGTTAATGAGGTGCTGCATGACTGACAGGTGTGTTACCATGTACACTGACGATATTTCAATCTACTCTGTTTCAGTGAATGAACATTTAAAACACATCCACTAAGTCCTCAGAGAACTGTTTGCCATGACAGCTACATCAGGAGAATGGCACCCATATTTGGATCTGACCACAGGAATTTAGAATACTTAAAATCCACCAAATGACTTACTTTAATTTCACAGTTATAATTCCTGGCCTGGTTCTACTACTAGCCAAAACCAAACCTACCCTAGCCTAACGTTACCCTCACCTTAAATTATATGATTGACATTGTGGGTGTAAGGGCGACGGCGGCAGGGTGTCCAGCCTGCGCCGCCAGCTGCCAGCAGAGGGCGACGGCGGCACAGGGCCATAACTTCAGGGAACTCCAATTCCCAGAAGTCCGCGGGCTGATTAGGCCCAATGCGACACACCTGCGGACTCCTCTACTTAAGGTCAAGGCAAACAGTGGTGTTTGTAGAGGGGTGACCGGTACGGTACTTAGTGTAAGAACAGAAAAGAACAGAAAAGAACAGAAAAGAACAGAAAAGAACAGAAACTGCCCCAAAACTAAAAAAGAAAAAGAGGGCTGAGAGAAGAAACTGCCCCAAAACTAAAAAAGAAAAAGAAAAGAGGGCTGAGAAAAGAAACTGTCCTAAAGCTACTTAAAGGGAAAAAAAGTCTGCCTTCCCTTCGTTCTTGGAGTGGAAGTGTTTTTTGTTTTCCTTTTATCTGTCCTTTCGCCTTTCTAGTTCAGCCTTTGAGCACGCTGCTCTCAGCGTCTCTTTTGTCTGCCGTTCGTCGTTTTCCCGCCTTTTCTTTTCCCCCCTTCCGATCAGTACATCGCCGGTTCGAACCTGGCTTTGGGTCACCTCATATGCATGTGTCAGACTCACAACCCAGTGCCATAATAAACTCATTTTTCCGTTTTTTCTGTTTCCATTTCTGCACTTGGGTCTGCCTCCCCGCCGCCCCGTAACAGTGGGGACCAGCTTTTGATTTACATTGTGGGGACCAGCTTTTGTTCCCACAAGGTGGCATAACTCTGGGCCACATATTGTGTATATATTTCTCTCTGCATATTTCAATCTGCTGCCACTATAATGGCTAAAAAAAAAGGTTCCCAGGCTACAAAATCATTGATCGAGAAGATAGCCATGATTTACAAGATGCTGATAGTGAAACAGAAGACAGAGGAAAATGTTTCAGTCAATTCAGAGAATGAGGAGTGATCTTCTGATGAAGAAACTGATGTATTGGGCACCTACTGAGGACATTTTTGACTTTTCTTAGTTCATTTGTTTCTGATTAACTGGGTTTGTAAATAACAGCTCTGTACAGCTCTGTACATTCAGGTGCACTGAACTAATCACTGAATGCTGCTCACAACTATATCTAAGTCACAGTAATTATATAACATATTCCATGGGCTGTATCAGAACCAAAGGAGTTTTATGTGCTAGCCCAGTGGCTTAGACAGAAACGGGGGCATCACTGTAGGGTCATGGATAAGGGGCCTATGCCTGTACTATGCGGGGTTGGGGGCTTAATTTTTAAATGGCCCCAAAATGTTTATAATGCCTTTTTAGAGTAGCGTTAGTCATGTTAAGTATATCAAAAATGGTTATGTGGTCAAATTGGCACAAAGTGTTTCTTCATAGTTTGTATTGATCACAGAGCCAGTATAACAAACATTATATCCATCCACTTACAACAGGCACAGATCAAACAAAGGTACTGAAGTCAAGCAATGCTGTTTCTCGCTCTTAGATCAGCTGCAAGATCCTAAATATATTATTCAAACACACATTATACATTAAGCCAATTCCCATTAGAAAACAAAAGCATCAGATTTAATCTTAATAGTCCTAATGGTCCTTTTTAGAAGGGTAGTATAGTAGTATGCATTTTGGGATGCAGCCTAAATCAAATCAGTTAGTAGGAGGACAAGATATGTGCTGGATGCCTCTGAAGAGAGTATGTGCATACTCTAGCAGACTGTAAGTGGCTTTGTTTGAGTGGTGCCAACAGTTTAGATGTTGAGATATTGAGACAGTGGCTTTATGTGGTGGTCCTCTACCATAAGTGTGGAACTCCAAAGGACAGGAGTCAGAAACAGCTGATTCTTTGGTCCATCTCTTCGCAAGAGGACGTTTGGCCTACATTTATGGTGGCCATGGGCACCAGGTTCTAGCAGTTAGAGCTGAGCAGCTGAGTAGATATAATACTAGCTGGGAATGTATTGTAATAAACTGTACATCTTGCGATCGATGCCTTGTGTCAAAGACTCCCTAGTCCAGAGTGGTAGCGTCCATGAGAAGCCTTCTTGTGTCCTGATCTTTGGAGGCTGTCTCGAGGGATTGCACAGTGCTTGAGCCTTTGTTTGATGGTGCGATCAGAGAGTGTGATTTTGCTCTGTAGGTAAGTTCAGTAAGCTTGCTGTTAGAATTGCATGGTCGTAGTGTCAAATATTATTTTGTCAGTTAAGTTAAATCAGTTAAATTCAGAATGTTAAATTTAAGTCAAATGCAGTATTATTTTAACCAAAGCTCAAACAACTCTGTCACTTTCTTCTTGATCGCTTGAAGTACTGGTTTAAAAAACTACATCAGACACTGCTGCGTAATGACATTGCTCTGTGGTTTTCTGTCTGAGACTCAGTGTAAACACAATTAAAAAGCTGTCAGGAAATGATTGGCATAAGTAATTTGTGTAGGCTATAAATAAAATCCTCTGACTGAAGTGTTTCTCTCCTTGCAGGTTCACAGATCTATTACAAACATCGGCACGCAAGCATTCGAGCATCCCAACAACAAGGTTGATTTATATTTTTATTTATTTCCACATTTCTATCATGTTAGGATATTAAGCATTTATTGTATTAGCTATTTATGCTTTGCCAGAAGTGTCCAGAAGTCACTCGAAGCTTCTTGGGCATCATGGTGCAGGAATAAGGTGGATAGGGCTATGGACAGAGCAAGTCTGAAAATCATTCAAATTGATCTTTAGTTCTCTTTTCTTTCTGCTGAAACGACGACAGCAGGTTCCTCCAGTCTGACATATAAATGACATGTCAGTCCGTGGGAATTTGTCTTCAGGTGCACTTTGTCACAGATCTCACCAGGTAAAAAAGATTGTGTAGTTTGTGAAACTTGTTCATGATCACTTCTGTTGTGTGCGCTCTGCTATGGTTGCAAGTGATACATGTCATGTAATCTAGAGTAACATAGCAATTCAATGAGATTTTTCAAGTCATCAAAAAACAACTGAGCTGTCTGCAGTGATGTGTCTAGATGGGAGGCCTAGGGTGGCACAGCGCACCCCACAGAAATTTGATTGACCACCACTGGTGCCCTTCAGTTGGTAGTTGATGTCAATCCTGGTGTGCATTTCTTGAAAAAAATCTCTTTGCAAGAGAAAGTTTGGCTTACATTTATGGTGGACACTGGGCGCCAGGGCATTGAAAGAATGTTCTAGCTGTTAGTGTTGAGCTGTTGAGTAAAGATAATACTAGCTGGGCATGTATTGTAATAAACTGTACATCTTGCAAGAGATGCCTTGTGTCAAAGGCTCTGGTCCAGAGGTGGTAACGTCCATGAGAAGCCTTCTTGCACCCTGATCTTTGGAGGCTGTGGCGAGGGATTGCACAGTGCTTGAGCCTTCGTTTGATGGACAAAAGATTGTTTTGTCTGAATTCTGACCAATGTGTTCTCCTAGTTCACTGTCACCTACCTGTGATCAGTGGGCTACAACTGTAACACCCTTACCGGATGCTGAGGTGAGTTGATTCAGATGCTTTGCCAGCTGTATGGCATCTGGAAGACTACAACAATTCTGTTCTATTCTCAAGGCATTTGGCAGTGCAAATCTTTCATGAACTTCTCTGACACTTCTTAAGAGGAGGGAATGGGTGGAGTCCTTACCAGCAGTTATATTTGCATATACAGCTGGGAGTTTTCCAACTCTGAATCTCCTGGTCCTAAACATGGTCATGATCAATGTCAGCTGTTTGTGGTCAGAAAAAAAGGTATGCTCTCACTAGTCTTGTGCTTGTTTGGCTGCTGTGTGTGAGTAAAAAAGCTCTTAATAGTGTTTGCATTTGTAGCAAATAGTTTGGTTAGTGCTGAATTTACTTTAAAATGGATGCGAGCTTTGGCAACCCACTGTTAATAAAGTGCCAAAAATGATATGAAAGTGTACAGTTTAAGTAAAACCTTAGTTATCCAAGGATTTCCCTGTGTTGATCAACACCATAAACAAAAAGCATATAAGACACTGCCTGGGCACTGCCTTGTTGAAATGATGTCATGGAACAGCAACTTGAACTCTTGAAACAACTTTCTGAGAGAGAATTACGAGTTGGAGGGATGTTCGAAAGGATTTTATTTTGGCTTTTAATTTTCAGGAGAAAAATTATGGAACATTATTTTTTCCATGTTGTGGGTCTTTTAACAGCTTTAAATCTCAGGCTTATTGTCTACTAAGGCTTGTTATACAGTAACTGCAGGGACTGTCAATGCAAACTAACTGAGCTGTTCTAAGGTTATAAAACTTTGAGCCTGCTGGATGGCCCTGGTCCTGCAGACCCACTGTGCTGCACCTTTTTAGTGCGTTTCCTGAGCCTTTAAATCAAAAATGAGCTGTTACTGAGCTGATTGGTTTGATCAGGTGTGTTGGGAGCAGGGAAACACTAAACCTTGCAGCACAGTTGGCCTCCATGAACAGAGTTGAGAAACAGTGTTTAAAACCTACATTCTATTCCTGCTTATTACTCCTCTACACACACACACACACACACACACACACACACACACACACACACACACACACACTCCCTGGAAAAAAGTCAGAAATCATAACGCATTTTCCCATCCACACCATTATGGACAGTATTTCAGAGGGGACTGTGAGCCAGCTGAGTGTCTCAGTAATAAGGGGGGGTGGTGAGAGGTGGAGGTGAAACATATTATTAGTAAATATTTTTTCCACTGGTGCAGTTTAACCAAGAAACAGAAGACATTTCAGAGGTGGGCAAAAGATACTGTATTTTGATCCAAGATTAAAGGAAGAGCAAAAGTCTGTTCAAGACTTACTTTTCTACTTTTACTTGAGCAAAATGTGTTTAGATATCTACTCAATCTCAAGTACAAAAGTAAAAGCACCGTGATGTATTGCAATTATTCTATTATTTTCATGTGCTCAAACATAACCAACAATATGAGCTTTGTTTATATTGTCTCCTTTTCTAAACGTCAACCAGCTGCCAAGACATATAGCTCAAACATGAAGTAGGCCTACTTTCTAGGCTTGAAGTGGGGGAACATTTGAGATTGCTATCCGTCTACGTGACAGCCCAAAACTCTAAGAATGTTCTTGAAAGGTTAAGTCATACAGGTGTGATCTTTCAGCACTACTGCTGTTGCCCAAACCCTGTCAGACATGTTCTGTACATTGCTTCTTCCACAAAAAATATGTTCTACTTTTATTCATGTAAAGTACTGCTAAAAGAACTTCTTAAGTACAGTTATTGCTTGTAAATGTATTTAAGTTAGCAAAAGAAAAGCGCTGTCAGATGCTGCAGTTTTAGGATTATTTCGATTAACAAAATCTCTTAAGGAGACTCATGTGGCTGTAGATTTGAAAGATGAGTCAGTTGTTCATGTCCACAACACTGTGAGCCTCCTTAATAGAATGTGATTGTGACTGAGACTGTGTAGGTTGAATAAAATAAGCTCAAACAAACACAACAAGCTGTGCAGGCCGCTACAATCCTAGGCTTGTTAGTTAGCAGGGCATCGTACTGGCAGGCAAAAGATTCAAGTTCAAACAAGACAGTCTGTACAGCAGCACTAGTTCTTCACAGCTTACTAGAAATGCCCACTGATTCAAGCTCTGGCTCTGAGGGGCCCGGAATTGAGGTTGAGTGGAGGCACCTCTACAGCAGGCCACCAACACGGAAACTGATGGAGAGGGGACAGATGTCACAAGCTTGGTAGATGTCAGGGTTTGCGTCCTTTGTTGACCAGAGATGGGGACTTGAGTCAACACCTTGGACTCATGTCGCATATTGACTGACTCATGACTCAGACTTTAGACTGAAGACTGGAAAAAATTCCTAAGAAAAAAAGCACCTGTTTAAAGCAGGGTGGGAGTCCAGAGTCCAAAAAATAATCTAAGACTTTTCTACAAGATCTTGGAGTGTCTCTGTGGGAATTTGAGCTCATTCAATCTAAAGAGCTTTGTGAGATCCGGCACTGACGTTGGACAAGAAGGCCTGGCTCACAATTAACGTTTCAGTTCATCCCTAAGGTGTTCAATGGGGTTGAGGTCAGGGCTCTGTGCAGGCCACTGGAGTTTCTACTCATCAAACAATGTCTTTATGGAGCTCACTTTGTGCTCAGGGACTGCTGGAACAGGAGAGGGTCTTCGCCAAAATGTTGCTACAAAGTTGAAAGCATATAGTTGTCCTAAATGTCTTTGTGTGCTGTAGCATTAACATCACCTTTCACTGGAACTAAGGGGCCTAAACCCTGAAAAACAGCACCAGACCATTATCCCTCCTCCACCAAACTTTATTGCTGGCATTATGCATTCTGACAGGGAGTGATCTCCTGGCATTCACCAAACCCACATTCATCCATCAGACTTCCATAGTGAAGCATGATTCATTATTCCAGAGAACACGTTTCCACTGCTCCATAGTGCATGAGTGTTTTGAGTGTCATCTGAATAAAAATTATTTTTACTTATTATTTACTCTTTATTTTATTTATCTACATTTTAGGGCAATTGGGAACAGATTCCAATGGGAAAAGTAAAGAAAATACATGATATAGTTGTATCCAAAAGTTTCGGGCACCCTTGGTCAAATTCCATGTTTTGTTGAAAATGTATATATAACACATCATCTACAGTGAACACACTTCTGCACATTTTAATGCACAATTACAGTTTCTTTGCTGAATTTAACATATTTGGAAAAAAAAAACGTAACATTTTGCCCAAAAGCTAAAATTGTTTTTTATTTTTTCAATATGTTAACTCAAATAAATATAAATTGTCCACTGAAATATTCAAAATGTTCACTTTTTTCCCCATTAGAAGATGAGTTTACTTATTTTCAATTAGAAAATCAATGTCATTTCACACTTTTTGTATGACTGTATTAACATGGTATATTATTTATTTGTGACAACGAAAACACAAATCTCAAGTACATCTTCCAAAAATTTGCAGCACATAAGACATTCCAAATATCTTTTCTGGAAATTCACTGAACAGTTTCTTCACTCCACTAATGGAACAATCAGTTAAATAAGCCGTTGTCAGTCTTCTTCTTTCGTGACTCTGCCCTTCCAAAATGTGCTGCACAGCGCCATTCTACACATGCTCCGAATTACTGTAAGATTATCTCTGTTTACATCAGAAGCCAGCAACAAGAGAAGGCTTTTAGAAACAATGCAATCTCACAAAGAATCTGAAGGAAGAATGGCCGGTTGAAGAAAGAATTCAGACTGAGACACTGATAAATGCTACGGTCACTAATTCTGCCCCAGGTAGGCCTTGACCCTTTTAAACAGACATCACAGACAAATATGCATAGATGTTTTTTGTTTGTTTGTTTGTTTTTTTATATTACTCAGAACAGTATAGTGTTCCTACACCAAGAACATTTTTATACCATCAGAGCACAATCACCTCAGAAACACTGAGGGCATTACGGAAATCTGCTCTTTCATGTAATCTGTGACATTTTAAAGAATTCTTTTCTCAGTAGATTGTTCTCATTGTTCTTTGGTTGATCCTGTAAACAATATTTTAAAATGGCATTTTATTAGAACAAATTAAGTGATAGCAAGAACAACAACAACAAAACTAATGTTTAACATGTGTTAACTTATGTGTAACATAATTTAGCACATTCAATTATGATTTTATCTCTGCGTCTTTAAAAACATATATATCACTCATGACTACACTGTAAAAACTGGCTCATCAGTTCAACCTAAAAAAAGGACAAAAGTAACAAGCAATTGAATTAGTTTTATTCAACTCAAAAATTACTTTGAAAGAATCCTTCCTTTAATATATTTATTTAGGCTGAATAAAGCTAGTCAATTTACTTGTTACCACATGAAGTCATTTTTTCAGGTTGAACTACTGAGCCAATTTTTACAAATATTTCTTTTAGCATTGACAAAGAAATGTTGGTCAGTATAACTAATAATTTACACATGTTGAGAGAACGAAAAAATTCAGGAAAAATCTGTGCCAATTTTTTTTGTTGTGCAAACATGAACAATTGTTGTACTAAGAAGTAAGAAGTTTTCATGTGAGATCAACTAAATATTTCTTTTAGTGTTAACAAAAAATGTCAGTCAATAAAACTAAGAATTTAGAAAAGTTGAGTGAACAGTGAATTTGTAAAACAATGATGCATTTAAAACATTTAAAAAACAAAACTGACAGTGAGGAAAGTTCACTACAAATCAATAAATCTAGTACTTTGTTTCAAAGTCAGTATTAGTAATTTGCTGAGTCTGGAAGTTTGTGGTAAGAGTAATTAACTTTTTGCAGCTTTGAGGTTCAGTTTTGTCCCACTCCTCCTGGCCAGTGGTCTTCAGTTCATCAAGGTGACAAAGGTCCCTCTGTTTGACTCACATTTTCAATTGTATTTAAATAAGGAGACAGGTTAGGCCATAAAGAAACCAGGATAGTGTATTTTATTTGTTCATGACAAAATAATAGTTGTATTACTATAAGTACGTGAACTTTTCAGTCAAGTACATTAAATGCATCACTGTGGTGTGGTGGGGTGGCCAAGCTGTGATGGCACTGGCTACCCCTTGGCTAAGCCCCTGCTTGAGGTATTTAGGCTGTGTGTTTGTTTTTATTATCAACCTAGTTTTACTAACAGCAATGTTTAAGGTCTTTGCCAGGGCTCTATAGCTTTTTTCACTGATCTGTTTAGTAATGTTGTCCCTGAGAACTTTAGGACACTCCTTTACTAGGACACTCCTGTTGCGTGATATCTTCCCAACCAATGGAAATGCTGTTTATAATGGGCAATCTGCATAAGAACATTTTTATTTCTATTTTTTGCTGCACAAGTAAGCAGAACTTGATTTGTTCCTTTTATTCTTAACCATAACATACACATATTTTCATATAATCGATTTCATTTTTGTTTATGCATGTGAATACATACACTTTTATTCATATTCAAGTACAAAGTCAAAAGATAACATTTGTGTGTATTGAAGTGGATAAATGCCCCGGAGGTAGATTTTTAAAAAGTGTCAGAACGCTTCTCAAGCAATGAGATTGTGGTGTCAGAACTAACTATCGTATAAAGGCCTACATTTTATTTTTTATATATAAATTTAAGGGCAACTGACTACAGACATTCCTGTGCAGCAACTACAGAGAACCCATGGTACGTACATTGTGTTATTAGATTTCAGACTGAAAAACTCAAGGAAATGTCTTTTTGATTTGTGACCCACTTAAAAACAATATAGCTTTGTGAAGGATGTAAGAGAACCGTGAGAAATTACCGTGAGCCTTTGATTTCATAAGAGTGAGGGCCTTAAATGCCACCAAAAACCACAAATTCTGCCCCAGGCAGACCTAAAGCTCAACCGTTCATTCTTCACAGGAATTAACTTGTTTAAATTCTTTAGTTTTCACAACCTGTGATGTCATTCTGCGAGGGGACCACCCCCTGAGCTGAGCTATATTTATGGGAGCGCACATATTCTGTCTTTGTGACTTACAGCTGACAGCAGGTTTTTGGGCAGCTTCGTATCCACCTTGTTCTCAGCAATTCTGTAAGTATCCAGCATTGTTACTCTGTCAGCTTGGTACTTCAGTTCCTGGTGCACACTGAAAGCAGTCAAAACTGACAAGACACTTCAATTTTTTTTCCCAAATATACTCTTTAAATGTATTCATGCATTATGAAGCAAAAATACTATTGTGTATTTTATTTTATTGTTTAGATGCATTTCATTTACTTTTCAGTGTAAGTGGTTATAACCTTGGCATATAATTTTATTTCCTTTTAAAGGTCCACATTAACTGCACGATCATGTCCAACCTCGCACCACTTCTTCTCATTGGTGGCCATGGAGGAAATGCTTTTGACTTCAATGGTCTGAATAACGGAGCAACACTGCAAAAGATATGGGTGTGGGTCGGTGGCTGGCAGATAAAAGCCATCAAGGTCTGGCTTACTGATGGCCGATCCACGCAGGTTGGAGAACCTAGTGGGAACCATTCTGAATTTATATTTCAAAATGGTGAACACATCACCTCTCTCTCACTGTGGGGAAATGGAGCTGGAACTCGTGTGGGTGCCATCAAATTCAAGACGAATAAATCCCGAGAGTTCTTCGCACACATGACAGACTGGGGACTGAAGACAGAATACCCAGCTGATGTGGGTTCTGGGATCTGCGTGGGAATCACCGGAGGTGCAGGTGCAGATATTGATTGCTTAGGCTTCAAGTTCATCAACAGCATCAGGTCTACTGTGTTGAAGAACGTGCACTATCCCACTCTTCATCACATGATTCCCAGTGTGTCCGTTGAAGAAATCAAATCCATGACGTATGAAAACAGCTCTACTGTCATGCAAGAATACAAAATTGAAACTTCAAAAACTCTCAGTAAAAAGTCCTCCTGGTCGGTGACCAACAAGATGGAATTCACCTTCAGCATGGAAGTGAAGGCAGGAATTCCAGAGGTTGCAGAAGTATCGACTGGATTCAGTTTCACACTGGGAACTGAAAGCACATACGGTCTGGAGAACTCTGAGCAGAAAACCGAGCTGCTGTCATTCCCTGTCCAAGTTCCTCCAGGAAAAAAAATGAAAGTAGACATCACAATTGGTCGAGCCACAATTGATCTCCCCTACACTGGCACAGTCCAAATTACCTGCCTCGATGGCAGCGTTCTGGAGTTTCAAACCAGTGGAGTCTACAAGGGCCTCACCTACACCGACGCTAAAACAGTTGTGAAAGAAAGATAAGTCAGTTTCTGTCTGTTGTTCCTGAAAAAGTGAGCTAGACTTTCTTTTTAAAAAAGAAATGTACAATGTTCTACAAATGTTCTTAAAGTTCAAATGCTTGAAAAATGTTCTTAGTGCCACTGATGGTGTGTTGAATCTAATATCCTTTTTTGCCATGCATTATCTGATTCAGAGTCTTATCTGAGTCTTTTTCCCTACTGCTGTGAAATCTGAACTCTTTTTCAGCATTAAACTTCTAACGGATCTGTGTAGGTGTCTTTGTATGGAATGAATTCTAGATGACAGGTTCAGGATCTATGTAACCCTGGCTGTGGTGTTGTTTGAGGATTTAAATAAAAATTGTGGGCTACTGGCTACATGTGTCACACATTGCTCTCAGTGTTTTATTCAGTAATTGAAATTCCAGACTCATTCAATAGCATGTCTTTATGTTGAACAGCCATTATGGCATCAGATGGTGTGTGAATATTAAGTGAAATAATAAAACCTGTTCAAAAGCTAAATTCATATCAAATCACTAATATTTGCATAAAATCACTTCAGTTTCATCTTTCACATTTGGTATTGAGCTTTGTGAAAATGATACATTTACTCCACTTGGTCATTGCTTCAAGTTTTATTTAGCAGTTGAATAAGTAAACTTCTTTTGTGAGCAGTTCAATGTAAAACGAATATGTATGTGTTGTTGATACTACTGCCAATGGTAATCATCATTATTGTTTGCACATTGCACCAGCATAAGATGCCTCATATTTTAGGATATCAAATACTTTATCAATCTTTCATGGAATTAATAAAGAGCTTTAATCATTTAATAATGATTTTACATTACATAGACCACAAAAAAACATATTAAAAAGATATTACTATGTGGGACTTCCACTTCTCTTCATTGATAATATGTATAAAACTCTATAATACAGGCTTTTTGCTTAAGACCAGTTGGTTATGATGCTTAAATATTGAATATGTAATTCAATTCGATTTGTTTTTTTTTTTTTATATTGCTAGTGACCAAAAGCTTAGACAGTAATCTACTGACAAAAATGCATCATAATTAATTCTAAAAGTGCCAGAAAATTTACTTATGTAATAGAAGATGCTTATACATTATAAGAAGGTTAGGAACGATTCAGTCAAAAATAAAAGACATTAGTTGGTTGAGTTTATTAATTAATTAATTAATTAATTAATTAATCATTCGATTCCTCTGTGCACCTAACTCAGCTCATGAGGGGTTGATGCATAACTGATCAGCAAGAACAGGTGTGTTGGGTCAGGGAACAGTAGAAACTGTTTGAGGTAGGGGTCCCAAAGCAGTAGGTGGGGGTCTCAACCTAAATCTAAAATTGGTATTTTAGAGAAAGAAAAAGAAACATGGATGGAAAAAAGTGAATGAGTGAGTAATAATAATAACAAAGGCAGCTTAAGTAGTCAGGATAATCCCACAACAACAGCAAAAAACTTCCAGCGTGAGGAGAATAGCACTGAAAGGGTAGAACAGTAGGTGGCTGGCTTTTTACAGACTTGTGGTAACTGGGTTTTCTGGTCAGTAGTGGCTTAGTTATCTGCAAGGTACACACAGGGGATCAAGAGAAATAGGGAGGTCATAACAGAGGTCTGTAGTCCAGCAGGACTCACCCCATCTGCCTGAGCTCTAGGTTTTTGGGCTCCATGCAGTGGGAGTTAGGCGCAGCTGGAGCCTCAGCAGTGCGTGGTGGTGGGCGTGGCTGGGTCCTGGCCTTGTTCATCAGTTCATCAATCATCAAAAGGGAGACACTTGTACATGTGTTTATTACATCAACACTAGACTATTGTAGCCCTAGCAAGATGAACAACACCATTAGTGTTTGTGTGTGGTTATAAAGTAGGGCTAGCTCGTTTAGGTTTAGCAGTAAACAGGATGGTGTCTCGGTCAGGACACAGGAATGAAGATGAAGATAGTAATTCCTTTTTTAACTGTATTGTGTTCCAGCAGTATTTATCATACAGCTTGATATTCAGTATTGCCATCAGCCTGAAATAACAGAATAAATCAGCAAACATAAATCAAGCATAAATGTATCATTAAACATTATAATGCCCATTTTAGCAGAAACAGTAACCTATAATTACATGCAAACGAGAATATTACTCTCCAGAACTGAACTCACACGTCATTGACCAGGTTACGTTAAGAACAATGGCAACACTTGGGTACTGCATAATAGCGTTTACATATAGTGGCAATTTTCCACACACAGCCGCTGCTAACTCTTCACTACAGTACAACGGTCTCACATTAACTGAGATATACGAAGGACCACAGCCTTCCTAATAACTAGCTTAACACATCCTGCAGTCAATTATTCCATGAACATCATGACAACATTGGCAATGTCTCCTCTCACACTGAACACGTACGGGTGCGGGGTTGAACTCACGACACAACAGCAGCGGTCACTTGCTTTCTGTCATTGACTCAGTACTCAGAATATCACAAGCTAGATCACACAGTATTACACTAACTATTCTGTGTATATACAGAACAATTTATTCACTAAATATATGGAACATTCTGTAATTTTACAGTTTTTCTGTAAAAAATCATATGTTTCCTTGAATTTAAAAAAAGAAACTTTTTTTTATATCCCTCCACTAGAACCCAATCAATATATCGGTTGGCTAGTATCAGCCATTACTACCAATCTACAGATTTAGCGATATCAACAAAGATATTGTTGTTAATATGCCAATAAGAAATTACTTTTTTGGACTTCGACATCAGCAGAATCCAAACGTGATATCCTGACAACAGAGAAAAGCCTCAGTTAGCAACTTCTGAAGTCATGACCTGTTTATTTTTATGACAGCAGGACAAGCTGTGCTAGTAAACTTGAACATAGAACACCATCTAGCCAGCCGATCATAACAGACCTTGTAAGTTGTAAGCCAATCATATCAGACCTGCAAAGTAAAGTGACAGCTGAAATTGTGAAAAGATTTTAGCTGAAAGCACACTGATTTAAAAATTAGGCTTTATTCAAAATAAATAGCATACATCAGTAAGTAGGTACAGAGTGAAGATAACTACCCACAATGTGCAAACTGTAGTCAATATAGCTGGCTATAGACAGTTTTTAGTCAGTTGTTTGTTATCCAACTAACTTAAGTTCATGTGAAGTAAAGCAAAGGGGATAGGTCATAAAGCACAAACGTTAGCTATCTGAAGAACCAACAATTTAAAGAATTTTACAGTTAAAAGTGTGCTAAAATAGAGAGTAGACTTTATTTTAAATATATTATATACAGTCTAAAACAGTGCCCTGATGCACAATACCTACCTACAATATGGATTTGTGCAAATTGTGGACAATATATTCAAGTAAATCTGAGTTGAATAAAAATATGTTATTAAACACAGGCAAGGAGAGAGAGAGTAAGAAGCTGAAGGAGGCTGACAGAGCTGAAGAAGCAGGTCTGATAAAAGTTAGTGTACAAGAAGAAAGCGAATGAGTGTTTCATTTAAGTTTTCATTTAAAATTGATACTGACCATTGGGGTGACCAGGGTCCTTTCTGTGTGAAGTTTGCATGTTCTCCCCGTGTCTGTGTGGGTTTCGTCCAGTTGCTTCAGTTTCCTCCCACAGTCCAAACACTCGCAGTCAGGCCAATTGGTAATACTAAATTGCCCCTAGGTGTGAGTGTGTGTTAATGTGTATGTCTGTGTGTCTGCCCAGGATATCACCTGCTTTTTGCCCAGTTAGTGCTGGGATAGGCTCCAGCAGCCCCCCAGCAGGATAAGCAGCTTAGATGGTGAATGAATGAATGTTTAGAAATGTTATTTGTGAAATCAAATGAAAATAACTGATAAATAATTACCCATTAGCAATTATGAGAATAACCGAAACAATAAGCAACTTGAGGCTGTGAGTTACAGTGATTTTATCACAAGTGAAGGGCTTTTACTCTACTTCGTGTCGTGCCTTGTGGCACGCTCACTTGTGTAAAAGTCCACTCAGTACATTTAGTTAAATGAGTGGTTGTCAGACTCTTTGAGTAATGACTCTGCTCTGTTGCCCCCCTTTTATAAAAGCAATAAGCTTGAGGCTGTGAGTAACAGTGATTTTATCACAGGTAAAGGGCTTTTACTCCACTTTGTGCCTTGAAAACGTCTTACCCACGAAAAGGGCCACACACTTCATTCAGTACTTCATTTAGTTAAATAAGTGGTTGTCAGTCTTTTTCAGTAACAGCTCCACCCCAAGACCCCCAAAAATGTACTACGCAGCAACTTTCTCCACCTGTTCTGCATTCTTGCAATGTTATCTCTGTTTAAATCAGAAGCAACCAAATGAGCAGCTTATAAAACATGCAATCTCACAAAGAATCGGAAAGAAGAATGACAGAAGAGGGTGAGGCAGTAATGCTACGGTCACTTATTCTGCCTCAGGCAGGTCTAAACCCTTTTAAATCATACATTATTTATATATCCAGATTAATTTTTTTTCATTTATTTCTTTGTTTTTTGAAACCGTATAATGTTCTTGCAACAAGAATACTTTGGAAATCACAGCACAATCACCTCAGAAACACTAACTGTGAGCATTAAGTCTGATTAATCTGCTATTTCTTGTAAACCTATGACATTTTGAAGAAATATTTGCTCTGTAAATTGTCCTTTGGTTGATCCTATACACAGAATTCTTTTAACACATTACAACTATGAAAGATTACAAAACAATAACAAATTTTTACTTTATAAGAACAAATAAAATGATAGCAACAGCAAGAAAAAAATATGCTCAATAAAAAAAATCTATGCTAGGTTTAATTGATCTGCATCATTTGTCCACATGTTCTTGTCCACGTTACACCCGATGTCCTTACATGCATATAATACACAGTCCCGGGTCCATTACGCACAACATAACTTCAAAAGTGCCCCCCTTTGTACATGGTGGATACTTGGGTAAGACATCAGCTGAGGTGGTAATCAGCTGTGATTGATTTATCACATATAGTATTAATTTAGCAGATTAATATGCATAATTTGCAATCTGAGCTGTGGAAATACAGTTTTGCTAAAAGCTGAGATTGAGAGAGAAGTGAATGTAAGATTTTTGGAACCTAACATTCACCTAAGAGCCAGATCAATAAAAACTGCAGAATGAATTACATTTTGTAGACGTCAAAAAGACGTGAGCTTCAAACAAACCAGTGGCTGTCATACTGTGTCTTCAGAGCTGGATTGTACAGCTCTGGATGTGAGTGGACAACAGCCACCAGTTTCTCCTTCATTTAGTTCAAAATATATATCATTTCTGTTGGCTGCATAATATTCATGCACTGTCATGTGCCACTGTCTGCTGTCTGTAACACATTGTCTTAATTAAAATCAAAGGTAAGATTGATTTTGATGTATACTTGAGTGTCCACATGAACGCAGTAGAATGCTTTTCAACTAATTAGACTGCACCATCAAATGTAACTATTGTAAATCCTGTAATTTTATGTTTGCATCGACATTTCAGGACAACTGCCTAAAAAAACTAAAGCATGACCAGTATCTTTCTTTTTAAGTCAGTGGACAGTTCCTTCAATGACAACTTGGTGTTCAGTCTTTTTGATTAGTGGCCGACTTACAAACAATCTAATGAAGAATCTGAGGGAATCAAGAGAAGTGATACGGGGTCTTTACGGTGATTTCGTAAGACAGATGTTCTAAAAAAACGCTAAAACTACTCATTCTGGCTGACCAGCTGTGTGTCAGATATTTCTCAGTGGATGTCACAGAATTTCCAACAACTAAATTACGAAAAAACTCAAATACTGATCCATGATACTGAAACTCACAGAAAGCTGCCTTATGAGAAGCTCAGTTCTTTTGCTATGTATATCAAACGTGACGTACGAACCTGGGTGTAGTTTTAGACTCTGAGCTCTGTTTTAACCCGCATGTTTTTACCATTTGAGAAATGTTGCTTAACCTTTTCTATCTCAGAGTGACGCAGACAAACTTGTTAATGCATTTGAGACAAGCAGTCGATTACTGTAATGGTCTTCTTACTGGACTCACTAAGAAAATAATACATCCTTTACAAGTCATACAAAATGTGCCAACACAGATCTTAATAGAAACAAAGGGTCTCATTCTCCAACATGTTCCTAAGTTTGTTCATAAATTTGTTCTTGAGAAAGGTCCTAAGAAAAAGTCTACGTCAGATTCATGACGTGTTCTTAATGTGCAGAACTGTTCTCACCTTTGTGCTCCTGAGTGTGTGTAGATTCTGATCTTACCTAAGAACAAATCCCACATAAGACACATTTGTAAATGTCCTAAATTACCTTAAAACATCCACATACATCACAAAATGTCTGTCAGTTTGTTCCAGCTTGTGACCGTATATCTGCAGATACTGGCCTTCTGCAAACACCTTCCGTAAAAATACAGAACAAGTGGACTCATTCAGTTATTCTGCTTCTAAACTTTGGAACCCACCTTTTATTAGACAGTCGAGCTCAGTGCACACTTTTAAGAAACATTTGAAAATGTATCACTTAAACTTAGCATTTAATTAAAATTCCATGTCTATTTGGGTTTTTATTTTATTTGATCTACGTCGTTGCCTTATATGCTTTTATATTAATACTCATAGTTTCTTCTATTACTGTCAAGCTTTATAACTTGTCTGTAAAGCACTTTGAGCTTTAACTGGAATGAAAAGTGCTCTAGAAATAATAATTATTCCCTTATTATATATTCCTTTATAAAACAATTAAGTTTAATTTTTGTGCTGTTAAATGTCTCTATGACCATCATCTAGACTAATAAACAAGTAAGCGCAACCACAAAATCTACCTGACTGCACAAACTGGGAGTGCACCAATCTATAATCTGTATATTTAAATGACATATGATAAGTAGGAGCTGCAGCTGATCTAAGAGAAAGGAGATAGCATTGCTTAACTTTAAATCCTTTGTATTGACCAGTAAACTGTGTAGGTGGACAGATTTAAGTGGTAAAAGATCTGTGCTTAATATACTATGAAGGAACAGATCTTCTGTATGTCAGCTTGACCAAATAACCATTTTTGATATGGTTTTCACCTCAATGTGCTCTAAAAATTGATGATAAACAGACATTTCGGAATCATTAAACAACATCCTCCTGGGGGAGCATGCCCCCAGACCCCATTATCAAAAGTTTAGCTCCCTATCCATAAATCTCATGTGACACCTCTGTTCATAACTTTAATTACTTTTTTAAAACTTGTGTATTTGGTCATATGTTCCCCTTTTATAAAAGCAATAAGCCACTTGAGGCTGAGTTGCAGTGATTTTATCACAGGTAAAGGGCTTTTACTCCACTTTGTACCTTAAAAATGTCTTACCCATGAAAAAGTGCCCTCACTTCATTCAGTACTTCATTTAGTTAAATAAGTGGTTGTCAGTCTTTTTCAGTAACAGCTCCGCCCTGAGACCCCCAAAAATGTACTGCACGGCAACTGTCTTCACACGTTCTGCATTCTTGCAAAGTTATCTCTGTTTAAATCGGAAGCCAGCAAAAAAAACAAAAAAAAAAGCAGCTTACAGAACATGCAATCTCACAAAGAATCGAAGGGATAATGACAGACGAGACTGAGGCAGTAGTGAATGCTATAATCACTAATTCTGCCTCAGGCAGGTCTAAACACTTTTAAGCATACATTATTTACATGACAGATTTTATTTTGTTTCTTTTATTATCTTGTATCTGTGTAGTGTTTAGAGTATAGTGTTCCTGCAACAAGGTTACTTCAGAATACCTCTTAAACACCAACAGTGGGCATTAAGGTAACCTGCTCTCTATGACACTTTAAAGGATTATTTGCTCTGTAGATTGTCCTTTGGTTGGTCGTCTGTAAAGAAATTTTTAAGCACATTACATCTTTTAAATATTACACAACAGAATTGTACATTTCTACATAAGAACAAATACAATGATAGAAACGAGGACGAAGAAAAGAAATCTAGGAAATGCGAAAAAATCTACACTTAGTCTACTTGATCTGCATCACAGTTAATGTCTGTTTATATGCATATAAGCAGTCATGGCTCCATTATAAACAAAGTAACTCAAAGTGACCT
Source organism: Colossoma macropomum (assembly GCF_904425465.1). Classification (NCBI taxonomy): domain Eukaryota; kingdom Metazoa; phylum Chordata; class Actinopteri; order Characiformes; family Serrasalmidae; genus Colossoma; species Colossoma macropomum. Next base: position 7,071,965 of record NW_023494810.1, on the reverse strand, counting down.
CACTCTGTAAATGGTGAACACCTGGGTAAGACATCAGCTGAAATATGGGAATCAGCTGCGATCAATTCTTCACATTCAGTCATTGGTTTATTTCTACAGCTCTCAAAACTGGCATTGTTGTCTAATACAGTATTCGCAGCTTAGCAGATTGTCTTCAACACATTGTTTTAATCAAAATCAAAGGTAATATCTGTGTTTTTGGTGGGTATCTGAGTCAGGGCTCCAGACAAAACATTGGCTTAAGGAGCCGCTGGCTTCTAGAAGAAAAAAATCAGGCGCCAATAGCTTTTAGTTAAGTTTTTTTTTGTTTTAGCTTTTTTACTAAGTACCAAATAATAATAGGCATAAAATAAATAAATAAAAAATAAATAAATAAAACTTTTCAACACACCTCAGATCAGTTCTTTGATTTAGGTATCTCTGCCTTCCACCGTGCCTGATTCTTGTCATACATACATACATGTCAGACATCTTCGACACATTCAGTCTGCTTTTTTTATTAACAAGATTTGGGAGGAGAATGCTGGTTCCTCACCGGCTGTCATGTAGGCTGTGTTGAATTTAATTTAAGCTCATTAAATTCTTTCTCTGCTGTTTTTTTTGCATGCATGAGACACTTCGCTGGGCCTCAGCATACTTCTTGAGAAACAAAGTTCTCAAGGGTTGCTTACAAGCTTGCACACTTTCTGCGGTTTCATGTTGCCTTTTGCGGATGCTCTACTAATGCAGGCGATGCTATGACATTTTATGATAAGTTCCATGACTAGTGGAAAACGATTCTATCACAGTTCTAACTATGAATACTGCGACCATATAAGGTTGAATGGGAAAATTTGAACAAGAAGCTGGCGAATACCAACGCAACTTCAGGCTCGTCCTCTTGTGAACCTAAAATTAAGATAACCTATATGTTTTGGTGCCTACTACTGGTTAGTACTACTGAATAATAGATGTAACATCTTACATTTAGGAGGTATTTATTGTTTATTTAACAAATTCCCGTTTCACAGTGAAACATTGGTGTGTCTGCCAAAGCACTAAGCATACTTCTTGCGAAACGAAGCTCCTCGAAGTCGCCCAACATCACAAGTAAAATGCAACTAATCAGACTTTAAGAGATCTGTGAAGAAACTGTTTGAAGAAGTTACACCTGGAATTTTATATCTACATCTACATTTCTGGGCAACGGCCTAAACTAAAAGTGTGATATGTACATGGCACCGTACTTAGACTTGACAAAGAAAACCATAAAAAATTCATACACAATTTGACAATTGCAGCAAAAATCTAAGAAAATCACCAGTATACTTTCTTTCCTTTTGAGTCAATGGACAGTTCCTTTAATGCCAACTTGATTTGCAGTCTTTTGATTTGTGGCCTACTTACAAAGAATGCAATCTAAGAATAACTTGAGGGAATCAAGTCAAGTGACATTGGGTCTTAAAAAACAGATGCCCAAAAAATGCTAAAACTCCTAATTCTGCCCCAGGCAGCCCTAAAGCTCAACCAGGAATTTTCCACAAGAATGAACCTGTTCACATTCCTCAGTTTCACCGAAGTGTTCGTATTTTGCAACCGGACCACCCTCTGCAACTGAGCTCTATTTAAGGGACCTTGTAGATTCTGTCATTGTAACTTACAGCCAAAAAGAAGCTCTTTACCTGGGCAGCTTTCTCTGTTCTCAGCGTTGTTGTAAGTATGATCATTGTCGCTCGCTCGCTTAGGTGACCTGTCTGACTAATTTGGAAGAAATTAGGAGAAAAACAATATGACTGAAGTGGACTTGAACCAGGAAGAAAGTTTTATATCAGAAAAAAGAAGAAAGTCAGACCAAAAAAACCTTCTGTTTGGGTGCCACAGCAGTTTTTAGCCAAATTTATTCTTTAAACATATTTGTGCATTATAAAAAAACAGAATGATAGTATTTTTTGTTTTGATGTTCATTAAGACACATTCTATTTATTTTAATGCTTTGACTTGATATACAATTTTATTTCCTTTTAAAGGTCCACATTAACTGCAAGATCATGTCCAACCTCGCACCACTTCTTCTCATTGGTGGCCATGGAGGAAATGCTTTCGACTTCAATGGTCTGAATAACGGAGCAACACTGCAAAAGATATGGGTGTGGGTCGGTGGCTGGCAGATAAAAGCCATCAAGGTCTGGCTTACGGATGGCCGATCCATGCAGGTTGGAGAACCCAGTGGGAACCATTCTGAATTTATATTTCAAAATGGTGAACACATGACCTCTCTCTCACTGTGGGGAAATGGAGCTGGAACTCGTGTGGGTGCCATCAAATTCAAGACGAATAAATCCCGAGAGTTCTTCGCACACATGACAGACTGGGGACTGAAGACAGAATACCCAGCTGATGTGGGTTCTGGGATCTGCGTGGGAATCACTGGAGGTGCAGGTGCAGATATTGATTGCTTAGGCTTCAAGTTCATCAACAGCATCAGGTCTACTGTGTTGAAGAACGTGCACTATCCCACTCTTCATCACATGATTCCCAGTGTGTCTGTTGAAGAACTCAAATCCATGACGTATGAAAACAGCTCTACTGTCATGCAAGAATACAAAATTGAAACTTCAAAAACTCTCAGTAAAAAGTCCTCCTGGTCGGTGACCAACAAGTTGGAATTCACCTTAAGCATGGAAGTGAAGGCAGGAATTCCAGAGGTTGCAGAGGTATCGACTGGATTCAGTTTCACAATGGGAACTGAAAGCACATACGGTCTGGAGAACTCTGAGGAGAAAACCGAGCTGCTGTCATTCCCTGTCCAAGTTCCTCCAGGAAAAAAAATGAAAGTTGACATCACAATTGGTCGAGCCACAATTGATCTCCCCTACACTGGCACAGTCCAAATTACCTGCCTCGATGGCAGCGTTCTGGAGTTTCAAACCAGTGGAGTCTACAAGGGCCTCACCTACACCGACGCTAAAACAGTTGTGAAAGAAATATAAGTCAGTTTCTGTCTGTTGTTCCTGAAAAGTGAGCTTAGTCCAGCATCAGGTTCTTTGAATGTTCTTAAAATGTACTTTGAACGTTCTTAGAATGTTCCAGTGATTGAATAATTTTAGTGTTATGGATGGTGGATGGGTACCTTATCTGAATTAGAGTCTTTTTGACTCACTGCTTTGAAATCTGAACTCTTTTTCAGCATTATACTCCTAATTAATCTGTGTAGATGTCTTTGTATGGGAAATGGAAACTGAAGTCATTGAAAGTGTGAATTCTAGATGACATTAGAGGTTCAAGAACCATGTAACCCTGGCTATGGTGTTATGTGTGGCTTTAAATAAAGATTGTGGCTACATATTTCACATTTTGCTCTCCATGTTTCATTCAGAAAGTGAATTCAATAGAATGTCTTTTTTTTTGAGTAGATATTATGGCATCTGATAGTGTGTGAATATTAATAAAGTTAAGTGATATAACTTGTTCAAAAGACACATTTCTATGAAATCATGAATATTTGTATAAATATTATGAGAACCCAGTCCATTAATGAAGTACAGATACGATGCTCAGTTCATTAATATGTAGTTGAATTAAAACAGATTTTTCAAATTTCAGATTTTTTTGTACTGCTAATGACTGTTTAAATACAAATTTACCTCATATACACTGATGCAAAATTATTTTTGAATATTCACAATATTTTAATGTTTTTAATGATGTCCACACAATTAAAGGGCTTTCTTTCAAAATAAGGCAATTTTGTTGATAATTTACTAAACTTGGCTGAAACTCAAACGGCTATCAATTTTAGCAGTGGGGAGCGCTGTCACCTCAGTGTAAGAAGGGCCTGGGTTCGATTCCAGGGTGTTTACTGCTTTCCGGGGGTGCTCGATAGGCTCCAGCACCCCCACTGTGACCCTGAAGGATAAGAGGCTTAGATAATGTGTGTGGTCCAACTATGGTTTAAAAGTGCTCACTGTACTGCAGAGTCAGTGTAGAACCAACTCAGCAATAAAATATGAGGTAACGGCAACAATATATAACATATATACAATGTAAGCATACTTTTGAGGGAAGAAAGGAAAGACAACACAGAGATGGTCAGTAAAACAGGGGGAAAGTCATGCCCAATAGGCAAATAGAATGAGCCAGAAGTCAATAATAACTTTAAATACAAGACATCCTCGCAAAAGTTAACTCAAAATAGTAGCAAAGTGAGATGTGGTCTACTTTAAGTCCAACCTACTTAATTTATTTGGATATGCATTTTGAGGTACCTGGTTAAAATTCTAAAGGGAGAAACATTATTTATTATTGTGTATTGTTAGACATGACTGACTCTGACTGATTTAACGTTTACGAGAGTTACATTCTTTCTCTGGTAATATATTGAATATATATTAAAAATTGGTCAATTTGATTACAATACTGTGCAGAAATTTTAGACACCTGAGGAAACTGTATTTAAAAAGCAATCTTAGGGCAGCAAGCATGTATTTGCTCATTGAAATACTTATACTTGGATAAATACAAATAACATTAATATAATAAGTGGTGATATGTATGTCAGTGTGTTCTTTTAACCATTTCCAAACCTCTCCTTGAGCCGAGTATTATTTGTAGTTATTATCCAATACCTGCCTTATCCACTCAATACTTTGAAGACAATGCATTGAATTAATACAGGTGTGCTGGTGATGGAATTTAATAAATCCATGTGAAGACTGTTCTTCTAATTAGCACACAAGTTATTAACTACGTTTTTCAAAATATAAAATGTGCTATTTTTACTGGATGTGTGTTGATTTCAGCTGATTTGGGTGTCCAATCTTATCAGCAAATGGCCCTGTCAGGCTTTAAACAGCCGATCAGGTGAGCACTCCTGCTTTCTTGGAATGAAAACATGCAACCACACCTTCCCTTTGGAGAAAAGATTGGACACCCCTGGCTTATTTGTGTTGATTATAATGATGCTCTTTTCAAATTCAAATGAGTCAAATGAGTCAAATTGGGCTCCACTTTATCTTGTCCCGGTTGATCAAGCACATTTTGTGTTGTTCCTGGACTGAAAGGTTTGAAGAAAAAGAAAAACATTGAAGCAGGAGGAATGGAGAAGCAGTCAGCAGAGAGCTCTGATATTTCCACCTGATATTCATTTTAGGATGGCAAGGAATGTTTTGTGACTCAGTTCCATGCTTGCTTTAACAATGAAGGACTTACAAACATGTGGTTACAATCAAGTGTGATTTTAACTAATAAATAAGTCATTTTAACCTGGTTAGCTTATTAAATCTGTTTTGGCCATACCTAAGAACGTGGTACGTGGTGGGGAGCTAGTGGGGGCGAGGGGAAAGCTATTGGAATCAGATTTATTGGCCGAGTATGCTGACACAGATAAAGAATAAAGTTCCAGCCATTGTTGTCTCTCCACTTTTAAATGCAATCTGCAAGAATGTACAAATTATTTACAGACAATACACAATATAATATACACAGTATATAAGCAGTATGCAGACGATATATGAGCAATTAATATACACAATGTACATTTTATTTACAGACAATACACAATATACAACCCCATTTCCAAAAAGCGTTGTGACGCTGTGCAAAATGCAAATGAAAACAAAATGCAATGATGTGCAAATCATTTAAACCCTATATTTATTTGAAAATAGTACAAAGACAACATATCAAATGTTGAAACTGAGATTTTTTTTGTTTTTTTGAAAAATATCTGCCCATTTTGAATTTGATGCTAGCAACATGTCCCAAAAAGGATGGGTCGGGGCAACAAAAGACTGGTAAAGTTGTGTAATGCTAAAAAATTAGCAACAGGTCAGTAACATGACTGGGTATAAAAAGAGCACCCCAGAGAGTTAAGATGAGCAGGTGTTCACCACTCTGTGAAAGACTGTGCAGGCAAATAGTGCAACAATTCAAGAATAACGTTTCTAAATGTAAAATAGCAAAGAACTTGGGTATTTCATAATCTACGGTACATAATAACATTAAAAGATTCAGAGAATCTGGAGACATCTCTGTTTGCAAAGGACAAGACCAAAACCAGTATTGGCTAGCCAAGATCTTTGGGCCGTCAGGTGGCACTACATTAAAAACAGACATGATTCTGTAGTAGAAATCACTGCATGGGCTCAGAAACACTTCTGAAAACCACTGTATGTGTACACAGTTCATCACTGCATCCACAAATGCATGTTAAAACTCTAAAATGCAAAGAAGAAACCATATATAAACAGGATGCAGAAATGCCGTCACCTTCTCTGGGCCCGAGCTCATTTAAAATGAACTGAGGTGAAGTGGAAAAGTGTCCTGTGGTCCGACGAATCAACATTTGAAATTCTTTTTGGAAATCATGGACACCGTGTCCTCCAGGCTAAAGACCATCAGGCTTGTTATCAGCGCACAGTTCAAAAGCCAGCATCCGTGATGGTATAGGGGTGCATTAGTGCACATGGCATTGGTGACCTGCACATCTGTAAAGGCACCATTAATACTGAATAATACATACAGGTTTTGGTAACATATGCTGCCATCCAGCTGACGTCTTTTTCATGGAAGGCCTTGATTATTTCAGCAAGACAATGTAAAACCGCATTCTGCATGTTACAACAGCATTGCACTGTAGTAAAAAAGTAAGGGTACTAAAATGACCTTCCTGCAGTCCAGAACTGTCACCCTCTGAAAACGTATGGCACTTTATGAAACAAGAAATATGACAAAAGAGACCCTGAACTGTTGAGCAGCTGAAATCCTGTATCAAGTAAGAACAGGAAAACATTTCACTTTCAAACCTACAGCAGTGTCTCCTCAGTTCTAAATGCTTACAGAGTGTTGTTAAAAGAAGAGGTGATGAAACACAGTGGTAAACAGGCCCCCGTCCCAACTTTTTTGGAACGTGTGGCTGCCATCAAATTCTAAATGGGCAAATATTTTTCAAACAGCAATAAAATTTCTCAGTTTTAGCATCTGATTTGTTGTCTTTGTACTATTTTCAAATAAATATAGGGTTTAAATGATTTGCACATCATTGTATTTTGTTTTCATTTACATTTTGCACAGCGCCCTAACTTTTTTGAAAATGGGGTTGAACAAAGAAGCAACATACAGATTATGTAGGGGCAAGCAACATACATAAGTATGTGTGATAGTGCAAACAGTTTTTTCATCATGTATGGGAATGACATTGTAGTCTGAAGCAGGGTGTATTAACTATCTGGAGAAGAAACAGGAGTAGCTACGGTCCAGAAGAAGATATTGCTGGTCAGCTATTTATGAAGGTGATGGCATGAGGAAAATGGCTGCTCCTGTGTCTTAGAATGCAGAATTCTGTAGAGCTTTCTGGAGGAGAAGGAGTTGAAAAAGGTTGTGTCCATGGTGTGAGGAGTCTGTAATGATTTTCCCTGACCGTTTCCTGGTTCTTGAAGTGTACAGGTCCTGGCGGGTGGGCAGGGGAGCACCAATGATTTTTTCAGCTGACTTTACTGTTTGTTATAGTCTGTTCCTGTCCTGTTTTGTGGGGCTCCGAACCAGACCGTGATGGATGTGACAGATTTGCTGACTGCGGTGTAGAACTGGTGCAACAGCTCCTGTGGCAGACCCAGCGTCCTCATCTGCCGCAGAAAGTACATCCTCTGTTGGGCCTTATCGAGGATGGAGTTGATGCTGGATGGACATGATGGGATGAGGGATCCTCTGATGTTAAACGTACTCTGGAATCTTCAGAAGCTGCTGAAAGCGAAACTGCAGAGTCTCCCATACAGATGTAGCCAGGTACTTGGGATCTGCATATGCGCTCTCTTCCAAGCAGAAGATCTCATCCAGAAAGAAGAACATCTCCTTCTGACAGAGACAGAAAGAAAAACGGTCATCACATGTGACCAACGATTCTGAGTTTTTAGAAGAGAGCTCTGACAAAGATCACTTAGTGTGAAGGATACTGATTGTTACCTGGGCGAGGAGCAGGTACTCTTCTGCTCTGGGTCTTCTCTGCATGGTGGTGGAGGTGAAGGAGTTCAGCATGAACATTAAATAGTGAAGAAATCCCCCTGTCCTCTGGACCAATGAGAGAGACGATAAAGATGTGAGCAATGTCATGTAGCTGCTCTATGCCCGTATGTATCAGCGCTCTTACAGCACTAATCAATCAGTCAGTTGTCTTTCACAGATTGATAGATTAGTACTGAAAATGATCAGAGGTTACAGGGTAATCTATCCTACATCAACACTCTGAGATACTCCATACTGTACAAGCCCTAAGCTTCAGCACATGGCATTGATTTCATTGCAAAAACAATTTCTTACTAGACGGATCTGATGCCTCGCTCCTGCCAGGACTCCAAACAGCACCAACTCATAGACGATGTCTATAAAGTTGAACTGCTGAATCTGAAAGTACAAGGAAATGTTGGTGTCACAGCACAATCTACTGAGGTAAACACTGCAATCTCACTTAAGCAGAGCTACACACTTTAAAAACATGGCTCTCCAATAAAAATGGTTCAATTAAGAACCAGAAATGCCCAAAGAAACCTTTGCATGGTTAATGGGTTCTTCAGATTGATAGGAGAATGTGCTGAAGATGGTTGAAACGGTTTTATATAGCACAAAAAGCTCTAAAAAATATCAAGCTTGTAACAATAGAAGAACTGTTTTTGGTGCTGTATAGAACCGTCTTCAAAAAGGTTCTACATATAACCATTTACAGCATATTCTGTGTCAAACTGAAGAAGCCTTTCATGATGCAAAGCTCTATATAAAACCACTGTCTTTACTAAAGAAGAACCATCTTTTCTAAAACTGTAGTGAAACTCACCCCAATCTGCACCAGCTCCACTTCAATACCTTCGGCGTATGAAGGATTCTGAGCCACTAGCAGTAAGCGCTCATACGCCTTGTGGAAGTCAGGGAGATTCTGCAGGAAGAAGAGAGATATTCAAAACACCATTAGTAAAAATCCTTCAGATAACACCTGTGCTTTGTATAAATGTGTTTTATTTATTTATTTATTTTTTATATATATATAAAAAAATGCGTTTTAGATCGCAATCGCTTTGTTACCCTGGAGTTCAAAGTGGCCAGTCGACCAAGAACTTGACTGCCAGCCAGAGAGACGTGATAACAGCGGTGCGAGTCGCTCAGGATGGTCTATAGAAGAAAACAGAGAAAGCCGTATTAGGAAGCTAATGACCGAACACACATTACTATTGAAGGACAGTGACTCCTAAACATGAACAGTGATGTGGTACACTTACGCTGAAAGCGTGACGCAGGGCAGTGAGTCGAAGAGGAATGTTGGGAACCCTCTTATTCAGTAGGTAGGAACTGTGGGAATACATTTCACACATCGACGATTACCAAATAACTTCCAAAATCGTTATGAATAAAAACACCTAGACTCCATTTACGCTGTAAACTGTTAACAGAAATGTTCTCCGTAGTGTAATGACTAAGTGGTAATGAGTGATTTGATGTGAAATGCTCTGTTCTAGAGAACCTGCAGAGTCTGAACTGTTCACAGTGGTGGTGGCAACAATCAGACATCTGAAGAGTTTAATAAGCTTCCTCACAGAAAGTAACTACAGTAAGTGGTTGTAAATACAATGCTTGATGTCTGGAACATTGTTTTGTGGTAGTTTAGAGAATATTATGGCCTTACCATTATTAAAATCAATTTTTACACATAACAGCTCTGAAAACGTGTAGATTCACTGGTAGTTTTGGATAGTAAGTGGCTATATTTGTGTTCTAGACATTGTGACTCCAGGTTCCTGTCACCACCACTGTAAAGAAGATCTGATTTGGCAAGTTTCTCCAGAAGGGAGCATTTCACCTCAAACAACTCTGAATGACTTTGTTGACATCTCAGTGATGAAATTACGCTGAAGTTTTGAAACACTGTGGAATTCACCTTTGGAGCTGTCACAGTACTTACTATACAGTGGGGACCTGCCAAGCCTCGGAGACGACTCCAGTTATCTGTAAAACCAATCATCCACCTCGTATTACAAATCGTGAGGTTACACTGACACTATAATAACAACAGTGTGTTAAGTCCTACCTGAGGGGCATTCTGCTCAGCAGGAGCTGGACTGAGCTGAGCACTGACAGCTTCCTGAGGATCAGTAGGAGAAGAGGGTTGAGGCTGAGCAGGTGAACTGGTCTGAGCTCCTGAAGGAGAAAAGGGGAAAATTTGACCAGGAGAACTGGTCTGAGCTCCTGAAGGAGAAGAGGGTAGAATTTGACCAGGAGAACTGGTCTGAACTCCTGATGGAGAAGAGGGTAGAATTTGACCAGGAGAACTGGTCTGAGCTCCTGAAGAGAAGAGCGAGGATATGATAAAGAAGCAGAGGGAGGAGACGGTGAAGGAAAAGTTGGAGGAGATGGTGAAGGAGAAGTGGGAGGAGAGGTGGGCTGAGACTGAGGATAAGTGAGCTCCGTCCAAGGTGGGAAAGTGGGCTCAGCTTCGGGAACAGAAGTGGGCAGAGCCCCTGGAGGAGAACTGAGAGGATGATGAGGTGAAGTGGGTTCCGCGCAGGGTGGTGGGCTGCGTGTGAGCTCCCCATTCTCCTTGATGATCTCCTATAATGGAGAAAACAAGGTTAAGTGGTGGAGTCATTACATATACAGATATGAATATATATATAATATATATATATATATATATATATATATGTGTGTATATATATATATATATATATATGTGTGTGTGTGTGTGTGTGTGTGTGTGTGTGTGTGTGTGTGTTATTGCTAGTAAATGTGCCTTAATTACTATTTTACCTCAGCCTGTGTTCCGTCAGGCAGCTGGACGTCCTGGCCATAGTCAGCGTTTGAAACGCTCAGCTCGAGCACACAAAGGCTCTGCACTAGGTCTGAAAAACAAACGTCCATCAAGTCTTTATTAAGAGCAAATATTTTTAGTAAGGTAATCTTGAACAAAGCTTACTGGTAGTGATTAACTAATCTGAATGTCAGAGTGACTAAACTGGGGCTTTCTGAGTTACAGTTCCAAAAATAAAAGGGAAATTTCATGTGGCGTTCCCTGATATCGCATCAGCTATCAGTAAAAGGGTCCACATCCTTCACTTTTCTTAGAGTCCACTAAGGACATTTGTTTGGGTTTCATACTAAAAACAACCGTAATTCATTTTTTTCTCATTTTTCTTTTATTCACAAAAAACAATGAATTTAAAGCAGGGTGTTTTTGCAGCTTAGCTTCCATACATGAGGAGTAAATTATACTCTTTGGAACTTCAGCAATCTTTACACACTGCATCAAACTTTTTAGTAACACTGTGGTTTGACAGTCGCCTTTAGATGCTTTGCAGATGCTCAGTCTGTCTTAAACTAACATTCAACTAAGTATCCTTTAAATGCAACTGAACTTGATTCTAACTATAGATTCTATTAAATCTAACCCTAAACCTAGCCTTAATCTTCAATGCAACACCTAAACCTTCTCCTGGTACTATCCCTCACCATAATGTTGCTGATAATCAACTACCACCAGAAAGTTTGCTAATAAGTTGATTATCTGTAGATCGTCTATGAGGAAGCATTAAAATAAAGCGTGATCAACTTTTCTATGATGAAAATGATGAAAATCTGTTTTATATGATACTGATTCTTAAAAAGATTTCGTATCTAACGTTACTAGTAAACGAGCAGACTGGCTGGACTGGCTGCAGGGTTACAAGGTGTCTAGTTTTGGACAGTCCAGTTTTGAGGCCTGTTGTCACTCTCACTCACTCACTCACTCACTCACTCTCTCTCTCTTTCACTCACACAATCACTCTCTTTCTCGCTCACTCACTCACTCGCCCATTCACTCACTCACTCACTCGCTCACTCTCTCTCTCTTGCACTCACCCACTCACACAATCACTCACTCATTCACTCACTCACCCATTCACTCACTCATTCACTTGCCCATTCACTCACTCACTCACTCACCTGCCCATTCACTCACTCACTCACTCACTCACTCACTCTTTCTCTCTCTCTTCTGTAATTACTCAAATTCTAACAGTTACTGCTTTTTTAAACATCATTGTTGTGGGACAAAACCTCATATATCCATTATTTAAATCTGTTTTTAACTTTTTGACATAATTTGAAAAAAACAGTTGCGCTTTATGCTGTCAAAATTTCATGATGAATAGACCAACAGAAATAGTCCACAATAAAAAAAATATTTCTTCATTTACTTCCATTCAAGGTTAAAACCATTTTTGCTTGTCCTGTAAAGTTTTGCTCCGACAGCAGTGAAACACTATTTAGTACAGTAGTGTTCGGACTGAGACACAGCCTGAGTGAAAGTCAGGCTGCGCTACGATGAGTTCAGGATAAATTAGTTATTTATCAATTACAGTTAGTTAAAAAATAAGTTAAATATGCATCTAAATCTCATATATCAGTGAGCTGAGAAACGACAGAGTGAATAAACAAAAAGTTATTTTCTTAAGTTGCTTTTACAGCACTTAACCAGTTGAACCTATAATGTTCATCACATATTGTTCACTATTGTTGTATATATTAGTGTATTTTCTTCAGGTATGAAGAAAATGTAAAAACAGACTAAATAATCCAGACAGCTGTCGAATTGGTTTAAAACACACAAAAAATATGAGACAAAAGACAGATTTTTACGCAGCAGACATGTGTAGTTTTAACACAGCTAAAATCTGGCAACCTTACTCACAGAAACTAAAGCTACTGAACTAAAATAATGTGATTAAAGAGTGATTAAAGGAGAAAACAGGAGCCTTGAAGCCATCAAATAAAACAGATACTGGCTTATGAAGAAGAAAGTCTACCTAGTTATCTTACCATCTTCTGTCAGACAACATTCAGAAAATAGCTAATAATTATCTAATAAAATTAGCTAATAAAACATTCAAAGTAAATCATTAATCTAATACACACTGGAGTCTGCCTAGCAAACATTTCCATTATCCTGACTTCACTGCTGTAACTGATGTAACATTAGCAAGGTAGCTACCTTCAGTTGTGTGCCGGACGGTGGTCTCCACCGGCGGGGGGCGCCGCTGCCGGTCTAAAAACCTGTAATATAAATAATAGGCTCCTGCAGCTGCGGTGACCGCTCCAGCTACGACCAGCAGAGGCCGCAGCTGAGGGTCCCTCAGCCGGGAGGGGATGCTGGAAATTAAGGTCTGCATAGCGCTAAATAGATCCGTAATCTGATCAGAAAGACAAACAGCCGATCGATACAGAAGTCCGAATCCGACTGAAGCTCAGCGTTCGATTTCCCGTCTAAAAACGCACGTGGACCGCCGCTGGGTTCCATTCCGAATTATGACACAATTAACGTGGAACGGTCTCCATGGCAACAGGAGGCAAACATCAAGCAGCAAAGTCGATAGCAGTGCCCGCAGATATACATACCCAGATGCAACGCTGTCTGTTGTTCTCTATCTAAGGCGATACGTTTGCGCGACCGCCATGTTGGAGCGGTCAAGATCCGCTTGTGAACAAATTCACTTGTATTAAGAAATGATGAGTTCTCGGGAATAAATCGGCCACAACTTCCTTATTACCCAACCGATTTTCACCAAGTTTGTTTTGTTATAATCCTCAGACATAGATTAATCTAGGCTGCAGGCACTGGTTCTGGTAGAAACATAATCTCATACACATCAGCAAATCCATCAATGTGCCAATCACTTCAAATATTAATACACATAAAAGTAAAGTAAACTCCCCAAGACACAGTGAGAAGGACGAAGCTGAAGATGGCTTCCTATTCGCCAGCTTCTTCTTGGAGTTTTCCCGTTCCACCTTAAATGGTGCAACAGTCACTTTCTGGTGCCTGAAGCTGCACCATTTAAGGTGGAACTGGAAAATTCGAACAAGAAGCTGGCAAATAAGAAGCTGACTTTAGATTCGTGTAAGGTGCTAACGTTAATCTATAAAAATATCTACACGGATCAATGAATGCTCTAATTTACCTAGCTACAAAGCAATAACCATCATTGTAAATAAATGACTAATACATAAAGTTAAGATAGGAAAAGGCCAGGCTCCTCATAAACTGGCTCTGCTATATCCTGGTGGCCAAATACTGAAGAGACATGAAGATGTCGGTAGCGTTATTTCAATCTCTTTTGTTCGTTCACACTCTCACTAACTTTATCTGTTGAGCTTCTAAAAAATTGCCTGGGCTAAAAGAGTAGGCTCATCATCTAGCTAACTAACATACTTGTTAGATTCCTCTCTTTTATTTACCTCACGTAAAGCTAAAATTAACTGACCTAGCTTAGCTAGCTAATTTTAGCTAGCTTCCTCCCGTTTTATTTACCTCAAGCAGGTTAAAGCTAAAGTTAACTAGCTAACCTAGCTAAGCTAACTTTAGCTAATGTTCATGTTAGCTTAAGCTATTTCCTCCCTTTTATTTACCTCACGAAAAACTAACGTTGACTAACCTAGCTTAGCTAGGATAACTCATTAACAGGCAACCAGTAAAAACTCTATACACTTTCAAAAAATGGTTCTTCAAGGGTTCTTTAGTAACGAAAATGTTTCTATATAGAACCATGAACACTCAAATGACTTTGCATAATTAAAGGGTTCTTTGCATTATGCTTTCGATGGTTCTATATAGCACCCAACAGTGTTCTTTTATTAGTACGATGTCAAGCTTGTAACAATAGAAGAACCCATTTCGAAAAGGTTGTAATATAGAACCGTCTATAGCACATTCATGCATATTTTTCATCAATCTAAAGAACGCTTCTGTAACTACGTATCTTCACTCTGTAACTTCTTAGCATTTACTGTGATATTTTTGAATAAATATGTAGGTCAGAGTGCTGGACTGCCTCAGTACATTGTGAATTTGTATGGAGTGAAAAAAGAATACTTTTTTCTATAATTCTTATGCTGTAAAATGAGCTCTATGACAAAAGGACATTCAAGAGTCTTGTTAGCCAGTGTTCCTCAATGAACAATTAGCATTTGAATAGACACATTTCTGTTATTTAGGGCTCCCTGAATGGGTAGTGTGTTGAAAGCTCTGACCAGAGGAAACCAGTTACCTTCACAGCTTAATGTGCTGTCTGATTAGAAGAGCTTCAAAGATCAGCTCAGATAATGAACATTTACACTGTTCAGCACTTCACAATCAGACTAACACTGACTGTAGCAGGTAGAAATATACTGACAAAGCACGACTGTATCAACTCCAAATACACTGAATTCTGTAACATTAATGTGGGATTTATATTTCTCTGCAGTTTTACTATGAAATGTTAATATTATGCTTGACATTTACAAACAAAATGTCCAAAAATCTATAATATTTTATATTGAATTTAACTTGCGCTGTCGCCTCACAGCAAGAAGGGCCTGGGTTTGATTCCCGGCCGGGCGACCAGGGTCCTTTCTGTGTGGAGTCTGCATGTTGTCTCCCCGTGTCTGCGTGGGTTTCTTCCGGGTACTCCGGTTTCCTCCCACGGTCCAAAGACATGCAGTCAGGCCAATTGGACATGCTGAATTGCCCCTAGGTATGAGTGTGTGTGTGTATGTCTGTCTGCCCTGCGTTGGACTGGCGACCTGTCCAGGGTGTATCCTGCCTTCCGCCCAATGACAGCTGGGATAGGCTCCAGCACCCCACCGCGACCCGAAGGATAAGCGGTTTAGATGATGTATGTATGTATGTATGTATGTATGTAAATGTACACCACAACAGTTTAAATAGGAAATTGGCGAAGCAACAATAAACAAAATGTATGTATTAAAGTGTACAAACATACATATTATAACGGTCATATATCTCTGTGTAAGAGTGAAGATACTGTGAGCAGTGATGTCACATCTCAGCCAGTGAGGATCTTTCCCTCCAGATGGTGAGTGACGTCAGACTCCGTCTACAATACAGCTCACAGTCTTTAACCAGCACTAATGATCCATTCAGCTCTCTGCAGCTTTTGTACTCCACTGATCTCAGTGTGGGAAAGAGTTCACTACATCTGGAGCCCCATCACTGACAGAACAGAGAGCACATCAATACATCTTTTACTAGTTCACAAAGGAAAGTTAGCAAACAAGATAGTAACAACAAGAACAAAACAAGCAAAAGAAAAAAAAAACACAATAATGCTCCAAAGTATCCACTGAATTATTTTTCTATACAAAGACTATGACAGCAGAGTGATGAGCATTTCTTTGTGTATAATGTGTTTTGTTTAGTAATATTAATTAAGTGCAATGCTAACTCTGATTTTAAAGGATGCCAGTTGATGATAAAAAGTATGGTTATGGTTACGATTATAGTTAACGTTCAACTCTGTCATTTCAATTACAAAACATTTTTAGCATGCACAGTTTTAAAGGTGTGTTATCACAGATGTCACTCTGGGAATGAATTAACACCTGCAGACTCAGTTTCCAACATATGAATCAAATCATTTTCTTCACAGGAATTTAATGACTAATGCAGTGAATATGAAGCTGAAAACATGGATATCAGAATTAACTCACAATCATGCCAAAGGATTATTTAATTTATTTTAAGTTAGTTATTATTACAGTTCTGGTGAAGTGATGAATTGGAGCTTCAATAATGATCAGATGTCCTTCACAAAAATTGGCTATTCTCAAATAATACTATAAAATATAGAATTTAGAAATTAGAAACTCTATCCTGTGCAATGAGACGCACTTGTTTTGGTTTTTCATTGAAAACAGAGAATGAAGAGAAGACTGATGTCCTTGGAGACCATAGAGCTCAATATGAGTTTGAAAACTGCAAACATAGTAAAGATGCACTCTTTAAAAAGATGATTGAGATTCAGATTGATGGAGAATGTGGTGTGTATGGTTCTATATAGCACCTGTTGTTATGGTGTCGAGCTTGTAACAACAGAAAAAACCCTTATTGGTGCTACAAAGAACCATTTTCAAAGAAGTTCTATATAGAATCATATACAACACATTCTTCATCAATCTGAGGAACCATTTCACCATCCAAAGACCCGTTTAAGCATAAAATAATTTAATATAAAACTTATGATTCCAAATAGAACCATTTTCTTTACTAAAGAGCTCTTCAAGAGCCTTTTTCAAGTGTGTAGTAAAAGGTAGTTACAAAGTACTGTCTTTTACTACACTAGAACACTAGAAGACCCCTAATAGGTGCTAAATAGAACTATATTCAACACATTCTTCATCAATCTGAAGAACAATTTTACCACCCAAAGACCTATTAAAGCATGAAATGGTCTAAATAGAACTTATGATTCTAAATAGAACCATGGCCTTTACTTTACTTTAAGAGCCCTTAAAGAGCCTTCTTCTTTAAGTGTGTGGTAAAAGATAGTAATAAAATAAAGCACTGCAAATTTTGTATGATTTTTTAATCTCCTGGTCAAACAATCCCTTTCAAAAGTGGCCTAACGAAGTTGATTTTGTAAGACGTCTTTGTAATTTAAGCACATCTTAAGCATCTTTTTCCAAAGGTAAGTGGGTGGACAACTTTCAGAAAAAATGAGCCTGTGAGTGGGCTTTCCTCAGGACCTGTTTCAGTGAGATATTAGCATGTGAAAAGACACACGTCCATTGTTCTCAGCCCTATCCTTCAATGGTCAGAGTGTGGGAAAGCTCTGGAGGGAAGAATCACAGTCAAAGGTCATTAATGTCCTAAACTCCACCAGCCAATAAATATGACAGGATCACACAGGGGAGTAGACACACTTATGGATATTAGGAGGAAATTTACTAAACAGGTTTGCTGATGTCATTAGCGTAATCACTAATTACACCTTCATCAATATTCAGTAATAAAGCATTGCAAAATAAATTTAAGTACAATGTATGTTGACAAATGGTACACTGCAATGTCATTTGTCATTTTTTTAACTTTGAAAATACCGATTTGTATAAATTAGACATTTCACTGGTGTTAGAGCTGTAAGGGTCCAGCCTGCTATAACTTCAGGGAACTCCAATTCCCGGAAGCCCTCTGGCTGATTAGGCCCAACCTGACACACCTGTGGACTCCTCTACTTAAGGCTGTGGCAAACAGCAGCGCTTTGTCACACCTTTGTAGAGGGGTGACTGGTATGGTACGCAGCCCAGGTGGGTATTTAAACAAAACGAAATAAGAAAAGGAAAGAGGGCTGAAAAAAACAAAAGAGAGTAATTGCCCCAAAATTGCTCAAAAAAAAAAAAAAGAAGGCCTGAGCTACAAACGGCTCCAAGCCATACAAAAGGTGTTTGCTCCACTAAGAGCAACAAGTGAAACATAAAGTCTGCCTTCCCTTTATAATTACACTGGAAGTGTCTTTTGTCTTTTGTTTTCTCATTATCTTTCACTTCACGTTTCTAGTTCAGCCTTTGTTTAAGCTGCTTTCAGCGTTTCCTTTGTTTGCCGTTTTTCCCGCCTTTTGATTTCCCGCTCCTTGAGGTGTTTTACCCATTGTCGCCTGTGCTTCCCAGTGGCGCAGCGGTAACCTTACGGACTGGGCTCTGGGTCACCTCAACCCCAACGTGCCAACTTCACATTCCATTGCCTCAATAAATTTATTTAACACCCTTTCTCACGGGTTTTCATCTTTGCACTTGGGTCCGTCTCCCTGCCGTCCTATAACAAGAGCATGTAGTATTTCACCTGATTGCTGATTAAGTAAACATTACACTCACATTTATGGTGTGATATTGTTAGATAAAGATATCGCACATTCAAAGGGAATTTGGAAGATTTTTTAAAATTTTCTGTATAATTAAATGCAAACAGGCATTCAGAGTGATTTGGATCTGAAGTGCTTCATTCTAGGGAAACTTGCAGAGTCAGAATTGTTCACAGTGGTGGTGATGGCAAACCAGATGTCTGAGTTAAATGCCTCTAAAACCTACATCAGAGAAGGTTTTTCAATCAAGTGATTATGAATACGATGTCTGATGCCTGAAATACTGTTTTACAACAGTTTTAAAAACATTAAAACGCATTTTTTAAAAATCCGTTCATGGCAGAGTTGTACATGCAGGCGTTGTAAGGCAAAAAAATGAAAGTAAATATATTATTCCTGCCACTGCCACTGTAAAGAAATCCATTTTGGTGACCTGAATAAAAAAAAATTCTCAAACATTTTTCTGTTACTATATACATTGGTAACAGTTGATATAATGGTGTGTCACAATGGTTGTTAGAATAATGCAGAGTACTGCAATGATTTAATGGGCACTTTTACTTTGTGATGAATATTATTTTGTGTATAATCATTAAACTGTCCAAAAAGGAATCTAAATCAATAATATATCTCATTCAAATAAAAATAATTAATTTGAATTTAATTTGCCAGTGTTAATTCCACACATGTACTGTAATGATGTTGTGTCAGCGACATTTGGCGCCAGGAGCCCCTCTCCATCACTATCACCCTTCCACCTGCTCCACTGAGACATGGACTTTGTTCCCAGCTAGAGGGTCACTGAGCATGTGGCAGGCCCACACTCCTCATTGTCCATTTAAGCTCTACCATTGGCTACAAACTGTGAGAACTTCCAACAAGCCCAAGACCCACACATTCATATGGAGATGTGGGAGTATAAATAGAGGAGACTCAGCCAGTGTAGATCAGACTCACTCTACACAGAGAGATCTACAGCACTGAGATACAGCCATGACTCCTGCAGTCACTTCAGCAATGACCATCTCAAAGGAGCACCTACCTCTCAACAACAAGGTAAACTGAGAACCTGCTGAAATTAAAAAATGACTATTGTTGTCTTACTTTATAAATGGTCAGCAATGTTCTGGGTCCAGTTCAATAACCATGTTCTCCTTTTGTATCTGCAGTTGAGAAAGCCAGTGGTGGAGAAGATGCGCAGAGATCGTATCAACAGCAGCATTGAGCAGCTCAAGACTGTCCTGGCTCCAGAGTTCCTCAACCAGCAGCACGACTCCAAGCTGGAGAAAGCAGACATCCTAGAGATGACGCTCAACTTCCTGAGACGACAGCAGCAGCAACAGCCTGCATTCTCCACCAGTTCAACAGCTGTCAGTCAAGGCTTCTCCAGATGTGTCCATGAGGTTCTACACTTCCTGTCCAAAGATGATGTGAAGACACAGTCTCAGAGAAAACTGCTGAACCACTTCCAGAACCTGCAGCCATCAACAGAAGAGAAATGGAGGGAAAGTGATCTCTCTCTGCTGAGCTCCACAGACCAACTGACCATCAGCAAAGAGAAGAGTTCAGTTCAGAGCGCCCTCTGGAGGCCCTGGTAGAAGTCTTCAAAATAAATAATTACGAGACATAGTGTCTGATGACAGACGTCTATATTAGACTGTTTATAGGATTAGGACTTGTATGTTACATTTGTGACTTTATTTTACTTCCCCTGTGGGGAGACTTTTGTATTGAAAATTACTGTGACATGTAGATCTTCTATAAGGTTTTTATGTGAATCCCTTGAACTACTGATAGCTGCTGACTTCAAGGATCTACTTTTGCCTTTTAGGAAGGAGAGAAAATAACAGAGCTTCAAAATGAAGCATGCTTGAGTGTAAACGTTTATCAGACTTCTTTCAGATTGAAAACTTGTTTACTTAGCCAGTTTTCGTGCTTTAAAAAAAGCAGAATGTTTTGTCTTTGTGGATGTGTTTATTATTCGATGACAATTCATAATGAATATTTTAATATTAATGTCTTTGCTATTATTTTAGTAGCACAATCGTCATTCCTCTGATTTTCTTACATTGATAAATATTTGTCATTTTCAGAATTCTGTCTTTTGTAAAGACGACTTCAAGTTGTTAAACCTGTTTTGTCTTAGCACAACTGTCGTTCCTCTGGATGTTCTCATATTGAGAAATTGTCTTTTATAAAGACTGTTTTATCCTGTTAACCTGTGTTCTGTATTTCACAGAATTTTTGAGCAAATCGTGTCATATTGACACAAAGCACTGAAATCTATGGAAATAAAATCTTGATTTTACTAAATTTTTACAGACTTTGTATGTTTTTCTAGTTTGCATATACAAAAACATCACACAATGTTCTGATGCATTTTGCACATAGTTATGGGTGATATGGAAAACTAAACTAGCAAAATTAAAAAATTAGATCAAATTACGCAACGAACAATTTCAACAATATGTAATAGATGTAACAGTGACTGGCTCATTAAATCATTATTGGTGAACAATAGTCCCAGTAGAATTATCAGGATTTCTGACAAAACACAATTCACACGCTAAAAACATCATGTTTGTTACGACCCCACGTTTTGTCTGGGTGCTGTGGGATCAGCAATGTGGTATTCAAACGCTGAACTGGTGATAAAGGCATAAAAGCACGAGGAACAGACTCTCAGCTTTTAAAGCCGTTTTATTATAACCAACCACTAAAAATGCTGTGCTATGATACTTAGTGCCACACTGGAATAATCAAACTGAATTTGTCACACTTTTTGTAATTTTTGTAATCATAATGTTTTGATGTACATGTTGCTCATAGGTAGGTGATGTAGGAGTTACGTATACTGGGACAGTTTTTATGGTTCCCTTGAGGATCCTCATGAATTAATTTAACTACTAACAGCTGTTTAACTAGCCTTGGAGATTGTAAATAATCTGCCACATTATTAATCATTACATCTTCTGTTACGATGTCAAGCTTGTAACAATCAACAAACCCTTTTTGGTGCCACACAGAGCCATTTTCAAAAAGGTTCTGTTTAAAACTATATACAACACATTCTCCATCAATCTGAAGAACCATTTCACCATGCAGAGAACCACTTAAGCATGAAATGGTTATATGTAGAATGCATGGATCTGAATAGAGGCATTAGTTTTACTAAAGAACCCTTGAAGAACCATCTTTTTTTAGAGTGTAGAAGTCTATTCCATCTGGTTCCCTCGGTCAGACGGGTGGGCACTGCCCCGTGTACTTTGTTGGCCAGGGACATGTAGTGTAGTTAGTTTTTGTTTGATTTTGCAGTGTAGAGTACTTTTTGTTTCAGAGTAGGTTAGTGTGGGTGTTTGTTCTTTTCTTTGGTGCCATTCACAGTTTTGATTCTTCCATCGTGGCACTAAGTATCATAGCACAGCATTTTTAGTGGTTGGTTATAATAAAATGGCTTTAAAAGCTCTGAGTGTTACTGATCCCACAGCACCCAGACAAAATGTTGGGATGTAACAGACATAATGGTTTTAATTGTGTGAATTGTGTTTTGTCAGAAATCCTGATAATTCTACTGGGACTGTTGTTCACCAATAATGATTTAATGAGCCAGTCACTGTTACATCTATTACATATTGTTGAAATTGTTCGTTGCATAATTTGATCTAATTTTTTAATTTTGCTAGTTTAGTTTTCCATATCACCCATAACTATGCACAAAATGCATCAGAACATTGTGTGATGTTTTTGTATATGCAAACTAGAAAAACATACAAAGTCTGCGAAATTTAGTAAAATCAAGATTTTATTTCCATAGATTTCAGTGCTTTGTGTCAATATGACACGATTTGCTCAAAAATTCTGTGAAATACAGAACACAGGTTAACAGGATAAAACAGTCTTTATAAAAGACAATTTCTCAATATGAGAACATCCAGAGGAACGACAGTTGTGCTAAGACAAAACAGGTTTAACAACTTGAAGTCGTCTTTACAAAAGACAGAATTCTGAAAATGACAAATATTTATCAATGTAAGAAAATCAGAGGAATGACGATTGTGCTACTAAAATAATAGCAAAAAACTTTTAAGTAACATTTTAAAAAATAATTATGAATTGCAGCCATCAAATAATAAACATATCCACAAAGTGGATGTGTGAAATGTCTAATACAGACAAAACATTCTGCTTTTCAACAACAAAATAATGATAATCACAATAACTGGTCAGGTGAACTAATTTTCAGTCTGAAAGTCTGATATCATAGTTTCACAATCATGCATGCTTCATTCTGAAGTTCTGTTGTTATCTCAGACCATCACTCTCCTTCTTAGAAGGAAAAAGTAGATCCTTTTGAGGTCAGCAGTTATCAGTAATTCATGGGATTGACATGAAATGCTCATAGCAGATCTACCCATCAGAGTATTTATACACCATCCTCCACACAAGAGAAGTGAAACTGTTAAAACTTTTTTTCACAAAAGAAAAAATTCTATACAGAGTCCAATATAGACATTTGTGATCAGACATATATTTTGTCTTTGTAGTTATTTTCATTCTGAAGGCATCTACCAGACAGTGCTAATGGCTGAACTGAATGAAGTGACATTTTCATGGTCATCCACGCTTCATTGTAAAGGTCTGATATCATCTCAGACAATGTCATCACTCTCCTTCTTAGAAGGAACTTTGGATTCTTCTGAAGTGGACAGATTTCAGTAGTTCATGTGATTCACATGACGATGGAAACTCAGTGGAGTATTTTGAAGTACAGGATTCTCCCCAACAAGGGAAATAAGCTCAAACAGTCTTTTGGCAAAGGACTTATATAAAATATCATTTTTTATAATACAGTCTAATATAAACTTTCATGATCAGACAAATATTGTTTCATGGCTATTTTCAGGACCTCCTTTCAGGGTCTGTGGAGCTCAACAGAGGTAGATCACTTTCCCTCCATTTCTCTTCCCTTGAAGGTTTTGGGGTGGTTTTGCAGCTTCCTTTGAGACTGAGACTGACTTCATCTCTTTTTTGTACAGGAAGTGTAGAACCTCATGGACACATCTGGAGAAGTCTTGACTGACAGCTGTTGAACTGGTGGAGAATGCAGGCTGTTGCTGCTGCTGTTGTCTCAGGAAGCTGAGCGTCATCTCCAGGATGTCTGCTTTCTCCAGCTTGGAGTCGGGCTGCTGGTTGAGGAACTCTGGAGCCAGGAGAGTCTTGAGCTGCTCAATGCTGCTGTTGATACGATCTCTGCGCATCTTCTCCACCACTGGCTTTCTCAACTGCAGATACAAAAGGAGAACATGGTTGGTGAACTGGACCCAGAACATTGCTGACCATTTATAAAATAAGATGGCAATAGCCATTTTTTTTATTTTAGCAGGTTCTCAGTTTACCTTGTTGTTGAGAGGTAGGTGCTCCTTTGAGATGGTCATTGCTGAAGTGGCTGCAGGAGTCATGAACAATGTCATCTCAGTGCTGTAGATCTTTCTGTGTAGAGTGAGTCTAGAGTGAATCTACACTGGCTGAGTCTCCTCTATTTATACTCCCAAATCTCCATATGAATGTGTGGGTCTTGGGCTTGTTGGAAGTTCTCACAGTTTGTGGCCAATAGTAGAGCTTGATCAGACAATGAGGAGTGTGGATCTGCCACATGCTCAGTGATCTTCTAGCTAGAAACAATGTCCATGTCTCAGGAGAGCAGGCAGGTTGTGATGATGGAGAGGGACTCAGAGCGCTGTATGTATCTGGGAAGGTGGTGACCCTTTAAAGAGGGCAGATCTGCTGCCTGATGCTCAGATCAGTGCCATTAAGAGAACATCACAGTTCACACACATGTGGAACTGACGCTGGCTAATTAAATACAAATTAATCACTTTTATTGAGAAATATGTACATAACAACAGTTGTGATTTTAGGTTTCTTTGGATAGCAAATATCTAAAATGACTGCACAAAATAAAACTCATTTGAAAAGTATTTAGCTAGGAAGTCAAACTTTATATGCCATGAAAAACTCAGCAATCTATTTGCAGCCACTCTGATGCATGGCTATAACAAGGGCTACCTGTGTATATAGTACATATGACTAAAATATTCAAGATAAAACTGCTTTTAGTCATTACAAAGGGAAATAAAAGATCAGGCCTGTTTTCTTGTTTATTGAAAAAGTAGCTCTGATGTTGTAGATGCTCCATGTCTTGCTTCAGTCCAATTGTTGCAGATGTTTCTTGTGTCTTCATGTTATTAGTGAGTTCTCAGCATGCTATCAGTTAGTTTTCCATCTTTTGTCCCCTTTGTGTTGAAATCAGTGGACCAAGGTGATGTAGGTTTGCTTAGGACTCATTAGATGAGACTCACCATTTGTTGTGAATGCTTCAAGATCTTGACCATGCATGTATGTACTACACATGTACGCTAAATGTAACCAAAAGAAAAATCCAGGAAATTATGACTTCAAGCATTCCTCCTTCATTTGTCTAGCAAGTAAGTACAAAGGAGTGGCGTCGCCAGAACTTCATTTTATTGGGGTCTGGTTACAGGTTGAGTGAAGATAACGACTACCAGCTAGTCAACTAGACTGCTTCACTGTTCTCTTACAATGTTATGCAGAGACATGTAGGGTGAAGGTATGAAGACTGCAATGTTTCTGTGGTCTTTTGCAATACTGAACTTTATTTTTTTACCATGGTCAGTTTTACTGATTAACTAGCTCTATAGTCAGGTAAGTAGCCTACACTAAAGCACAGCTCAGCCAAGTTCCCACAATCTACAGAAACAGTTGTGCAGACTAATGCTGTGTTTACATGTTTTATTTGGAGGAAAAAAGCATGAGAAGGCAAAACCTCAGCACCTATGGGTTCATCTTGTAGTAGTGCAAGACAAATTCAATGTTGTAACATTTTCATTTTTTGAGGGGGTTTAGAAGGGTGGCTGGGGGTCTTCTTCTTTGTGAAAATGGTATACAAGATGGTGTAATTAGTGATTTACGCTAATGACAAGTAAAGCTGTTTAGTAAAGTTCCTCCTAATATCCATAAGTGTGTCTACTCCCCTGTGTGGGCCTGTAATATTTATTGGCTGGTGGAGTTTAGGACATTAATGACCTTTGACTGTGATTCTTCCCTCCAGAGCTTTCCCACACTCTGACCATGAAAGAAAGGATAAAGAACAATGGACGTGTGTCTCTTCACATGCTAATGTGTCTTTGAAACAGATCTTGAGAAGAGGCCCACTCAAAGATTCATTTGTATGGACGGTCGTTTATGGGACTTTAACAAAAGACACCAAACGTTATAGTATCCTAAAGTTACTACTGTCTTTAGTTTAAAAATTGTTCCGTAGAATCTCGTTGGTGATCTGACAAGTGTACAAAGTAAGTTTAATTAATTTAGATACATATAGGTTTTGTTCTACCGGTATTGTTGGACAACCATACCCAATATATTGAGTACTTCAGCATTTGAGCATTTAGTTATCTGAACATAGTGTTGCCCTCCTATAACCATACATGTATTTTTTTTTTTCAACTGGGATCTTAATTTTATCATGTTTAATTGAGGGTCTTCTAAACAGCTGAGGTTAATTCCTTTCAGGTGTTGAAGGATTCTTTGCACGGTGAAATGGTTCTTCAGATTGATGGGAAATGTCTTGTATATGGTTCTATATAGAACTCTTTTTGAAAATGGTTCTATACTGCACGAAAAAGGGTTCTGCCATTGTTATAATGTCAAGCTTGTTACAATACAAGAACCCTTTTTTATACAGAACCGTATACAACACATTCTCTATTAATCTGAAGAACTTCACCATGCAAGAACCATTTAAGCATTTATGGAACTATATGTAGTTCTCATGGTTTTAAATAAAACCATTGCCTTTACAAAAAGAACCCTTGAAGAACCATCTTTTTTTAAGAGTGTAGCTATTATAGAAAAACATAAGTCTATTGGTTGTTGTCTGTGAAGCATGTTGGTTTGGTTTGGTTTGGTTTGTTTTGTTTAACAAAAGATGTATTGATGTGCTCTCTATTCTGTCAGTGCTGGGGCTCCAGATTTAGTGAACTCTCCCCTTATTACTATTAATAACAAAATGATATTCTTCATCCATGTGTTTCAGTTTTTCTCATGTTTGTTTTGTGTGTTTGTGAGTTTGTTTGTAATGAGTTGTTTGTTTACTAACTTGGTGAAACTGTGTGTCGGTGTTGTGTGAGCACTGGAGCTCCAGGTTGAGCAGATGTTTTGTAGCTGTGGGTCAGTGTGAGTAGAGAGCGTGTCTGAGTTTCCCACACTGAGTCGTCTGTGCTGAGATCAGTGGAGTACAAAAGCTGCAGAGAGCTGAATGGATCATTAGTGCTGGTTAAAGACTGTGAGCTGTATTGTAGACGGAGTCTGACGTCACTCACCATCTGGAGGGAAAGATCCTCACTGGCTGAGATGTGACATCACTGTTCACAGTATCTTCACTCTTACACAGAGATACATGTGTTATGTATATTAGCACCCATTAAAAACATTTGCTTTATTGTTGTTTCCACAATTTCTTATTTACACTGTCATGATGTACTTTTTTCTTTTTTAAAGTTGAATTCAGTATAAAATATTATACATTTTTGGACACTTTGTTGGAAAGCATTAAGCACAATGTTTACATTTCATAGTTAAACTGCAAAGTAATGGAGTTGTGTAAAGTCTACACTGTTGATTAGTCATGTTTTGTCAGTATATTTCTAGATGCTACAGTCAGTGTTAGTCTGATTGTGAAGTGCTGAACAGTGTAAATGTTCATTATCTGAGCTGATCTTTTGAAGCTCTTCTAATCAGACAGCACATTTAGCTGTGAAGGTAACTGGTTTCCTCTGGTCAGAGCTTTCAACACACTACCCATTCAGGGAGCCCTAAATAACAGAAGTGTGTCTATTCAAATGCTAATTGTTCATTGAGGAACACTGATTAACAAGACTCTCTTTTTTTCATCATGTAGCTTATTTTACTGCAGTAAAACTATGGAAAGAAAAGTGCTCTATTTTTACTCTCAAGATTAGATTAGGCTTTATATCTGAGAAATGATAAAGTATTTGGTAAAATGGTTGGTAATTGATAATTATACATGTAATGAATTCATAATTATGCCTGTAATGTCTGATTATAGTAGATAAAATTACTGTGTATACATACACGCTATGATCTGCTGCTTTAAAATCTACATCGCTGCAAGACAATGTATTATAGATGATGCATAATAAATAATTCGACGTATAATAAACATCTGTTAAAGTTGAAAATTTCCAGGAAATCCTCAACTTGTGATGTTATTGTGTGAACTGTTTCTGCGAGGGGCATCTCTGGGCCAAAAAAGACAAACAGCTTCAGCTGATTCAAAATGCAGCTGCCAGAGTTCTGACTAGGAGTAAAAGAAGGGAACACATTTACCCCCATTCTTAGATCTTTACACTGGCGATCAATCTGTTACAGAATAGATTAAGATACTATTACTGGTCTATAAATGGCTTAATGGTGCAGGAGCAGCGTATTTATCTGATATGCTGCAGCAATATGAGCCGAGCAGAACTTTCAGATCATTAGGAACTAGACAGTCCTGCTGAAGGTGAAGACTAAACATGGAGAAGCAACGTTTAGCTTCTACGCTGCTCTTATATGGAACCAGTTGACAGAGAGCATTATAAGAGCCCCGACACTGGACATTTTAAAATCCAGGCTGAAAATGTTCCTATTTGAGCAGCTTTCAGCTCAGTTTAAAACACTGGGCCTATTCACCAATATCTTACTAAGTTTGTTCTTAAATGTGTTCGTGAGAAAGGTCCTAAGAAAAAGTCTACATCAGATTAATGACGTGTTCTTAAACCGCAGAATTGTTCTCACCTTTGTGCTCTTGAGTGTAGATTCTGTTCTTACCTAAGAACAAATCCCAAATAAGAAAATACTGGTGAATGTCAATCATTGTGAAAACTAGTTAGTGGGTTTTAGTGGGAGTTAGTGGGACATTTCTGTTTAGGTGAATTTCTGTTTCTGGTTGGTGAATGAGGCCCCATGTTACATCTGCTGTCTTCTAACGGCATTTTAATATTCTAACTTCATTTTTTAATCAAGTTTTTTAATTTCTATTCTACCATATCTTTTTAAATTGTAATGATTTCCCATTTGTAAAGTTCTTTGACTGATTTTGTAATGTATGAAAGGTGCTCTGGAAATAAACTTGCCTTGCCTTTTAGGAGGCTTTAATTCCTGCCAAACGTTTTTACCTGGATTATTAAATATGTAATCACAACTAAAGAGCAAACTCGCTCATTCTGACAGCACAAACCAAGAGTGTATCAATTTATAATCTTTCTCTTTTTTAATACATTTTAAGTGTGTGTGTGTGTGTGTGTGTGTGTGTGTGTGTGTGTGTGTGTGTGTGTGTGTGTGTGTATCTATGGGCCATATCTATTTCATTTCTCCCAGGGGAAGCATGCCCCCGGATCCCCTAGTAAAGGCGTAGCCCACATATAAAGTGACACCACTGGTATCCACCAAATGATCCCAGAATCCTGGTGATCATATGGGGATAGTTGGTTTTCTACGTGTGTTTCCACAATAAAATGACTCTTTTTATCAATTAAATGATGATGGAAAGTTACCATCTATTTACACTGACTTCACTGACTTGACTTAAGCGTCCCAAATCAGCGGGCTACTCTATGAACTCTATTTATACATTTAGAAGCTAATTCAAATCAAAGTTCAAAGTATGTGAAATTTAGTAAAACTAGGAATTTATTTTCGTAGTTTTCAATGATTTGTGATAATATATATCAACATTTTGAATTCTGCAATATACAGAGCATAGTTTAACATGGTTTAACAATGTCGTCTTCACAAAAGACAAATACATCAATTTACAAAAGAATAAAATCAGTGAAAATATCACTTTAAATTCTGTAAAAAACAGAACCTAGTTTAACAGGATTTAACAAAACCATCTTTATAAAAGACAAATTTAGATTTAAAAAGTAATTAAATCAGTGCAGAATTAAATCTACAGAAATCTTTCTCAGTGTGAGAATATCTAGAGGAATATTGTGCTGTGACAACAGAAGCTGCATCATTTCCATTGGAAATGTTCAAATATTCAGTATGAATTGTAAACATTCAACAATGAATGTATCAACAGAGGATGTGTAAAATGTCTAAAACAGACAAAAAATTCAGACTGAATAGTTTCCAGCTAAACTGAACACGAATGACAGTGTTTCAGTTTCACAGTCATTTATGCATCGTTGTGAAGCTCTGACAGTGTCATCATCGTTCTCCTTCTTAGAGGGAAAATTTAAATCTTCTGAAGTTGTCAGTTTTCAGTGGTTGATGTTGATTTCACATGAAATCCTCCAAGAAGATAAATATGTATTGCAGCATTATAAAGTAGGAAAAAAGCTTTAAACAGTAAATATAAAACTTCACTCCAAAAGTCTGAGATAGTCTAATATAGACTTCTGTGCTCACAAATGTTTTGTTTTGCAGTCATTTTCATTCTGTAGGCATCTACCAGGGCCTCCAGAGGGCGCTCTGAGCTGAACTCCTCTCTTTGCTGATGGTCAGTTGGTCTGTGGAGCTCAGCAGAGGGAGATCACTTTCCCTCCATTTCTCTTCTGTTGATGGCTGCAGGTTCTGGAAGTGGTTCAGCAGTTTTCTGAGACTGTGTCTTCACTTCTTCTTTGGACAGGAAGTGTAGAAGCTCATGGACACATCTGGAGAAGCCTTAACTGACAGCTGTTGAACTGGTGGAGAATGCAGGCTGTTGCTGCTGCTGCTGCTGTTGTCTCAGAAAGCTGAGCGTCATCTCCAGGATGTCTGCTTTCTCCAGCTTGGAGTCGGGCTGCTGGTTGAGGAACTCTGGAGCCAGGAGAGTCTTGAGCTGCTCAATGCTGCTGTTGATACGATCTCTGCGCATCTTCTCCACCACTGGCTTTCTCAACTGCAGATACAAAAGGAGAACATGGTTATTAAACTGGACCCAGAACATTGCTGACCATTTATAAAGTAAGACAACAATAGTCATTTTTTAATTTTAGCAGGTTCTCAGTTTACCTTGTTGTTGAGAGGTAGGTGCTCCTTTGAGATGGTCATTGCTGAAGTGACTGCAGGAGTCATGGCTGTATCTCAGTGCTGTAGATCTCTCTGTGTAGAGTGAGTCTGATCTACACTGGCTGAGTCTCCTCTATTTATACTCCCACATCTCCATATGAATGTGTGGGTCTTGGGCTTGTTGGAAGTTCTCACAGTTTGTAGCCAATGGTAGAGCTTAAATGGACAATGAGGAACGTCCAGCTGCCATATGCAGGGTGATCTTGTAGCAGGGGATAATGTCCATGTCTCAGTGGAGCAGGTGGAGGGATGGAGGGATGGAGAGGGACTGTGTGAATCTGGGAAAGTGGTGACCCTTTAAAGAGAGCAGATCTGCTGCCTGATGCTGAGATCAATGTCACTGACAGAGCACACATCCATCATCACGGTGCACACGTGTGGAGCTGATGGTGCTCACTTACATTCCACTGTATCACTTTATTCTTATGCGTCATCGAGACATTTGATAGATTAGCTTTTCTAATTAGTTATCTCACATTTTTGTCATGTTCCAGACATATTCTACTTACAGTTGTATGCAAAGTTTTGTGCACCTTGGTCAAATTCCACATTTTGTTGAATTTTCTATGTGAAAATTAGTTAATACATCCCATACAGAGAAGTATGCAGCGCACAATTATGAAAATGCCATATTTAAGTAATTCCCTGAGGAGAATGTCTGAATTTTCACTTGAAAAATCAACCTCACTTCTAATTTTACTGAGCGTGTTCAAACTTATTCACTTATTCACTCAGTCACTCCATCAGATCTGCTTGGTGAAGTTCTCCACATCGTAAGTGTGTCTATTCTCTTGTGTATTGTCTAAATATTGAGGGTTCAGGATATTAATGACCATAGACTGTGATTCTTCCCTCCAGAGCTTTCCCACACTCTGACCACTGAAAGAGAGGATAATGAACAATAGAAGTGTGTCTCTTCACATGCTAATTCACCTTTAGAAGATCAGATCTAGCCACTGAGAATTAGGGTCAGGGTTGAGGAAACAATGACCTTTAATGGAATTTACTGAGTCACTAAACATCCACAGCTTTTCTAAAATGACTAACTGATTGTGATTTTGTTGCTCTGGATGAACTTTTTCACTTTTTCTCTGACTTATTACAGCTTTCAACAATTGTTTTGATCACAACCTCTATTCATAATCTTTTACTCGCCTATAGGGTCTGAATACCTAAACTGTTCTTTGCCTGTTGCATTGTTAAATAGTTCTTCTCAGTAATTAAATTTGTTTTATTTTGTTCTTTAAAGAACCTAGATAATTTGTTGCTGAATGAGTAGTTTGTTTACTAACTTGGTGAAACTGTGTGTCGGTGTTGTGTGAGTGCTGGAGCTCCAGAGTGAGCAGATGTTTTGTAGCTGTGGGTCAGTGTGAGTAGAGAGCGTGTCTGAGTTTCCCACACTGAGTCGTCTGTGCTGAGATCAGTGGAGTACAAAAGCTGCAGAGAGCTGAATGGATCATTAGTGCTGGTTAAAGACTGTGAGCTGTATTGTAGACGGAGTCTGACGTCACTCACCATCTGGAGGGAAAGATCCTCATTGGCTGAGCTGTGATGTCACTGCTCACAGTATCTTCACTCTTACATAGAGACATACAGCACTGTGCAAAACTCAGAGACCACCTTTTTGTTTATTTAATCTCCAGTCAAAGTGGTCAATTTTCAGTCAGAAAAAAACAAGAAAAGAATGTTCAACAGAAAATTACACCAAAGCCTCAGACACTAAGTATAATATCATATCTATCAGTATTCCCCTAGATAATAGAAGTGTGCCTATGCAAATGGTAATTATCTCATTAGAAATTCTAATGAGTCCCTTGGGTGATTCTTCAGTCAGAGAAACATTTTTATTTTAGGAAAATAATTATTATATTTTCACAACTAAGCTAATATGTGTAAATATTTTTCATTGTACTTCATTAATGACATTTTCTTACTTTTTATGAGTGTGAAAAAAACATTATCACTCTGCTAAAGCCTGAGTAGACTGATAAATCAATGTGATGATCAGTTATTAATCTCAGTGTTACTGAGCTCTGCTAAAGCCTGAGTAATCTGATAAATTAATGTGTGATCAGTTATTGATCTCAGTGTTACTGAGCTGTTCTAAAGCCTGAGTAATCTGATAAATTAATGTGTGATCAGTTATTAATCTCAGTGTTACTGAGCTGTTCTAAAGCCTGAGTAATCTGATAAATTAATGCAATGATCAGTTATTAATCTCAGTGTTACTGAGCTCTGCTAAAGCCTGAGTAATCTGATAAATTAATGTGATGATCCGTTATTAATCACAGTGTTACTCAGCTCTTTTGAATTGATGAAACTAAACAGTCTCCTTAACAGTGATTGTGTTCATGGTGATAAACTTAGCATTGGTGTTGTACTGACCTGCGCATGTTTTACATGGCTATGTACATGCCATTATCACATAGCTTCCCACTTTACAGTCAAATTTGCAAGATGTTGTTATTGGGATATGGTAAATTGTTTGCATAGGTCATGCGACAACAGTGGGATTATGGGAGTAGAATCGGACTGAAGCAGGTGCTGAGAGCCAAAATAATGTTTTGGAACTTCATTTAAATAAGACATTTTTTTGAAACATACAACCAGAAGAATTATGTGAGGAAAACTAACAGCAGTAACAGTGAGGAGCAGTGTGAATCAAACAAAAATGATAACAACAGAGTTTTATGCAGTAGAGTTTTATTAAAAAATATGTATTGTAATTATGTTCTGAATGTTACTTTTTGTGCTTTATTTAAATACATTACTGAATACATTTAGGACAGCGTACTCAGTATTTATCATTACTATTTTTTCTAAATATTCTGGCCAACTTTGGCTACATCTGCTGTAAACATATTTACCTGCATTTAACAGCCACTGTGGTCTCTAAATTGAGATTTTCTTGTTTAAAAACTAGGAAATCACCCTTCTGATGATGTACTTTTAAGGTGGGCAAAACATTTGCATAATCTCAACTGCTTTTAGGTGGAAAATCAGGGGTGTGTTGAATAAAATGTTTCAATCATCTATAAAACTGACGAGGCTGAAGGACACAATTTTGCATTACGGAAGACTTTATACACAACAAAAAACATGTTAAACTCAACTTAGAGACCAGGATGCTCCGCTAAAATTCATACCTCAGTATACGAGATTATTTTTAGTAAGGAAGACTCATTTTTATTACTGTGATGAGCCGCACCAGAGTAAAGCCTAAACAGGTGCTTCTGTTTTTAAATCAAAGTCACTGTAAGAGTCTAGAATGAGTCTGGAATGAAATGATGACTCTGATCATAATAGCTGGAAAAACATTTTAGATTTCCTGTAATTTCTCCATTTCTACTCTACCTGATTGATCCTGGAATCTGGATCACTTTATTGGAATATTTTTTTTTTCAAGATAAATAAATGAGGATCAACTCCAAATTCATGTATTCTTTGTTTACAAATTAAAAATGATAAATAATTGTGTCTGTGACTTCAGTGTCAAAGCCCCACATCTATGAGTTAAATGTGTATATTTAAACATGCTTGATTTGCTTTCCTGGCCAGAAACATAAAGGAAAAAGGTCAATGCACTTGAAAATTAAGAAAA
The DNA here is from genome assembly GCF_904425465.1 of Colossoma macropomum. Taxonomy (NCBI): domain Eukaryota; kingdom Metazoa; phylum Chordata; class Actinopteri; order Characiformes; family Serrasalmidae; genus Colossoma; species Colossoma macropomum. The sequence continues at coordinate 7,037,591 of NW_023494810.1, read as the reverse complement.
TTAGATTTTTATTTCCATATGTTTTTTTGACTTGTGGTAATATCACAGCATTTGCCTGGACAATTCTTCAACATAGAGAACATAGTTTAACAACTATAAGGAGTCTTTACAAAAGACAAGTTTAGAAAGAGTCAAAAGAATGAAAGCAGTGAAATTGAGTAAAATGAGCATTTTACTTCCAGAGGTTTCTTTGATGTGTGGTAATATATCAACATTTGAATTTTGCGAAATGCAGAGTTTATCATGGTTTAACAAAGCCATCTTCACAAAACAATAGTACAGATTTACGCAATTAATTAGTGAAAAGTTACAGAAATCTAGATGAATGTTGTTCTGTGACAACAGAAACTAGATAATTTCCACTGGAAACGTTCAAATATTCAGTATGAATTGCAAACATTCAGTAATGAATGTATCAACAGAGGATGTGTAAAATTTCTAATACAGAAAACAAATATTTTCAGACTGAGTAGATTCCAGCTAAACAGAAAAAACAGTAAAATTTTGAATATAAATTTCAATTATTTGTGATAATATATTACAACATTTGAATTCTGCAAGACACAGAAAAGAGTTTAACATGGTTTAACAAAGTCGCCTTTACAAAAGACAAATTCAGATTTATAAACTAAAATCAGTGAAAATCTACAGAAATCTTTCTCCGTGTGAGAATATCTAGAGGAATGTTGTTCTGTGACAACAGAAGCTAAATCATTTCCATTGGAAAAATGTTCACATATTCAGTATGAATTGCAACCATTCAATAATGAATGTGTCCACAGAGGATGAGTAAAATATCTAATACAGACAATTATTTTTCAGACTGAGTCGTTCACAGATAAACTGAAAACTATATCAGTGTTTCAGTCTGAAAAAGGAGTAACAGAGTTTCACAGTCATCCATAATTAACTGTAAAGGTCTGATATCATCTCAGACAATGTCATCACTCTCCTTCTTAGAAGGAAAATCTGGATTTTTATTAAGTTCAATTGTTCATGTGATTCACATGAAATCCTCATAGAAGATGAAAACTCAGTGGAGCAGTTTGAAAATTTCCCCTCAGAGGAAATAAACTTTAAAACAGTGAATATAAAACTTCACTCAAAGTCTGAGATAGTCTAATATAGACTTTGTTCACATATGTTTTGTTTTGCAGTCATTTTCATTCTGAAGGCATCTACCAGGGCCTCCAGAGGGTGCTCTGAACTGATCTCTTCTCCTTGCTGATGGTCAGTTGGTCTGTGGAGCTCAGCAGAGGGAGATCACTTTCCCTCCATTTCTCTTCTGTTGATGGCTGCAGGTTCTGGAAGTGGTTCAGCAGTTTTCTCTGAGACTGTGTCTTCACTTCTTCTTTGGACAGGAAATGTAGAACCTCATGGACACATCTGGAGAAGCCTTGACTAACAGCTGCTGAGTTGGTGGAGAATGCAGGCTGTTGCTGCTGCTGTCGTCTCAGGAAGCTGAGCGTCATCTCCAGGATGTCTGCTTTCTCCAGCTTGGAGTCGGGCTGCTGGTTGAGGAACTCTGGAGCCAGGAGAGTCTTGAGCTGCTCAATGCTGCTGTTGATACGATCTCTGCGCATCTTCTCCACCACTGGCTTTCTCAACTGCAGATACAAAAGGAGAACAATGGTGAGTGAACTGAACCAAAAACATCACTGATCATTAATAATGTAAGATAACAGTAGTTATTTATTAAATTTTAGCAGGTTCTCGGTTTACCTTGTTGTTGAGAGGTAGGTGCTCCTTTGAGATGGTCATTGCTGAAGTGACTGCAGGAGTCATGGCTGTATCTCAGTGCTGTAGATCTCTCTGTGTAGAGTGAGTCTGATCTACACTGGCTGAGTCTCCTCTATTTATACTCCCACATCTCCATATGAATGTGTGGGTCTTGGGCTTGTTGGAAGTTCTCACAGTTTGTAGCCAATGGTAGAGCTTAAATGGACAAATGAGGAACGTCCAGCTGCCATATGCAGGGTGATCGTGTAGCTGGGAACAATCTCCATGTCTCAGGGGAGCAGGTGGAGGGGTGGAGTGATGGAGAGGGACTGTATGAATCTGGGAAAGTAGTGACCCTTTAAAGAGAGCAGATCTGCTGCCTGATGCTGAGATCAATGTCACTGACAGAGCACACGCCCATCATCACGGTGCACACGTGTGGAGCTGATGGTGCTCACTTACATTCCACTGTATCACTTTATTCTTATGCATCATCAAGAAATTTGATAGATTAGCATTTCTAATGTACTTATAGTCTCAGTTCTGTCATGGTCCAGACAAATATGCAAAACTTTGGGCACCCACTGGTCAAATTCCATGTTTTGTTGACTTTCAAAGTGACACATGCTCTACAGAGAACAGTTCAGTGCATAATTACTGTTTATTTGCTGGATTTAGCATATGTTGGAAAAACAGACATACAGACAGACATACAGACAGACAGACAGATAGATAGATCTAAATTTTGGTCCAAATGTATCAGGTCACTCTATCAGATCTGCTTGGTGAAGTTCTCCACATCGTAAGTGTGTCTATTCTCTTGTGTATTGTCTAAATATTGAGGGTTCAGGATATTAATGACCATAGACTGTGATTCTTCCCTCCAGAGCTTTCCCACACTCTGACCACTGAAAGAGAGGATAGTGAACAATAGAAGTGTGTCTCTTCACATGCTAATTCACCTTTAGAAGATCAGATCTAGCTACTGAGAATTAGGGTCAGGGTTGAGGAAACAATGACCTTTAGTGGAATTTACTGAGTCACTAAACATTCACAGCTTTTCTAAAACGACTAACTGATTGTGATTTTGTTGCTCTGTATAAACTTTCTCACTTTTTCTCTGATGCTTTACAGCTTTTACTAACTCTTGCTCAGTTTGGTAAGCTTATAGATCTGAATAGCTAAACAGTTCTTTGCATGTTGCACTGTTAAATCATTCCTCTCAGTGATGAAAAACCTGAGATGCAGCACCGTTTCAAAAAGTTGGGGCACTGTGCAAAATGGAGTGCAATGATGTGGAAATCACTTAAATCATACATTCAATTGAAAATAGTACAAACACAACATGGATGTTGACACTGAGTTTTTTTATGAATTTATGCCCATTTTGAATTGAAGGCAGCATGTTTACCACTGTGTTTGTAGTTCGTAACAAGCTTGTTAGACAGTTTGTTGCTGAATGAGTAGTTTGTTTACTAACTTGGTGAAACTGTGTGTCGGTGTTGTGTGAGTGCTGGAGCTCCAGAGTGAGCAGATGTTTTGTAGCTGTGGGTCAGTGTGAGTAGAGAGCGTGTCTGAGTTTCCCACACTGAGTCGTCTGTGCTGAGATCAGTGGAGTACAAAAGCTGCAGAGAGCTGAATGGATCATTAGTGCTGGTTAAAGACTGTGAGCTGTATTGTAGACGGAGTCTGACGTCACTCACCATCTGGAGGGAAAGATCCTCACTGGCTGAGATGTGACATCACTGCTCACAGTACCTTCACTCTTACATAGAGATATATGTATGTTATATGTTAGCACACTTTAATAAATACATTTGTTTTATTGTTGTTCCCACAATTTCGTATTTAAATTCTAATTTGTTTTAAAATGAATTTGTTTTAGTTTAAATCAGTCTTAGATTATTATAGATTTTAGTAATTTTACTGGAAATCTTCACACACAGTATAAAAGTTTTAGTATTAAATTATAAATTAGCTCTGAGGGCTCATTTAAATCTCACACTAGTGTTACATTGTATAATTCAGAATTTTGTGCATTTGGAATTATGAAAAATTTCTACATTTGATGTAATCATAATCCAGCAGTATATTTCTAGATGCTACAGTCAGTGTTAATCTGATTGTGAAGTGCTGAACAGTGTAAATGTTCATTATCTGAGCTGATCTTTGAAGCTCTTCTAATCAGACAACACATTTAGCTGTGAAGGTAACTGGTTTCCTCTGGTCAGAGCTTTCAACACATTACCCATTCAGGGAGCCCTAAATAACAGAAGTGTGTCTATTCAAATGCTAATTGTTCATTGAGGAAGACTGACTGTCAAATCTCTGGTTTGTTTCTGCTTGTCATATATATATCCCTGTATCCCTGTAGAAGCATGTCCAGACCCTTCTTGTGAAGGATTAGTATTCCTTCCACAAGTCATATCCCTGGCATCCACAAAATGGTCCCAGAATCCTGCTGACCATAAGAGGACGTTTTGTTTTAACCTGTGATATATATATTTTTTTTTATTTTCTTGTAAATAATGATGGAAAGTTCATTGACTTTACTGACCAAATCAACAGAATTACTCTATGAACTGTATTTACATTTTTAAAAGCTAAGTGAAATTAAACTTCCATGCTTTTGAAATGTCTTAAAATTAGTATTTTATTTTTATAGATTTCTATGATTTGTGATAATATATCACAATGTTTGAATTCTGCAGGACAGAGCATAGTTTAACATGGTTTAACAATGTCGTCTTCACAAAAGACAAATACATCAATTTACAGAATAAAAATATCAGTGAAAATATCACAACGTTTGAATTCTGCCAGAAGCAGAACATATTTTAACAGCATTTAACAAAGTCGTCTTTACAAAAGACAAAAACATCAATTTATAAAAGAATGAAATCAGTGTAGAAATAAAGCTACAGAGATCTTTCTCAATCTGAGAATATCTAGAGGAAGCACAACAAATTAGTTATTTCCACTGGAAATGTTCAAATATTCAGCATGAATTGCAACCATTTAGTAAAGAATGTTTCCTCACAGAGGATGTGTAAAATATCTAATACAGACAAAATTTTTTTCAGACTGAGTCGTTTCCAGATAAACTGAAAACTGTGTCGATGTTTCAGTCAGAAAGAAGAGCAACAGAGTTTCATAGTCATCCATGCTTCATTGTAAAGGTCAGATATCATCTCAGACAATGTCATCACTCTCCTTCTTAGAAGGAAAATCTGGATTCTTATAAAGTTCAATTGTTCATGTGATTCACACTAAATCCTCATAGAGTATGAAAACTCAGTGGAGCAAAATATAAAACCACACTTAAAGTCTAATATAGACTTCTGTGCTCACATATGTTCTGTTTTGCAGTCATTTTCACTCTGAAGGCATCTACCAGGGCCTCCAGAGGGCGCTCTGAACTGAACTCTTCTCTTTGCTGGTGGTCAGTTGGTCTGTGGAGCTCAGCAGAGGGAGATCACTTTCCCTCCATTTCTCTTCTGTTGATGGCTGCAGGTTCTGGAAGTGGTTCAGCAGTTTTCTCTGAGACTGTGTCTTCACTTCTTCTTTGGACAGGAAATGTAGAACCTCATGAACACATCTGGAGAAGCCTTGACTGACAGCTGTTGAACTGGTGGAGAATTCAGGCTGTTGCTGCTGCTGCTGTCATCTCAGGAAGCTGAGCGTCATCTCCAGGATGTCTGCTTTCTCCAGCTTGGAGTCGGGCTGCTGGTTGAGGAACTCTGGAGCCAGGAGAGTCTTGAGCTGCTCAATGCTGCTGTTGATACGATCTCTGCGCATCTTCTCCACCACTGGCTTTCTCAACTGCAGATACAAAAGGAGAACATGGTTAGTGAACTGGACCCAGAACATTTGTTGACCATTTATAAAGTAAGACAACAATAGTCATTTTGTAAATTTTAGCAGGTTCTCAGTTTACCTTGTTGTTGAGAGGTAGGTGCTCCTTTGAGATGGTCATTGCTGAAGTGACTGCAGGAGTCATGGCTGTATCTCAGTGCTGTAGATCTCTCTGTGTAGAGTGAGTCTGATCTACACTGGCTGAGTCTCCTCTATTTATACTCCCACATCTCCATATGAATGTGTGGGTCTTGGGCTTGTTGGAGGTTCTCACAGTTTGCAGCCAATGGTAGAGCTTGATCAGACAATGAGGAACGTCCAGCTGCCATATGCAGGGTGATCTTGTAGCAGGGGATAATGTCCATGTCTCAGGGGAGCAGGTGGAGGGGTGAAGAGATGGAGAGGGACTGTGTGAATCTGGGAAAGTAGTGACCCTTTAAAGAGAGCAGATCTGCTGACTGATGCTGAGATCAGTGTCACTGGCAGAGCACACGTCTATCATCACGGTGCACACGTGTGGAGCTGATACTGCTCACTTACATTCCACTATTTCACTTTATTTTAGTCATCAAGAAATTTGCTGGATTAGCATTTCTAATTTTCTAAAGTTTGGGCAATCAATGGATCAAATTTCATGTTTTATTGATTTTCTAAGTGGCACATACTTTACAGAGAACAGTTTAGTGCACAGTTACTGTGTATTTACTGAATTTAACCTGTTAGGATAGATAGGATTTTCATACCACTTCATGTATTTTTGGTCCAAATGTATCAGATCACTCCAGCGAATCTGCTTGGTGAAGTTCTCCACATCGTAAGTGTGTCTATTCTCTTGTGTATTGTCTAAATATTGAGGGTTTAGGATATTAATGACCATAGACTGTGATTCTTCCCTCCAGAGCTTTCCCACACTCTGACCACTGAAAGAGAGGATAGTGAACAATAGAAGTGTGTCTCTTCACATGCTAATTCACCTTTAGAAGATAAGAATTAGGGTCAGGGTTGAGGAAACACTGACCTTTTAATAGAATTTACTGAGTCACTAAACATCCTCAGCTTTTCTAAAATGACTAATTGATTGTGAATTTGTTGCTCTGTATGAACTTCCTCACTTTTTTTCTGACTTTTTATATCTTTTGTCTTTTTCTCATATAGATAAGCATATATGGATCTGAATACCGAAACGGTTCTTTGAATGTTCCACAGTTAAATGGTTCTTCTCAACCAAAAAGCATTCTACTACTGGCTTAGACCCTTTTCAGGTACTGTATAGAACCCTTTTTGTTAAGAGTGCATAATAAAAACAAATTTGTTTATGCTTACATTGGTTTAGTTTATTGAGTGCTTTTGTTTTATTGATTTTATTTTTTGTAGCAAGATCTGTCTGTCAATCAATCAATCAGCCAATCGATTAATCAATTTATCTACTACCACTACTACTACTACTACTACTACTACTAATAATAATAATAATTATTATTATTATTATATTATTATTATTATTATTATTGTTGTATTAATTACCATTTCCATCAAACAACTACAAACGCCTTTTTTTACTTATACTATTAATAATGAAATGATGTTCCTCATTCATGTGTTTGTTTTCTCCACTAATATCACATTATGTGAAATAAAGTGAAACGCATTTGAACTCTTTTCTCATGTTTGTTTTGTGTGTTTATTACAGATAATTTGTTGCTGAATGAGTTCTTTGTTTACTAACTTGGTGAAACTGTGTGTCGGTGTTGTGTGAGTGCTGGAGCTCCAGAGTGAGCAGATGTTTTGTAGCTGTGGGTCAGTGTGAGTAGAGAGCGTGTCTGAGTTTCCCACACTGAGTCGTCTGTGCTGAGATCAGTGGAGTACAAAAGCTGCAGAGAGCTGAATGGATCATTAGTGCTGGTTAAAGACTGTGAGCTGTATTGTAGACGGAGTCTGACGTCACTCACCATCTGGAGGGAAAGATCCTCACTGGCTGAGATGTGACATCACTGCTCACAGTACCTTCACTCTTACACAGAGACATACAGCATCGTGCAAAAGTCAAAGACCATCTTTTTGTTTATTTAATGTTCAGTGAAAACAGCCAATTTTTAGTCTGAAAAAAAAACAGGAAACAGAGAAGTACAGAAAACTCTCCAACTCTAAGTGTAATTTCTAATCTATCTGTATTTAATTCTTCCATCTTTCCAATCTTAAAACTAACAGTTACAGCTGTGTTTCCAAAACTGGAGTCCAAAACATTAAGAAAATATACAGAGTGAATGGGACTCCTAACACCTGTGCAAGACCTGGTAGACCCCAAAACTGTCCCCATCAGATAAACAGCACTTAAAGCTCTCATCTTTGAGAGAGAGGAGAAAATCAAGCTGCTTCAGATCTGAAAACATCCACAGGTGTTTCTGTCCATCCTTCCACTGTGAGAAGACAACTCAGCACCATGGTTCTGAAAGGATGTGTAGCTGTTAAGAAGACCTCACTGAGAAAAAAATCGACCAAAAATGAAAATATTCACTAGAACACCAAAACTGGACTTCTGAGTTGTGGATTAATGTTTAATGAATTTGAGTGTGAATTTGTAATTTGTAAGTCTTTGAATCATGAGAAGCAGAAAATGTGACCAACATCTAAGACTGAACTTTGGAGTTGTGGAAAAATATCCCTGTAGATTTCTTTGAAAAACTGAAAGAAGAAAAACTATTTTGATATATTTAATGTATTTAAATTGGTATCAGTTTATGAAATGCATTTTAAGCATTTCTTCTCATTTGGTAACATTAAATAACCCTGTGGAGGTCATCTGTGTCCCCTGACCAGAGCTTTCACACATTTAACCCATTCAGAGAACTCTAAATAATAGACATGTGCCTATTCAAATGCTAATTCTCTCTTTAGAAACTCTTACCAACGAGTCTCTCGGGTGATTCTTCAATTAGAGGAACATGTCTGTCCACCTGGGTAGATTTTTACATGTAGAAACATTTTTAGGTACAAATATTGAATTTATGGCATTTTCTTATTTGTTATGTATGTTGAATAGTACATTGTCTCTACTCCTTCACTTCTCTCTTTAACAAAATGGTAGTGTTTCATTTATTTAACAACTGCTTCATATTTTCTCATGAGATGCATCATAGTGCATTTCAAATTCATATTATATACAATACTATGCAAATGTCATAAGCAGTCTAAGAGAATGTGACAAAAAGGCAATTATCTGGACAGGAAGCACTTATTTGTTAAAAAATAAACATAATAAATACAAATGAAGAGAGAAACAATACTGTGATTTGATGTGTGTGACTGTTTTATCTGAATTATTTCCAGAGCTCTCCTTGCAAAAGTCCAGTATTTAGAGTTACCATCAAATAACTGGAATGAAACACATCAAATGTGCAAAACAAGCATGCCTTGCACATTTAAAAGAGGCTACAGATCAAAGTGCCCCCCCTGCTGTTGCTATCAGACCAACAAAAATGCATTATTTTCTGGTATCCTACAACATTTATTACTGTGATGAGTGACAGAGTAAAGCCTAAACAGCTGCTTCTGTTTCTAAATCAAAGTCACTGTAAGAGTCTAGAATGAATCTAGAATGAAATGATGACTCTGATCATAAAAGCTGAAAAAACATTTTAGATTTCCTGGAATTTCCCAGTTTCTACTCAGTGATTTTATTGTGCTCCATGATCCTGGAACCCGGCTCACTTTATTGGATTATTGTTCTTCCCAAGAATAAATGAGCTTTGACTCTAAAATTCGTTTAGACTCTTTTTTTTTAAATATAAAATGATGAAACTATCTGTATTTGTGACTTTAAAGTCACCAACGTTTTGACTTTGTTCAATCAAGCATATTTATTGTGCTTTCCTGCTCAGTAAAGGGAAGAAGGAAGAAAAGGACAGTGCATTTGAAAATCAAGAAAATTGGATTTTTATTTCCAGATATTTTTATGATTTGTGATTGATATCAACATTTGATTGGGGAATTCTTCAACATAGAGAACATAGTTTAACAACTGTAAGGAGTCTTTACAAAAGACAGACTTAGAAACATTCAAAAGAACCAAATCAGTAAAATTTTATACTGTTCTTCTATCGATTTCTATGATTTGTGATAATATATCACTACATTTGAATTCTGCAAGACACAGAACAGAGTTTACCATGGCTTAACAAAGTTGTCTTTACAAAAGACAAATTCAGATTTACAAAATAAAATAAATCAGTGAAAATTTAGAATAATGAAGTTGAGCAAACTTAGCATTTTACTTTGTGTGATAATATATCACAACATTTGAATTCTACAAGATGCAGAACGTAGTTTCACAAAATCGCCTTTACAAAAGACAAATTCAGATTTACAAAAGATTTAAATCAGTGAAAATCTACAGAAATCTTTCTCAGTGTGAGAATATCTAGAGGAAAGTTGTTCTATGACAACATAGTCACTGTCATTTCCATTGGAAATGTTCAAATATTCAGTATGAATTGCAACCATTCAATAAAGAATGTGTCCACAGAGGATGTGTAAAATATCTAATACAGACAATTATTTTTCAGACTGAGTCGTTCACAGATAAACTGAAAACTATATCAGTGTTTCAGTCTGAAAAAGGAGTAACAGAGTTTCACAGTCATCCATAATTAACTGTAAAGGTCTGATATCATCTCAGACAATGTCATCACTCTCCTTCTTAGAAGGAAAATCTGGATTCTTATTAAGTTCAGTAGTTCATGTGATTCACACTAAATCCTCATAGAAGATGAAAACTCAGTGGAGCAGTTTGAAAATTTCCCCTCAGAGGAAATAAACTTTAAAACAGTGAATATAAAACTTCACTCAAAGTCTGAGATAGTCTAATATAGACTTTGTTCACATATGTTTTGTTTTGCAGTCATTTTCACTCTGAAGGCATCTACCAGGGCCTCCAGAGGGCGCTCTGAAATGATCTCTTTTCTTTGCTGGTGGTCAGTTGGTCTGTGGAGCTCAGCAGAGGGAGATCACTTTCCCTCCATTTCTCTTCTGTTGATGGCTGCAGGTTCTGGAGGTGGTTCAGTAGTTTTCTCTGAGACTGTGTCTTCACTTCTTCTTTGGACAGGAAGTGTAGAACCTCATGAACACATCTGGAGAAGCCTTGACTAACAGCTGTTGAACTGGTAGAGAATGCAGGCTGTTGCTGCTGCTGTCGTCTCAGGAAGCTGAGCGTCATCTCCAGGATGTCTGCTTTCTCCAGCTTGGAGTCGGGCTGCTGGTTGAGGAACTCTGGAGCCAGGAGAGTCTTGAGCTGCTCAATGCTGCTGTTGATACGATCTCTGCGCATCTTCTCCACCACTGGCTTTCTCAACTGCAGATACAAAAGGAGAACATGGTTATTAAACTGGACCCAGAACATTGCTGACCATTTATAAAGTAAGACAACAATAGTCATTTTTTAATTTCAGCAGGTTCTCAGTTTACCTTGTTGTTGAGAGGTAGGTGCTCCTTTGAGATGGTCATTGCTGAAGTGACTGCAGGAGTCATGGCTGTATCTCAGTGCTGTAGATCTCTCTGTGTAGAGTGAGTCTGATCTACACTGGCTGAGTCTCCTCTATTTATGCTCCCACATCTCCATATGAATGTGTGGGTCTTGGGCTTGTTGGAAGTTCTCACAGTTTGTAGCCAATGGTAGAGCTTAAATGGACAATGAGGAACGTCCAGCTGCCATATGCAGGGTGATCTTGTAGCAGGGGATAATGTCCATGTCTCAGGGGAGCAGGTGGAGGGGTGGAGTGATGGAGAGGGACTGTGTGAATCTGGGAAAGTAGTGACCCTTTAAAGAGAGCAGATCTGCTGCCTGATGCTGAGATCAGTATCACTGACAGAGCACACATCCATCATCACGGTGCACACGTGGAGCGGATGCTGCTCACTTACATTCCACTGTATCACTTTATTTTTATGAATCATCAAGAAATTTGCTGGATTAGCGTTTCTAAGTTTGTTTTCTCACAGTTCTGTCATGGTCCAGACATATTCTACTTCCGGTCGTATGCAAAAGTTTGGGCACCCACTGGGCAAATTGCATATTTTGTTGATTTTCTACGTGAAAATTAGTTAAACAACACATGTAATTTGATTGATTGCGTTCAAATCTTTACACAAAACTGTGTACAGCTCTGGTCCAAATGTAGCCCTCCCAAAACTTTCATAAGTACGTCTGTTCTCTTGTGCCTTGCCCAAATATAAACGGTTCAGGATATTGATGACCATAGACCATAAATCTTCCCTCCAGAGCTTTCCCACACTCTGACCACTGATCAACACAGTAAGGAACAATAGAAGTGTGTCTCTTTACATGCTAATTCACCTTTAGAAGATCAGATTCAGCCACTGAGAATTAGGGTCAGGGTTGAGGAAACACTGACCTTTAATGGAATTTACTGAGTCACTAAACATTCTCAGCTTTTCTCTGATTTTATAGATTACAAACATTTTCTCATATTGATGAGCTTATAGAGATCTGAATACCTTTTTGCCTGTTGCATTATGTTAAATGGTTCTTTTCAGTGATTAAAGAACCTTTTAAAAATAGTTCTATGTAGCACCAAAACGGCTTCTGCCACTGTTTGAAGTCTCAAAATCCTTTTGGTACTGTACAGAACCCTTTCTGATAAGAGATAGATTAAACACATTTTGTCGCTGTCCACAGAAAAAACATGTATGTCAATTTTTGTTGATGTTTATTTTTCTAAACCATTTGAACACGGCAGCTGATCTTTACACTGTGTGAAAATTTAATGGTGATTGAACCAACAGAAATGCCCCAAAATCCCTTGGAATAAAATATCCCAGGCTTATTACATACTAAGCCTTGTTATTCAGTATCTACAGGGACTTCAGTGCAAACCAGCTGAGCTATTCTATGTAAGTTATAGAAGTGTGTAACAAAACTTTGCTGGCCATTTAAGGGGATAACTCACATTAAAAGTTAACAGTTCTTCTCTTGTAAAGTTACTATTTTAGAGACATTTGTTTTTCTTTGGACAGTGATGATTTGCTTATGCTCACATTGGTTTATTTGCTTGGGTTTTGTTTTATAGTTTTAATTTGTAGCAAAATCTTACTAAATGTAATCTTATCTTAAATCTCATTTTATCAACAACAACAACACTTACTTACTACTACTTACCTACTACTTACTTACTACTAATAAAATGATGCGTCCATGTGTTACCAGTTTCCTTCACTAACATCTCTTTATCTGTTCATCTTCACTAATTTTGCTTGTTTCTTACAGATAATTTGTTGCTGAATGAGTAGTTTGTTTACTAACTTGGTGAAACTGTGTGTCGGTGTTGTGTGAGCGCTGGAGCTCCAGAGTGAGCAGATGTTTTGTAGCTGTGGGTCAGTGTGAGTAGAGAGCGTGTCTGAGTTTCCCACACTGAGTTGTCTGTGCTGAGATCAGTGGAGTACAAAAGCTGCAGAGAGCTGAATGGATCATTAGTGCTGGTTAAAGACTGTGAGCTGTATTGTAGACGGAGTCTGACGTCACTCACCATCTGGAGGGAAAGATCCTCACTGGCTGAGCTGTGACATCACTGCTCACAGTACCTTCACTCTTAAACACACAGTCAAAGAACGTTTTTTGTTTATTTAATTTCCTGCCAAAACAGCAAAGTAGGGCATCAACATCATGCCTCTGTGTCTATCAATATTAAGTCTTTGCAGCCCATATTCTCATCAGAATAAAGTGACGTAATGGACGTAACCAGCTCAACTCAGATTTCTTTGGAAAAAGTGAGAACAATCATAGCTTAGTGCTTCTTCACTTTTCTTTTTGTCATTACTGACTGTAATTAAACAAAACATTGTATTTTGGCTTAAATTTGAGTTTTAAACTTTAATTGATAGCCAGATAATGACATGTAACAGCTGTTTTGCAACTCATCCAAGCTATGTGCTTTTTTTTGACGATCATTCCAAGACCCTCAACATTTTGTCCCATTATTTCTAAAATGTTACCCTCTCAATCCCAACCCCAGCCCCTTTGAGTTGGATAGTTTTAATTATAGAAATATTTTACAAAAAAATAATAAAAAGCATTTTATTCTCAAAATATCTGCTTCATAATTTCTTATAAAAACTCCAAAAAATGCATTTCAAGTTCATATAATTTATATATAATACTGTCCCAAAGCTTTAGACAGTCTGGACTGGTTGTCACTACAGGGATCCCAATAGCCGGGTGTTGTAGCAGGGATGTCTCTAGAGATTTATGGACAGGGGGGCTAAGCCTTTACTTAGGGGGTCTGGGGGCATACTCCCCCAGGAAGATGTTTTTTTAATGGCCTCACAAGGTCAGTTCAGCAGCAACAGGAGGAAAATGTATCAAAAAATGCCTGTTTGGTCAAATTGGCACACAGAGGATCTGTCTCTTCATAGTGTATTAAGCAGAGACCTTTGATGACTTAAAAGCTACATCTTTCCACCCACATCGATCACTCAAGTGCTTTAAAGTCAAGCAATGCTCTCTCCTCTCTCTTAGATCAGCTGCACCTCCTAACTATGTTATTCAAATACACAGATGACAGATTGGTACAGTCTCAGTTTGTGCAGTCAGTGTGATTTTGTTCTGACGTTGTTCTTACGTGTTTATTAAAAGTTATATTTTCTCAATTTATTTTTTTAATTTAGTCTCACAAATGAAGATTTATTAAGGGAATAACATCTACAAATTCATTATTTTAACTAAAAGCTCAAACAACACTTACTCGCTTTCTTCAGCTCTTTCAGTCTCCTTCAGCTTCTTTCTCTCCTTCTCCTTGTCTGTGTTTAGTAACCTGTTTTTATTAAACTCAGATTTACCAGAGCTCAGTGATCAGTGGGTTCATTTTTTTTTTCTGAGAAGGCAGAAATCTTCATACCTGACTTTCACAGCTGCCATCTCTTAACTACCATCTACAGGGATATTAAACATGATCAACACAATAAGCCTATTAGCTGCATGTAGAAAAAACAGCTTAAATCTAATACTAATGTGATTGTTTGAAATTCTTAATAGAAATATGAAAACAAATAATCTATGAAGTGTTGGGTAAATTTACCAAGACAAAGCTACTATGATGCAGACTGAACACAGCTGTGTCCGAAACTGTGCCCTATTAACTACATAGTGCACTATTTTAGGGTTCCACCATTTTGTAGTGGTGTCTAAAAACACAGTGCAGAAGACTCAGTGCACTCAGACAATCCCACAATGCATTACAATATGTAGTGTACAACCAATGTACCGTAGCAGATATGGGATACCCATAATGCACTGTGTTGGTTGGTTTGGAGATTCATGAGCAGCTTCTCTGAAGAGGATTGCAGCTACAATGGCGATGTCTCCACAGTCGTCTCTTCAGACCTGTTACAGATGTAAGGAAGCTCTTCTGATGTGTTCAGTCAGACTCAGTGGTTATAGCTGACTGGTGGAATCACATTTATAGTGTTAATGCAATGGAATCTGCTGTTGCAGAGTAATGAGCAAACCTGTATGACGTAGTGTCTGAAACTGTTTACTACCATCACAAATTCTGCTCCTTATAATAGTGCTCTATATATAGTGATCCAGATTTTCAAACATAGGGTACAGTGATCAGAGGACCATTTCAGACATGGCATCCGTCGTCAAAGACAGTGTCCCTTGTGCATCTTAATGACGTCAGCAAGAGTCGCTCTCAGTCAGGCCAAAGGCCTCAAAGGTTCCTGAATGGTCACCTCTCACCCAGTTCTACAATGATGGACATACCCAGTAATTAACCTGCGTTATTCATGAGTCTAATGATTAGAAAGCTAGACAGACAGCACTGTGTAAGGTAAACTAAAACACATGCATGTATTTAACTGTAAAAAGTAATTAGCATTATAAAAGAGTATGGCTGACTAATTTTTCCATAGTTAATTAATCTTATCACTGCAAAGCCTATTTCATAATGTAGCTAGTATAGCTGGTGATGGCTGACTCTGTTTCAGTGAGCGGGTTGGCCACCCTTTGGCTACAGCTCTGGTCAAAGCCCCACATCTATGACGAAAATATATTTAACTGAATGTACTTGTCGTGCATCCCTGGCCAGAAAGTGAGGAGTGAAGAAAAGGTCACTGCATGAAAAAAATTAAGAAAACTGGATTTTTATTTTCGTAATTTTAATATAATTTGTGGTAATATATCACAACACTTGCCTGAATTATGCAAGACAGAGAACATAGTTTAACAACTGTAAGTTGTCTTTACAAAAGACACATTTTAGATATCCAAAAGAATGAAGACAGTATTTTACTTCGATTAATGATAATATCACAACGTTTGAATTCTGTGAGATACAGAACAAAGTTTAACATGGTCGTCTTTAAAAAAGACAAATTCAGATTTACAAAAGATTTAAATCAGTGAAAAACTACAGAAATATTTCTCAATATGAGAATATCTAGAGGAAAGTTGTGCTGTGACAACATAGTCACTGTTATTTCCATTGGAAATGTTCAGATATTCAGTTTGAATTTGTACCATTCAATAAAGAATGTGTCCACAGAGGATGAGTAAAATATCTAATACAGACAATTATTTTTCAGACTGAGTCGTTTCAAGTTAAACTGAAAACTCAGCGTTTCTGAAAGAAAAAAAACACACAATCACAGTCATCCATGCTTCATTGTGAACATCTGATATCATCTCAGACAATGTCATCACTCTCCTTCTTAGAAGGACAATTCGGATACTTATAAAGTCAGCACTTTTCAGTAGGTCATGTGATTCACATGAAATCCTCATAGAAGATGAAAACTGGAGCATTTTGAAGTATAAAAATTTCCCCACAAGGGAAATAAGGATTTAAACAGTCTTTTGGGAAAAAGAAAAAATACAAAACTGTGCTTCAGTAGCCTAATATAGACTTCTGTGCTCACATATGTTTTGTTTTGCAGTCATTTTCACTCTGAAGGCATCTACCAGGGCCTCCAGAGGGCGCTCTGAGCTGAACTCTTCTCCTTGCTGATGGTCAGTTGGTCTGTGGAGCTCAGCAGAGGGAGATCACTTTCCCTCCATTTCTCTTCTGTTGATGGCTGCAGGTTCTGGAAGTGGTTCAGCAGTTTTCTCTGAGACTGTGTCTTCACATCATCCTTGGATAGGAAGTGTAGAACTTCATGAACACATCTGGAGAAGCCTTGACTGACAGCTGTTGAACTGGTGGAGAATTCAGGCTGTTGCTGCTGCTGCTGTCGTCTCAGGAAGCTGAGCGTCATCTCCAGGATGTCTGCTTTCTCCAGCTTGGAGTCGGGCTGCTGGTTGAGGAACTCTGGAGCCACGAGAGTCTTGAGCTGCTCAATGCTGCTGTTGATACGATCTCTGCGCATCTTCTCCACCACTGGCTTTCTCAACTGCAGATACAAAAGGAGAACATGGTTAGTGAACTGGACCCAGAACATTGCTGACCATTTATAAAGTGGGTAAAAATTGTCATTTGTTTTCATTTTAATTGGCTCCCAATTTACCTTGTTGTTGAGAGGTAGGTGCTCCTTTGAGATGGTCATTGCTGAAGTGACTGCAGGAGTCATGGCTGTATCTCAGTGCTGTAGATCTCTCTGTGTAGAGTGAGTCTGATCTACACTGGCTGAGTCTCCTCTATTTATACTCCCACATCTCCATATGAATGTGTGGGTCTTGGGCTTGTTGGAAGTTCTCACAGTTTGTAGCCAATGGTAGAGCTTGGACAGACAATGAGGAACGTCCAGCTGCCATATGTTGGGTCATTTTCTAGCTAGGGACAATGTTTGTGTTTCAGGAGAGCAGGTGGAGGAGTGGGAGTGATGGAGAGGGACTGTGTGAATCTGGGAAAGTGGTGACCCTTTAAAGAGAGCAGATCTGCTGCCTGATGCTGAGATCAATGTCACTGACAGAGCACACGGCCATCACAGCACACGTGTGGAGCTGATACTGCTCACTTACATTCCCCTATATCACTTTATTCTCATGCATCATCGAGACCTTTGATAAATTGTGCCAAAAGTTTGGGCACCCTGGTCAAATTCCATGTTTCATTGATTTCTCAGTGAAAATTAGTGAGCACATACTTTACAGAGAACGATTTAGTGTACAATTTTGTACCTGAATTAGCAGAAAAACTCCAGATTTAGTTTGTTCTCTAAGGAGGATGTGTTTGACTTATTTTCACTTACAAAATCAACCTCTCATCACATCACAACTAATTTAACTGAGGGTGCTCAAACCTTGGCATATCACTGTATATAGTTTTGGTCCAAATGTATCAGGTCACTCCATCAGATCTGCTTAGTGAATTTCTCCACATCGTAAGTGTGTCTATTCTCTTGTGTATTGTCTAAATATTGAGGGTTCAGGATATTAATGACCATAGACCATAAATCTTCCCTCCAGAGCTTTCCCACACTCTGACCACTGAAAGAGAGGATAGTGAACAATAGAAGTGTGTCTCTTCACATGCTAATTCACCTTTAGAAGATCAGATTCAGCCACTGAGAATTACGGTCAGGGTTGAGGAAACACTGACCTTTAATGGAATTTACTGAGTCAATAAACATTCACAGCTTTTCTAAAATGACTAACTGATTGTACATTTTTTTTGCTCTGTATAAAATTGGTTTTGTATAACACTAGAAAGGGTTCTACTCCTGTCTAAGACCATTTTCAGGTACAGATTAGAACCCTTTTTGATAAGAGTGCAGAATAAAAGTTTATTGAGTCTGGTTCTTGCTATTTTTTCAGTCAATCGATCAGTCAGTCAAAGAAATGTACTACTACAAATAATAATAATAATAATAATAATAATAACAATACTATTTATAAATTGAACAACTGCAAACACCTTTTTACTTATTACTATTAATAATAAAATGATGTTCATCATTCATGTGTTTCAGTTCCTTCACTGTCACATTTTTCTCATTTTGTTTTGTGTGTTTATTACAGATAATTTGTTTGTAATGAGTAGTTTGTTTACTAACTTGGTGAAACTGTGTGTCGGTGTTGTGTGAGTGCTGGAGCTCCAGAGTGGGCAGATGTTTTGTAGCTGTGGGTCAGTGTGAGTAGAGAGCGTGTCTGAGTTTCCCACACTGAGTCGTCTGTGCTGAGATCAGTGGAGTACAAAAGCTGCAGAGAGCTGAATGGATCATTAGTGCTGGTTAAAGACTGTGAGCTGTATTGTAGACGGAGTCTGACGTCACTCACCATCTGGAGTGAAAGATCCTCACTGGCTGAGATGTGACATCACTGCTCACAGTATCTTCACTCTTAAACACACAGTGAATGTCAAAGAACAGTTTTTTGTTTATTCAATTTTCTGCCAAAACAACGAAGTACAAGAAAACAGTAAAGTAGGGCATCAATTATCCAAAGTAAAATATCCAGTCTATCAATATTAAGTTGGTCCAGTCTTTGCAGCCCATATTCTCATCAGAATAAAGTGACGTAATGGACGTGACCAGCTCAACTCAGATTTCTTTGAAAAAGTGAGAGCAATCATAGCTTAGCGCTTCTTTATTTTTGTCATTAGTTTTTTTAAATTAGAGTTTTAAAGTTTAATTGACGGCCTGATAATGATTTACATGTAACGGCTCTTTTGCAACCCAGCTATGTACTTTTTTTGACAACTGTTGCAAGACCCCCAACATTTTGTCTCATCATTTCTTAAATATTACCCCCTTAACCCCAATCCCAGCCACTTTGTGTTTGCACCAATGCTTGGGTAGATTTTTAATTATAAAAATATTTTACAAAAAAAAAGTATATATTTTAAGCTTAGCTGACAGAAACAAAATAATAAGTAATAAAATGATAAACATTTAATTCTTAAAATATCTGCTTCAGAATTTCTTATAAAAACTTTAAAAAATGCATTTCAAGTTCATATAATTTATATATAATACTGTGCTAAAGCTTTAGACAGTCTGGACTGGTTGGTCTTACAGGCTTTCCTAATAGCTGGGTGTTGTAGTGAGAATGTCACTAGAGATTTATGGACATCTAAGCCTTCACTTAGGGGGTCTGGGGGCATGCTCCCCCAGGAAGATGTTTCCTAATGGCCTCGAAATGTCTGTTCAGCATCAACTTTTAGAGCAGCAACAGGAGGAAAATGTATCAAAAAATGCCTGTTTGATCATGTTGGCACACAGAGGATCTGTCTCTTCATAGCGTATTAAGCAGAGACCTTTGATGACTTAAAAGCTACATCTTTAAGTTTGCGCAGTCAGTGTGATTTTGTTCTGTAGTTGTGTTTACATGGTTAATAGTCTAGATCCTATGTGTCAAACACAAAGCCCATAACACAGTCCTCTTCGGCCTGCAAAATTATTTTAGTTTTCTATTTATTATTATTATTATTATTATTATTATTATGAATATTAGCTCGTTTTACCCTGAGATGCACTACAGTCCCCAGCAATGCACTGCAACATAGTATGAGTTCTGACCCCCAACAACAATCTCTGGGCCAGTGGAAAAGATGCCTGGTGTCTAGATCAAGCAAACAGGCAGTTAAAAAAACAACATAAAACAGTTTCTATTTAGAAGTATTTTTGAATAAGTATTCAGTGCCTATTTTTCTGTTGCAGGTTTGGCATATTTTGAATAAACAGTGGTCCGTTGGGGTCGTGGCAAAGTGTTAAGTAAAAATGAAATAAAAACACAGCTGGCCCACTGATTTGTTGAGATTTTTTTATTTGGCCCTTTTAGTGGTTGAGTTTGACACACCTAGTCTAGATAATGGTCATAGTGACCATTTGACAGCACAAAAATGATATTTTCTCAATTTTTTTTTGTCTCACAATGAGGATATATTAAGGGAATAACATCTACAAATTCAGAATTAATTTTTACTGACAGCTTAAACACTCAATTTCTTAAGCTCTGTCAGTCTCCTTCAGCCTCTTTCTCTCTCTTTCCTTGTCTGTGTTTAGTAGCTGTAATGGCCCAGCCTGCGCTGCAGGCTGCAACGGCAGCAAGGTGCCATAACTTCAGGGAACTCCAATTCCCAGAAGCCCTTGGGCTGATTAGGCTGAACTTTACACACCTGTGGACTCCTCTACTTAAGGCTGTGGCAAACAGCAGACCTTTGTCACACCTTTGTAGAGGGGTGACCGGTATGGTACGCAGCCCAGGTGGGTATTTAAAGGAAAGAGAAGAAAAGGAAAGAGGGCTGGAAACACAAAAGCATAATTTCCTCAAAATTACTTAAAAACCACAAGAAGGCCTGAGCTCCAACGGCTCCAACCATACAAAAGGTGCTCCACTAAGAGCAACTAGTGAAACAAAGTCTGCCTCCCCCTCATAATTACAGAGGAAGTGACTTTTGTTTTCTGATTATCTCTTATTTCACATTTCTAGTTCAGCCTTTGTTTGAGCTGCTTTCAGTGTCTGCTTTGTTTTCCCTTTTTCCCGCCTTTTATTTCCCGCTCCTTGAGGTGTTTTACCCGATTGTGACCTGTGCTTCCCGTGGCACAGCAGTCCACGGACTGCCGATCAGTATATCGGCGGTTCGAACCTGGCTCTGGGTCACCTCAACCCCAACGTGCCAACTTCACATTCCATTGCCTCAATAATTGTATAACACCGTTTCTCATGGGTTTTCCTCTTTGCACCTGGGTCCGTCTCCCTGCCCGTAACAGTAACATTATTTTTTATTAAACATTTTATAAAAATTTGAGAACTCTGTGATCAATGAGCTCATTTTTTTGTCTAAACTGGCAAAAATCTTCTCACCTCACTGGCTTCTACAGAGCTGCCATCTCTTAACTACCATCTACAGTGATATAAAACTGTGTTACGATCAACACAACACTTATATCTAATACTAATGTGACTATTGATTTTTGTTTTCATATTTCTAGTATTTTGAAATAATCTATGAAGTGTTGGGTAAAAATTATCAAGTCAAAGTTACTATGATGCAGACTGATCACTGTGTCATTGGTGAGATTCCAGCTGTGTCCGAAACTGTGCCCTATTCACTATGTAGTGCACTATTTTAGGGTTCCACCCTTCTGTAGTGGTGTCTAAAAACACAGTGAAGAAGATTTAATGCACTCAAACAATCCCACCATGCATCACAATAAGTAGTGTACAACCGATTTACCATAGCGGATATAGGATACCCATAATGCACTGTGTTGGTTGGTTTGGAGATTCATGAGCAGCTTCTCTGAAGAGGATTGCAGCTACAATGGTGGTGTCTCCACAGTCGTCTCTTCAGACCTGTTACAGATGTAAGGAAGCTCTTCTGATGTGTTCAGTCAGACTCAGTGGTTATAGCTGACTGGTGGAATCACATTTATAGTGTTAATGCAATGGAATCTGCTGTTGCAGAGTAATGAGCAAACCTGTATGACGTAATGTTCAAATTCATTTACTACCATCTCAAATTCTGTTCCCTGCATCTTGAGTGTCTTGCTGACATCATTATCACTCTCTGTCAGGCCAAAGGCCTTGAAGGTTCCTGAATGGTCACCTCTCACCCAGTTCTAAAATGATGGACATACCCAGTAATTAACCTGCGTTATTCATGAGTCTAATGATTAGAAAGCTAGACAGACAGCACTGTGTAAGGTAAACTAAAACACATGCATGTATTTAACTGTAAAAAGTAATTAGCATTATAAATGAGTATGGCTGACTAATTTTCCATAGTTAATTAATCTTATCACTGCAAAGCCTATTTCATAATGTAGCTAGTATAGCTGGTGATGGCTGACTCTGTTTCAGTGAGCGGGTTGGCCACCCTTTGGCTACAGCTCTGGTCAAAGCCCCACATCTATGACGAAAATATATTTAACTGAATGTACTTGTCGTGCATCCCTGGCCAGAAAGTGAGGAGTGAAGAAAAGGTCACTGCATGAAAAAAAATTAAGAAAACTGGATTTTTATTTTCGTAATTTTAATATAATTTGTGGTAATATATCACAACACTTGCCTGAATTATGCAAGACAGAGAACATAGTTTAACAACTGTAAGTTGTCTTTACAAAAGACACATTTTAGATATTCAAAAGAATGAAGACAGTATTTCACTTCGATTAATGATAATATATCACAACGTTTGAATTCTGTGAGATACAGAACATAGTTTAACATGGTCATCTTTAAAAGAGACAAATTCAGATTTACAAAAGATTTAAATCAGTGAAAAACTACAGAAATATTTCTCAATATGAGAATATCTAGAGGAAAGTTGTTCTATGACAACATAGTCACTGTTATTTCCTTTGGAAATGTTCAAATATTCAATATGAATTGCTACCATTCAATAAAGAATGTGTCCACAGAGGATGAGTAAAATATCTAATACAGACGATTATTTTTTTAGACTGAGTCATTTCCAGTTAACAGCTGTTCAACTGAAAACTAATAAAAACCAAAACAAACTGACAGTTTCAGTCATCCATGCTTCATCGTGAAGGTCTTTTTTACATGTCAGACAATGTCATCACTCTCCTTCTTAGAAGGACAATTTGGATACTTATAAAGTCAGCACTTTTCAGTAGTTCATGTGATTCACATGAAATCCTCATAGAAGATAAAAATGCTCCACTAAGTTTTCAAGTACAAAAATTTCCCCACAAGGGAAACAAGGATTTAAACAGTCTTTTGGCAAAAGAAAAATGCAAAACTGTGCTTCAGTAGTCTAATATAGACTTCTGTGCTCATATGTTTTGCTTTTCAGTTTTTTTCATTCTGTAAGCATCTACCAGGGCCTCCAGAGGGCGCTCTTAGCTGAACTCTTCTCCTTGCTGGTGGTCAGTTGGTCTGTGGAGCCCAGCAAAGGGAGATCACTTTCCCTCCATTTCTCTTCTGTTGATGGCTGCAGGTTCTGGAAGTGGTTCAGCAGTTTTCTCTGAGACTGTGTCTTCACCTCATCCTTGGACAGGAAGTGTAGAACCTCATGGACACATCTGGAGAAGCCTTGACTGACAGCTGTTGAACTGGTGGAGAATTCAGGCTGTTGCTGCTGCTGTCGTCTCAGGAAGCTGAGCGTCATCTCCAGGATGTCTGCTTTCTCCAGCTTGGAGTCGGACTGCTGGTTGAGGAACTCTGGAGCCAGGAGAGTCTTGAGCTGCTCAATGCTGCTGTTGATACGATCTCTGCGCATCTTCTCCACCACTGGCTTTCTCAACTGCAGATACAAAAGGAGAACATGGTTATTGAACTGGACCCAGAACATTGCTGACCATTTATAAAGTAAGACAACAATAGTCATTTTTTAATTTTAGCAGGTTCTCGGTTTACCTTGTTGTTGAGAGGTAGGTGCTCCTTTGAGATGGTCATTGCTGAGGTGACTGCAGGAGTCATGGCTGTATCTCAGTGCTGTAGATCTCTCTGTGTAGAGTGAGTCTGATCTACACTGGCTGAGTCTCCTCTATTTATACTCCCACATCTCCATATGAATGTGTGGGTCTTGGGCTTGTTGGAGGTTCTCACAGTTTGTAGCCAATGGTAGAGCTTGAACAGACAATGAGGAACGTCCAGCTGCCATATGCAGGGTGATCTTGTAGCAGGGGATAATGTCCATGTCTCAGGGGAGCAGGTGGAGGGGTGGTGAGGATGGAGAGGGATTGTGTGAATCTGGGAAAGTGGTGACTCTTTAAAGAGAGCAGATCTGCCGACTGATAATGGGATCAGTATCATTGACAGAGCACACGGCCATCACAGCACACGTGTGGAGCTGATACTGTTCACTTACGTTCCACTATCACTTTATTCTCATGAGTCATCAAGACACAAATTCTGTCAAAAGTTTGGGCACCCTGGTCAAATTCCATATTTCATTGATTTCTCAGTGAAAATTAGTGAGCACATACTTTACAGAGAACAATTTAGTGTACAATTTTGTACCTGAATTAGCAGAAAAACTCCAGATTTAGTTTGTTCTCTAAGGAGGATATGTTTGACTTATTTTCACTTACAGTATCAACCTCTCATCTCATCTAATTTAACTGAGGGTGCTCAAACCTTTGCATATCACTGTATATAGTTTTGGTCCAAATGTATCAGGTCACTCCATCAGGTCTGCTTGGTGAATTTCTCCACATCGTAAGTGTGTCTATTCTCTTGTGTATTGTCTAAATATTGAGGGTTTAGGATATTAATGACCATAGACTGTGATTCTTCCCTCCAGAGCTTTCCCACACTCTGACCACTGAATGAGAGGATAATGAACAATAGAAGTGTGTCTCTTCACATGCTAATTCACCTTTTAGAAGATCAGATTCAGCCACTGATAATTACGGTCAGGGTTGAGGAAACACTGACCTTTAATGGAATTTACTGAGTCACTAAACATTCTCAACTTTCCTAAAATGACCAAACTATTGTACTTTTTTTTTGCTCTGTATAAAATTGTTTTTGTATGGCACCAGAAAGTGTTCTACTCCTGTCTTAGACCCTGACGGAGATTATGAATAAATATTCCTTCAATCAGTAATCAAATAGATTAGATGTTGTAATCAATAACCAAATAGGAAGTATTGCCTAACAGAGAATATTAATTCTCTCACAAAGGGTAGGCCTTCGTCTGTCTACATAGGGGATTCTAGACACTGGAAAGCCCCTGGGTTCACAGAGAGGCCTGTGTGTACTTACTGACCCAGTGAGAAGAGGAGCAAGTTGACCTTGAAAGGTAGAGCAGGCTGGTAAAAACCTGTTGAAGCCAGTTTTGAGGAGTGAGCTCATCATGCGATGGCCAAATTGACGGACGAAGAGATGCACCTATTAGAGAATGAGCTAATATCAAAATTTGAGAAGGTGGGGGATATCACATTACCCCAGATCAATGGTATAAACTGTTGTTTGGAACACTGTATTTGCGCAGTTGGGTCTCTCGAGACCCTGTGCCACCTGATGCTGAAATAAAGAAGAAGCCTTCTCCCTTCCACAAGAACTCAGCGGCTGAAGTGTTTTATTCTACTTTCTTTTATTTTTGATTGAATACCCTTTCTGTTTTTGTTTATTTCATTTTTGTTTATTTTTTGTAAGTGATTAAGACAATAATTAGAACAAAACCACAGCAGAGAATAGTTTAGATTTTAAAAACCATCATATGCTTTGGGCAAGGAAGAAAATAGTTTTGGTCCCGACAACCCTTTTCTGGTACAGATTAGAACCCTTTTTGATAAGAGTGCAGAATAAAAACAAATGTGTTTATGCTTACATTGGTTTAGTTTATTGAGTCTGGTTCTTGCTATTTTATCAGTCATTCAGTCAAAAACATATGTAGTCCTACTACTACTACTCCTACTACTACTACTACTACTACTACTACTATATAATAATAATAATAATAATATTTATAAATCAAACAACTGCAAACACCTTTTAACTCATTACTATTAATAATAAAATGATGTTCATCATTCATGTGTTTCAGTTCCTTCACTAATCACATTTTTCTTATGTTTTTGTGTGTTTATTACAGATAATTTGTTTGTAATGAGTAGTTTGTTTACTAACTTGGTGAAACTGTGTGTCGGTGTTGTGTGAGCGCTGGAGCTCCAGAGTGAGCAGATGTTTTGTAGCTGTGGGTCAGTGTGAGTAGAGAGCGTGTCTGAGTTTCCCACACTGAGTCGTCTGTGCTGAAATCAGTGGAGTACAAAAGCTGCAGAGAGCTGAATGGATCATTAGTGCTGGTTAAAGACTGTGAGCTGTATTGTAGACGGAGTCTGACGTCACTCACCATCTGGAGGGAAAGATCCTCACTGGCTGAGATGTGACATCACTGCTCACAGTACCTTCACTCTTAAACACACAGTCAATGTCAAAAAACAGTTTTTTGTTTATTCAATTTTCTGCCAAAATAGCAAAGTACAAGAAAACAGTAAAGTAGGGCATCAATTATCCAAAGTAAAATATCCAGTCTATCAATATTAAGTTGGTCCACTCTTTGCAGCCCATATTCTCATCAGAATAAAGTGACGTAATGGACGTGACCAGCTCAACTCTCTTTGAAATCTTTGAAAAAGTGAAAGCAATCATAACTTAGTGCTTCTTTATTTTTGTCATAAGTTTTTTTAAATTAGAGTTTTAAAGTTTAATTCACGGCCTGATAATGATTTACATGTAACGGCTCTTTTGCAACCCAGCTATGTACTTTTTTTGACAACTGTTGCAAGACCCCCAACATTTTGTCTCATCATTTCTTAAATGTTACCCCCTTAACCCCAACCCCAGCCCCTTTGTGTTTGCAAATGCTTGGGTAGATTTTTAATTATAAAAATATTTTACAATAAAAAAGTATATATTTTAAGCTTAGCTGATAGAAACAAAATAATAAGTAATAAAATGATAAACATTTAATTCTTAAAATATCTGCTTCAGAATTTCTTATAAAAACTAAAAAAAATGCATTTCAAGTTCATATAATTTATATATAATACTGTCCAAAAGCTTCAGACAGTCTGGACTGGTTGGTCTTACAGGCTTTCCTAATAGCTGGGTGTTGTAGTGAGAATGTCACTAGAGATTTATGGACAGGGGGGCTAAGCCTTTACTTAGGGGGTCTGGGGGCATTCTCCCCCAGGAAGATGTTTCCTAATGGCCTCAATGTCTGTTCAGCATCAACTTTTAGAGCAGCAACAGGAGGAAAATGTATCAAAAAATGCCTGTTTGATCATGTTGGCACACAGGATCTGTCTCTTCATAGCGTATTAAGCAGAGACCTTTGATGACTTAAAAGCTACATCTTTCAGTTTGTGCAGTCAGTGTGATTTTGTTCTGTAGTTGTGTTTACATGGTTAATAGTCTAGAGCCTATGTGTCAAACACAAAGCCCATAACACAGTCCTCTTCGGCCTGCAAAATTATTTTAGTATTCTATTCATTATTATTATTATTATTATTATTATTATTATTATTATTATTATTATTATTAGCTCGTTTTACCCTGAGATGCACTACAGTCCCCAGCAATGCACTGCAACATAGTGTGAGTTCTGACCCCCAACAACAATCTCTGGGCCAGTGGAAAAGATGCCTGGTGTCTAGATCAAGCAAACAGGCAGTTAAAAAAACAACATAAAACAGTTTCTATTTAGAAGTATTTTTGAATAAGTATTCAGTGCCTATTTTTCTGTTGCAGGTTTGGCATATTTTGAATAAACAGTGGTCCGTTGGGGTCGTGGCAAAGTGTTAAGTAAAAATGAAATAAAAACACATCTGGCCCACTGATTTGTTGAGATTTTTTTATTTGGCCCTTTTAGTGGTTGAGTTTGACACCCCTAGTCTAGATAATGGTCATAGTGACCATTTGACAGCACAAAAATGATATTTTCTAAATTTTTTTTTGTCTCACAATGAGGATATATTAAGGGAATAACATCTACAAATTCAGAATTAATTTTTACTGACAGCTTAAACACTCAATTTCTTAAGCTCTGTCAGTCTCCTTCAGCCTCTTTCTCTCTCTTTCCTTGTCTGTGTTTAGTAGCTGTAATGGCCCAGCCTGCGCTGCAGGCTGCAACGGCAGCAAGGTGCCATAACTTCAGGGAACTCCAATTCCCAGAAGCCCTTGGGCTGATTAGGCTGAACTTTACACACCTGTGGACTCCTCTACTTAAAGCTGTGGCAAACAGCAGACCTTTGTCACACCTTTGTAGAGGGGTGACCGGTACGGTACGCAGCCCAGGTGGGTATTTAAAGGAAAGAGAAGAAAGGGAAAGAGGGCTGGAAAACACAAAAGCATAATTGCCTCAAAATTACTTAAAAACCACAAGAAGGCCTGAGCTCCAACGGCTCCAACCATACAAAAGGTGCTCCACTAAGAGCAACTAGTGAAACAAAGTCTGCCTCCCCCTCATAATTACAGAGGAAGTGACTTTTGTTTTCTGATTATCTCTTATTTCACGTTTCTAGTTCAGCCTTTGTTTGAGCTGCTTTCAGTGTCTGCTTTGTTTTCCCTTTTTCCCGCCTTTTATTTCCCGCTCCTTGAGGTGTTTTACCCGATTGTGACCTGTGCTTCCCGGTGGCACAGCAGTCCACGGACTGCCGATCAGTATATCGGCGGTTCGAACCTGGCTCTGGGTCACCTCAACCCCAATGTGCCAACTTCACATTCCATTGCCTCAATAATTGTATAACACCGTTTCTCATGGGTTTTCCTCTTTGCACCTGGGTCCGTCTCCCTGCCCGTAACAGTAACATTACTTTTTATTAAACATTTTATAAAAATTTGAGAACTCTGTGATCAATGAGCTCATTTTTTTGTCTAAACTGGCAAAAATCTTCTCACCTCACTGGCTTCTACAGAGCTGCCATCTCTTAACTACCATCTGCAGTGATATAAAACTGTGTTACGATCAACACAACACTTATATCTAATACTAATGTGACTATTGATTTTGTTTTCATATTTCTAGTATTTTGAAATAATCTATGAAGTGTTGGGTAAAAATTATCAAGTCAAAGCTACTATGATGCAGACTGATCACTGTGTCATTGGTGAGATTCCAGCTGTGTCTGAAACTGTGCCCTATTCACTATGTAGTGCACTATTTTAGGGTTCCACCCTTCTGTAGTGGTGTCTAAAAACACAGTGCAGAAGATTTAATGCACTCAAACAATCCCACCATGCATCACAATAAGTAGTGTACAACCGATTTACCATAGCGGATATAGGATACCCATAATGCACTGTGTTGGTTGGTTTGGAGATTCATGAGCAGCTTCTCTGAAGAGGATTGCAGCTACAATGGCGGTGTCTCCACAGTCATCTCTTCAGACCTGTTACAGATGTAAGGAAGCTCTTCTGATATGTTCAGTCAGACTCAGTGGTTATAGCTGACTGGTGGAATCACATTGTTAATGCAAAGGAATCTGCTGTTGCAGAGTAATGAGCAAACCTGTATGACGTAATGTTCAAATTCATTTACTACCATCTCAAATTCTGTTCCCTGCATCTTGAGTGTCTTGCTGACATCATTATCACTCTCTGTCAGGCCAAAGGCCTTGAAGGTTCCTGAATGGTCACCTCTCACCCAGTTCTAAAATGATGGACATACCCAGTAATTAACCTGCGTTATTCATGAGTCTAATGATTAGAAAGCTAGACAGACAGCACTGTGTAAGGTAAACTAAAACACATGCATGTACTGAACTGTAAAAAGTAATTAGCATTATAAATGAGTATGGCTGACTAATTTTCCATAGTTAATTAATCTTATCACTGCAAAGCCTATTTCATAATGTAGCTAATATAGCTGGTGATGGCTGACTCTGTTTCAGTGAGCGGGTTGGCCACCCTTTGGCTACAGCTCTGGTCAAAGCCCCACATCTATGACGAAAATATATTTAACTGAATGTACTTGTCGTGCATCCCTGGCCAGAAAGTGAGGAGTGAAGAAAAGGTCACTGCATGAAAAAATTAAGAAAACTGGATTTTTATTTTTGTAATTTTAATATGATTTGTGGTAATATATCACAACACTTGCCTGAATTATGCAAGACAGAGAACATAGTTTAACAACTGTAAGTTGTCTTTACAAAAGACACATTTTAGATATTCAAAAGAATGAAGACAGTATTTTACTTAGATTAATGATAATATATCACAACGTTTGAATTCTGTGAGATACAGAACATAGTTTAACATGGTCGTCTTTAAAAAAGACATTCAGATTTACAAAAGATTTAAATCAGTGAAAAACTACAGAAATATTTCTCAATATGAGAATATCTAGAGGAAAGTTGTTCTATGACAACATGGTCACTGTTATTTCCTTTGGAAATGTTCAAATATTCAATATGAATTGCTACCATTCAATAAAGAATGTGTCCACAGAGGATGAGTAAAATATCTAATACAGACGATTATTTTTTTAGACTGAGTCATTTCCAGTTAACAGCTGTTCAACTGAAAACTAATAAAAACCAAAACAAACTGACAGTTTCAGTCATCCATGCTTCATCGTGAAGGTCTTTTTTACATGTCAGACAATGTCATCACTCTCCTTCTTAGAAGGACAATTTGGATACTTATAAAGTCAGCACTTTTCAGTAGTTCATGTGATTCACATGAAATCCTCATAGAAGATAAAAATGCTCCACTAAGTTTTCAAGTACAAAAATTTCCCCACAAGGGAAATAAGGATTTAAACAGTCTTTTGGCAAAAGAAAAATACAAAACTGTGCTTCAGTAGTCTAATATAGACTTCTGTGCTCATATGTTTTGCTTTTCAGTTTTTTTCATTCTGTAAGCATCTACCAGGGCCTCCAGAGGGCGCTCTTAGCTGAACTCTTCTCCTTGCTGGTGGTCAGTTGGTCTGTGGAGCCCAGCAAAGGGAGATCACTTTCCCTCCATTTCTCTTCTGTTGATGGCTGCAGGTTCTGGAAGTGGTTCAGCAGTTTTCTCTGAGACTGTGTCTTCACCTCATCCTTGGACAGGAAGTGTAGAACTTCATGAACGCATCTGGAGAAGCCTTGACTGACAGCTGTTGAACTGGTGGAGAATTCAGGCTGTTGCTGCTGCTGTCATCTCAGGAAGCTGAGCGTCATCTCCAGGATGTCTGCTTTCTCCAGCTTGGAGTCGGGCTGCTGGTTGAGGAACTCTGGAGCCAGGAGAGTCTTGAGCTGCTCAATGCTGCTGTTGATACGATCTCTGCGCATCTTCTCCACCACTGGCTTTCTCAACTGCAGATACAAAAGGAGAACATGGTTATTGAACTGGACCCAGAACATTGCTGACCATTTATAAAGTAAGACAACAATAGTCATTTTTTAATTTTAGCAGGTTCTCGGTTTACCTTGTTGTTGAGAGGTAGGTGCTCCTTTGAGATGGTCATTGCTGAAGTGACTGCAGGAGTCATGGCTGTATCTCAGTGCTGTAGATCTCTCTGTGTAGAGTGAGTCTGATCTACACTGGCTGAGTCTCCTCTATTTATACTCCCACATCTCCATATGAATGTGTGGGTCTTGGGCTTGTTGGAAGTTCTCACAGTTTGTAGCCAATGGTAGAGCTTAAATGGACAACGAGGAACGTCCAGCTGCCATATGTTGGGTCATTTTCTAGCTAGAGACAATGTCCATGTCTCAGGGGAGCAGGTGGAGGAGTGGGAGTGATGGAGAGGGACTGTGTGAATCTGGGAAAGTGGTGACCCTTTAAAGAGAGCAGATTTGCTTCCTGATGTGATCAATGTCACTGGCAGAGCACACGCTCATCATCTTTATGTGCACGTGTGAAGCTCACTATGGCTAAATTCCAATGTACCACTTTATTTGAATAAGATATTGAGTCATTTTCTGGCTTAGATTTGCTGACTTAGTTGTCTCAGTGTTCTGATTTACAGCCCTGGTCCTGGAGTCCCCTCACATCATATATCGGCTCTATCATGCCTGCTCAGGTGATGAACAAGCTCTTCCTGAGACGATTTGTGGTATTTCAGAACTATGGTTGGAAAACAGCTGGCTGGACCAGTGATTTTTAACCTTAACTGCAAAACTTGGTTATAATATTATATAATATAATATACACTCAAAAGGATGGCTCTTTAAGGGTTTACTGAAGACAGTGCTTGTATATAGAACCATAAACACAACATTATTACCAACAACAAGACACAAAGCAAGCTGTGAACTTTTCCTGTGATTACTGTATGTGTAGTTGCATGGAAAAAAGTTTCTGAACTCTTGGAATTTCCTGGAGTCCTGCATGAACTGCCTCTAAAATATAAATCATGAAAATTATTTCATATCACAATAATAAACAAAGAGCTTATTAATGTAATGCATACACTGTTTTACATTACTATATCTAAAGTGATAATGATTTAAGCAACCGAGGTCATTGATTAAAAAAAGTCAGAAAACATAAGTCTATTTTACATATTATATATCGCTGTTGTCGGAAGAAAACCTCGTATCTCCAAAATGGTAACTTTACAGGAGAAGGAAAAAACTGCTTTACTTTTAATGTAAGTCAATGGAACCAGACTTTATTTCAAATCATTTTGGGACGTTTCTTTTGGTCCATTCTTCATGAAATTTACACGCAATGTAAAGGACAACAGGTATTTTCAAATTGTCAAAAACTGAACTTATATTGCACGCATGACATACATTTTCTGTATTAGCCTGTGTCGTAGACAGAAATAGCATTTCTATGTTGAACAACTGTCTTTAAAGAACCCTTGAAGGAGCATCTTTTTTAGAAGGGTAGCTTATGAAACTTGTATGTTGTTCTTAGTGTGAGTGTCGTCTGTGCTGAGATCAGTGGAGTACGAAGCTGCAGAGAGCTGAATTAATCATTGTATTGTAGACGAAGTCTGACGTCACTCACCATCTGGAGGGAAAGATCCTCACAGGCTGAGATGTGACATCACTGCTCACAGTAACTTTCCATGAGGGTTACAGTGTTGTACTACAGCAGGGGTATCCAACCCTGGAGATGCAGATGCAACTTAATAGTTCCAAAACACGACCACCTGCTCCAGCTAATTTACTACTTCAGAAATCTTTGATTGGCTATTAATATTAGGTATTAAGGGGTAGCATGTTAAATGCATGAAGGAACTGAATTCTACAGGAAAGTAGATTTCTGATGCATAACATGACTATCATATAGACCAGAAAGATTTATACATGCTGATGTGAGAGTATTTAACTTCCAGATAACTTTAGGAATGTGGCATTTCTAAAAAATATAGAATCTTTGGTAATAAAATAAATAATTGATTGGAAAATGTAAAACAATAACTAGATAGATAGATAGATAGATAGATAGATAGATAGATAGATAGATAGATACTTTATTGATCCCAAAAGAAATTGAGCAGCCAGTATCAGTCACACAACACAGGACAATAATAATAATAATAATAATAATAATAATAATAATATAATAATAATAAGGGTGAAACAATATAAAAAGAAGAATAAATACAAAAAACCCATCTACAGTCATATATACAAATAGAAATGTACAAAAGTCTGCAATAAGATCTATAACCTGAGATGAAAAGAGGCAGTGCAATAACAGCATATAATGACAATACTGAATAAAAAAGTACATTTTGATAATAAAAATTTTAAAAATGGTAAATGTTAAAAACTTAACTAAAACATATCAAAAATCTAGGATCAAATAAAACTGTTGCAGGCTGAATGGAGGTGGTTAGAGACTAAATGTTAATGTCTTGTTGGAGGATGTTTGGTAAGAGATTTTGTGGTTGCTATTGTTTGGTCAGACGTGGAAAAACATTGTCACTCCAGTTAAAGTGAATGTTAATAGTTTGTGGTAATTATAGTTCTTAACTCCTTCCAGTCAAGTCTCGTCACAGAGAAGAGCGCTTTCAGACAAACCAACCACTGAGTGGCTTTTCAAGATCTGCTTCAAAGACACATTAGCATGTGAATAGACACACGTCCATTGTTCTTCATCCTCTCTCATAATGGTCAGAGTGTGGGAAAGCTCTGGAGGGAGGAATCACAGTCAAAGGTCATTAATGTCCTAAACTCCACCAGCCAATAAATATGACGGGCCCACTCAGGGGAGTAGACACACTTATGGATATTAGGAGGAAAGTGTTTTTTTTTCCCTGGTGTCATTAGCTCATTCATACTGCTGTGGGTAAGAAGAAGGTTCACATGGGAATAGGCACACTTATGGATGTTCAGGTATGGGACATAAAAGTGGAGCATTGAACAAAACAGAGTTTGACCCGAATGAGCATTATTATGAATGGTGCCGAGGGATCGGTGAACAAATGTGATATATAGAAAAAGAGTAACACCAGCTATGACTATGATTATGATAGTGTAAATGGGAACTGTCTGGCCTAAGAGCCTCTCTTCTGTGCCCAAGGCCCCTGGACAGAAGATGGATTCTTCTGGTTTGTTCTAATGCTATTACCCTAAGAGCGAACTGCAGTATAACTTCTTCTAACAAAATAAGAAAAGTGTCTAAGTGTAAAAGAGCAAAGTAAACATAAGAGACTTTAGTCGCTGAGTTCTTGTGGAAGGAAGGAAAAGGCCTTCTTTATTGAGCTTGAGTGGCAAGATGGCTCCCGGACAACCACAATGCAAAGATCATCGCAAAACACCCAATTTTATATCCTGTTTGGGGTGGGGAAGCAATCACCCCTCCCTTCTTATGGAATTCTATACCATCTTAGTTCCCAGCATCGCCAAACCTTACACTTTTCTTTGGGAACCCTTATATCCAAACATACATGAGATATTTTTAAAAAATATCTTATCTTAGCTGTACCAGGATGTTCCACTCTCCCAAGGGCATTAGTTTTTGACTGGTTGCACTGTAAATTCACTTACCCCATAGACTGGTTCTTATCATCTCAAGGACAGCTCATCTTTCACACACAGCTGCATTAGCAGATTCTCGCAAACTTCTAAAGGCCTCTTTGTTAAAAAGGCACTCAGGTGTCCGACTTCCCAGACAAGCTAATGCCTGTCTAACAGTGTGAAGATTACTATTCTTTTGGTTAATAAACGCTACTTGTTAGTAGCATCAAAAATAAAGATTATTTATTCAAAACATCTGTCAGAAGATCAAAGAAAATCTAAACATTGCTTTTAAAAGGACTGACTGCAGTAAAAGAGTTACTTAATAATGTTGAATGTTGGGATGAAACTTGATTAAAACGCTACTGGACATTCAAAGTGTTTATCACTTTGCTGCTTATTTTAGGCCACACCTACATTTAATTGCTACCCTGAATTCTGGGTGGTTGTTGTTGTTGTTGTTGTTGTTGTTGTTGTTGTTGTTCAAATTCATGTTTCAGAAGTCTGTTGTATTTGATTCTTTCATGTTTTTCCAAATGATACATTTTTTTTGTACATTCAGTCCAGATACAAAGAAAAATGCTGTCACTGTGTTGGAACCTTTATTTATAGAACATAACTGTACCCCATTCCAAGGGCCCATATCCCACTCCCCCATCCAAACAGTCCATAGTCAGAAACTAAGCTGATGAAAATGGCCAGGTAATGATGAATTATGACTGTTTTGGATACATAAACTCACACGTTATTTGTATTTGGTGGACAATGCTAGAAAGATGAGGAAATATTGGCCCTGGAATGGGGTATTGGCACTTGCTGACTCCACTCATCCATGTTTTGACTCCAGGCTTTAAATTTAACTTTGTCTAGTTTTAATATAAAGTTGAATAAATTTTAAAAATGTACATATATGCCCCAATATATAGTCAGCGTGAAAGTGACTGTACCTTTTTAAAACTCATTAAAGGTAAACAAATGCACAAATTCTGCATCTTTTCAGGGTGCATTTACATTGTTTGTACCTTAAAGGGCTAAAAAGTACTCAGACATGGGCTTGACTTTGTCGTCTGATTAACTAGTTCCCCCTTTGTAAAAATAAACCTTTAACTAAGGATGAACCCATTAACACAAGTCAAGAGCGCCCTCTAGAGGTCCTAAACGAATCCAGCAGAATCTAGACTATAGACTGGCCAACAGAAGTCTAACTCCAGCATGTTATAGTGAGAACTACATCTTTCTATCCTTTCACCTCTCAAGGTATTTTTGTTTGATCTGAGCATCATGAGCAGCAGAAAGCTGAAATTTTATTTAATGCGCTGTGTTACAGGTAATAAACCAATCTGGCCAAAGTTTTTGAAGTTCACCTTCATAACGAACCTGTGTTATATGAGTATATAAACAACACAAAGTTATACTTGTCTTGTCAGTGAGTATTTCAAATGTACGCTCTGAGTTTTCTAATTGAAGTATTGAAAGTAAATCGAAGAAAACAGTCTCAAAAGTTTAATTCACTTGAGTAGTAATTAAGTTCTGAAAGTGATGCTCTTACATCATTTCAGCGTACAGTAAATTATGTCTGTTTTGTCATTTCCACCACATCCAAATTTATAAGTAATATGGTCACCATATATCTGTAAAATAAGTAGATGTAAACATGTAAATATAGTTAAGCTATTTTTGTGCTTCAAAAATATGTGCAATGATGGACAGTTAATCAACTTTGACTTTTTTTTTGTTACTAAGATAAAACATTCCACATTGTATAGAACTCAAAGCACTGAGACAGGAAAACATTGAAACAGTAAAATATTTGCAAAAGTTTTTTTATTTGTTGAATTTCCAAGTGAAAATAAGTTAATACATCCTTCAGAGAACTCAACAGTTACTGTATATTGAATTTAACATATAAAAAATGATATATATAATTTATATTTATAAAAAATCTGGCCATTTAAATAGCCAAAAGCTATAGCCATTTAATATTGTGTGATTTTATTTTTTCTAACATGTTCCACTCAGCAAATAATTTACAAAATGTGCTCTAAACTAACTATGTTTTTCCCATGTACAGAGATCAGCTGAACAGAATCAGATATTAAATGATAATCACTTCAGTAAAATTGCGTTGTTGATTTTATACTTTGAGGCATTGAAAATGGGAAATGTGTGTGTGTGTGTGTGTGTGTGTGTTTGTTTGTTTTATGTGTGTAACCGTGTGGTTATTGGTAGTTAGCATGCAACATGTGTACCCTGTCATGCTAATCACTCCTAAATGCTGCTTATTTTATTTTCACAAGTTCACAACCCTGTTATTCATTTTTTTAAGATGCATTTATTTTTAAATGATGATAATGAAATAAAAATGGCTTAAAACTAAAGTTTTAATGAAAACATTTTGATTTAAACTATTTTTGAGCTTTCCCTTCTGCTCTATATTGTATACTTGATATGTTTTTTACTGCATTAATATCAGATTAATGGGGAATATGATCGCTGTGTTCAACCCTGTTACCGGCTTCAGCCCTGTAATCCAGTCATGTTTGGAGATTCATTTAGCAGGTTATGTTAGCAGAAGTGCCAATTTGGTAATGAGTCATTACTTAAAATTACTACTAAAAAAATATTGCAATCTTTACAATCTTTTTGTTTAGAGAGAAAAACTCTAAAGGCTTTGAAGTAACACACATAAGAAAAATAGAAAACGTTGCATTTTTTGTTATTTATTTGAAAAGTTCAAAAAGCATTTCATGAATTCAATTCAAGCCTTTAAATGGCATTAATAATTCTCCCTAAAACCTGGTAACAGCGTTGCAAAAAATGCTGTATACTTCAGAAAAAACATCACAGATGTTTTATATGGGATTCTTTAGTAAAGACAGTGGCTCCACATTGATCCATGAACACTCAAAGAACCATTTGAATGCTTAAATGTCTTTTTTTCATAGTAAAATGGTTCTTCAGATTGATGGAGGGTGTGTATTTGGATATAGAACCATTTTGTGAATGGTTCTATGTAGCACAAAAAGAGTTCTTCTGTTGTTACAAGCTTGACATCATAACAGTAGTCGAACCCTGTAGTGCTATATAGAACCATTTACTACTCGTTCTCCATCAATCTGAAAAACTGTTTCAAGAGTGTATGGTATCTGATTTTTGAAAGGTTGAGCACTTTTGTCAAAAACAGCCAAGAAAAAAGTACATTTTTAACTAGTTTTGAGACCCAAACCGAACTCTACTCACAGACGGTGCCGTGTATTTCAGCAGAACACTGACAGATCTGAGTCGCACTGCTGCTTTCACTCTTTGTGTTTTCCCTCTTCATTAGATGACAAATATTGCCCAAATTGCCCCAGGGAGCAATTGGCTCCCCAGAGACCATTAGCATCTGAATGGACACACTTTTATTGTTCGCTCCAAATTCTCTGAATGCAAAGGAGTGTGGGAAACCTCTGGAAACAGGAATCACAGCCGAGCATCATTAGCATCATAAAAACACCATCCAGCCCCAGAACCAGAGTATTTGGGCACCAAGGGATGTGGAGGAAAATAAATATTTGTGGTTCTGATAATAAACTACAGGCATACTGTACCAAATACAAAGCTGAATAACTGTAGATCCGTTCTTAAGAATAATAACTAGATGTCATTTCATTCTACTGTTGTGTGCAAAGGTTTAGGCACCCCTGGCCAAATGATGCTTTGTCAAAAACAAGTGAACGCATCCTCTACACACTCCTGCACATTTTAATGCACTATTTATGTTAATTTGCTAAATTTAACATAATGGGGGATAAAAAAATAAACAAAACGTAAAATGTGGCCTGTGCGAAAGTTGTGGCACATTTTATATTTTACGCTTTTTAATGCTCCCTGTGTTGTATGTGTGTTATTTTCACATTCAAATTAACCTACATCAACAAAACACGTCATTTGACCAGAGGCATTCATTTGCATAAGCAGATAAGCAGGCCTAATAATCTTCAAGAATGTGACCATGACAAGCATGGGCTTTCTTTGAGTGTGCTTTCTAGTAATGTTGACAGAATTGACAATAAGACAGAACTTTCATTGATTGTTTTATTTCGCCATGTCATGATTAAAATACATTCAATGAATATTTTTTTGTTTCATCACTAAAACACTCAATGCCTTCACAGAAGGACGCAATATTATTCACTATAAAGTGAAACAGGCATCAGAATGTCAGTATGACATTAATAGTCAAACACAAGCCTTTATGAAAGGTAAATGTTAATTTCTTCTTGGAAGAAGTGAGAATGTTTTTTACAAAACAGGCATTACGTTTCTTGCATTTGTGGTAGAAACAATGTGAAGCACATAATGGATCAGAACAACTTATCATAAGTTAAGTCTTGGACATGAGTAAATTTTACCCAACAGAAAAAAAAAACAATTCATAATTAGCAACTTTCACATGAGACCAATGTGGTCAACAGTGTTCAACAGAGATAAGGTCCAGCCTGTAGGACTACCAGGGCCTCCAGAGGCTGCTCTTGACTGGATTCTCCTTTTTGCTGATGGTCTGCTGATCTGAGCACATAGTTTGCGGCAGGGCAGTTTTTCTGTTGCCCTCGTCTGTTGATGGCTGCAGGTTCTGGAAGTGGTTCAGCAGTTTTCTCTGAGACTTTGTCTTCACCTCATCTTTGGACAGGAAGTTCACAATCTCATGGACACATCTGGAGAAGCCTTGACTGACAGCTGTTGAACTGGTGGAGAAAGCAGGCTGTTGCTGCTGCTGTTGTCTCAGGAAGCTGACTGTCATCTCCAGGATGTCTGCTTTCTCCAGCTTGGAGTCGGGCTGCTGGTTGAGGAACTCTGGAGCCAGGAGAGTCTTGAGCTGCTCAATGCTGCTGTTGATACGATCTCTGCGCATCTTCTCCACCACTGGCTTTCTCAACTGCAGATACAAAAAGAGAACATGGTTAGTGAACTGGACCCAGAACATTGCTGATCATTTATAAAGTAAGACAACAATAGTCATTTTTTAATTTTAATTGGCTCCCAATTTACCTTGTTGCTCAGAGGTAGGTGCTCCTTTGAGATGGTCATTGCTGAAGTGACTGCAGGAGTCATGGCTGTATCTCAGTGCTGTAGATCTCTGTGTAGAGTGAGTCTGATCTACACTGGCTGAGTCTCCTCTATTTATACTCCCACATCTCCATATGAATGTGTGGGTCTTGGGCTTGTTGGAGGTTCTCACAGTTTGTAGCCAATGGTAGAGCTTGATCAGACAATGAGGAATGTGAGGCTGCCACATGCTCAGTGATCTTCTAGCTGAGGACAATGTCCATGTCTCAGGGGAGCAGGTGGAGGGGTGGGGGTGATGGAGAGGGGACTGTGTGAATCTGGGAAAGTGGTGACCCTTTAAAGAGAGCAGATCTGCTCCCTGATGCTGAGATCAATGTCATTGACAGAGCACACGTCTATCATCGTGGTGCACACGTGTGGAGCACACCTAAACTCTTGAATTATGTTGTCATCTTCAATTAGGGAATCATTTTTGAGCTAATAATATATGCTTATTTCATAAAATGAGTTTGGAAAGTAGAATTTTAAGCATAAATTTGCATACACTAGACACATACATGGCACACTTCTAAAGACAATGTGTAATTTGTATTATTTATAACAGAAATTTGACCCTAATATAGATGCTTTTGTGAGTTTGGAACTGTTGCGATCCAGTGTTTTCAAATATGTGAACGTTTTACTATTGATTTATATTATTATTATTATCATTTGAAGCTGATATTTATGCAGTGACAAATGGACCAATAGAAATTTTCATTGAAGAGATGCTGTTACATTCATTTACATTTAATAGTACAGATTGCATATCAGTATCAATGACAAAAATGCTAGATTGGATATTGGAGTGAATTCAAACCACTCTACTTTTAAATGCTTATTATCTTTAAAAGGACCTTTTTAAAACTTTTTAAAAGTGTTTTTAAAAGAACAAATACCAGATAGTTAACAGTCTCGGCTCAACATCAAGGTTTCAATATCAGTATCAGTATTGGGAAACAAAGTGGTATCATGCCATCTCTAACACAAAATTAAGAATGTTTTTCCTTTGTCTTTGTCAGCGACTGTTTTGAAGATCTAAGGTTCCACCAGTGATCCATCTAAGTCACATACTGTACACGTCTGAGTTTCATAATGTATCCCAAAGGTAGCAGTCCCTAAAGCAGCAG
Organism: Colossoma macropomum; assembly: GCF_904425465.1. Lineage (NCBI taxonomy): Eukaryota > Metazoa > Chordata > Actinopteri > Characiformes > Serrasalmidae > Colossoma > Colossoma macropomum. Next base: position 6,996,531 of record NW_023494810.1, on the reverse strand, counting down.
TCCAGATGTAACAGATGTGTCTTGTATCTTGTCTTTGTCAGTCAGTGTGAGTAGAGAGCGTGCCTGAGTTTCCCACACTGAGTCCTCTGTGCTGAGATCAATAGAGGACAAAAGCTCCGGAGTGCTGAATAGACTGTTAGAGATGTCTAAAGACTGTGTTGCATTGTTGACAGAGCCTGACATCACTAACCATCTGGAGGGAAAACGGCTTAACTTGTTGCTAGAATTACACCAGTGTTATTTCACCCCTTTGAAATGGTGCAGTTTCCTGTTTCGACCGTGTGCGAACAGTATTTTCATTAATCTTCCCACTTTGATTCAAAAAGATACAGGATACCAGGTTTACCACAAAGTACTAGCGCTGCATTTGGGATAAATTCACCTTTATCTTCATACGATGAATATGAGCTCATCAGATTCATGTATTTGGATGTCTTAGGTGACACGTCATGACGAGACATGCCGGCCAAAGAACGGTCTGCCTTTTTGTGTTTCTGTCTCTTACTCAAACGCTTGGGGGGCTGGTGGGGCTTAGGATGCTAATGACATTAAGAACTGTGATTCTGCTCTCCCGAGCTTTCCCACACTCTGGCCACTGAGAGCGAGCGCTGGACAATAGAAGTGTGCCCATTCAAATGCTAATTATTCTGTGGGCGAGCAGTTCCCGACAAGCTTGTTGAAAAGTCGCTGGTTATGCATGGGGTAAACACTGAAAATGAGGCAATGTTTGAAGAATTCTCATAGATTTTTAAAGGATTTTCTCACAGACCACCAACTGATGGCTTAATTCATTACCACACCTCTAAAAACAATCTACATTCTTAATAATCTGTATACACCAGATTTTTTTTTTCAATCAAAGTGTAAGATGTAGTACAGTAAGTTATTTCATTCAATCTTCAAAGATGTAAAATTTTGTAAAATTGGCCACAGATTGTTTCTGGTTTGACATAAGTAGCTCAAATTTGGTGTCAGGCCACATTGCGGCACTGCCTACTCAAATAATATTCGATTTTTTTTAATAACCCTTATGTTTCATATCTATAATATTAATCAAAGTTAGAATAAAAAAAAACAGGCAAAATTCTGAATAATAAATACAGACAAAAAATTCTCTCAAAAATCTAATATATCCAAGTTACTCATACATTATTGTAATTGACTAGTTTTGAATTCAGTCAACACTCATGAAGCGAGAAAAGTACAATAAGAGCACTAGATGCTGTAATTGAACAGTTTGACCAATATTTTGTTTTTAGTCTTGTGCTTAGTGAAGCTTTAGCCCTTAATCCTGCTCTTATTACATACTTAGGCTTATTATTTAGTAACTACAGGGACTTCAATGCAAACTGGCTGAGGTTTTCTATGGTTATAGAAGCATGTAATAAAAATTTGGGCCTGCCAAAGAGCCCTGCCCATTTAAAGAGTTAAGAACCACTGTAGTCAAGCAAATTTAAGTTATAGTGTGGGCATGAATGGGTTAATAGACAGGACATTCACTAACACTGCAACTAACATAGACCTACATCATTTTTTAAGCACTTGTTCCAATAGGCATCATTTGTCCTAAAAGTTGCAATTATCAGCTTTGTGTCAAGTTGGCATAACATCTATCTCAGGTAACACTGATTTCTGTTTCTGATATTAACTTGTCATAATTCTCGGGCAAAATGACGCTGACATTGTAACTTAGTGTATGTCACGGATATAATAAAGTGATATAATGCTGATAAAATCACATAGCCTGCCAAGTCAGGACAAAAGTGAGCTTTTTCTGTTTAGGTAAAGTGAGTTTCATTTTACCATTTATAAGATTTGAGCTGTGCCACATCAGCATTATGTCACTGTGTGAGATACAAGGTCAGTTGTTATAACATGTTATGTCATTTCACTCAAAAAAGTCTCATGACAACCCAGTGTGAGGGAAAAAAATCGTCATCTGACCCAGATGTTATGTCAACTTGACATCAAGGTTGCTCAAAGGAGCCTTTATGACAAGCGATGCTTATTGGAATAAGCCTTATAAATGTTTATGTAGGTCTGTGTTAGTGGTCATGAAGAGCCTATGTAGGTGAATACTGCCCTACAGGAAAGTGTTACCAGCATTTCTCGTTGTAATGCTAATGTGTGGTACTGAATTTTATATTTGAGACTGTGCCCCTCCTCCTGACCCCTGGTCACTAAATTCCATTGTCCTTGAGGGCTCTGTGAGTTTCCCACAAACTCTTCATTCACTGCCTTCAATTAACCTACAATACAAGTGTGTCTGATGTGCTTATGGCTTCAAGTTCCACTGTTCTCCATTCTTATCAGGGAAGACTTTTGGTCACTTTAAACGATCATTAATAAGGGTATACTTAATAAGAACACTGATCAAATTATACACTAATATCTGGTTACAGGCAATAAAAGGTAAACACTCACAAAACTGTTACATTGGAGTAGCTGGAGTTTATTTGTATTCAAATTTTGTTTAGTTGTTTGTTTTTGGTGTTTTTGTTTGTTTTTGGGATCTAGTTCTTGTTTTGCTATTTTCAAAGTGATTCAATGTATGGAAATGTTAAATGCTCTGCTTTACCATTGTATTGTGAAAATAATGGGAAACAATAAATCAATACATGCAGTCATATGCAAAAGTTTGAACACCCTTTGTCAAATGACAATTTTTTATTTTCTAGGTGAGAATAAGTTTAACATTTTGGAAGAAATGAAATATAAAATGTGTCATTACTTTTACTTTTTTTTCAAATATGTTAAATTCAGCAAATGAACAGTAATAGTGTATTAAAATGTGGAGAAGTGTGTTCTCTGTGGAGGATGTGTTCACTTGGTTTCACGTAAATATTCAAAAAAATGTCATTTGACCAATTCGCATAAATATGAAACCTAAATAAATGTACTGAAATCTGTCCTTCAGGTTATTGAAATCACACTTTTGCCCATGATATCAGACTTGTAGAATTGTATCACCTTAAATAGTCGGTATTTAGGATTTTTCATATAGCTTTTAATAATAGAACCTTATTATTGTGTAATATCAGAAAGAATTCTTCTACCTTCCATGCTAATTCTGTGTTTGGTTCCCTGACATAACAGAATTCACGAGACAACAGAGGTGCTTTTTCTTATGTTTTATTCTGTTGTTACCAGAGGCAACAAAGTAATTGAGTGATAACATATCACAACAGCTCCTTGAAGGATTCTTCAAGACGTGGCGCTCATAACAGAGCAGAGTTTCAACAGCTTTAACAGTCTTTACAAAAGACACAAATATGTCCACCAGGTGAAATCTGCTAAATGCAAATACAGCATTTCTCAAAAGAAATAGTAAGTGGTTACAAAACATCTAAACAGATACTGTTAATGCCAGAATGTGTTACACAAACAACAATAAAATATACATAAAAATGAACCTTAATTAAGGTACAATTCTGTAATTATAATCCAACAGATGCACTTATAAAGCACAAACATTAAATCAATTCACAATTCTCAAAAATAAATGAGAAATAAGGATAAATCAACAGAGTTTATCATGTTGATAAACTGTCAGTTGTCAAAAATGATATTTCAGAGAAACTGAAATGTGTAAGCTAAGGATCAATGATCCTGTCTTAATGTAACGACCTTCATAGAAGGCATTAAATTAGCATACTTCAAACATTATGTAATAAGTTTTGCGAATCCAGTCCTTAAAATTGGACGAAACTCGAGCAAAACATGCTCAAATATTTAGCAAAATCAGGCTGATTCAGAAGTAAGGTCTAACATAGACTTAACCCTTGAGATCTTAGAAGTGAAAGGGTCTTCCAAAGTATTTTGCAATACATACAAAGTTTCCTAAAATCAAAACGGCACCTAAAAGTTCAACTTCATGAAAAAAAATCATGTGTTCGTCACATCTAATATAGACTTTGGAGTGTTGAAGTGTTCATTTTCTGGTTTCCAGACACTACCAGGGCCTCCAGAGGGCAATCTTGGCTGAACTCTTCTCTTTGCTGATGGTCTTTTGGTCTGCAGAGCTCAGCATAGGCTGAACACTTTCCCTCCATTTCTCTTCTGTTGATGGCTGCAGGTTCTGGAAGTGGTTCAGCAGTTTTCTCTGAGACTGTGTCTTCACCTCATCTTTGGACAGGAAGTGCACAACTTCATTGACACATCTGGAGAAGCCTTGACTGACAGCTGTTGAACTGGTGGAGAATGCAGGCTGTTGCTGCTTCTGCTGTCGTCTCAGGAAGCTGACCGTCATCTCCAGGATGTCTGCTTTCTCCAGCTTGGAGTCGGACTGCTGGTTGAGGAACTCTGGAGCCAGGAGAGTCTTGAGCTGCTCAATGCTGCTGTTGATACGATCTCTGCGCATCTTCTCCACCACTGGCTTTCTCAACTGCAGATACAAAAAGAGAGCAATGGTTAGTGAACTGAACCCAAAACATAACTCATCATTCATAAAGTAGGTAAAAATTGTCATTTGTTTTCATTTTAATTGGCTCCCAATTTACCTTGTTGCTCAGAGGTAGGTGCTCCTTTGAGATGGTCATTGCTGAAGTGACTGCAGGAGTCATGGCTGTATCTCAGTGCTGTAGATCTCTCTGTGTAGAGTGAGTCTGATCTACACTGGCTGAGTCTCCTCTATTTATACTCCCACATCTCCATATGAATGTGTGGGTCTTGGGCTTGTTGGAGGTTCTCACAGTTTGTAGCCAATGGTAGAGCTTGATCAGACAATGAGGAACGTGGGGCTGCCACATGCTCAGTGATCTTCTAGCTGAGGACAATGTCCATGTCTCAGGGGAGCAGGTGGTGGGGTTGGGGGTGATGATGAGGGGCTCAGAACTGCTGTGTGTATCTGGGAAAGTGGTGACCCTTTAAAGAGAGCAGATCTGCTGACTGATCAATGTTACTAACAGAGCACATGCCCATAATATCACCACACACGTGTGGGGGGGATATCAAATAACATTGTAGAATCCTTAGGTTATCATGGCTTTTTGCCTTAGAGCTCATCTGAAACCAGAACAATCCAGGATTTATATTCATAAGTGTTTACATAAAATATTACAAAGTATATTTATGAAATTAATATTTGTGAATAAATAAAAATAAAGCAATAATTAAGAAATAATAATAATTGATAAATGTTAATATAAAATGTAAAATAATATTACATGATTATAATAACATTGTCCCTGAAATTCTGTGTTAATTGCTGTAGGCAGTGTAATGTGCTGTATCTTGTTAGCTTTAAAGTGATTTAATTTAAGTAGCTTACTCAACAAGTTTGGAAACATGCAGCCCTAATTCAGAGTTAATACTCTCAGGTGCAGCAGAATTGATGGTGTTTTGTAGCTGTGGGTCAGTGTGAGTAGAGAGCGTGTCTGAGTTTCCCACACTGAGTCGTCTGTGCTGAGATCAGTGGAGTACAAAAGCTGCAGAGAGCTGAATGGATCATTAGTGATGGCTCAGGAGTTGTATTGTTAACAACTTTACATCACTCACAATCTGGAGGGAAAGATCCTTATTGGCTGAAGCTCTACCAGTTCTGACAGTGGGGTCCAAAAGCCTGGACTCCACTAGTTTTGTGCAGAAGCCTCTGATGAGTTGATCAAATCCACCTGCCAATCCAGCCATCCGAACATGAGCTTCAGTGGAAGAGAGAAAACTAAAAATCAATCTGACCTTTTTGATATAAAGGCCTTGATATGGTCAGTATCCCAAATTTGCTTGAATTTGAATAGTGACCTAGAAATAATAAAGAATCCTAAATATTTGGTGTGGATTTTACTTGTCTTTCTTCCAAATTCTAAAACAATATATATTATTTCCAGGTTTAAATGAAAAAAAATAATTCAGTGTGGTCCCAGAGCTTTGGACCTCACTATGTTTACATTATTTTTATTTCTCTGGTTGTATTAATTTATACCATCCAAGAGTTTGTCATTTTAATCGTTACTTTAGATACAATAAAACTTTCACATTTGTAGCTCTAAATATCAGAATCTAGCCTCCAAAACTTATTTTTAGATGTTTTATTTAAACTTTCAAAAATATATCCTGGAAACAACAGCAAGTGATAAATAATATAATACACAACTTTTGTAATATGAAACAATTTTAGATATTCTAGCTAGTAAAATAATTTTTTATTATTTTCAATATGTGCAAAATCCAGTACTTTCATTATGCTAAAGAAATCTAGTCCTTAACAAATTGTTTACATCAAAACACTGACATAATGAACTAAAGCTGTGACTCTGCTGTCCTAAGCTTTCCCACACTCTGCCCACTAAAAAGGCTTTGACTGATCAATGGAAGTGTGCCTTCTTAAATGCTAATCACCTCTACACACAGCTGGTCAACACACCCTCTGGGGTGAAAGCTTTTCAGATAACCATCGTTGACCTGCTTGAGCAGTCCCGTGCATACAGGCTTTCCCAACTAACGTTAACCTGGGAGGACCAACAAGTCAGTCAGTGTTTATCATATTAGTTAGCTTCCATTTAATAAGAACGTATGCTTAAAGAAGAGGTACAATGCACTGTGTAGAGAACTAATTAAACACCTTCAATGACTGAAAGCTTATATACAACCTGCAATATGCTGATTCATCAATTAAATAACTAAAGAATTCACTCAAAGTAAACTGCTGATGAAATACTGATGTGTGTGGTTTCAGATTCATGGAGGACTGGAATAACTGTTGCATCATAAATGCACTGTAGAATTATAAAATACAATATAGTAAAAAATTTATACATTCTAATGTTTAGATTTTGGAATATTCACAACATATTGCGGTATTTTCCATTTTCCCATTCTACTTTCCGATCGTACTATCTTGCATTAGATGTAAACACCAATTTGTAATAAAAACTCAAGTTCACTAAACTGAGGGGAAAATTTCACAGATTTTTCAAAATGTATGCATAATTTAATCCTTCAGATGTAAACAAAATCATTCAGAGTGGTTTGATGTGAAATGGTTCATTGAAAAGAAGCTTACTGACTTCCTCACAGCGGTGGTGAAAGAAAGCAGAGGTTGATCTCTATTAGGGATGGGCAATATGACAAATTATCATGATATTTCCAGACAATTTTTACAATATGTGATATGCATCGTGATAATTTCATTTTTCTGAGATTTAAGAAACTGGAAAAGACGAAATAGAACCTGCAGTGCTAACTGTAGTAAAAAAAGAATAATAATAAACCTTTTAATTACCATCCTAAATGTACGTTAACATGTCATATGACTGTTTTTATGTCATCTTGATAATGGTATCATAGTTGTACGTCTGAAAAAATGAAATATATTGTCTTCAGGTACTTTTCCACCAAGCATAAGCTTTAAAAATTGTTTTAGGCCAAAACTGTATTTATCTTAAAACAGGCATCAGAATTTGTAACAATTTAATATAATGACTTTCTGTGAACTCTTAGAGGCAACACATAGGACGTCTGGTTCCTATCACCACCACTGCAAACAATTCTGACTCAGAATTTCTGAACTTTCGGAAGAATTTCTCACCAAACCACATTGAATTTTGCAGAATTTTTTGACACGTTGATGGAATCCCTATTTAAGATGATGCCTGAGGGAGGACTTAAGGTCAATGCTAACGAGGCTGGATATTTAAGTACAGCTGTTATCCTGATATTTTTTTCATCAAAACCAGATATCATCACTATTTCTCAGCACTGACAAGGTATGTTTCTTCAGATGGCTAAGCAAAAACACTGCTTACCAGAATTTATGGCACAACTGGTCCTTATCATTTGAAAAGATTTCTCTTGATAACCAACAGAGTCTTTTTTTTCGTTCTTCACTTTATCTCTTTAAGGGTGCCAATAATTCTGGAAGACAATGTGCATGTGTGAATATTCACCTGCTGTGCATCTGTAGCCGTCATTTCAACAAGACAAGATAGACATTTCATGTGAATAGATGTGAAATAATATTTATTTCATAAGGAAAAATGTATACATTACACATTAAACTGATTCAAAACAAAAATCAACGAAGTCAAGTCTCAATAAAATGATACATTGTATCTTTTAAGGATTAATTAAACATTTTTTAGGGTGAGCCATCATGTCCTCCAGCAGACATCATGCTCATCGTTTCATTATTTCAACCATAACCATAACAATAGCATCTCTCAATGAGAGGAAAACAGAGATCTATATTTTTAAAATTAAGTAAATGCATAAATTGCATCCTCAAGTTCACTGCAATGCTTCCACAAGACTGCGTACACTCGCGGAGCATGTTTGCATTCAGTCTTCTCCAAAATCTGCAGCGTCCATCGTGAAAGTGCCAGCAAGGTGCCATCCAGGACAGAGGTAGTTCAGAGGTAGTTTTCTCCAGAGCATGCAAGAGAACCTCCTCATCACAGCTCTCGCTTTAAATGCTCACTGTTGGCAACACAGCGGTGCCACATCTTCTGTCGGGGATGGGAAGAGTCGTAGAATATCACGGGTGCACCTCGAGTAGCCGCTGGGAAAGACCACGGCTTTTTTCATGGTGAAGAAGGAAACCGTCTTCTCCAGAAGATCTGAAGTGGGGATCCCATTATGGAGATGTTCTTCAAGGGTTGACTTCAGTTTCTCCACTTTGCTGAAGCACTTCCTCTCCAAGCTGTGGAGTTTACACCTGGAGAAACAGAGGAATATACATCAGTGTCCTGCACGCAAACATACAATGCAAAAGTTCTCATGTCCCAGATGTAAGAATGGTATCTGTTTTAAAGTACCTGGCATACTGGATGTTGTCCTGAGGAGTGATGTCCATGTAGGCAGGCATGTTTGATGCTGTGTTTGCTTTTGGTTTCAAGTAGAAAAAGAGAAGATGGTTCCTCCTGAGGCCTTGAAGCTGAGTTCGGTTGTTCTTGCTCGTCTCCTGCTGGGTTAAATTCGAATCTGGCTCATATCTTCTGAACCAGCCCATATTTATATCAAGCTCCATCCAAGCTCAGCCAATCAGAGATAGAGCACACAAGACAATAGTCTGGTCATAGTTCTCCAGTCAGTGGGACTCTAATGGGACACTTCACTGGGCAGGTGGGATGTTCTCTTCCCTGCCATCTGGCAGTGGGGTCAGCCGTTCCACTGTGGGAAAATGACTGGGGGCATGAACATCCAGGATTTACCAGGTTCCCACACTATGATCAATAATGAGAGTTCAGAATTTGATGTATATATTTCTACATCAAATGTAATACATTTTAACAAATTTTACATTTAAATGTGACAAACTGTGTTGTGGAAGATTCAAAATGAATGTCATGGCTGGACAACATGAATAAAATTTTAATAAAATTTACGTCCAAAACACCTTGCATTTCAACAGTGGTGATTAAATCTAAATTAAAAATCGAAAAATAAGTATGACTGTAACTGCTATAATTTAAAAACTTATTGTTCTACACATACTTGAAATGTTGAAATATTGAATACAGCATGTTAAAATACTTTTTGGTATTGAGCTAGTATTTAAATCTATACTATAGAAGTTAGTATTGTAGACAATCACAAAAATCACAAGTGATTCGAAATTTTTATGCTAAACTCTTGGCAAAAACGGTTCTATATAGTACCAAAAAAGGTCTTTGACTTGTAACAATAGTGGAACCATTTTTGGTGTGACATTTTTTAAAAATGTTTCTTTAACCATATACAACAGGTGTTTCATCATGGAGAAGAACCATTTAACAATGGAGAACCTTTGCCCTTGAAGAACCATATTTCAATTTGTTGTAAGTAATAAGGGCTAAAGATGGGCCCAGTGAACAGTGCTCATACTAAAAAACTGAGCTTTTTACTATTGATGTTCCATCCAATGAGGAAAATGTTTATGCTCCATGTGCTTCATATGGTCATGTTTTCTCTGCTATGTTTTCATTGCTAAATGATCTTTTTTTTTTTTTTAGCAAAATAAGGTGCCCCCTGTTCCTTAAGCAACGCTGTATGAGAGCTAATTTAGATTTGTGAGCATAAATAATCTTTTGAAAATCCTAACCTCTTATTCTCCAGGGTATAACTATACTATAGTTAGTCCATCTGAATCTACATGACCAAATCATAAGGCAAATTATTCAGTAACTGTATGAAATAAATGTACATTTTTATTTTATTAATTTATTTTTTGTAAATGTGTTTTATTATCACACACATTTCTATATGCCTACAATTTACTGCTGAAAGCCAAAAATCTTAGATACTCTTTGTATTATTTTATAAAAATAATTTTTACAGAGCAGATCACTGAAGAGACGCCATCTGTTTATAGTTTATAGCCCAGATTTGTGGAAAAATGGGTCGAGTTCAACTTCTTTTATTATAAGGGTTTAAAATTACATTACCCATCTATTGGGTAAGAAGACTGGAAAGAAGACAGTTACAGCTCTACACCCACCTTCTGAATGTAGCTTATGAAATATGAAAATTATGAAGAATATGACGAAGTGTGTTTTGGAACCACCGGTGGTCCCAAGGCGAACCTTCACATTGTATAAAGGTTCTATATCACAATATTTTAAAAGATGCTTCTTTAATGGCTCTTCAGTAAAGATAATGGTTTTATATAGAACCAGGAACACACATGTTAGAATGTGTTGTGTATATAGCATGTTATGATGTCAAGCTTGTTACAATAGATAAACACTTTTTGGTGCTAAATAGAACCATTAACAAAAAAGAACCATATATAGAACCATATACAGCACATTGTCCATCAATCTAAAGAACATTTCACCATGCAAAGAACGATTTAAGCATGCAAATGGTTCTTTGAGCGTTCATGGCTCTATATAGAACTGCTATCTTTACTACAAAACCCTTGAAGAACCATCTTTTTAAGAGTGCAGATTAAGGGTTCTTCCTATGACATTTACAGAAAGAATACTAACATTAATCTCATTAACAAAATTGTTCTCTATGCATTGAATTTTTTTTTTCTATGCCATCTTACAATAAACCGTTTTTGGCACCTTTATATTTAAGGCCATGTTTGAAAATCATCAAATCGGACAGTCTCTGTTGGAGTAGATGAGCAGTAATTGCAGGTTGTTTGAGTCCAGTCCTTCACTGCGGTAGCTGGACGTTCCTGTGAGAGCAGACACACTTCTATTGTTTGGCTGAATTAATGTGATGAATACAGAAGTGTGGGAAGCCGTGTGTCTCTGTGGCTCCCAGCTCTCCGCAGAGGGGTGGGCGATGGGGGCATTCTCAGCTTACCACTGGTGGACAGCTGTGCCTGTGTTCATGCATGCATGCCAGAAATCTAAGCCTGGGAACAGAACAGGTAACATATGGAGACCTCTCGACTAGACAATATTATTTACAGTGCTGGAACATTTTAAAGTGTTTTCTATGTATGTTGTATTCTCATTAAAATGAATTAAATTACTTCATAATCTAAAATAAACAGTATGACATGACAATAGCGTAAGTAAGAGACTGTGCTTTGTTGTTTCAGGTAAAATGAACCGATATAATTGAATGTTAATTCTCATAGACAAATAAAGGAATCTTCAGTTTTGGCTTTATAGCAATTCAAAACAGGTGATAAGGGTAAAAGTTGGAGTTTACTCATAAAATCTAGAACTTGGTGGCACGTGCTTACAGTGATCATGACCGTATGATCGACCATTAACCTTGAACATTAGGCAGGTCACCACTTTCCCAGATTCACCCAGTCCCTCTCCATCACCCCCACCCCTCCACCTGCTCCCCTGAGACACAGACATTGTCCCTGGTTAAAAGATCTGAGCATGTGGCAGCTCCACACTCCTCATTGTCTGCCCGAGCGCTCCCATTGGCTACAAACTGTGAGAACCTCCAACAAGCCCAAGACCCACACATTCATATGGAGATGTGGGAGTATAAATAGAGGAGACTCAGCCAGTGTAGATCAGACTCACTCTACACAGAGAGATCTACAGCACTGAGATACAGCCATGACTCCTGCAGTCACTTCAGCAATGACCATCTCAAAGGAGCACCTACCTCTCAACAACAAGGTAAACTGAGAACCTGCTAAAATAAGAAATAAATTATACTGTCTTACTTAATTATCAGCAATGCTTTTGGTTCAGTTCACTAACCATTGCTCTCTTTTTGTATCTGCAGTTGAGAAAGCCAGTGGTGGAGAAGATGCGCAGAGATCGTATCAACAGCAGCATTGAGCAGATCAAGACTCTCCTGGCTCCAGAGTTCCTCAACCAGCAGCCCGACTCCAAGCTGGAGAAAGCAGACATCCTGGAGATGACGGTCAGCTTCCTGAGACGACAGCAGAAGCAGCAACAGCCTGCATTCTCCACCGACTCAGCAGCTATCAGTCAAGGCTTCTCTAGATGTGTCCATGACGTTGTGCACTTCCTGTCCAAAGAAGAAGTGAAGACACAGTCTCAGAGAAAACTGCTGAACCACTTCCAGAACCTGCAGCCATCAACAGAAGAGAAATGGAGGGAAAGTGTTCAGCCTATGCTGAGCTCTGCAGACCAACTGACCATCAGCAAAGAGAAGAGTTCAGTTCAGAGCGCCCTCTGGAGGCCCTGGTAGAAGTCTCAAAACTAGAGAGACCATGTATGGACTTTGCTTCAACTTCTGCATGAGCAGAACCATAACTCGGTTGTTGAAACGTAATGTTTTATTATTGCCTTATGGCAATAAGCTTATACCTTTCAGTTTTGAGAAAGTTCAGGAAAAATTTAAGACTTTCTTTTTTTAAAGACTTTCTAACCATGAATAATATAAATGCTTTATTGTTTGAAAGCAATTTACATTTCTGTTTTAGGAAATTATGCCATCCTTCTCATTTCTGGGAATCCCCTTTATATGCAAAAAGTACTTGTACTTTATGCTGGAATCATTTACTCCACGAGTCAAGATTCTTTTACTTAATTTGACCTTCAGTATGAAGGTGCTTGTAATATCTTCCACTATGTGGTTCTTCTTTTTGATGCCCATTCACACTGAATAATCTGTAAAGAGGAAATATGTAATCTTCTATGAAGTTAAATACAGGAAATATACAAATGAAATCAATTGACTTCAAATGTTATAGATGACATTGCATCAGTGTCTTTATGTGTACTGCATTGTTTGCACTGCTGTTCAGTTTATATTAACTCAAATTGAGTTTTCAAGTACTAGATGACATTGTGTCAGTGTTCTGGTGTGTGTTGCATTGTCTGCACTGATGTTCTGTAAAACAATGCTTAATGTCTCACATTTGAGACACAATAAATCATTTATCTCGACTCATTTGTAAAGCCTTTTACTGGACTCTGCATTGCAAAAACACCAATTAGATAAGGCATCCAAACATAATATTAATATTATGAATAGAGAAATAGTGCCATGTTGTCATGTAGATGAGACTTTAAGATACAGCAAAACATCTCAAGGCAGATTTTAGACATAAATACAGGGAATGTTTAATACGTGAGTCAGTTGCAACAGAGCACAAATAAAGATAAATGCTTAAATTCAATGGGGTTTGCATCATACACATTATACACACCTTTACAAAAGGCAGCTACTAAAAACTTTACAATTTGCCATACATTGTGCACACTAAATAAACTAGATCAAATCCAGTACACATGCAAATGTTGCACAAAAAATACAGAGCAGCAAACCATGAAAAAGAAACCGTTAATAAGGAATTACACCAATTATGCAACATTTCTGCACAATTCAATAATTCAGTCACTGAGTAGTTAACAGTATCATTCAGAGCAGTTTGGTGTGAAATGGTTTACTGTACTTGAGAAACTTACCGACTTTCTTCAAAATGTTTGTGATAGGAACCAGGGGTGGTGATATCTACAATATAGTTATTATATTTTATTCACTATCCAAAATGATCAACTAATCTACATATCACTGGTGTCCAAAAAAAAAAAACATTGCATCTCCAAAATGGTAACTTTACAGGAGAAGGAAAAAACACACCTTACTTTTAGTACAAGTCAATGGAACCAGACTTTTTTCCAAGTAATTTTTGGCCATTTCTTTTGGTCCATTCATCATGAAATGTACATGCAATGTAAAGGACAACAGGTATTTTCAAATTATGTCAAAAACTGAAAATCGTCAAAAATGGAGATACAAGGTTTTCTTCCGACAACAGCGATATGCATTCTGAGTTTGTACGTGGAATGTTGATAATGGTAAATTAGTAAGAAATCTCAAAAAATTCTTAGGGGACTACTTTGTCTTAGAACATGTGCATGTACCTCTCCACCACAGTTGCATTAGAAAAAATACTTTCAGCCTTCTCAAAATGATCATAAAACAATGCCTCAGGCATCAGACAACGCAATCACAACGTTTTAGGAGTACTGGTTAAGGGGGGCCCTGATTATTCAAATTTTCTGCATAATTCAGTTGCTGAGATGTAAACAAGGTCATTCATTCAGAGTGGTTTGACATGAAATGTTTTACTGTAGAGAAACTACAAAAAAAAAAAATGTAGATTTCTTTCTATTGGTAGTGATAGCAACCAGGAGTCGCAACAACTGCCATTTTATCTACTATCCAGAACCAGTGAACCTACACGTCGTCTGATTTTTTTCTATGCGTCGTTAATCATAGTAAAATAGCAGTAAATATAGAAAAATACATTTTCTTTGGGGACTATGTTGCCTCACAATGCATACATGCCTACAAGTACCACTCCGCCATGAATGACTTTTAAAAAAGGAACGTTTTAGGCCAAATGTTTACGCAAAACTTTAATAAAACAACGTCTCTGACATCAGGCAACATATTCATAACCATATAATGTAGTACCTTTCTGTGAGGGAGTTTTTAGAGGCATTATACGCCTCTAAAAGTCATCTTTTTCCTATCACCACAACTGTGAATAATTCTGACTTATATAGAAACTTATAACGGAGCATTTCACACCAGATCACTCTGAATGTCTTTTACATCTTAACCACTGCATGTTTAAAATATGCACATTAAATGCATATTTAATAAAAATTAAATTAAATTTAAAAAAAAAATCATTGGATTCCCCCTTTAATCCTTCAGCCCTCTGGTTCCCATCAGCACTAATCAATTCTGACTCAGTTTTTCTAGAACGAAACCTCTTTGAATAATTTTAAGTCTTAATGATCTACTAATGCAGAAATTTGGGGGTAAACGTGGAATTCCCCTTTAAAAGACATACTTAGATAAACACGCAGAACAGTCCCAGAAGCCTCAGTTGTTCGTCCAGGGCCTCCACAGTGCAGCTGTGGACCTCGAGGCGGACGGTTTTGTTGATCTGTGGTTCAGCTGACCGTGCGGCGCTGTCAGTCTTGACCTCTGGCGGACGTAGAAACGCTGGACGGCCTCCGTGGCTTTGGGCTGAAGGCGCGCGTGCAGAGTCACGTGGCGCAGGGTTTCTTGTAAACAGTGGGAGAAGCCGCGCGCGTAGTTTGAATTTGCGCGGGAAAACGCCTTGTGCCTCAGAAAACTCACCGCTATCTCTAAAATGGCGGCTTTGTCGAGTCTGAAGTCGCTGTTTTCCTCACACGTTTGTACGGCTTGGTGGAAAAGAGCCCTCATCTGCTCGATGCTGCCGTTAATTCGGTCTCTCCGGCTTTTCTCCACGAGGACTTTGCGAAACTGAGAGGGGAAATGAAAGAAATGTCGTTATATTTAGTTAAAATATGCTAATTTGCCCGTTCCACCTTAAAGCCCCGGAGTGTAACTGCTGCACCATTTAAGGTGGAACGGGAAAATTCCAAGAAGCAGGCAAATACGTAGGAAGCCAACTTCAACCTCGTAGCTAAAATGAGCAAAGAAACTGTTGTTAATGTACTTACTTTGCTATTTTCCGTGGTTAAGCTCATGTTTTCTCCGACTGGAGCCATTTCGCTCTGTTTTTTAACATGTACGAAGGAAACTAACAGCCTTGCTACCAAAAACAACGATGTGAAGAGGTGGGCAAACTGCCGCTAGTCTATTTATACCTGAGGTAACAGCTCAAACAGACGACTCTGAGCCCTTTCCCACGCTGACTGACGGATGGGGCTAATTAAAGGGGGAACAAAAACAGCGCTCTGCACTTCAGTTTGTCTTCAAACATGGGGCTACTTCCTCTCCCACTGTGGGAAAACAGCGACACGGGCCACTAAAAGTGTGCCCAACACCTGCTCAGACGTCCTGTTGTGCTGACAAGACTGTCAAGTTTGTGGGAGGCCATAAAGTCCAGTAGCCACGCTTCAGAGACGCTCTTTGATCCTAAAGAAAGCCGTAATGCTGTGGCCGAGGCTTTGAAAACTGACCTGCGCTGTTTCCCAGACTCAAGTGTCTCCCTCAGTCTGTCGTGGATTTTACTATCACTGAAGTCCAGCGTGGCACATGCCATGTCCTAATGGTATTTGAGTATCTAACACGCTTAAAAAGGATTGTTCTTCACGGGGTCTTTAGTAAAGACAATGGTTCTATATGGAACCACGACTTCTACATATAATTTCATGCTTGTTTCTTTGGTGAAATCATGAATTCAGATACATGGAGAATATCTTGTAAATGGTACTATAGAATCTTTTTAAAATGGCTCAGTTTACCACTTTCACCATAGAACCATTCACAATACATTCTCCATCAATCCGAAGAACCGTTCACTCTTAAAAATATGGTTCTTCAAGGGTTGTTGAGTAAAGACAGTGGTTCTGTATAGAACCATGAACACTCAAAGAACTGTTTGCATGCTTAGTGTTGTATGCATCATAAAATGTTACTTCAGATTAATGAATATGGTTCTATAGCTATATTTTTAAAAGAGTTCTAAATAGCACCATAAGAGGTTCTACTGTTAATGTAAAGCTTTTAACAATGAACGAACCTTTTTCAGTGCTATATAGAAACCTAAACAAAACATTCTGGGCCAGCTGGTAAAAAATTTGCCTTTAAAAAATTCTCAAAGATGTAGTGAACAGTGTGAAAACAAGAACACTGGCCAGGCATTTGTCATTTGTTTTTTGGTGACCAAAAGAAATGTGATGCATAAAACAAGTCTCTTTCCTGCTCAACCCTATATATTAAAAGCACAACTTTAATTAAACTCAGAAAATTGATAGACGCTGACACATATGATCTAACAGATAAACTGATCGGCTTGGCGCCACAGAAATAACAGAGTATTGAATTTCTAGCAGAAAGGTGAATGGTTTGATTTGATTTGTAGAGGACGCCTCACCCCCCTGGCCCCGGAGTGTGGGAAACCTAATCCTGCCTGGGACTCATGCCTTTTGTAATGCTAATGAGCTCCTATAAATACTGGAGAGGGATCCTCACTCTAGACCACATCTGACTGACTCTCCTCAGTGAAGCACAGCCTGTCTCTCCTGAAAGAATGGCTCCTACTTGCCTACCAACTTCTGACTACTCAAATCTTACAAACAAGGAAAAACATAGAGTAAGTATCTGCTTCATATTCCGATGCTGTATATCACTGCTTTGTTTATTTGTTTTCCCATATATAAGCATTTTATTCTTGATGAATCTGAATGGATTGCTAACAGACGTTCTCTTTTCTTCATCAGCTAAGGAAACCAGTTGTGGAGAAAATGCGGCGAGATCGCATCAACAACTGCATTGAGCAGCTCAAGGTGATGCTGGAGAAGGAATTCCACCAGCAAGACCCCAACACCAAGCTGGAGAAAGCTGACATTCTGGAGATGACCGTGGTCTTCCTGAAGCAGCAGCTGCAGCCCCAGATCTCAGCACCTCCGAAAGCCCATCATGACGGCTACTCTCAGTACTGGAGCGAGACCATGAACTTCCTTTCAGCCAACTCCAAGCTGGACGTTACACCTCAGCATTTCAACCACAACCAAGAAGCACAGAGAGCGACGAAAGATCTCCACGTGTCTCCAGTTGCCTTCCAGCCCAGCCAGGTTTCAGTCAAGCAAGAAACCAGCACCAACGGAGCTGTGTGGAGGCCTTGGTAGAGACCCTGAACCCAGAGACTTTCTCATGTTTACCAGATGGTAGTTGTACCATCGCTGAGTAGGAAGCGCATTTTCCATTCCAATCGTTCTGATTTTTTCTCATGTTGAGTTTCAGAATCAGAATCAGTGTTTTAATGTGTGCCCCATGGGCAAAGTTTATCTACTAAGAGATTGAAATCTTCAGTATGAAGAGCTAAAGGTCTTGTGATCTGTTATTGAACTCTAGTAGAGTTTATGGTAAAACAGTTTAGTTTTATTTTTTTATTAAATTATCTTTAAGCTTATTTGTTACCTTTTATAAAGGATTGTACTGTGATTTCTTATAATATTAACTCCCGAATATAAATAAATACTATGAATTTAAATATACTCACTGTGCTTTGTTGATCTCATTCTGAATCTTCACTAACTTTTATTGTACTTTGACGGTTGCTCCATAGTGGTTCTCACATGAAACAAATGCAGTTAAAAGCAGTCAAGTTGTAAATTGTACATTTACACTCACATTTGTAGCAGGTTCTTTGAGGTGATTCTTGCCACATTTCAGGCAGGATTAACACATTAAATCTTTAAATTAATCCAATTATGTCACTGTTTTCATGAGAAATTTCAATGTCAGCTACACCCTTAAAAAGAGGTTCTTCATAGGTTCTGTAGTAAAGGGAACCGTTATGCATAGAATAAAAAAAAACATTCGAACATTTAAATGATTCTTTTATTAAATTGTTTTAAAGTAATACAATGATTCCACTCTTGCAACAAGTCAACCTTTTTGGTACCATATAGAAGGCTTTTTGCTAAGTGTGTATGGCCAATGACTGCTCCCACTTCTAAAGAACACTTTTAAGGCCTTAAAGAAGAGTTATTTTGGTGTGATGCCTTAGAAGAATCACTTGATTCCCTAAAGAACAGTTCAACAGATGGTTCTTTAAAGAATCATTTCTGTCAGTGACATGTATGAGACTCTGTTTAAAGTTTAACGAACCTCTACATAATGCAGGTTCTGTGTCTTTACCATGAAGTAAACATTCTATACATACATTTAAAAAATACTAGAACCATACACCCAAGCCAAGAACCATTCAGGAACCTTATTTTTAAGTGTGTGTTGAGGGGTGCATATTTTACAGGACCATGATAAAAAAGGATGCATTTATTTAATTATTTACTTATTTATCTAACAACTAATGCCATCTTGTTCCATTTTCCTTTTGGCAAGAGCTCACAGATCCCAAAATAAAAGTAGTAAATAAAAAAAATCAAATAAAAGCAGTAAAACTCCACCCCCTTGTTTCTCTCCTCCCCCCAGTCTACACAAATTCATACGTGTGCTCCTGTCTGTCACTGCACGAGACCAAAGCACACACGTGAAGGAAGCATGAGCCCGTGTGAGAAAGTGTGTGGAGGTTTTGGGGGGGTTGGAGGGGGGGTTAATGTCCCTGTTTGTACGCCAAACCCCTGATAATAGGCACTGTGTGCTGTCAGCTCTGGTTTCATCAGACAGCTGGTGAGCTGGATGGAAGCAGGGCCGTGCTGTTGGTCACATGTGTGGGTCCAGCTTCTCGCAGGATTTCCCACACTCCTCACCGAGTCTCCCCTTTCAGCGCACACACAAAGGAAGTGTGCCGCGCTAAATTATCCATTAGGCATGGTGGTGTGAATTCTGACCCTTCTCCTCCACTGCCCCCCATTCACGGCTATCCCCCGGGAGTGAGCTATATGCTTGTTAAAATCAACTTGTTGAAGAACTGTGTTAATGTGGATCGAGTAGTGTGGGGTAGTGAGTAGTGTGGTCAGGTCTGGGTCCACTGAAACTGTTTTGGCAGTGTGAGAGTAAAAGAATATTGCACAGGTTCAAGGATTCTGCATGTGTAACAAGTATATCGAAAACCTCATATCTCCAAAATGGTAACTTTACAGGAGAAGGAAAAAACCTACTTTACTTTTAATGTAAGTCAATGTAATCAGACTTTTTTCCAAGTCATTTTGGGTGATTTCTTTCTTTACATACAATGCAAAGGACAACAGGTAGTTTCAAATTATGTTTCTTCCGACAAGAGCGATATTCATAATATGTTATACTGCACTATTCTAAAAAAAAGTAGCTGTAGATGGCAGTAGAAAGCAGTAGATGGTCACAGTCCTAAGTCGTAAATCTATCTATCTATCTATCTATGTGTGTATATATATGTGTGTGTGTGTGTGTGTGTGTGTGTGTGTATATATGTGTGTGTGTGTGTGTGTGTGTGTGTGTGTGTGTGTGTGTGTATATATATATATATATATATATATATATATATATATATCACACACACACAACAATGATAAATGGAGCAATATAAATTATTCAAAATTACTTGGAAATAAATATTGTATATGTACAGTTAAGTTAAGAATTACAAGGTAGAAGGTTTTATTAGGACAGCAATGTTATACTGGACAATATAAGGTACATTAAGAACAATATTTGAGTAGGCAGAGTTTGTAGTACTTATAAATGTCTTTAATCTCCACTATCATGGCCTATATGTGTTTTATATTCATGCTTTACAGTGATCTGGTGGTGTCATATTTCAGTATCTCAGCCTGAGAGTTTATTCCTAGTGTTGCCTGTTGGTGTGATAGGTGGTAAATGGTGGGACACTGAAAGCACCGGCACACTTTTCACACTGTCACACATCTGTGGGGGTTTTACGACAATCAGTCTTTGGTCTCACAGGACGTCAGCCAGCAGGATTAGAGCGTAGACACCAACCACACAGTGAGAAGGGGTGTATTTAGTGATTCTGGGAATCTAGGCAAAAGACAGGAATAGGGCCCCATACTTTGCTGTCTACTCAGCAAAGTGAAATCATTTCAAATCCAGTCATTATATCTAATACTGAGACGAGACCAGCCTTTTATTTATTTAATTTCCAGTCAAACACAGAGTTACACAGAGGCGTCAATATCAAACATTTCAGAGATCTCTTATACCATTCATTTTAGGAGACTCAAATTTAAATTTTTTTTTAAAGAAACCTGCAGGGATGTTTTTCCACACCTCCACAGTCTTAGAAGTTGGTTGCATTTTCTACTCCTCACAATCTAAGTAATCCCAAACACATTCAGTGATGATGAAGTCTGGACTCTGGGGTGGTCAGTCCATTGTTCTGAGAACACCAGCAGCTTTTTTGTTTGCTTTTTCCTTTCTCATCAACAACCTTCAATCATTTTTTGAACTCCAGTTTTGTAGACTCCTGTTTTTATACTTACGTTCCTCATTTTTATGCTCGTGGAAAAATGAACAACTTGTACAATATGGTTATTCTTAACTATCGTTTCTACTCGTATCTCCATTTTTCAGTTTTTGGCATCGTTTGAAAATGCCTGTTGCCCTTTATGTTGTGTGTAAATTTCATGAAGAATGGACCAATAGAAATGACCCAAAATGATTTAGAAAAATGTCTGGTTCCATTGATTCAAATTAAAAGTAAAGTATGTTTTTTTTCCTTTTCCTGTAAAGTTACCATTTTGGAGATACAAGGTTTTCTTCCAACAACAGTGATATATATAGGAACAAAACAAAGGCTTGCAGCCCCATTATAAGCAACATAACTTTCCTACATACATCCTCTCTCGAGTCAAAGCACTGACACACTTTTCTCACTGTCACACATTTAGGTGTGAACACTTTTACACAACCGCATTTACAGTATACGGCATGTGCCTGTGCTGTATTTACTACTGTGGGAAGCCTTTGGTCTCACTGGGTGTCAGGCTGTCAGGTAGTTGCAGTAGGAGATGGCACACCTCTCTCTCTCTCTCCCACACACACACCCTCCCACCGACCCCCACTGGGAGACACACTCCCCTTCCTGGAATCCCCCTCCTCCTCTGCTCCAGCTCAGGTTTGCCCCCAGGCTCGATCCATTGATGTTATCAAGTGTTACAGGCAGGCCTGTGATTGGATGAGGAGTGTGGGAAAGCAGCGAGCGCCTCAGCCCCATGCTGTTAGAAGCAGACAAATGCATTGTAAACGGAGCATCGTCTGGGTGCGCAATCAGTCTTTATTGTCAAAAGATGTTTACAGGTACGGGGCTTATAGCTTAGCACTAAATAACAGTTGTCTACATTAACGCTAGACTGGAAAGGGGCAAACAGCCCACACATGCAATTTAATTACATCAAACATGAGATTAAGCATTACTGTAATTAAGTGGCCTAACTGGGGGTGGAACTTTAAAACACCAAATTAATTGAATGTCAGTGCTAAGCATGTTATGCATGATATGTTAAAAACAAATACTGACCATTTTTAATGTACGCAGTTTTGTGATCCATTCTTGTTTGTTACCGTGTGTCTAGTTTTTGGTTAAAAAAACATGTTGTATTATTGGGTATTATCCCTGAGCTACTTTAAAGGATACGCTGAATTAATCTGTAAGTGAGCACCATTTAAAAGTTATGATATTATAAGTTAATATCATACTCAGCAACTGAATGTTCTCATGCAACCCATGTTATTACATAATATAAGAGCTAATGTGTGTGTTTATGCAAGATAGTCTCTCTTTCAGAGTGTCTCAGTCATATCTGAAGATCTGAAACATGCATTCTGTAGATGGCAGTGAAAAGCATTGCTTATTATGAGATACTTGTGACAGACTTAACACAGAAGTCATTCATTCATTTTCACAATCAGTGATTTTTATTAATCAACAATGAGAGACACACAGTGTCCACTATTCATTTTGTTCCACAAACATATCAAGATGAGAACATGTCTCAAATGCCAAAATCAATGATTTCATTAACATATTCCAGCACATCAAAATGCTTAGATTCTAAGCAGAATCAGAACCGAGGTTCTATAAAGCAAACCTTACTTGACAAAGCAAGCAATGTTTGAGCTAATGTAAACTTTTATCTTCTAATTCTTCTTCAATATGAAGAATCTGCCCTTTAGGAGCTTCACAAATAGAAGCGTAGTTCTTTCACATTCCGTATCGAAAGTCTTTGGAAATAATACATTTCCTACATCATAAGAGATGGTACAACTACCATCTGGTAAACATGAGAAAGTCTCTGGGTTCAGGGTCTCTACCAAGGCCTCCACACAGCTCTATTGGTGCTGGTTTCTTGCTTGACTGAAACCTGGCTGGGCTGGAAGGCAACCGGAGACACGTGGAGCTCTTTCGTCGCTCTCTGGGCTTCTTGGCCGCGGTTGAGATGCTGAAGCGCCACGTCCAGCTTGGAGTTGGCTGAAAGGAAGTTCATGGTCTCACTCCAGCACTGAGAGTAGCCGTCATGGTGGGCTTTCAGAGGTGCTGAGATCTGAGGCTGCAGCTGCTGCTTCAGGAAGACCACAGTCATCTCCAGAATGTCAGCTTTCTCCAGCTTGGTGTTGGGGTCTTGCTGGTGGAATTCCTTCTCCAGCATCACCTTGAGCTGCTCAATGCAGTTGTTGATGCGATCCCGACGCATTTTCTCCACAACTGGTTTCCTTAGCTGATGAAGAAAAGAGAAAGTCTGTTAGAAATGCCTTCAGGTTGATCATGCAATTCGAAAGAAGCAAAGCAGTGATTAAAAAAGTGGAATATGAAGCAGAAGAGATACTTACTTTATGTTTTTCCTTGTTGGAAAGCTTGGAGTAGTCAGAAGCAGGAAGGTAAGTAGGAGCCATTCTTTCAGGAGAGAGAGGCTGTGCTTCACTGAGGAGAGTCAGTCAGATGTGGTCTAGAGTGAGGATCCCTCTCCAGTATTTATAGGAGCTCATTAGCATTACAAAAGGCATGAGTCCCAGGCAGGATTAGGTTTCCCACACTCTGGGGCCAGGGGGGTGAGGCGTCCTCCACAATAGAAGAAGCATCAATTATTTCATGGTTAACTGGCCTCATGGCCCCAGCAGAGGGAATGGTCTTCCAGCTATCAATGGCACTGGCTGAACACAGGGCAGGTTGTTAGACTTTTATTACCTGGGAACCTTGCCTCTGGCTGATAAACCGTCTGCAGATGGGGACCATGAGGGTTTGATAATTTCCCTAAAGGCCACAGACATAAAGATAAAACTGTACGCCCCTTATCTGGTACAAACACATTTTCAAATTTCACAGCTGTCTTAGTTAGGCGAGTGATAATTATCAGCTTTAAACGATAAGCGACACCTTTTTATTTTATTATGCACGAGGATAGCCAACAAATTTAAATATATTTAAAACCTGCTGTAGTGATAAGGCCTTGTCTCCAAAATCATAAATGTATGTCAATGTAGACAGATTTCCCAAGTAATTTCAGACTTGGTGAATTTATCCCAAAATGTTAACACAATATAAAGAACTGGCAGTTTCAAATATAAAAAAGCAAAAATGCATAAAATGACAACAAAAACTACTCTTCCGCTGCTAGTTTCTCATACCGTCACACACTAAGAGGAATGCGTTCACTGTGAATGTCAATTAAGCACAATTATCCCGTGCCCTCGAGGACGGCACACTTCTATTGTTCTGGGCAGCCTCCCTCCGCCAGGGAATTTTGGGTTATAAATGGACAGACAGTGTGGGAAAGCCAGGCAGGATCCTGCTCACACGTCCTCAAGTCAATAGAGCAGAGCCCCTCCTCTGTTCCCTCTACAAACACCCTTTGAACCCTCTGCTCAGATCAGAGGCACCGCTGGGCCGTGGGACGCGTGCACGTTCTCACCGGACTTCTCCCACATCACCTGCTCCCTGCCGCCAAATCTACTAACCCCCATCAACCCCCCTCCACTTATTCCACTAAGTAGACATGTGCTCCAACATCTGCAGCGCTGACGAGGTGAACATGAACTTCTTTTTGATGTCAAAGTTGCAGGTTCTCACAGTTCCCAAAGGTTCTCCATATGTTAAAGCATAACTGTTTTCATGATGATCTATTAAGCACAGTGTATCGACATATATTTGCTTTCTATATACATAATATATGCATAATATATATAATATGTATTTTTGTTTGTTTTTTGTTTTTTTTCCCTTATTGTCAAATAAGACATCTAAATGCACAACATTTGTGCTAAACAACACTGACCACTGGTCAGGAGGCTAAGTATAGCATATTTAGCGTATTGTTAGAATGCCGAAGCCCATAAACACCATATGTTCCATATGTTCTGTGTCGTTTTGGAGGGAAAACTTGGCCACTTTCTTTCGCTCTTCTCAAGCAAGACATTTCTAAGCAGTGAGTCATAAATGACAGACGACGCTGGTAAAAGAATGAGCGCATTCCACTGCAGACCTTCTCTCCATTCAGAAAAGAAAAGAAAAGCCAAGGCCTCATAATACACCAGGCATGCACAGATATATAGTGTCTCCATGGCTGTGTGCCCAGCTGCCCGAGTATCTAAGCATGGCCAAAGCGGCCCTCTCCAGCGAGGAATGTGTGAGAGTTTCGTCCTGAGTGTGTTTCCCACACTTCGGCCCCATTCAACGGCCGGCCCCACCCTGCTGCCACTGATCCAGCGGGGCCTCATTATGCCTCGGCCTCAATAGACCATCTGGACCTCTAGTTGAACACAAAAAAAAGCCTCGCTCTCTCCCACACACCTTAGGGGGGGCTACAGGTAGACTCCTGTTGACAGATCCCACCATCCAGGTGCAGGAACGCATGACCACACACACAAACACCTGGAGGCATGTATACCAGCCAGCCTTACTGCACCTGCCTATGTAAATGACCGTACAGGTAACTAAATGAGCTGCAGACCTTTAATTCACCTGCTGTTTACAACTCCATACAAAACAGTAACACATTGAAAATGTATTACAATAAGTTCTACTTATGTTTAGACATATACTGACAATATATAACAATACAGTTAATTTTCATAATAATAGAGAGAATAGCAATCTATTTAAGGTATATTAAGTCCATAATGTGATGTAGGTTCAACATATTTTTTTGATTTTTTTTTAATATTTCTGTTTATTTATATACATTTAAATATGCTGCTTCTGTAACATCACAAGTCTGTTTCACTTGTTGAAACAGCTGTAGAACCTCTCACAAGTCATATATTAAAATTACATTAATATAATACAAAATATTTTACAGTGTATTTGAGAATGTGCTGATAACATATGACAATATTCCATTTTCACAGGTAATAACAGTATATTTCACTCTAAAAGCCATGATGTGAGAACCATGATGTGATGTCGTTCAACATACCCTTCTAACAGATTTTTTTGTTTTCTTTATCTATATAAACCACACATGTTGAGCAAAAAGACTGTACAAGAAGTAATATATTGAAAATATGTATAGTTTGGAATATATATATACATCATATAAGCTAAGAATATATTTCACTTTCATACAGAATAGCAAATTGATGTAATGTAAAGTATCTTATTGATAGAGTTATCATTATGTACCTGGTTCTACGTAGATTTCTCTGTAAATCTGTAAGTCACCCTTCAAAAAATTCTACATAATTAAATGGTTGAGATGTAAACAAAGTCATTCGAGCAGTCTGGTGTAAAATGCTCTGTTGTAGAAAAACCAGATGTCCACCTCTAAAAGCTCCCTCACATAAAGTTATTACATGAAATGTTCAGATGTATGCTGCCTCATGTCTGATACATTGTTTTATGATAGTTTTATGATTAATTTTAGTTTAAAATGTATTTTAATCCAGTTATTTTAACCGATTCATGGCGGAGGGATTTGTGCAGGGCACAGTGAGACAAAATAGTCCCCAAAGAGGACTTTTTTGCCATCATCAACATTACATATAAAAATCAGTTTTTGACTTAATTTAAACATACCTGTTGGCCTTTACATTGTGTGTAAATTTCATTATGAATGGACCAAAAGAAACAGCCCAAAATGACTTGGAAAAAAGTCTGGTTCCATTGAGTTACATTAAAAGTAAAGCGTTTTTTTTTCCTTCTCCTGTAAAGTTACCATTTTGGAGATATGAGGTTTTGTTCTGACAGCAGCGATATATTTTATAAAATATACACAACACATACCAATCTTTTAAAATGTGAAAACCCATCATGCGTAGCTTGTGGATAGTCAGTGTAACAGACACTCCTCAATATATTCTTTCATTCAGACGTTTCTCTCTTTTTGTAGAACCTGTAACACACCTTTTCAGTGTCACATCAAGTTGTAAAAACAGCTTTAGAACTTTAATCTGTTGTAATGTGAAGCCCTAAGATGATGTACCTTGTAGGTAGAGTTCGCATAATGTAGATTCATCAACACATTTATTTCAACAGATTCTTTTTTCTAGGCTTTTCTTTCAGGTCTTCGGGCCTTTTTCCCTCCACTTTCTGTCAGTGGCCACCAATGTGCCGGCAAGTGCCGACACACAGGGGGCGGGTTACTAATGGGGCAGGAGGTATGCAACAATGCCACAGTTTCGTGCTCTAAGTGGCTTTTCATGGCTCGCCTGAATGCCAGGTCATGTGGTCCAGGAATGCCATTGAGTGTCCCCTCAGATTCCCCTCCAGCGGCAGGAGGTCAGGGGTTTCCCAGGTCCACCGCTGATGGAGTGTGCAGGGCCAGTTCACACTGAGCATGACGCCCAGCATCTGCCCCTCTCTCTCTCCCTCTCTCTGTGTGGGTGAGAGAGCGTGAGGCCAGTAAAAGTCTGTTTTGCAGTGAGGCAGCAGTGTATTGTGCCTTTACAAGTTACTTTTGGCGGGAGCTGGAAGTAAGTGTGGGAAAGGATTTGGGGTTAAACCCCTCCAAACCTACCCGCTCACACACACACACACACACATACACACATGCTGTGTAGTTTCATTAAATGATGCAACAAAAAAGATATGGAGTTATTTTTTTTGCTGAAGTGATTTTTTGCTCTAGTTAATAAATTCTAAATATCAGGTTCGTCAGTTGTTGCCTTCACAGTTTGAATGATGACTGGTGATGCATTCTTTTTAAATGGAACCAGAAATCATTGTTTCAATTGGCTGCTTTTAGAGAAAATGCATTAAATCTGAAGCTATTTTGCTAGGGGTCTAATAGGCTGTTCATAAGTCTAAAGATGAAGATAAATAGGTTATATTTATCTTCAACAGTCTATATAAATAAGAGAAAAACCTTTTAAAAATAACAGCCTGATAGGATATCCTATAACGCTGTAAGATATATTGTCTATTCTCATATACCACAACACTGACACAGTGTGATATTGCTCAGTTTAGATTTTACATATATGCTTATACTGCCAACATATTTGATAGATAACCAGCATTACATCTGAAATATAATGCCCATAAGACAATATAATGCCATTTTAATAGATTTTTTAATCTATATTTGTGGACTTTACTTGGTGCTTCAAGAAAATTTACATACGTTCATGCACATTCTGTGTGTTTAGCATTTACAAAACTGTGTATAGTTCCTTTTGGTGTCATTTTAAGAGAAGAAAACAGAACAATTTGATCAAAACAAGTAACAGGTTTGTATTTTTTTTATTGAGTAGTGACATTCAGCAAGTATGGGTTCATTAGCTTTGTTAATGCTGACTTCATCTTAAAATTACATTTTCTTAATTTCTTATATATACTTAAATACTCAAAGATTGTTGTATGAACTTAATTCAATAACACCACACATTTCCATTCAATCACATTGAGTAGAGTCAGTGTGTCTTTGTCACATCAACATAAAGTTCAACTGTTGATGGAATAAACAAACATTTTCAGTACAATTTATTTGGGTTTCTATTTGAATCAACACAAACAGTTTTCATTAACTGAAATGTACTATCATTGATTTTGTCCATTTTACATGATCTAAACACAACACAGTTCATTTGTTTATAGTCAACATGTTTTCAATTAGTCAAACAGCCCCGTTGGTTCATTTTTTGAGTGTATATTCTTATTACATTTCTATATTTTTAGTTTTTAATTGCAAATAAAAAGCAGACCCCATCTCCCACCCTTTGTCCTTTTTTACTGATTTGCTGACAGCAGTTTTCCCGCGCACAGGAGCCAGCTGTGCTTTTGAGCTGTGGTTCATCATCTTCAAACACAAAAACACAAAGCCTGGAGTCTGTGTTTCCCCAACTTTCCCACCGCAGCACTTCAATAGAAGGCCAATAGAAGCGTGCCGCTCTCATTACCACATTAGTGCAGTCCACTTCCCCTCAGGGTCCATTCAATAATGATTAACAGCATGATTCACCCAAAGGGCTGTACTTCCCTGCCCCTAAATCTCTCACACATCTGCTACTGTACGGATTACAAGAAGGACTCACAGTGTGACATACAGCATCATGTACAGTCTGATATAATACATTGTACTGCAAGCGCAATACAACAGTGCCGTACTAATTATCACGATATCTATTTGAGATCCGAGTTGACACCATAAATCAGTCTTACTGTGTAGACTAGATATTCCCAGTGTTCACCTAAACTATTATATAATAATTAGGCTAAATAAACATCTTTAAGTTTCGTTTCGTTTAGTTAATTATAGCGAAACACACTATAGATCCACTGTCCCGCCGTTTTCGGAAGACAAAAAGTCTTGAAATGATGTCGGGGGTCATAATGCAGTCAACTATTTCACGGATTTGTCTTCATTTGTCCAAAACAGTGGTCGCGCTCCAATATGTGCCCTTGTGTTCTAACTAGAACGCTTGGCTAGGGCGTAGAATAGGGGCCGCGGCGCACTAGCTAAGCATCCTAGTTAGGACGCAAGAATACAAATTGGAACGAAGCCAGCGACAAAGCGCTGCCCCAATCGAAGCGCTGTATTGTCACCGCGGCGTCCCTGATTGGCTGCCGGGTGTGAGAAAGTCACGCGCGAAGCAGCGGTCCCGCGAAAACGGGGTGTTTAAAAGGGAGACGTTGAGCGCGTGAGGCACAACAACAACAACAAGCAGACGAGAAACGTCAACGGTCGCAGAAATGGCATCCAGCGAGTTTCAGCAGAGGAATGAGAAAATCAAAGTGAGTATTTCGGTTGTTGAAAACGTTTCTGACTCTACGAGGCTGAAGTCAGTTTCTTGTTCGAATTAATCTGCTGTACCATTTAAGGTGGAACGGGAAAATTCGGACAAGAAGCTAATTTCAGCCGCGTTTTGTCCGTTTTAAGTATCGTTAGCTTTCAGTTTCGTCGCTGTTGTTGGCGTTTCTGACTTAAGTGTCATCTTTTGCTGTCTTTTCTTCAGTTAAGGAAACCAGCGGTGGAGAAAATGCGCAGGGACCGCATCAACAACAGCATCGAGCAGCTCAAGACGCTTCTGAAAGACGAGCTGAAGGCCAGGCAGCCAAGCTCCAAGCTCGAAAAGGCTGATGTCCTGGAGATGGCCGTGACCTACCTGAGAAGCAAGACCGCTGAACAGAGCTACGCCGACGGGTTCGCCCGGTGTTTGGAGGAGACTGCCCGTTTCCTCTCGGCTCAAAACCAGCTCACAACAGACAAACCGGCTGTAAAGAAGCATTTTGATCGAGCACAGAAGCCCAAAGCAAGAGTGAAGAGTGTCTCTGGCGGTCAGAAGTCCATCTCCAGTGTACCCAAATGCACAGGGACCACCAGCACACCGCTTTGGAGACCCTGGTGATGCTCCTCACCTTTTGGAGAGTCCTCTTTTTAAAGACTGTTCTTATTTAAAAAGAGAGAATGTACTGGCTCTTTAGCCATGGTGGTGTTCTCTTGTGCAGTAGAGCATTTATGTTCCTTTATGTAATGTATAAATGTAGACAGCAGCTGTTTTCCACAAAGACTGGACTACCCCATATCTGAACTCCAACACGCACATGATTACTGCACTTCACCTGTGTGAAGATTTTCTTTACATATTGTGAAAATGAGGCGTGTCGCCTCTTTATTTTATATTTCTATGAAACTTCTTTGTAACCTTTAGAGGAATTTGATCTATCATGTTGATAGGATGGTTGAAGTATGTCTTGTTAGACAAATAAAAGAAATGTACACTTAATTTTTACTGATGACTTTTTTTTATTATCCATCACATTGGCATAACTATATGAATATGAGGGATGTGACGACTCTTGGTCATCCAAGATATTTCATAAAATGACCATCTCAGCATGATCAATTTAATGATGCAAAAACTGCCATTTTATTAACTATCTAAAACCTCCAGTGAACCAACATATGTGGTGTTGATAACGGTATAAAGTGGTTTTCTCTCTGGGGCCAATTTTACCCCACAATGCCATACATGGACCAGCCCCCCATGAATGGCTTTTAAAAACACATTTTAGGCCAAATCTTTGCAACAAAACATTCGTAAAACAATGTCTGGCATCATTCAGCACATTCACAGTCATATAATGTAGCCACTTTCTGTTCGGGAGCTTTCAGAGGCATTGAACTCTTCAGACGTCTGGTTCCTATCACCACCACTGTAAACAGTTCTGACTAACGGAGCATTTCACACCAAACCGCTTTGAATGACTGTTTGCATTTTAAACATTAATTATGCAGAGATTTTGAAAAATCAATGGAAATTCCCTTTAAGTCTTTCCATTCTGAACAATTTCCATAACACATTCCGTTTCAAAAACAACGCTCAAATCCATGACCTCACATTTCTCACATTCCTCAGTTGCTCTTTATTATGAGAGTGAATTATTCACGCTTGGATTGTTTTCAGTTATGGCCTGTCTTGCACTAAGGCCCTATTGAGAGGTCTGTGTTCCCACAGTGACGCACTGAACAGCTGATCCAGTCCCAGGCTTTGAACCCTAAACGCGTGCGAGGGACTCTCCGACAGTGTGCTTTCCCAGGCCAGCACACAGAGCAATGCTGTCTGGATTTACAGTGTGTTAAAGAGCATCTCAAAAGCATGAGGTGTGTTACTGGCCTGCGCTGTGGCTACTTTGATCTGAGTCATTTCGAGACACTCAAAGGTGGCTGAGAGCTTATATGACCGTCTGCTTTGTACTGGCAGTGTGATGGTGTGACGTCACAACTGAAATAAGCCAGGCTGCGTAATAAAAACAGTCCTACCATGCACATTTACTGAAATTTACTGAAAACATTTTTAAAAATTGGCCTGTGCAAATGTTATGGCACGTTTTATATTCAGCTTTATTTTTTTCCAATATGTTAAACTCTGACAAAAGTAATTGTGCACTAAAATTTGCAGAAAACTATCACAATTGTGTTCTCAGCAGAGGATGTGCTCACTCATCTTCACTTAGAAAATATCCAAACTTTTGCGTACGACTGCTTGAATAATTCAAGGAGCAAAAACAATGACAGAAAACAGTGCTGTGCGGTGGGAATGTGTCGTCTCTGCTAAAGCGTAAGTTAATGATGGGCCGTAAGCTGTTAGAATGGCCGTGGCAAAGGAGACGGGGTTTAAGTTTGCTCCCAGGGCTATTTCAGACCATAAACGCTCACTCTTACAGAGTGAGAGGAAGTGTGCCTACAAACAACGGCACTAAAGTGCTGAGAAAGTGTGCTGCCACTTCTGATCTGACTCTAGCAGTGAATTGTGACGTGAGCAGGGTGGACAGCAATGACCAGCAGGTGGTGGATCACCATCTGTCTAATCTAAACTGTCACCTGTTAATTAGAAATGCTGTCTAACTGTTACTAGCCTGTCAATACTAATACTAATACTACAACTAATAATAATAATAACAATTTTTCATACATAAAAATGCAGTTCGAAGTGTTTTACAATGAAACAAAACAGCAAAATCATGTATGTAAAACAGTAAATAGCAAATAAAAACAATTGAAAAGAGTGATAATATTGGTAATATTAAACAAACAAACAAATAAATATAAATATGAGCTATTAAACTTTGAAATATAAAGAAATTAGAGATAAACTAATGAGTGATTTTTAGCTGTTTTTTTAAAGCAAGTAACAGATGAAGCTGGAGGAAGATTAGCTGGTAAAGAGTTCCACATTTTAGGCGCTTAAAAATTGACGCTGCCAGTCTTTTTGTGCTTCACCCTGTGAATATTTAATAAAGCAGCACTTTAGGAACAGAAACTAATTAACAAATTAATCTGAAGAGCTCTCTAATGAGTTGTACATGAGACTAAATAGGCCTCAATCTATCTAAGTAGGCCCATCACATGATGCATTGTTATGAGGGGCTAATATACAACAGCATAATAAAACAGCATGCTTTGAGTAGTGAATGCTGGGAAAGTGTGCCCTTATCCTAATAGACCAGCTGTCTCCTGTAGGAAAGCAGCTGCACTATATTATGTCCAAAAGTTTGTGGACACCTGCTCGTCCAACGTTTCTTCTGAAATCAAGTGTATTAATAGGGAGTTTGTCCTGCTTTGCTGCAGTAACAGTGTCTTCTGTGAAGACTTTACACTAGATGTTGAAGCTGTAAGGATTTGATTGCATTCAACCCCAAGAGCATTAGTGAGGTCAAGTACTGATGTTGGATGATAAACTCTGGATCACTCAAACTCATCCCAAAGGTACTGGGTGGAGCTCCATCCCTCCGGAGAACACAGTAGTCACTGCGCCACAGCCTAATGCTGGGGATGACCTTAGGCTCACGTGTGTCTGCTCCATAGTATCCTATTTAATTATCAATGCTTTTCTATTGATATATTTTAATACCACTTTAACTGTACACGTAAGTTTCACACTCTCATAACTATATAGCTTACACATTAGTGTCATAGTAGTAACTAGATAATATATATTAGGTACTGAATATAAATCATTACTTGTCTTTATTGGAAATCACCTCAGCCTAATGCTTGCTGTAGCTGCTGATCAGTACTGTGTAAAAAATCATGATACTGCAGCATTTAAATGACTTTGCCTGTCTAAAATATTGAATTTCTTCATTTCTTTAGCTGGTCTGTTGTTGAAATGCTCTTGTTTTATATTATTCTCATGTTGCTTGACCCAAACTCCCCTGGCATTCTACCGTAGAATTTCTTGATGTAGCTTGGATATCATTGCTCCCTCAAAGACTGGAAGCCTTTGAGGCCCTGAGGCAGTAAAGCAACCCCCAAAAGACTGTGGAGTCACTCATGTTCCTAGTTATCACCATATCTATGAACCTGAAGTGGGAGAAGAACCCAGTCTCCACAGTCAAGATAGTGCAGCGATCTACTGTCTTATTCTTCATTATATTTTTATTTTATATGTCCCTTATTTTATCTGTAACCCTACAGTCCATATAGTAGAGCCAGCTGTTTAGATATTAAACCTGTTATGCACTAGTGAGTCCACCAGGTGGCAGCATCTGACATGTAAAGTGGTACCTGAAGTGCCAGAAATGCACCAATTGTTTTGTCATGCACTGTAAAATGTGGCTCGTCAGATCTACCTACAAAAACTACTTCACGTGGTAACAAGTAGTTTTATTCAACCTAAATAAATACTTTGAATGAACAATTCTTTCAATCAGTGTAGTTTTTTTTAAGTTGAATAAACTACTTGTTACTACAAGAAGTAATTTTTTAGGTAGATCCGATGAGCAGCTTTCTTCAGTGTGTGTGATTAATGTCAGAGACAAACTACCGTTTAACCCCATCTCTTTATTCAGGCACAACAGAACTCCAAATTGCACTGTTTCTAAGGTTTTTTGCACTTACAACCTTATGATTGATACTGCATTGAGATGTATGTTTCAGGAGATGAAAGTTCATTCAGAAAATCATGAAAACAATGTAATTTCAAGTTACTTGTCATATACTTGAGACTATTATTGCCAGTCTATGCAGCAGCAAAGTTTAAAAAACACAGTCTGACAAATGTCCACACGACAGTGAATTAACCGGGTCAACCAAACCAAACAAGATGAAGTAAACAAGTTAAACATTAAAAATATCAAAAACAAGGGCTACTGTTTACTGTTTTAGACATCTGACATTATATGCATGCCATAATCGTACGTTCTGTACTATTTATTAATGAATTATTGATTTATTTATTGATATATTTAGTTAATATTTATTTATCTATCGTTGAGTGCAGTAGGTAATACAGACCTGAGGCAAAAATATAGATCATTTCATAATGTAGTAACTGCCACTATATGAGTATCACTGTAACAAATACACTGATAGATACTGTTATCTGAAGTATTGATGTAGTCAGGTAGGCAGAAAACACCTCCAGACAGAAAGCAAATTTGAAAGAATGCTTCACGTGATCCAATAAAGGACGAAATGTCAGAAATGTTCAGTGCAAATCCAATCCTCAATCTTCCTCTTGATTTAATCACCTCTGTTTTAGTCCTTCTACCTCCTGGATGGTCTAATGTCTTTTGTGTAGGCTGATCAACCACTGGAGGTAATGAAGGTCTGCTAACACATTCACATATTAAAGAGCTGTAGTCATGTAGTTGCTGTCAGTAGTTTTCCGAGGCACAGTCGCTTTACATGTTTGCCTATTCAGCCTCAGGCATCGCCACAAGGGGGCACTGTTTCACCAGCCATGGTTTTGTGAACATTCCAGGAGAAGTCTTGATAGCTTTCTTTAGAAGACCACTTAAGATAAATGTTAAATCAAGTAGGAACAAAAACGATTCTGGGTTTCAGTCTTGACTGAGGGATCAGGAGAGGGAGAGTCATTATTAGTACACAGAATAGGATTCAGGGCTGTGCTGTGGACGTAACAGAGTTTTCTCAACCCATGTAGGGATATTTCCAATCTGTGAGTGGGACATGGGTCTCCTTGACGACCTGTGGTGATGTCCATCTGAGGACGTAGTGTGGTCCTCCAGGCTTGTCATTGGTACCTGAACAGATATCAAAATACTGACACAAAGCGATGGTGCAGGCAGCAAACAAATGTAAACTTAAATCCACCAGTCAGCATCGTGCAAGTTGGAAACCACTTAAGCAAGGCTTTTCATATTACTCAGCGACTCTATGCAGTTTGGGGTAAGTCTGTGATGGTTTGAGCATGCAGTTTGCATGATGCTAATTGGAGGCCATAGGCTTCCATTACATGATAGCTGCATTACCCTTTCAGCTACACTGTTAAACAAACAAAACTACTAGCTGATCGACTACATTTGGGTCAAAATGTTGCTAAGAAAACATCAAATGTGTTGAGGACATGGTTAGAAATACTCACCTGATGCTCTGGCACCTCCAAACGGCTGCTGGGCCACAATGGAGCCTGTCGATTTGTCATTGACATAATAATTTCCTGCTGCATTTCTCAACACTTTTGCCGCCTCAGCCACGACGGCCCTGAAACAAGTCATTCTAGTGGTTGGCAACTCATACAATGATTCCCACAAACATGCATATTAGCAAAGGTAACACTGGCAGTAAAGGTTAATGTGAGGTTTTTAAACGTGGAATTTGTTTACTCACTTATCTTGAGCAAAGACAGCCCCAGTCAGAGCATATGGAGATGTGCTGTCAATCAGCTCCAGTACTTTCTTGTAGTCGTTCTCAGGATATACATAAACTGTCAGAACGGGTCCAAAGATCTCCTGAAAAAGGGACACATATCTGTGTAAGACAGAACATGCCCACTTACCTGGATTGGTTTTAACTTGCAATGTCCACAATATGGTTCATACCAAAACAATGAATGTACAATGATTACCAACTTAAAAAAAAATAAAATAAAAAACAGAACACTGAGAAAATATTCAGAAACACGTCAGCAGTATCAACGCAAAATTAATGGGAGAAGTTACCACAGAATGTCTAAAATGTAGATTTATTTTGTTGATGTTTGACTGATTCACATGGGATAAGATATCTCTGCACAAACAACAGAGACGGGACTGTCTACTCGATTTGCACATCATCATTGCACCAAAAATGTAATAGCTTTAGCTGTTCAGAAGTAAAAAATGAGTTAGTCAACATGACTTCTCTTATCCTAACCACCTACCTCACTAGCTGTCTTAGTGAATGCAATAATAATAATAATAATAATAATAGTAATAATAATAATATTAATAATAAGTTACATTTATATAGCGCCTTTCACAAACCCAAGGTCGCAATGTGTTATCGGTGCGGTCACTAACTGGGGAGTTCACAGTCCACCATCAAAATGGTCACGTTTTGGTGGGTATTTTTCTAATAATATTCTGGATTTGAAATGTTTGGCATCACACTCTTGAGGTAAAGCAATAATTATCGGCTTGAATTAATCCAAAGAAAACACAAGTAAATGCTTCTTCGGGTGCTTGAAGGTTAATTTCCACAAAATCTAATCTTTGATATGTGCACAAAATCATTCAGAGTGGTTTGATGGGAAATCTGCTGTTCCAAAGAGATTTACAAAGTCTGTAAAATTATTTACAATAGTGAATAGAAGTACATGCCACATGTAAGAGGCACATGAAGGGTGTAGTAAGAAAAAAATAGCACCCAAAAAGAACATATTTTATCTCACATTTTATCACTATTCTACCATTATCAATATCAACGCAAGCTTAGGTTCACTGACTGATTTGGACAGTAAATAAGACGTGTATATATATTTTGGTTGAAGATATCACAAACCCCGGTTCCCATCACCACCACTGTAAAGAAATTAAAGTTTCTATACAATGCATCAATTCACATCAAACCACTCTGAATGAATTAGTTTACATCACAATAATTAAATTATGTGGACACAGGTTCACCTTAATCTCTGACTAAAGTCTGTCCTGTACAGCTGACAGAGGGAAAGGAGGATGAGCAGAGATCATGGAGTTGTGAAGCCAAGTGTAAAATGCAGTTCAATGGGTGAGATTGGCTTGTACTAACAAACCAAAGTCCACCCGCGCGCTCGTCTGTTAATGTTTGTGGGTGCACTCACTGAAAATTTTTAAGACTTAATAATTCTTTAAGCCTCTGAACTCTAGACTTATTATTTAGTTGTCAATCTTAAGAGTTATTATTCATCAACTACCATAAAACTAATATGTTGAAGTAAAGGGCCCATTTGCAGTTAAAGAAGTTAAAATAAAACAAACAGTACAGTTATAGTATAGTTCAGTACAGAATAATAACCACAAAATAACTTTACCTCGTTCATTATTTTATCCTGTGGATCTTTGGTTTCAATAATCGTGGGCTCCACATAGTATCCCTTTTTATCATCACAATTTCCACCAGCGATTACAGTCAGATTGGGGGAAGTCTTGGCGTGGTGAAGCCAGCCCTTTATCCTGGCAAAAGACTTGGAGAACAGAAGAAACAACAAAATTAGCCCAACTTTTATGAAAGGGACCAGTAATCAGATCAAATATTAAAGCATTAGCAGTCGTCTTTTCTCACCTTGTCATCAATAACCGCTGAGAAGAACGTCCCAAAATCCTCAACCGGCTGTAAGATGAAACAAAAATGTTGCACTTGCTTGTACTAAATTACCACAGAACATCTGGCCCTGATCTGCTGTATTAGAAGGCAGCAGAAAACAAGAAACAAAAGTAAAGTAGCTTCACTCACGTCTCCCAGTTTAATCTGTTTGTGTATAGCCAGCAGGTCCTGTTTGATCTGAGGCCAGAGTGAGTCCGGGACGTACATCCTGGAGCAGGCCGAGCACTTCTGCCCACCGTACTCAAACGCTGAGCGGATCGTGCCCGTCACCACACTGTGAACGTCTGCAGACTTGTGCACAAAATGGAAGTTCTTGCCACCACATTCTGAAAAGGTACACAATAAAAACAAAGCAGGTTAACCTTTTAAACTGCCATGGTCTGCAGTTTAACCCCTAAAATTCCCAGGCTTAATGTAAGGTTTTTTATTAGGTATGCAGGATTGGCAACTGTCCAATTAATTACTTTCACTTTGTGCAATCTGTGTTGTAATTTTAAGATGTAAATACTGTGAAGCCGGTAAGTGAACTCATACTGTACTGAATGTTGCCCTAAAATGTCACAGCATAATTATATGCATGCTATTATATGCATATAAAATTACTTATAGCATATTCATAATGACTCTTTGTGCTAATAGCCAGTTGCTTCCTACTTTTGATGCATAACTTTATTTGATAATGTATATTAAAAAGGTAACAAATCTTTCTGTTTAATGATTTAAAATGATGATTTGGCCCAATAAAGAGCATATTATGTTATTTATGTTGTAACTTCAGATTTGGAATCAGCCATAAAAATTCAGGATTGTTGCCTCCCTACTTATTATTCAGCAATTACAAGAAAAATAACGCAAACAGGCTGAGATATTCTTAAGTTATAGTGTTGTGTAATAAAGTAGGGTTTAAAGGGTTCAAAAATGTACATTTGGGGTCAAAAACACAGTATAAAAGAACTCATTTATGATGAGCAGAAATTTAGACTGTGTATGCAGTGCTGTGAAAAAGCATTTGCCCCTTCCTAATTTCTTCTGTTTTTGCTTATTCATCACACTTGAATGTTTCAGATCATCAAACTACTTTTAATATGAGAGAAAGAAAACCCAAGTCAACAAAAAATGCTGTTTTTAAATGATGATTTCATTTATTGAAAGAAAAACGTTGTTCAGCCCTACCTGGCCTTATGTGAAAAAGTAATTGCCCCCTTAGCTATTAAATCAACCAGTTAATCAAGTTCAATTGACCGTTGGGCTCAATTTCATCAGCCACACCCAGGCATGATAACTTCCAGAACTGCTGAATCTAAATGTCACTTATACAGAACCTGTCTGGCAATGTGAAGCGGGCTAAACGGTCTCAAAAAGCAGCACATAATGCCATGTTCAAAAGAGATTCAAATACAAATGCAAAACAAAGTCGTTACATCTACTAGTCTGGAAAGGGTTACAAAGCCATTGTTAAGCCTCCGGGACTCCAGTGAACCACAGCAAGAGCCATTATCCAGAAATGGAGAAAACTTGGAACAGTGGTGAACCTTCCCAGGAGTGGTTGGCCTACCAGAATTTCACCAAGAGCGCACTAACGACTCATCCAGGAGGTTGCAAAAGAACCCAGATGAACATCTAAAGAACTGCAGGACAAAACTGCAATAGTTAAGGTCAATTTGCATGATTCCACAGTAAGAAAGACACTGAGCAAAATGACAACTATGGGAGGGCTTGAAGGCGCAAACCACTCCTGACTAATAAGAACACAAAGGCTTGTCCAGCATTTTCCCAAAAATATCTAGGTGACCCCCAAAGACTTTTGGGATCATATTCCATGGACTGATTAGTGAAAGGTGGAACTTTTTGGAAGACATGGGTCCCGTTACAACTGGCGTAAAGCTAACTCCGCTTTCCACCATAAGAACATCATACCAACAGTCAAACATGGTGGTGGTAGTGTGATGGTCTGGGGTTATTTTGCTTCTGCATGACCTGGATGACTTGTCATAACTGATGGAACCATGAGTTCCGCTGTCTATCAGAAAATCCTGAAGAAGAATGTCTGCTCATCAATTTGTGATCTAAAGCTTGAGCGCAGTTGGGTTATGCAGCAGGACAATGATCCAAAGCACACAAACAAATCCACCTATGAATGGCTCAAAAGAAACAAAATGACAGTTTTGGAGTGGCCGAGTCAAAGTCCTGACTTGAATTTCA
Organism: Colossoma macropomum; assembly: GCF_904425465.1. Taxonomy (NCBI): domain Eukaryota; kingdom Metazoa; phylum Chordata; class Actinopteri; order Characiformes; family Serrasalmidae; genus Colossoma; species Colossoma macropomum. The sequence continues at coordinate 6,956,137 of NW_023494810.1, read as the reverse complement.
TTGTGATGCTGTGGCAAGACCTTAAAACGCTCGAAACCTTCCAACGTAGCCGAATTAAAACAATTCTGCAAAGAAGAGTCAGTCAAAATTCCTCCACAGCAATTTAAAAGACCCATCGCAAGTTATCGCAAATGTTTGATTGCAGTTGTTACTGCCAAGGGTGCCACAACCAGTTATTAGGTTTAGGGGGCAATTACTTTTTCACACAAGTGATTTAGGTTTCGAATGAATCTTTATCTTCAAAAATATATAATCATTTAAAAGGTGCATTTTATGTTTACTTGTGTTGTCTTTATCGTACATTAAAATTAGTTGGATTATCTGAAACATTTCTATGTGACAAATTAGCAAAAATAGAAGAAATCTGGTGAGGGGCAAATACACCGATAGCACTGTAGGTGGGAGTGTGCAGATGAAGTGAAATCACTGACCTCCTGCCACACGAGGGAAGTTTCTGTAGATATCAAGATTCTGTGCCACCTGTTTCCACAGACGCTTAAATGTTCTGTGGATAAGATACACAAAGCCATAATAAATTACAGCTCCAGCATCACACTTTCCTGTCTCCAACACTGTCCCCAGATACACAGAACGGACAAAATCTCAGTGTCAGCTGAAGTTAAATCTTAAATAGAAGTTAATGGTTGTTGAAATCTAAGGGCTAAACCACTATGTCAACAGAAAAACAAAGGGGTCATACGGGACACTGCCAGTGAAGTTGATTCCAGCCAAATGCTCAGAGGAGGTGATAGTGTCTCCAAAAACTGGGCCATCAGCTGGAACAAACTGGATGATGTTGGGCGGTAGGCCAGACTCACGCAGGATCTTGTAGACTGCATAGCTAGCAGACATGGCAGTGTCACTGGGTTTCCATAGCACCACGTTGCCCTGGTAACACACACGTTTATTTTACAATTAAACAGTGATTACTGACTTCATTACTGACTCATCACAATGCACTGATCTAAATATGGTGATGCACAGATGTTGGAATGTTAAAACAGATGATAATTCATCTCAGGCTATTTTAAAATCCATAAAATCCTGTTTTATTGAAATACAGGACTTAAAAAAAAATGAACAAAAAACAAACAAACAAAAAAGGCACAGCATGTGTTGAACAAGTCAGTGTGTACTGTTTTTCCATATTCCACTACTGTGTGAATAGTTCCTACAAAACAGTTAACATTTAAAAAGAATTCTAAGCTGTAACAAAATAATATAATCTCTTCAAATCCTAGTTTTCATGATGCACTAAACTCCTAAAGAATCATTACTGATAAAGATATAATCACAGCAACTCACCATTAGTGCTGGCGTGCCAGCCAGGTTTCCACCAATAGCAGTGAAGTTGAAAGGCGCGACAGCAGCTACAAAGCCCTACGACGGAATAAGAAAGATAAACATGGAGATAAAGCAGACAATACAGTTAGATGAATGCAGCTTAACATGCTATTACTACAGCAGGCCTCCATTCACACACGTGGAGCTGCTGGCTTTTCAGCTGTAACTTAAACCCCCTCAGTCAGAAGACCCCCCACCTCTCACTTATCTGTTATGAATACTCTGGAGTGCCATAGACGCTAAAATAGCACTGCACAGATTTGTGAGTCTAATGGAGCAGTTTCACTGATTTGAGACTAAAGAAATGAACCTTTCATTTGCATGTAATGCTGTGTAGCTGTTTGTATAAAAGCCACATTAAAGGAATAGACAGAAAAAACAAAAGTCTGATTTACAGTTTGACCCTTATCTTAAAAGTAGCCACTGGGCAAAGACATGCTTGATGTCCAAAGTCTGCTTCTATAATTCTGCCCTGGAGCTACAAGGCTAGCACAGCCAACAAGTAACCAAAGGTTAAAGCCCAAAAGCCAACCAATTAGCACAGTGCAACTACATTTCTTAATAACTAAATACTTGCTTCCAACTGTGCCAAGTTATATAATCTCAGATGATCTGCTTCTGTGTTTTTAGTCTCATGGGGCCGCATGTGATCTTATGACAACTTGTTAAACTTTGGTACCTCCAAATTCCTCTAGTACAATTGATAACAATGATTAGCTAAATTAACTTTTTTCCTCCTGCCATACAAAATGCTTGTTTTCTCACCATGTTACACACATCTGCAAGCTCAAAGAGAGTTTTTGGGGGAAATTTTCAGCCACGCTAACTGGCTCGTTGTCTGCTAGACAATGTTGACGAGCGTACCATCTCTCCCTACTTTGAGCTCAGTTAGCGTTGGATTAGTTTAGAAAATTTCACATTCAGTTTGTTCCCACCCAAATACGTCTACATACCCATCCATAATTAGCTCAAAATTGCTCATGGTTGTCATGAGATGAGATCATTCTGGCCTTGTAAGACTAATGTGGTCACTGTGGGACATACTGCTTTTCTATAAAATGGTCCATTTTGTAGCAAGAGTACAGTACTAGCACCCATCTTGTAGCTTAAATTTAGCCTTTTTCTAAAGAAATCAGCAAGTCTTACAGTGTCAGAAACCACATCTATTCTATTTGAGATTACTTAACAAATCAATGCGATTCAAGCCAAGGTATGATGATTTAGGTGTGCAGTCTGTACAATGCTAATTGCCTAGAAAAATCTTCCAATACTTGTTAGCTACACTAGCTGTGCATCACCAATACAAAACTAATGAAGCAAACTTTAGACACAAAACTTGTCTTGGCCAATCCACTACATTTTGTACATCTGGGTAAGTTCACTCCTGTTGCACTCTATTCCATTAATTCAACATCCTACACCCAAGAGACCATTACTGCAGGTCCCCCAGAAAGGAGCGCACCTCCAGCCCACGGTACAGCATGGTGTTGGTGCTGCCATCGCTGTCCAGCGGCTGCTGCTGCTCCAGCTCAATCGCATGCTTGGCATTGAACCTGAAGAAGTCAATGAGCTCTGCTGCAGCATCGATCTCAGCCTGCACCACAGTTTTACCCTGAGGGAGACGGCACATAAATAAACGTCACAAATGAAAACACAGGCAGCAATTTTACTCAATGCAAATCACATCAACATGTCAAAAGTTCAGGAACATCTTTCTTCTTCTTCTTCTTCTTACATTTTTATGTTTTATTTTCACTGTTTTTTAAGTGATGTAAGAGAAATACATGAGAAAATGTTTTGCTAACATAACAGCAGTCTGCTAATCCTCAACAAATTCTGCACTGAGCATTTCCCTTATCCTTCTATTTAAAGGCTTTGCTGATCACATTTATTATGGTTTAGATTACAAATTTTCTGGGTTTTAAACGAGATGAAGCCCCCGAATACTAAACAGAGAAACAAATACCAATGTAACAAATGAATGCTTGAGTATTTCAACTACTCAGGTTGGCGCTAGATTAACGACTGTGATTTTTACAGTGCAGCGTAAAGCACTACCTGGCCGATCATCGTCTTTGCCAGAACTTCTGCTCTCTTCGGTCCACTGATTGTATCAGCAGCCTTGAAGAGGATCTGGGCTCTATCTGCCACTGGCTTCAGGTCCCATTCTCTTCTCGCTGCTACAGAGGCTAGAATGGCTTTGTTTAGAAGCTCCTGTGAACAGAAGAAAGAGCAAACTGTCCAACACCTGACAGCATTATAAAACCAAAGGGACGTAGGATACAGCATACTATATATGTGATGAGATTAAAGCACATAACATCATTCCGGATATTGTAAGGTAGGGGTGGGTGATATGCCCATATTGTTATCATGATAAATTATGTCACAATAAGCTTTTGTGCTGTCGTCAAGAGATCGAGTGTGAATCACAACGACGCTCGGGGTCCAGGAAAGAACAACTGGTCCTGCTTAACTGGATGTAGCACAACACAGTACATCTAACACTGCAAAATGTATGTAGCTTTGAAACACATTTTGAAAGGTCTTTTCACACCGAGTCAAATTTTTAAAGTTGAAAAAAATGTGTGAAATAATCACATGAATTTTAATGCTGTCTTTCACATTGTGTAAAATCAGAGCTTCATTGTCATGGTTGCAGTCGAAAAACAAATGTGCATAAAGTTGGCAGCGTAGCACGTTATGAGAAGCAACACATTAACTATAAAAACGCTTTTTTTTAAAGAAAGGATGGGAATGGTGGTGAGTACCTTACTACAACATAACTGTTTAGAGCTGTTTTTTTGTTTATCTAGATGTATCATAGTTTTTAGATGAGGTTTTGGTATGAACACACTATCATAAAACATATTTATAACCATTTCATGTAATAACTTTCTGGGAGCTATTAGAGGCATTAAACTCTTGAGACGTCTGGTTCCCATCACCACCACTGTGAACGTGTGAGTAAAGTCTCTAGAATGGAGCATTTCTTCACTTCACACTTCACTCTTCACCACTCTGGACAACTTTGTTTACAAGATAACGATATAATTATACACAAATTAAAAAGGGGTGGAATTCACCAAATGTGACTCTACTGATGTGTTTTGGTCCAACTTATCATGTCTCACAAAAACAAAACGTTGTCATATGTATCGTAACATAGTTATATGTGTCATGAAAATGTGTTAAAGTATTGTGATATTTTTATGTTTGTAATTTCGTCCACTCCTACTTTAAGGTCATTCATTCAGTACCGGTCTCAATTAGTTTCCTTACCTTATCAGCATAACAGAACTTAGCCACTTTGTGCGAATGGTTGAAGGGCTGTAAATAAGAAAGGTAGAACAGTTGTGTTATCACTGTCCTGATAATGCACTGTTAGGGGCTACTGTTCTGACACTGTGGGTCATTTTCATTACACAGAGAACATAATATCTATGTTATTTCACACTAATTCAACTAATTCAGTGATTTAATAATGAAATAAGCATTGGGCAATGGTTTCATTCCTTTTTGCAGGCGGGTACTCACAGACAGCTGGTATCTGATATCTTTGGTCCACACTTGTTCGTCTCCGATCACACATGGAATCTCCTCTGTCTTTCCTTTTAGGTTTTGGAGGGCCTGGAAAACCAGTGCAAACTTTTATTAGAATGCATTACAGAGTCTTTTGCCAAAAAATAAATTGCAAATGTATTTACTTGTTTTTACAAACGGACTAAATAAGTAAACACAAATCGGATCTGTATGTGTTTTGTGTGCAGATAATGGTCACCTTCTCCAGCTCTGCTCTCTCTTGACTCCCCTCTTTGAACCCCAAGACAGGCTCATTCTTAACCTCCACAGCTGCACATGGGAAGGTTTTGAACCTGTGGAGCAGATCAGCAGTTTATTTTGCTATTGAATCCTCTCACATTTCCAGAAGTTTCTTCAAGGATGATTTAGAATGAGCAAACAAAAAAAGTACTCAAGCATGCTGTAGAGATATTTCACTGTTTTTAAAGATTACGATGGCTATGACATTTATTTATTTATTTTTTTTCATTTCACTCTTTTCACTATGAAAAGAGCTTTCTCTTAGTGTGTGGAATGTAGGCATGTCATTTCTAGGTTTATCGTAGGCCAACCTGTAGGGAAAAAGCTTTGCACAATTTCATGGACCAAAGGCCATAAGTCCAATAGCCTAAATTTCTTTTTGGGGGCGGAGCGGGGGGGTTGGCGGGGGGTAGGTGCGGTAATACCACGGTAAGATTTTTCATTCCACCCAGTCCAATTCAAGGTCACTTCTGTTTACAGATTACCCAGCTCTCCTACTATCCAGCAGACAGACACTCCAAATCAGTATACTAAATGTCAAAAAGTAAGGGTGGGCAATATGCTGAAAATATCACATCGCAATACTTTAAGACAACTTTATGATACATAATACATGTCAAAACATTTTAAACACACTGACACAATGCACTAGCAAAATCTGCCATCAAAAAACTGTACAATATTTTAATTTGAATCCAATTAAACAGAACTAATTATGTTCCCTTTATAATGAAACATCTAGCTGGTCAGTTTATTAAGCACTGACAAAATCCACAAAATACTCAAAGAATAATGGTGTTTATAACATAATCAAATTTATCACAATAACGATAAAATATTATTATATTGCCCACCTCTAATGATGATCATGAATTTATCAATCACTATCTTTATACCAGACTCCGGTTCCAATTTCTTTACAGAATAATTGGCTATTGGACAATTTTTATTAGCGTTTTTTCCCCCCTTTAGCTCTGTGAGGGCTAAAAGGACATCTGAAACACAGACGCACATTTCCAGAAATATCTTTCTGCCAAAGTCAGAACATTAATAACATTATTTGATCTTTAATGAGGACATTTTTGAACACAAAATCAGTTACCTTTTTAAATAACATCAATAAAATGAAGTGCTTGATGAAAAGTAAGAGGCTACTGACTATTTAGCACAATGAGTCATGTATAATTACGCTACGATATTATGGTGCAGGTGCAGCCACAGCTTTCAAATACACTGTGAGGGCACAGTGGCCGATACATACAGCAAAAATCTGCCGATACCAAACTTGGCCAATTCCGATCATGCATCCATTTAATATACTATATGTGGGCAGGACCTACTTACATCAACAGGCATCAGACTTCTTTAGTCTAAGGCCCCCACTGAGGATAGTAATATTACATATATGGACTGAGGAGTGCATGGTACACTTTGAAACTTGTTCACAATGTTTCCATGATAGACCTTCCTAATACTTCTTAGCTCATGCAGCATCTGTCTGCATAGGAACTGAAGTTTGCACTGTTCTTCCCAGGACGCCCCCAGTTTAAGAACCCCTGACTTACACTACTTATCACTGGTGAACTGCTTTCAAACAGACCGAAAGGAATCTACTTTTTGCTCAGTTCCATTTTAGTCATTTGGTTTTAGTTTCTAATTCGTATTTGGATTTAATTTCATTCTCTTCTGTTTGTTCAGACTGCTTTGGTGTTGCTCACACCTCTTATTCTGGAGCTTTAGCATTTGATGTGGGGACACATAATAATATCTTAACATCTCACATCTTAATCGGCAGATAATTACTTTTTAAAAATATATCAGCAGGGGACAGATATATTCAAAATGATAGTTAATGATGTTTTTATTTTACTCTGGAAGAGCAGGATATTCAGGTGTAAAAGTTGAATATCTGCATCAGCCGACAATTCCCGTTTTGATGCATCCCTAGTTTTAAGAATAGTCTGTAGCAAACAGTTTCTATGCCTACAAATTCTGCATGTCTAAGACTTTTCTCTGCAATTCTTTAAAAGGACCAATTTAATGGAAAACCAAATTTCCTCACTTTTGTGGAATGAAAGAATTTGATGTAGTTTTCAGACTGTTAAAGTTTCAAAATGTACCATTCCCTCTCCAGTCCACAGGGTCCATATACGGAAACTTAGCTGTAAACTTAGGACCCATTTTAAATCCATAGCTTTTGTGATGTCATGAAAAAGCAATGCATTTACATCCACCCACCTATTCAGTCTACTGTACTTTAACTCTGCCCACTCATGAGTTATGCATAACTCAGGGCAGCCAATCAGAACAGAGACCATTTACATATACCGGTCTTAAAGGTACAATAGCAAGAACAGCCTGTTTAATTCTAATGGATAAAGAGAGGCTGGAAAATGGTCAAAATATAAGAAACTGAGCCTTTAAGTCTGGGCCCTGGTCCGTTTTAGTCAGGCTGGGTGTTGGTTTTAACTTACCTTTACCTCTACTAGAGTCATTATCTCATTGATAATGTGAGTAACTACACTTTTACTTCACAGTGGTTTAAACTAACTTACTCTGACAGTAATATTCCACCTTTCTTCATCATTTCTAAGACATGTAACCTCATTTTTAAGACTTAAGCACGTTTCGTAGCTCTGTGACTCTAATGTGACATTAGCCAGCACTTGTAACTACGAGAACATTGAATGAATGGAAAGGAAAAGCTTGCTTGAAGAAGGCGGCAACACAGTTTCTCGTCATTTCCGCGAGCCTCTACCTGCATATCGGCTTGTGAAACGAACCAAGAGGCAAATGTCTCATATAAACAGCAAACCGCTAACACAGTTTCTGTTTCTGGAACAAGCCAGCAAACTAGCTGAAGTGTGGAAGGTCAGCGTCTTTAAATTAGCGTTATATAACTCAGCAGAGACGAGGCTTAAGCTGGCTTCCTATTCGCCAGCTTCTTGTTGCAATTTGCCCGTTCCACCTTAAACGGTGCAGCAGTTTCGTTCAAGTACTGAAGCGCCACAATGTAACCGCTGCTCCATTTAAGGTGGAACGGGGAAATTGTAACAAGAAGCTCCAGCTTCGCAGAGCAGAGCTCTTTAAACGCCTAATTATCCGCCTGTGTGGGTCTGAACTGGTCTGAACGGTTGCGAAACTGCACTGGAGATCGCTAGAAAGCGTTTTCACTTCATTTTTTGACTCAAAAAGCCGTGCATCGTCATTTCAACCGCACTCTGCACTGACAGGAGCTCCGAGGAGAGAAGTCGTGTGTGCGTCCATGTGAAACTACATTACATACCCCCTCCAAGACTGACACAGCGGCGCCCTCACTCGCAGCATGTCTCGACAGGCAGCAGAAATGTGGAAAACTAGCTAACCTAACTCAACAAACGTCTGTTAGCAAAACAAAAGACCGTTTCGAGACTAAACGACCAATTATAAACTTATACAGTGACCTCCATATAGGAAATACAGCCCCTGACAGCGACTGCCTGATACAGATACCATCCACAGCATTCAAATAGGACTGAACCATTACGGTTTGAACGGGGGTGGACCGCGTTGGTAAAGATTTTCTTCTTCATTCTTTAATGTCAAGTCACTATAGAACCGTTTATTAGGGATATTATAGTGAGAAATATGTATTATTTGTTATTAAAAAGCTTAAATTTAGCATGCAGTTGATATATTAGCTGAAATAAAATGTTGTCCCAACCTTGCCGTTGTTGAATAGATCGTTCCAGAGGGCGAGTCTCTGACTGGCCAATCAGCGTTGAAGGCGTTTTTCCTTAGCCAATCACACGGCCGTAATTTCTGACACGAAAGGTCTATTTATAAAGCGTAAAGTGATCAGTCATCATGGTCTATTTCATAAAACTGTGGACGACTGAGGTTCATTTATTTAATATTTCTTTTCCATCGCTGCTTAATAAAGTTATAAAGAACCATTTTCTTTATAAAAAACTCTGGTTGGTTCTTCAAATCGACACAAACCACCTGTGACAGACAGCCTAAAACCACCCTCAAGTGTTGTTACGTAAATGACGTAATGACCCAAGTAAAGGTAGCCTAGCAAATAAACTACTATAAAAGAAAGTATCAGGTTAACCACTCTTCAGCTAGTGAGCTGTATGTATAAATGCAAAGGAACTTTTTAGTATATACACTGTAAGTGGGTCATTTATTATGTCCCTGGCGTTTACTGATGTATTACACCTGAAAAACATGTTAGGGTTACAGTTTATTTACATTTTCAAATAAAACAATAAGTTAATTTAACAATTACACCTTCTTCAGCCTTCAATTTAGCAATACTGGTTTTTAAATCAGTTATATAGAATTCCAAGCACCAGAGAAGTGCTTGTCCCCACAGTCATGGGGTGAGTGCCATATTTTGTAAAAGTTTTTCATTTTAACTACAATAATCTATACATGACTATGAAATATATTATTTAAATGACATTAAAAAATGGCAAATAAATATTATAAAATACATAATGGAAGCTGCTGTCCCCAGGAGTTGTCACTGGTGTTACCGCGTAACAAAAGATCTCTTATTTTGAAGTAAAAATCACACTGATGACACTTGATTTCCTTTTACCTATTTTCTGAAGATCTATGAAGAAAAGCTCATGGTGAGTCTACTGTGTCTTTTCGGTTGTCAGAAATTTTCTCATTTAGCTCATGATTTCATATGAAGCTTTTAGCTGAAGTCACTGGTGTGACCGACTTTATTCTTAAGTAATTGTAAAATAAATAGAATACAAATGGATTAAATTCCATATTTTAGTGGATATTCCATGATTGACAACATGTGGTTTGATGCTCTGTAGCAGCCATTTTGTCAAATGCAGTCACTGGTGTTACTGTCTCTGGTGTTACCTTTCTTATGTGTAACACCAATGAGGACTGGTAACACCAGTGACACCTATGGATGGATAGAAATGTGGACGTTTCTGTAGAATGACCTAAGTCCACACTATTGTCCACACTATATGTAAGTATCTAGACACCCTTTCTAATTGGAGGATTCAGCTGTTTTAAGGTGCACACACTGCTGACAGGTTCAACTGCGTGAACACAGTTTGTATAATCTCCATAGATCATAGTGTTGCAAAAAGAAAGCAACACTCTGGAGCAGCTGCACATGGAGCATAAGGTCACTTTGCCCAATGCCAAGCATCACCCAAAGCAGTATAAATTCCCCAAGCACTAGACTGTGGAGCAGTGGGACTGCATTTTATGGAGTGATGGAGCTCCATCCAACATCTTTGGCATGAGCTGCAGTGATCCAGAACTAAACAGCCAACATCAGTACCTGACCTCACTAATGCTCTTGTGGCTGAATGCAATCAAATCCTCATAGCAATGTTCCAACATCTAGCGTAAAGCCTTTACAGAAGACTAGAGGCTGTTAGTTCAGCGAACCTGTTAAGACCTGTTAAGACCCTTGATTTAAGAATAGACACTGGATGAGCAGGTGTCTCCAAACCTTTGGATATATAGAGTGAGTTGGGTATCTGTCAGCATAGGAACTGAAGTTTGTCAGGAGCTGGTCATGTAGTCACAGGCTACAAGTAGAGAAGAGTGATGTGGGCAACAGCAAAGCAGTCACAAAAAGGAACTACAAACTAAATGTGAACAACTGAAATAAAACAGGAAAAGATTCCTTTCCACAAAAATATACTCCAGTATAAGTATATAATTAATACCATTTCAAAATAGTCAAAATTGAGTTTAAGTGCATGTTACTGAGCAAACAGAAGTAGTTAAAACCCACCTGAAGAACACAAATTATATTTGACCATTTAGCTAAAGGCTAAAGAACATAACAGTTACAAAATAGAGCTGGTGATTATATAGGAGAGGTGAGGACTATAAAGTCAAGTATATCATGCTGCATATCACATCTCATGATCTCTTCTACAAGCAGTGGGGAACCCGCAGAGCCACATGATTCCTTGGAACTAAAATAAATCTAATTTTGAGTTCATTTTTATACAGAATCTCCGTACTTATTGTATTTAATCTCTGAAAAAAGTATTGTAGTAGTACTTTTATTTTATTGTTTGCAGTGGTTAGAAACAAAATCTAAATCTTGAATTGGAAAATTGTCCAATCAGGATTTTTCTTTCTATGTTATCTGGGTAGATATAGCCAAGCGAGTCCCCCCATTGGTTAGGCCTTCAGGAGCTGGACAGGAGGCCTTACACTTTAGCTTAAATACCAACATAATTAGGAAGTGATGTAAAATATATACTGATTCAAGTAGAATAGCCTAGCAAATAAACTATTTAAAGAAGTATCAGATCAAACATTCTTCAAGTACTGAGTTGCATGTATAAATGCAATGGAACTTCTTAGTATATACACTATATGTCCAAACGTATCTAGACACCTCTTCTAATTAGTGAATTATTTAAAGTAATGCGGTAATACCTTTGTTTTACTGTTACATTTTTCTCAGAAACAAAATATAAATCTTGAATTGAAAAATTGTCCAATCAGGATTTTTCTTTCTTTGATATCTAGGTAGATACAGCCAAGCGAGCTCTCCCATTGGTTAGGCCTTCAGAAGCTGGACAGAAGGCCTTACACTTACCAACGTAGCTTAACTATCAACGTAATTAGGAAGTGACAGCAGAATCAACTAATCACGTTTCCAATGAGAGGAAGCAATTTTATGGAAAAAAGTCACTCTGGGCCTCCTGGAAGTCCCAGATATGTCACTGACTGTGAATATGAGTGGTAGCCTAACCAGGTTTAAGTCAGATGTTAGAAATGGAAAACAATGACAGCAGCTCTATTTCAGGGCTCTCTACTAAGTCGCTGTAAAGCTGCTACATACACTATGAAATACATGTTGTCTGTTACAAGCTTTAAATAAAACTTGTGGAATGTCTCTGTACAAGCTACAAATGTCTGTAATTAATCTAGGATGAATGAAAAAATATTAACATACACTACCATTATGCTAGGGCTAACCTTCTACTAGAAATCAAACTGGGCTGCTAGCAGAAATTAGCGTCGTCATTGAGGCAGGTATTTCTTGTTTTTGACCATGTTTTGACATGAACAGAGGCCTGAACAGTCACAGTGTGTCACTGTTTACAATCAATAAGAAATCCCCTTTAACAAGTCCACACAAGTGAGAAATAAATCATTTTTTATTTTTTTTTTAACCCCAGCACCAATCACATTCATCATTTTGAAACGTCCGTACATTCAACCCGCACGCCAAATGCAAAAGTACTTATCTGAATCATTAACAAATATTTTGACAATGGCCAGAAAAAGCACATTTTCAAATATACATGTGCATTTCAAGACATTTAAAAAAAGAAAAAATATCATTATGAGCATTTAGAACATCACTTACACTGGAAGACATTCTACCAATGAAGCTTATGGCTGTGCTGCAAATGTTGAAATTAATGTAATAAAATGTTAAACATAATATAATTCCCCCCTTTTGGAAAAGTATGCAAAACAAATCCCTGTTTGCATGAACAGTATTTCTATTATTACTCTTTAACAGGGTCTCCCAGACTAGGCCCAATCAGAGCTCTATCCAGACCGCTTGATGCTTGATGCATAACGACTTCTGACTTAGTATTTGTTCTAAACAGTCCACAAACAAAAGGTTATACACACCAAAAGACATGTTATGCAGTGCAATGCGGCAATAGTACACTGTAAAGTTTGTTCTGTAAAGCAATGATTAAAACACAGTTTAACAGAACGGAGGGAAGCTATCAAACAAAGGTCCGTTAAATGGCTGGATTACATACATAAAGCAAAGGCTCTTTGTCGGTGAGGCTCTACATGACCTAATATTCAGTGACTGAGGTATCATGATCGGGTCTAAGTTTTAAATGGTAGAGTATGTGACGCAGAGGAGCAAAAGTAAAGATCTTGTGAAGATATTACAGATGATTTGATAAGGGATGCACCAATATGGGGATTTTGGGCCGATGCTGATACCTGATGTCTTCCACGTACGTATCCGTTGATGATGCTAAAACATATATGCATTTGTAAAATGTGGTAAATGTGACTGAATCCTACATCTGCTTGGATCTGCACTGCAGAGTAATGTAAAATGTATTTGTAGAGGGCTAAAAATGCAGTAAAATGAACAAAACACAGATATTTTAGTGTAGTAATCCAATGTCGCCAGAACATTCTGCTCTTCCAGAGCACAATAGAAGCATCATCAAATATCAGTTCAAATCAAAGCATCGGTCCAATACTGATAAATACTTTCTGAACAATTATCTGAGACCGACATGATTCTGATATCATCGTGCACCCTAATCTGATCCTCTCCTGGACTTTCATGTTCTGTACAAGTAACTCTTATTAGCCATGCCTTTACATTTAATGTCCTTACATTCCAATCCCAGTTATAATACATCCATATAGATACATATAGACTCAACTAGTGAGTCCCACCCAAAAAACACATATAACTTAATCTCCACAATAAAAAGCATTCCAAACCTGTGCTCTGAGGTCCAACACTAACATATTCGTAATCTTTCCTGAATGCTTTTAAAGCATTTATGACCACCCAGTGGTCTTGCAGAGTCTAACAGGTAGTCAGACTGAACAAACTTGCTAGCGTCTCTTTTACTTCCAGCAATGATTAAATACACCCACTTTGCTGCAAACCACAGCTCACACTACGTTGTGCTGAGTCAAAATTACATGAAAAGATCTTTAATAAGTACAAAGTCTCTCTAATAGATCTTAAAACAACTCCGAAACAAAATACAGACAGTCTGATTTGTGTGGTTGGGTCTGTTTCAGATGAAACACCGTCAGTGTTTTAGGCTAAAAGGCAATTCTGTTAGTGCATGTTTCATTTTCCAGAGAAAAGCATCACAATCAAAACCTGCTTACCCTGAACATTATAAAAAAGGGAACTTTACAAAATTCTCAAGCAGGTCATCGATCTCGGATACATCCGGAAATCCCATATAGATCTTTATACAGCATTATAATCAAAGTGGATTCATTTTGAAGGGTTACAGGTTTGAAGAGTCACTGATTGTGAATGTATGTAGCTGTTTTGTGCAACTTTTTTCAAATGAATGTGATAAAACACTAGTTGATTTTACATTTTGCCTGCAACCAGTTTTGTTATTTAAAAGGAATTCCACAGATTTTTTACATTTTCACATAAATAATTCATTAAAATGTAAATAAGGTCATTCAGAGTGGTTTAATGTGACATTTTCCATTCTGGAGAAACTTACTAAATCAGAATTGTTTACAGTGGTAGGGAACCAGTGGTAGTTTACAGTGATGGGAACCAGACGTCTGAAGAGTTTAATGCCTCTAAAAGCTCCCTTAATGACAGCTTCGAGATACAGTTTTGGCCTAAAACATAAAAGCCATTTATGGTGGAGAAGAACATGCTGGGCAATTTAAGGCAAAATCACCAAATTCTTTTTTTCTGTCTTATATATAAAACTGTTCATTCTGGATAGAAAATAAAATGATTACATCTGTGTTGTAGACATTATAACCCCTGGTTTCTATCACCACTGTAAAGAAATCCAAAATGGAAAAATGATCATTTTCACATCAAACCACTCTGAATGACTGTTTACATCCCAACCATTAAATCATGCAGAAATTTTGAAAAAGGAAATTCCCTTTCAAGGCTACATGGACCCATCATCTATAACATGTTCAAAGAAATTTCAATACAAACAAAATCAAAAACAACACTTATGTGAGTAAATACAAAATAAGAAACAAATATACAGCATAACAATTCCCAAAAATACAAAGCAAGAGGAATTTCAGACAGCAAGATGAACAGAAAGGCCACTGAGGTATGACAACACAAATTATAATGGCTTTTTTCAGCCAAGTCACATAGTTGGAATAGTGAATCTTTATGGAGCAGTGACCCCTGCTGGCCAAATGAGAGCTGTGGTAAGATCATGCTGGCGTATGATGTTTTGTAGTTTTGCTGTAGATTTGCTGGTCTGATGATGAATGAAACCAAATAAATCATGATTAATATATCTGCAGTCATGTATACTGGCAATCCATAATAGTGACTGTAACCCGCTCTGGAAAAAAAAAACTGTCCACTGTCCATCAAAATTCCTACCTGAAATCATTTACAGCTGCTCAAAACAAAATAAAGGCAGCTTTGTTATTGTAGAAGTCCCCAAAAATAATAAGATAAAAAAAAAAAATCACTCACAAAACAAGTTTATCAGCGCATTCACGTAGAGTGCAGTTATCTAAAAAGCAATGCGAATACAATAAGGCCATCAAAATAAAGTCCCGTCAGAAGTTCAGGCACATAGCTCTGTGGAATTTGAAATTTTGATTTAAAATACTGGATGTGGAAACCGGAACGGTCTGAACGTGTTAGCAGAGTGCTCTTGAAAAAAGGCGGGAATCCATCGCTCCACAACTTCCTCTTTTGGGCTTGTAAACACAGCAGGCCTTGCCGTTTCCTGTCCGCAGCGGAACAGGTACGACAGTGAGAAACACCGTACGACAGAGAGAGAAAAGTCTGCCCAGCAAATGAAGGCAAATAACGACACAGACAACAAACATCAGTCCTGAAATAAGGCTACCCGATTGCATAGAACTGAGATATAGCATGAGCTGTGCTGCGTTCCACGCGCGCCACTGGGCTTCCATCAGTGATGACAGGCTGCAAAAAGGACGATAAAGCTGTCGCACAAACCCTCCGAGTGTTATTCACAGTGTGCCGTTACTGCTTATTACAGCACACAAAGGGTGGGAAAAGGGAAATTATTGGGTACTTTGATATGAAGTTATTGTGAATACAAGTAAAAATAAATACAAATAAACAATACAAAAATGTCGTAAACACAAGTGGCAAACTTTTGGTAACTTTGCAGAAACTGTACTAAGTTAGTTCTCGAGCCATTTCAGTCTTACTTGTATTTCAATTCTGGCTTGTGTTCACACTTAACCCCTTCCTGTCTTGAGATCTGAGAAAACTGTTTTGTGTAATTAACTCTATCAATTCCCATCATATAGGACCAAAACTGTCAAAAGTGGTTGGTACAGTGTAGCAGGTAACACCTCTGCTTGCTGAGACTGTGGTTCAATCACCTGCTTGGGCAAGAACCCTACACTATGTCAGTAATAGTCCTTGGACAGGACTTTTACCACAGTCTTCGTCCACCGAGGGTAAAAATTATCAAAATTGTAAGCCGCTCTGGATAGGATCGTCTTTCAAATACCATAAAGGTAAGGTGACTCCAAAATTTCCGGAATCCAATGGCCCATCATATCACCAACCAGCACATTATAACTGATATCATGGGAAAACAGTACAGTGAGTAAGCAACAGTGGTTATTATATCAATGACACTTCAGTTACTGTATCGTATCGCCAATGCCTAAACAAAATATTTTTTTCCAAGTAATTTTGAACCATTTTGGTTGGTCCGTTAATCTTAAAATTTTGAACACAATGTAAAGTAAAGGGTAACTAGACTTCTCAAATAATGCAAAAAAGTAAAAAAAAAACAACAAAAGTGGAGATACAATATTTTTGCATGACAGTAATAATATGCTGCTGTCAAGTGGTCTCCGTTTTACTGTAAGACTGGGTTTTACATTAGGAGGCACCACATGATTAAGTTTGTTATGCAGTTCGTTATGGTTATTTTTGACGCAACACAAATTGGCAGAGTTCGGATGTCAGCACCATTTTCATCATGACCAAGAAGAGATATGAACAGTCCAGCCATGGAAAGCAATCTAATAACACTGTACAAATATAATAAATGGTAATATTAATATAAACTTCAACCCACAGTTTATTTCTGTTGACTGCTAGCTAATATTAACAACATGAACGTGCAACGGAGAACAGCTTCCTCTTCAGAGAAAACTACTGCCCGATTTGTTTTTGATAGCAGCAATAATGTCAGTAAATGACATTAACTTTAAGCCTTCCTCTAGTCATAAGCAGAGCCTTGGCGATGACCCCAATGCACAATAATTAGCCTCTTCCCACCCTGGGTGTGACGTAATAAGCAAAATAACCACCATGTGAAAAAAGTGAATTGTACAAAATGCAGAAAATACAGCCTGGCATCTTTTCCTAATGAATATTCAAACACATGCTGGATATTCAGACGAATGGCTCTTTATGTGTTTTATTCCCTGTAAAATGCTGTGGTTTCTTGCTACAGATATTGATCGTCTCTCAGTGAATTTGGCTTGATATATTTTTGGCTTGTCTATGGTGACACTGCTGTGAATGATGATTGTGATTGGTTAGGTTGATTTGATTGATGGGTACCCTATAAGGTAAGCGTGGAGCCTCAGCAGACGGAGGAAAAGAGCACAGCCGTGATGCTGCATGACCCTTTCAAAAAAACACTCAAGGAGCATTCCCCCCCCAAAGAAACGGAGACTTTTTAAAGCACCTACAGTATTCTCAGAAATGGGCCCTGTCCCTCAGAGCTCCTTTGGACTGATACTGCTCAGAATCACTGGCCGAATGCTGAGCGGCCCTGGAGCTGATTGGAGCTCAGTGAGGGGAGGGGCGGGGCCAAGCTCGGCCGATATCAGCTGATTGGCCCCTCTGTGTCTCCATCCTTGTCCGACTCATCCTGAATCTCATCAGTGTTCCCTGAGTCACTGCTCGCCACTGAGCTGAAGGACGGAGAGTTCCTGTGATGAAAAAAAAAAACAGTGTGTGGTCAGTGTGAGGATGAAACAAATACAGCCACAGCAGTGTTTTAGGGAATGCTCACACACACACACACACACATACACACACAAAATACTGCACACACACTAACACACACATATATGCACGCACACACACACACACAAAATACTGCACACACACTAACACACACATATATGCACGCACACACACACACACACACTAACAGCAGGCCATGTAGGAGGAGAACAGAGTGAAGGGACACAGCACCTCCACACTTTCATTTCCTGCGGATTCACCCAACACCACATGTGAAGTCACTGCAAATGTGTTATTTTATTTGTTCTTCACAGAAAATGATCAAAGCCAAAAAATCTGAAGTTGAAATAATAATAAATCGCATCATTTCTACTGGTAAACATTGAAAATGGGTTCCACAGACCTGAACACCACATAAGGGTTAAAGGGGCAATCTCACTAAATTTGAAAACATCCGTTGTAACAAGCCCATTTGCATTCAACAGATTTGCTGCAGTAACCTCTAGAGAAAGATTTTCTGGTTGAAAAACTTGGACATTGGGAACTTGGGAATTCTGAAGGTGGGAGGAACCTTTGGAAAACTACAAGTGCTTTTGGGCTGATACTTAAGGGTGGGCTGTATTTGAAGGGTTTTGTTGCAAAAAGCATTACAGACCACTTGCAAGATTTCTTTTAATCACACATTGCTGGGAGTGGGCTTTATGCATACATGAAGCATAAATGCTCTACTATGATTTATACTACCTTTGTTAGAGAAACAGAAAATGTGTCTTTTATTATACATCAGCTGTTATTCTTGACAAAAAAGTTACTAATGGATATACAGTTTTTTGGAATAAAACTCTTCACTTTATTATCCTCTACATCAGTGTCTCGCAGTCATAATTTACTTATCGCAGTGGGGTGGTTGCCAAAGGATGTATGATGTATTTGCATCATGCACGCTGGGTATTGTAGTGAGAGATCATTAAATGGAAGCACAAAAAGGACACAAAATCATGAACTCTGTCTGAGGCTGAGGGATGCAACGCTAAAAATGTAGCATAACATGACAAAAAATAATATATATCTTAAACACTGGTTTGAGGTCAGAAAGCCCCTTTAACAAAACACAAACCCTAACGTGGTTAACGGTGAATAACAGCTCATAGGAGTCAGTTAGCATGCTAATCATTTTCATAATGCTAACTGTTTCTTTCTTTCTTTTTTAAGAAGAAAAAATCATTTTTGGCAAAAGTCTTCCATTGAAAGGAGAGTTTGGTGGCAAATCAACACAATTTTTCCTTTACTTCAAACTAAACTGGACTGCCAAGTCACGCTTGTGTCCAAAGTCTGGATTTTAAGTTTTGGATTGGAGCTACAAGGCTAATGTAGCTAACAAAAAAAGGAAGGGAAGCTTATATCCCAACAATTAGCGTTGTGCACAACTACATGCCATCATCACATACTTGTCTCAAACTGTTACCTATAAAGGTGCATAACAAAGCTAAAAACCAGAGTTATCAGCCATCCTGAAGCCAGCATTTTTTCAGTATTTGATCCATTTTGGCTACATTTGGAGTAAGGAGATTTTTTTTTCACCAAACTATTCCTTTAACAGCTATATTACTCCATGTCAACAGACTGTGCATAGAAGACATGTTCATAATGCATGCAGGAGTGGGTCAGTACCTGCCCCCCTTGATCATTCTCCTGCATGTCTCCATCTGCACATCCAGCCCTCTCTTCATACTGCACATCTCCATGTACTCATGCAGATGCCTGTTCATGTCACTCTTAGCTGTAGCCAGCTCCATCTGCAGAGAGAAGAAAGGTAGGCAGGGCATGAAAGAGCTAATAAATAGGATATCAGGGGCAGGTGCCAGCTGTTGAAAGCACAACAAACCAACTAGACACATTCATCTACCTCACAAATCAATGTTGTACACCAGGAGCACAAATTTTATTCCCTCCTCCGGGCTTATATGAAAGAAGTTTGGCAGATGTTAGCATCCGTTTCAAATAAAATTGTAATTATTTTTCCAAGGAAAGCAAGAGCTAAACCTCAAGGGATGTAGAAAAATATAAATACATTTCCAGAGTGCCTACATAAGACTTTTTACAAAGCGCTAGACAGATAAAAACTGTTTTTATCAAACAGTGTACAAGGCAGACTTATTCACCTCAATCTGGCCAATAGTTGCCTGGTACTCCTGCTCTCTGGCCTTGAAAAGAGACTCAGTCTCGTCGATAAGGCTGCCCAGACTGCCGTCCTGCGAAACCTGGAAAAATACAGATAGTGAGCCTGAGTGAATACACTGTAGTTGTGCACTAAAGTTTGTAGAAAAACTGCATATTTCAGTGTGTTTCTCTGTAGTGTATGTGTTAATTTATGTTCACGTAGAACATGGGATGTCTACTTCTGCACATGACTGAAATTAATAGCCACATGTGATGCACAGTGATATCAGAGTCATATCGGTACTGCCCTTATGGAAGAAAAACATATGCTCATATATTTGCTCATATTAAAAAGGTTAAACATATTAAACATATTAAAATATATGTGCTAAATATATCTAACTGTGCCACTTTTGAATATTCAAATACATGCATATATACAAGAAATATGTCTTTAACATTTACATATATGTCAAACATGGAAACATATTACAAGCTTGACACATGTTGAAAAATATATGGAAACATACTTCATTTGCACATGGCTGGAACATGATTGCTCAAGAAAATGAGCAGCATTGGACAGAGTTTTAGATTTGACATTATTTGATGATTTTATTGGAATCCAGAGGAGCAAAACTTTTAGGATGTTGGGCTAGGACTTTTTTTGCATTTTTTAACCCTAAATAAATAAATGTTACTTTGTCAACTGTCATTTTAGGCAGACATGGTCATAATTTCTACTTTTTTCATATATGTTTATGTATCCGCATATCAGCAGATATGTACATGAAAAATATCAGAAATAGGCTTTGACCCACAATTCCTATATCTTATAGCCACCAATAAGCATCATACAGACTGCATGCCTAAATCATTACATCCTTCACTTACTTATTTATTTAATGCTGATAACTCAATGCAATTTGGAGCAAGTGATGAATTATGCATGTTGTTTGCATAATGCTAACTGGTGGCTATAAGCTTCCATTACATGTTAGCTACATTAGCTTTGAGCTAATACTGCAGTGCAGTAACTATAGAAACAAACTCTGGAGACCAAACACTGATCGATCACAGTTAGGGAAAGAAGGAAAGCTGTGTGATGTTTTTTCTAAGATAATACTTTAAAAACAAGCATTAAGTCCTTCAGGAGTCCTGTGATGGTCTGGGATGCAAACTGACCGCTTCCTGGCTGCCTCCATTGCAGTCTGGGCCGTTGGCTGTGCTGTTGATGGAGAAGGGCACGTTGTAGTTGGTGAAGTCTTCCCATAGCAGCAGCGTCTCTTCGTTCTCTTCCCATGTCAAACTGTCACAGTCATCGTCTATGTCAAAAGTCTCCCGCCTGGCAACAAATGAGTTATCTGAGCAATGTCTGCAACGTGGGGAAGAAAAGGGAAGAGACAGGAAAAGGAGGAAAGAAGAGCAGGAAGTGAAGACACACCAAAGACTGCCACAGAGGAGAAAAGATGTGGAAGAATTCATGCAAGAGGACAATGACATGCACATGCACAGACTGCAAGATTTCATCCAGAGACACAGAGATATAGTTCTGTTGCGAGTTTTACCTTAACACAAGCAAAAAAACAGCATGTCAGCCAGCACCTGCAAGCTTCCAGGACTTAATAATTCCACTTTTCACCACTTGGTGGGGTCAGAGGACATACTATCAGCCATGCTGTAATTCTGTCCCTGAGCACAGCAGCTCACGGACACTGTGCAGTTTGTGACGCACTTTGCCACTTACAGTTGATTGAGCATCCTCTTCATCTCGTCTGTAATGTTGAGAGATCCAGGCACTTCTTCCTCTGAGGTGCTGGGATCTGCATCCATTTCGGAGCTTTCCTCGTCTGACCCAGCCTTCTTCTCCTTCCTCCTGCAGGCCACAGCCCCCTGGGAGCACACACGTGCAGAAAAGGCCAGCATCAGGCATTAGGCAAAAACAACAAGGGCACATGGAAAAAATACAATTCAGAACCAAAATTACAACACTGTTATACATCTCCAATATCATTAACACATTAAACTCCTATGACCAGGCCCAGACTCCTATTTCAGTTATGAAATAACTATAGTTTGGGAAAAGGACTATACATGAAGCTCCCCCTTCCAATGTAAGACCCTACACATTTCAATCTACACCTTCAAACTAACACTCAGGCTGGACCAAGGTCACTGAAAAATAACAGTAAAAATACATGACACCACCTTTTCATGTTAAACCAGTCCCATCACCATTCATTTCCTGCAGTACTAAACGCCATTACTGGATGCCCTAAGCACTGTATGAAAAGCCTCTGTAGGTTAGATTTATTAGTGTGTTTTAGCCTCCTGCATGCAATGTGAAAACCTTGTGTGGAAAGGGGGAATGGTGCTGTTTCAGCAGTTCTGTCCCTCCCTGTGTGTTCTCTCTATGTTATGCGTCAGATTATATTTTCATGTCAAAGCTGGGCTTTGTTCTTGTTGTGCTGCTTCTGTGTGTTCTGTACTTCTCGACTACAGTATATATCCAAAAGTACCCAGATAGTGAACTCAGCTATTTTTCACACACTGCTGACACAGGTGTTCAATTGCACACACAGCTTGTAAAATCTCCATAAAGAAGCACTGCAGGCAAGTGCTAGTATGGGACACTGGTGCAGCTGCACATGAGCCTAAGGTCACCATGTCCACTGCCAAGCGTCGACTAGATGGGTAGAAAGCACCACAGCATTGGGCTGTGGAGAGTCAGAACTGCGTTAGGATGGAGCACAACCCAAAACCTTTGGTATGAGTTGGAGTGGTGTTTGTGATCCAAAACTAATCATCCAACATCAGTACCTGACCTCACTAATGCTTTTGTGGCTCAGTGCCATCAAATCCTCACAACAATGTTCCAACATCTAGTGTAAAGTCTTCCCAGAAGAGTAGAGGGCGTTCCTGCAGCAAAGGCTGATAAACCTTCCATTAATACCTATCTATTAGTACCTTCTATTAATTTCAGGAGAAACGCTGGATGGCCAGGCGTCCGAACTTTTGGACATCTAGAGTACTTTATGTGTGTGAGTTTGTGTGTGACACGTACCGCTGGGGCCCTGGATGGACTGACGTTGAACATTTTAGACATGTCTTCTGAGTTTCTCTGCTGTGCCACGTCGCAAAGTTTTGCCGTGATGTCGATCCTCCTGCAGATGTCCATGTCTACTTTCATGGCCTTCTCCTGGATCTTGGTGTCCAGTTCAGACATTTGCTACAAAAGGAAACGAAGGTGCCTCAGTGTCAAAGAAAGGTAGTCTATCCGTACTGCCTACACTGGACAAGCAGCAGAGCAAGAAATGCAGTATTTTCAGAGAGCTACAAATAGAAGCTGTGCTTATTATATTTTATTGTAAGCACTATTTTTATACTGTATTAATACATTATTTTTACTCCATGCAAGTGAGTAAAGGTTGCAAACAGATGGTTCCAGTCCTCACTCACATGCCTGGAAGCCATCCATTAATTTTTCTTGACCAAAACAACGACATACAAGACAACGCTCAACCAAAACAACTTCTGTTAGGTTTCCACCTTTACTTCACATCACCACATTAAAATAAACAAACTAAACCGTCATTTTTTTCTCTCTCAGACATTCCGTATGGGTAGAGCTTGGGTCGCTAATACAATGTAAAATCATTGTGATTCCATGAGTTCCACACCAGGCAGGTTAGTCTGGGAAGAAAGAGCAGCCATACTGTCTCTTACTTTCAGGTCGAGGAACTTCCTCTGGTTTTCTGCGGTTTTAGAGCGAGAACCGAGACGCCAGCCACCCTTCATGATAAAAATCATTAGCGACTCAGAATAAGATGCTTCATAATCTCAGAATCCTTATGATTGCATTTAAAGGTGCAAAGTCTTATGATTACAAAATAACCTGCAGATACATGCAGAAAATATGAAAAATAATTGTTAATGTGATCATTTGTCTTATTACAAAGAACAACACAACCTCTCACTCTTCTCCTAGGCAACAAATCAGATCACAGTTATTACATAACCGCCTGATCATAATTGAGTCGATCGGAATTATCTAAGCGGAAAACAATTTTCCCCACAGTTGTTAGTTATTACAAATATACGTTTATGTTGCAACAAACACTATGTAAATTAGGGTCATCTAATTTGGGGTTAAGGCTAACAAAGCAGTATAAAGCAAAAACATGTATTGAGACATTTCATGGAGATTATAGGAACAAAACTCCTAACTTGGTGCCATAACACCTTTAGAAGGCAGCAATGAGTAATGTTTGCTCATTTGAGCTTGACTATGTCACCTGTTAAGACATGTTAGGACTGTTCAGAATCAACAACTAAGTTCTGAATATGTAATTGTTTTTTTTTTGTTTTTTTTACTGTGGGACAGCGGTTTGAAGACAACTGTCTAGAAAGTAATGTAAAGGCTTTCTATAATGCTAGGAAGGTAATTAGCTATCTAGCTAGCAATATAATGTAAAAGGGGTAAGACGCCCGGTGGCTTCATTGTTTAAAATGTTTGCCTCTTGGTGTCGTGGCTGAGGATTCAAGCCCGTCTGAGCTCTGCTGACCACAACAGATTATGGGAGGGTGTACAAGTACATGGGCCAGGGTGGGTAGCAGGTTCAAGGAGTCAACAAATCGCTCCAGCTTCACCTTGTAACTGCGAGAGCTCCAGTTTACCAACTGGCCCTTTAAACGTAAAATATGTAGGCCATGTAATGTAACAGTGATTAGCTTCATTCACTGATGAACAAGTTAAAGAAGGTTCCTGAACAACCGCAGTGCAAGACGAGTCAATGGAAATCCAGACGAAACTTGGATAAACTGTTTACTCGTTCCTTAACAACCAGATCAGTGGTGATGTATTGCAGAGGTCTTCCAGGATATGATGTTTGAGATCATGTCTATGCAATGAATAGCTAGCGCTGGCACATGACTTCTCTGTTTTATAGTGCTGGTGGCGAAAAGCACTGAAATAAAGAAAGCTCTGTACCCTCCTGGTCACAAGAGAGGATCAGGGAAAAGATCAGGCAGAATTTGACTACAAGTTAGAAATGTTTTGCTGTTGGATAAGACGGCTGGTTTTGTAAATGTTTGTAAATGTGGCTGAAATCACTTGTGCAATATTCTGGGTTCACTAGTGCATTTGATCCACAGTCCACTTCTTGGGCCAGTTAGACCTTTCAGACTTGTGCTGTAACACAAGTACAGGTAATA
Source organism: Colossoma macropomum (assembly GCF_904425465.1). NCBI lineage: Eukaryota > Metazoa > Chordata > Actinopteri > Characiformes > Serrasalmidae > Colossoma > Colossoma macropomum. The sequence continues at coordinate 6,930,882 of NW_023494810.1, read as the reverse complement.
TGAACGGAGAGAGTAATGTAGCATATGCAGATACTCACATCACTCATGAGGCTCTTGAAGACGACTAGCTCTGCCTTTAATCTCTCCACTTTGTTCTTCAGCTCTTCCTGAACAGCCTCTGACTCCTGAACAGTCTGAGAACACAAAACACAAGCTTGATAAGACACAGCGGCCTGACTGTATTCAAAAGATAGATCTGAGAAGAAGATCAGGTGTTTGCTTTTAGGCAGAGACAAAACATTTCTGCCTCTGATGTAATCGTGTCTTTAACTAATGTCTTCATGAATCTCATAGGAAAAGAACATGATCAAACAGGGGTGGGCGATTCAGCAAAGATATCACAGCATCACAATACTTCAAGACATGATAGTTTTTCTGAGGTTTGATAAGTTGGAACAGACAAAAAAGCTCTAGTATTGCCAAATTTAAAAAATGTTATCAACAATTATGAATACAATGATTTTTATTTAATATTTCACATACTGTACTGCATTGAATCCAATTAAACAGATCTAATTATGGTCTCCTTTGAATTAAGTATGCATACATATATTTTAGGCTTTTCAGATTCTCCTGATATCCAAGATGCTCAGAAAAGCACATTGTCACATAATGTATCACAGCAACAATAAATATCGCCCAGCCCTACAAACAAAACTAAAAAACATGTTGATTTGTGTCACAAATTGCTATTTTAAGCAAGCAAATGTTTGGCCTTAGTAACAATACATGGTAACATTTCTCAAATAAATATTTCCAATATAAAAAAGGAACAATTTATGTTTAAAAACACATTTGTAACACATTTGTTTAGAAACCGCCACTCTAGCCAAGAATGACAACACCTGATTAAGACACTGGATGAGTTACTTCACCCGATTTAAGATGTGAGCATCTGTAACACTAAACCACATTATGTACAGGTTATGCATGTGCAGGTTAATGGAAACTAACACAGAATACGTGTTTATTTTTATTGCGTACTATCACAACTATGGCTCATAATTACATATTTTGGATAACAGACAGCAAAGCCACGTTGCCTTTATAACACTAATAAATCTGTCAGCCCATGAACGCAGTATGTATTCCATAACAGTCAAAAGAGGAGTGGATGAAGGTTAGTGTGGCTCAGAGCAAAAGGTAAGAGGCTCTGTGGAGTTTTGGGGCTCTCCTGGGAACGGCCTCCGCTCTGCTTTTTTGCTGATCCATAATCCAGTACAAACAGAGACGCAGCTGCTTATTGATTTTCAGCCGCACCGCAGTAGACAGCAGGGACTGGCTCTTAACACCTGCAGGCTTTCTGTGAGATGATGCTGAGCATTGGCCACACACATGTACAGCGTCAAAGGTCTGCACACACTGACCGATGAAGGGGTTTCCTTTATTTTTTTTAGCGATGCATAATATACCGGTGTACAACATATTATTGGCTGATAAAAGTAAAAACCTTATTATCATTATCGACTCAATACTGTAATTCTGGGCAATAATACAACCGATTACTTGACATCCTTTTCTAGGCACTGATGCATGTGTAGAAGAACGTGCTCGCCGGCAGTGCAATGACCATTTCCCTTCTTCTAGACCCCATAGTGGCCTCTGCTGGCCACTCAGAGTTTCACTGTAATGGCCATGCAATGTGAGGTATATATATATTAGGGTTTTTATCAACATATTTCAGTTTTGGATTTGCAAAAAAAACTACAAATTTATACACCCCTTTAATGAATACTCCAAAAAAGGTCAAAAATAGCATATTCAGACATGGAGCCAGATGCTGACCTAGATAGCAGTGATGACATGAAGGTAAGTGTAATTAAGTAAATTATTTTTTTAAATCTTTGTGTAGCTATGTGTTTTTGTGGCTTATCGTAACTGTCCTCAATGCAAAGCTAACTTACAGTGGTCAAAGCTCATACAGAGTGATGGAAAGCTCAAAGCTCTTCCCTGTGACCTAAAAAGCTTGACAACCTTTGGTTTATTATCAAAACAAAAACCAAAATGGTTACTGGAAGCTCAGTCTTTTTAAACTGGTTGTTTGCTTGTTTTATTGCCTTGTGTGTATTCATGTTTTATGGCTTTAGTTTGTGTTTTGTGACTAAGCACTTTTAGTGTTGCCTTGTGATTTCTGTTGTTGCCTATGTGAGAAGTACTGTTTATTTCATTATTAACGTCATCCTGCCCAGGGACTGCAGATGAAAAGTAGCCTCTTGGCTAAATCTGGCACAATTAGATGGTGAAATAATGATAATTGATGTGTGTTGCCCCTGTTAAATAAAATATACAGTAAAAATAATGTTGATAAACTAACATAAATCTCGTTCAGGACTGCTGGCTCAGCGAGGTGTTCCAGTGTTTGTTACGAAACTAAAGAAGTGACTGAGAATGCTCTTGGCTGCACTTTGAATGTCATTCATTTCATCACTTATTGTTGTGAAGGTAAGAGTCTGTTAAATAATGTAAAACACAGCTGGACGCAAACATGAACACCCATTGTTTGTTGATTTTCTAAGTGAAAATAAGTTAACACATCCTCTACAGAGAAAACACCCTGAAATTTGGCATTTTCCTGAAAATTTTTGTGCAGTGTTGAACCTATTAGAAAAAAATTAAACATAAAATACAAAATGTGCCATAACTTTTGCACAAGCCACATTTTATGTTCTAATTTTTCCCCAATATATTTAATTCAGCAAATAAACAGTAATTTACATTGTTCAGAAGTGTGTTCTCTGTAGAGGATGTTTTTTCATGTAGAAAATCAGCAGAACAATTCATTTGACCGGAGGTGCCCAAACCTTTGCATGTAAATAAAGTAATGCAGAGAATGAAAATAATGAATTACATTAACATAATTGATGTAAGTTATCCGCTTATGATGTCGTTATCAGCTACAATAAGGTTTTAATTATTGGTATCTGCACAGAAATTCCATATCGGTGCATCTCTATTATTTTTACGTTTTTTTTTACATTTTTCAACATTTTTAACATTTTTTACAGTGAACACATCAAAACTGTGAAATAACATATATGGAATTTTGCAGTGACCAAAAAAAAAAAGAGTTAAACAAATTCAGATCTTGAAGCTAGCACCCGTCTGCTTTAATGCGACTTTGCTCACTCTTGGCATTCTCTCAAGCAGCTTCATGAGGAGCCACAAGGGATGTTCTTCTTACAGGCTTGAAGAAGATAAACATATGCTGAGAACTTGTTGGCTGCTGATAACTACTTGTTGGGGGCGTTACAAAAAATTCCATATAAAAGCTTTGTTTTGAAAATAAATTCACACATACGCACCAAATTTATCGCTTAAATTTGTCTTGGAAAACATTTTCAATTTATGAGTTATGCTGTGTATTTAGACCTGATATCTATTTATACCTCAACAATAATAAACAACTCTGGCGGTGTTAGTGCGATGGCCAGTTAGTTTATATGATGGGTCAAGCATAGAAAGAACAAATGCTGCAGCTGGGGCACTGATGTTCATACTCTATTTGAGTAATCCAGGTCAGCGATATGTTGGCCACAGTTGGATAGGAAGCTATTTCAGAATATTTGGGATACTTTTTTGGGCAATAGCTTGCAAGAAGAGTGACCTGTGATGGATAAAGTGCTTTTCATCTACTTAAAGTGATAGTTTGGCCAAAAATCCAATAGCTCTATCCCAAATGCAGCCAATCAGTCAAAATGTATTGGTGCTTGTTTGCTTGTTTGTCTCTGCAAGGGTGCTACAAGGCTAATGTAATTAAGAAGCAATAGAAGTTGATAGGACCAGTTAGCAAAGGTATGTTGCATAGCTAAAAACAGTATTAGCAAGCAGCCATCTAAGTCTGTACTTTTTCCTGCTTTTATAAATAAAAGTATGTCTTTGTCTAAAAGCAAGTCTACTGGAGAAATTAACCACAACCAGCTATAAGCTTCTATTACTTGTTGGCTAAATTAGCCTCGTAGCTCCAGTGTAAACCTAAAGCAAACTTTAGACATCAACATGTCTTAAGCATAAAGGGAAAATTGCATAAATTGAATACTGTAACTGTAGAATTATGAGACATTTCTGTGGAGACTATTGTTAAAGCACATGCATATTTGCTTTTTTGATTATAACTGGTTTAATTCAATCCATTATGATCAAGGCAACACACAGTCCTGTTCAGAACAACTTTGCATGCATTTCATTTCCAATCAAAACAGCCATTAAAAACAAGTTTTCAGTGTCAGAGAAAAAAGCAGGAAACATAATTTAACAGAAAATTACACAAAGGCCTCCAAAAATAAGTATATCCAATCTGTCCATTTTTAATTTTTCCACTCTTTACTTTTGTGCACCTACTGCCACTTTAACATTTCCATCCTGCCCATCCTAAAACTAACCTGTTACAGCTGCTCCCTCCCAACGAAAGTTGCTCCCAAAAGAGTCACCGACTTTATGTTCCCCTTCACAGAGACACTAACATTCACACTAACAACCACTCAAATACATCTTAGCTGCCTCACACATTTCTTTCTCATTTGCATCTAAAATAGCTTCAGGAGAGATTTCTGAGGAGAGTAGATATAAGATAATTCACTTGCACAAGGAAGGACAAGGTCAAAGAAAAACAGGAGAATTATTGAAACATACAGAAGAAATGGGACAGATAACACCTGTGCAAGGCCAGGTAGACACCAACACTGTCCCCATCAGATTATCAGCACTTAAAGCTTTCATCTTTGAGAGAGAAGAGAAAATCAAGCTGCTTCAGATCTGAAACAATCCTCAGGTGTTTCTGTCCATCCTTCCACTGTGAGAAGACAACTCAACACTATGGGTCTGAAAGGACGTGTATCTGTCAAGAAGCTCTTACTAAGAAAAGGACAGGGACAAGAAAGAAAATTTGCACTAGAACACTGAAGGATATCTGAGATGTGGAGTAAGGTTTTATGGACTGACGAGTCCAAATGTGTAATTGGGATTATGTGGCTTGTAAAAAGCAGAAAATGCAACCAACTTCCAAGACTGAACTTTGGAGGTGTAAAAAAAATATATATATCCCTGCAGATTTCTTTGAAATAATAAAAGCAAGTCTCCTGAAAATAAAAGAAAGCTGTAATAACATATAATATTATATTTAGTTGTTGAGGCATTGGTTTAATTTACTGTTTCTCTGCTTTACTGATGCTGAAAAATAACTCGTTCTTAATTGTCATTTTGACTGGAAATTAAACAAATGAAGAGTGATATCTGAATTTTGCATAGTACTATATGTGTAATAAAGTTGAGCAGTACAAATTCAGGTATCATGAAATATCACAGAGAAGGCTTTTTTAAAGTTTTCTTTTACTTTGTAATGACATTAGTGTGAAGCAGAATATAATCAACACAATCTATCCCGCTTGAACTCCTTTAAGACAGAGTGCTGCATTTAATGGGTTTCAATTTATGTCACAGCAGGAGGGCCAGACAGCTCAGTGTGTGTGTCTGTGTGTGTGAAGGTGAGATCACCTCCTGTAGCGTCTCCACCATCGACTCCATCTGCTCTCGTCTGGACAGCTCCTCTTCCCATCTGCAACACAGGGGACACACCTCAGATGAGTGTGCGCACAGATTACACAGAACAGGTGTGCATGTGTGTGTGTGTTTGTGTTTGCATGAAAACTAGTCCAGAAATGTTCTTAATCTAGTAGAGAAGTATGTGTGAGTTACTAATAATGCAGTCATCATTAACACACCCGTCAGGAGGATTTTTCCACTCGGTTTTAATTCCCAACATTGACCTGCCTTTACAATCTAACATGAAATATCTTCAGAGTCTTTATCTTCGTTCCTTTTAATTGATTAAAATCTGCCCCAGAGCAGCCACTGTGCATGCATGTTCGCGCTGGCCACATTAAAATGGATCAGGATTCTGTGTGCTACTGTACTGTCTATCACTGTATAAAAAAAGCTGTATGCTGCCTTTATTTTTGGATGCACTGCAATAGTTTCAGGGCTTATGTGCACATATTCAGAACGCAAATCACGTTGTTATGGAAACCTTTGTCTTTCATCATCTCTGTTTCATCAGAGTAACAATGAAAGACAGGAACGGTACAATAAAAGGCAAAAATTCTTGGTCAGAATGGCTGTTTGTCACAAAAACAAAGTATCTATGAATATTTTGAGCTTTATTAGATTTTGTGCCTTACAAGTCAAAATACACACGACAACGGCATTGAGAAATCATGGTATCAAAGGAGAAGAGTAGATTTAAGGGGAATTTGGATTTTGTTACAATGGTAGTGATCGGAACCCAGGGTCATGATGTCTACAACGCAATTATAACATTATATATGGTGCTTTTCACCTATTTACTATTCAAAATGACCAGTGAGTCCACCTATGTCTTCTGTGTTTACGTTTTTATGTTTGTGTTTTATGTTGATAATGGTAACAAAAAAATGACAATAATAATAAAATTCCCCTTTGAAATGTAGAAATGGCTGCTGAATGAGTTCAAATCTTCCAGGTATAAATGGCTCTGGCCGTGATACACAGGCGTCTGCAGTCTGTGCATCAGCCCACAGGGTGTCTGGGGCAGGACAGCAGTGTAACCTAATCCAGACGCAGCAGGGCAGTGCCGGGTCAGGAGGTTTATACATGCATGGAGCCGCATGGAGGATTCAGCGCCAATATGAATGGAAAGCTGTTACAGTGGTGAGAGAAACAGAATCCGTCCATTCAGAATCTGCTGGATCAATGAAGTATTCTCTCTCCAGAACCAAGATGGCCCATTTTAGTTATTTAGTTATTTAATAAAAGATTCAATCTCAGCATTCATCCACTCATATAAAACCAGGCCAGTGCATTTTTAATTAGTTCTTTCCAGGCTACAATGACATAATGCTGAAAAAATCAATACATCGTTTAAAGACCTAGATTCCCCTTAAACCCCTTCTGTACTGCAGCAGTTTTAAGTCTTAGATTTTATTACAAAGATCTCAGAGTCTTTAATCCTAACAACACACGGTTCAGTAATATGTTAATTAATTCTCAGTCACAGCTCAAAGAAACACAGAGAAATTGTGATGAAATTCATTAGCAAGTTTTTGATATCACATTTGTGTTCATTAATAGAGTGATGTAAATTTGATGAAATGTTACTTCTGTGTCTACGGTGTTGTTTTGTGAAAACACGATCATCCTTTACATTTTTGTCACATTTTTACATTTTTTTAACATTCAAAAAAGCAGAAAAAGACAAAAGTGCAGGCTCAAATCTGTTGGTGCAGAATGTAAATCAACTACCAGTATGTTTGACTGTGTAACCAACCATGTTATTACATAATTATGTTATTATATTTAAACAATATGTAAATTGAATGTACAGCAAAATAACAACTAGAGCAGAGATACTGATAAAATTCAGTATCACAGTATTTTCAAATTAAACCACAGCATAATATTAGTGTGAGATATTAGTTGCTCTTAAAGTGCTGCAAATCTATGCTCTAAAATAATGTCTTACAAAGCTGACAACTTGTTTTAATTTGACTGATTTTGTTCTGTTTTCTCTTTTTAATATTATCCCCTCTTATGTTAGCTAATGTTAGCCAGACAGAAAGCATATTTCAGTGTGGTTTGATGTGAAATGCATTGTTTTAGATGAGCTGACTTAATCAGAATTGTTCACAGTGGTGGTGATAGGAACCAGATGTCTGAGGAGTTTAACGCCTCTAAAGATTTTCTCACAGAATGTTATTGCGTGAAATGGCTATGAATGCAATGCCTGATGCCTGAAAATGTGTTTTACAAAGGTTTTGAGATAAAATTTTGGCCTAAATCATTTTAAAAAAAAATATTTAATGATGGGGATGTACATGCAGGGCATTTATAGGAAAAAAATGTACCCAGAGAAAACATATTTTTCAGATTTACCAAAACTGTATAATTATCAACATTACATATAAAAAACTCGGAAGACGTGTAGATTCAGTTTAGCCACAAAACGGCTATATTTTCAATGCATACACGGCGACTCCTGGTTCCTTTCATCACCACTGCAAACAAATCTGAGTCTGTAATTTTCTCTACAATTAATCATTCCACATCAAACCACTCTGAATGGCTTTGTTTACATCTCAACAACTAAATTATGTAGACATTTTGAAAAAGCCATTGTGTCACAGATATAATGATCTATCAGATCTGTCAGATCTGTCAGATATATTGCTAATATACCTGAAAAGCAGTTTCATGATATGTCAGTATCACTGTATACAGGCATCGCCCAGCACTACATGACACTTTTAAGGGTTAATAAAGTCGTCCTGCCTAATTGTTGCACATGGTTTTGCACATGTAGACACTTCTGTTTCCATAGTGGCCCAGAAGTTGTGCAATCAAACATGTACTAAAACCTCACAAAAAGAGCTGTATACAAACTCACTGGCAGATTTATGACACCAGAGCCTTTAACATTTGCCTTTGATATTCTAATGCAGTAATAAACAGGGAATCCTGGGAACTCAGAGTGTTACTACAGGAAATGAAGAGCAAAAAAATAAAATACTGCAATGCAGTCTAAAGACAACGTGTACACCTTCACGATCCCATGTCAATGCATACTAGCACACTGAAGCTTAAACTGATAAACGGGTCACTAATCAAACCTGTGGACATAAATGCAGATCGAGCTTATAAGCCACAGGGTGCCACTTCCACAGCTCTCAAATCAAATCAGTTTTGAGGGATGACTCTGGGTTGCTATAGCAACCCTGGCGGGGCGGCACAAAAATAGCTTGCGGCCGCACATCTACCTCACCATCACACTTGCTGGCCCGCGTCTCCATGCAGCCTCTGGCTGTTACCATGGGGCCCGGACAGTAAATAGCGCCATGGCTAAAGCACTGACCCCCAAAACACAGCGGCAAGAACATGAAGAGTACAGATGGGTTCTATGATGTCAGCATGCTAATAAGGCGCTGCTCTCTGTTTACTGTCTGGTCTGAGTCATTTTTGACTTTTTATCTCTTCTAAAGTGAGCTTTCCCCTTATCCCAAATGTAGTTGACCAGCCAAGACATGTTTGGCATATAAAGTTTGTTTTTTTTTAGATTTGCACTGAAGCTATTAAGCCACAAATAATTAAAGCCTATAACCACCAATTAGCATTGAGCAATTGCATGCCATCCTCCCACAACTGCCTTAAACCAGAGTTGAGTTGTTAAAGGGCCCATATTCTAAACTTTTCTTCTATTTTATTTTTCTCCCTGATGTCCACTTATATGCTTTCTGTGCGTTCACATACCAAAACCAGTCATTATTCATTTTTACATAACAATTTTTCAACCTCTTAGAATTAAACAGGCTGTTTTTGTTACTGTGCCTTTAAGCCTGATATACATTAATGAGTTCTGAATGGCTGCTCTGTATCGTGCCTCATTCTAAAATCAGTCTGGACTGAAACACTTCTTACAACTTCAGTGTGACTGGGCGAAGCTGAACTGCTGTGGGTGCAATAGGCAGATACACGTACATATGTTGGTTTTTGTGACATCACAGAAAAAATGTTTAAAACTGGGCTGTTTGTGCAGCTTAATGTCCATTTTCGGACTGGGGAGTGAACGGTATGTTTTAAAATTTTAACCGTGTTAACATACTACATCAAACTTATTTTAAAAAAGCAAGGAAAAATCATTTCTACACAATATAGGCCCTTTACGTACTCTCAAACAGACTTGCTTATGTGGTTTCTGACACTGTATAACATTCTGTAAAAAGCATGTCATTTAGTCTTCAAGATGATGCTATAACTGTTTTTAGTTATGCAAAATGCTTTCGATCGCTTTTATAGACATGCGAGTATGTAATCTACACTAAGTGTTGGGCCATATGTTATCATAAAAATTAAAGTCACAATGTGCTTTTCTGTGTATGTGTATTATTCACATTTAACACAACTTTATGTATCATAAAAAATTAACAATACGATTTTATGGTCATTTTGGCATGACAATCCAACCTCTCTTTGTCTCTTTCATTTACATAGGCTGGTTTTGCCTGTGCCTTTAAGACTGCTATATGTAAACAAAGTCTGGTTGCCTTGTACTGTGCCTTTTTCAAAAACTACTCCAGGCTGAAACAGTCCTCATTACTTCAACAGTGAAGGGGCAGGGCCAAACTGTAATAGGCTGAATGGGCAGTAATATGTAAATACACTAGTGTTTTGTGACATCACAACCATAATGAATTGAAAACTAAGCATTTTTGCAGCTTAGTTTTAACATATGGACTGAGGGGGGAATGGTATGCCTTGAAACTCTAATGATGTTTACATAATACATTAAATTTTTATTCCAATTTTTATTATTTTTTTATGATATAGACCCTTTAAATGCATTTCTTATCAATTGTTTGATTTTGCCCTCTTTTGCTTTTCTTTTTTGGTTTATTATGATTTTGTTTACAAACAACAAGAACATTTTTTATTATACTAATAGTTTTGGCGGCCTTTTTAAAATGTCACTACTATTTTGCTTTTGGATTTAGTCCAATCGAATTTAAATATTGTAGAAAAAAATATATAATACACATTGTGCCTTTAAGTATTGTAAAGTCATATTTATGCCATATTGCCCACCCCTATTCTATACTGCTACTTTTTTACTCAAACTGGTTTCTGGTAGCTACTTCTACCTCTACATCTTTACTTAATCGAGTCAGGCTACTGTTACTTGATCTTAAAAGGACGTTTCTGGCTGCTTTACTTATATAGGACTGTCAGTGAGTAGCCTGTGGTCTCTGAGGCTGCTGCTGTGATTGAAGCTTGGAGCTCAAACTGCTGGCTCTGCTACTCTGCTTGTGTTCAAAACACACTGCTGCAGCTCCAGAGGTCACTGAAGTTCACGGCTGCATCACTTCCTCTGCAGATACAGCCAACCACACCACAACAAACCTCCCACGAGCACATCACTTCCTCTGAGGATGCAAACTGATGTCATCACCGATGCAGGATGGCAAAGGGACGTCATATTATAAATAGAGGCTAATTTTTTATGTGAAATGCCAAGTCATGCTATTGTAGGGAACAGTCCACTGCTGATAATGTTAAGTGCCAACTGCCAAATACTTTCAAATTAAACTTAAAGGAAACTGCACTTAAAATGCAAAAGTAACCTTTACAAGCTTTCATTCAGTTTTTTGCAACATTGATAGCTGACATTCTTGGCTTAAGCTAACAATGTTGCTGTATCCCTTTATTATATTATGTATCACTCAGTGAGTCAGTAAAATTTCAAAGATGCCATCAATGGTAGAAATAGCCCTTTTGCAGACATCTATGACCAAATTTTTCTATCCAAACAGTAGCATTAAAGGAAGAGTTTGGCATAAAACCAAATAAAAACTCCCTGTACCTCAGTATGTAGCTGATCAGCCAAAACATATTTGGTGTCTGAGGGTTCCTTCTTTATTTTTTCCATGGAGCTTGGAGGCTAACGTGGCAAAAAAGTAATAGAAGCGTATCCCTGAAATAATCTGAAATAGAGTTGCTTATGTGGTTTATGTGATACAATATACAGTTCCCTATAAAAACATGTGAAAGTACTGACAAAATTAAGGCTTCAAGTCGGTTGCTGCTGCTGTTTAGCTTCGCATCGTCCATTGTTAGAGATATCAGTGTGTCATATAGTGTCAGAAAAGCAAGTGTTTTTGGGCACATTGCTAACTGGAAGAATATAACGGTGTTGTCAGAAGAAAACCTCATATCTCCAAAATGGTAACTTTACAGTAGAAGCAAAAAACCTACTTTACTTTTTAAGTCAATGGAACCAGACCTTTCTCCAAGCCATTTTGAGCTGTTTCTTTTGGTCCATTCCTCATGAAATTTTGAAACAATGTAAAGGGCAACAGGTGTTTTCAAATTATGTCAAAAACTTAAAAACGGCATAAATGGAGATACAACGTTTTCTTCCGACAGCAGCGATAAGCTTCCATAGCTTCTTAGCTAATTAGCCTTGCAGCTCTGGTACAAAACTACACAGAGCTTAGAAACCAAGAGCCTTTTTTACGATGTGCCACTTCATGGATGTCTTATGTAGATAATGTCTAAATAAGATTTATCCACATTTATTTTATACTTGGCCACATAAATCCTTCTCAGATTAAAATTTGACGAGCATCAGAGCTGCTTTTCCACTAGGGGAGAAACCAGCTTTCTTTTTCAGTGCTTATGGCATAAAAGGTGACTGTTATTGCTTTGTCGTCCATGAACAAATTCACACTAAGAGGGAGACGTCAACACTGGTGGAAGAAGGTAATGCTACTTGTACTGACAGAGACAAGCTATGCAGCAAACATACATTTGATTTCTTGTATGATTTGACAGCAGAATCATCTACTTCTGACATAGGGCTGGGCGATCAATCAAAAAGTAATCGAAACCGACATTCAGAACCTCATTCAGATTTTTTTTAATTCTGTTACTCCTTTCCCCACTCTGTGTTCATGTACTGTCCCCTTAAAAACATACTACCGCGCGTGTAGTCATGTGACTCCACCACGTCCAGTCTGCTACATGGAAACATTTTCTCACCAAATCCGATTTTTTGTTTGGCTGTTCACAATATCTTTTAAATGTGATCTGTATGCGACATCAGTCTGTACAGACCAGCTCCTAAACTGACCCACACGCTCAACAGAACAACACGTCACGTTGCTTCACGTGGCTCATTCAGAGGTAAACAATCATGACTTCCAATGAACGCCAGTCGCTCCTGAAGGTTTCAGCTTCATCTTCACCAGCATCATTGACTGACACCTGGGCTCATCGCCCAGAATGTGTTCGAGCTCGCCTTAAAAAGGTCATGTTATTCGGCCACAGTTACTTCTTTGGTTTGCATCGTCGGATTCTTTAAACTTTGCTTTCAGACTTTTAACTGTTCTTTGACGCTGCAGCCTCTCTCTCCTACGTCCATGTTTAGCCATTTCTTTCGAAATCTCTTCAAACACGGAGGGTTTTGGATGAGTCTCTTCTAATTTTTGTACAGAATTATCACCCCAAGTGTTTATGAGGTCTCAGCAGTGCGAAACTATGACGAATGCCGAGTTAATTCCGATCTGGCTGCTGAGACGATTTACATTAAGATATGCAGAGCACATGTACAGTACAAACCTTGTCAGTGAACTAAAGGGCAAAAAAACAAAATAAATAAATAAATAATTGTTCATTAATCGTAATCGAGGTAAAACATTCAATTAATCGTGATATTGATTTGAGGCCATATCGCCCAGCAATATCCTGACTACAAGTGGCAGCCATTTAGCGACAAACAGCTAGACCGACAGTTCCGTTTGGGAGGAGTAAAGTTTGGGCCTTGAAGAACTAAACACGTTTCCACTTGGCTCCACAGTTGTGTCTGCAATGTGCTTCAAACCAGCTCTTGAAGTGGTCTGAGTGATTGGACAGCAGTCTGTCTCTAATGTGTCTTGATACACTTGGCTGTTTCAGGATCAGATAGCAATCTGTTCAGTCAAAGACGCAAGTGTAAACAAAGTAGCTAAATGTAAACAGGCTCCAGATACCTCTGACCTACTGAACTGTCGCCTTAACTATTTTAGCGATGATGTAAATCTGGTGTGAGATCAGTGATGCAGTGACAGACTGAAGATTCGCATTAAGTTCACCTGAAGGTCGCATCAGTCTTGTGATTTAGACAGAACTGGGTGAAGCCGTTCAGTAAATCCTCCAGCTCATCTCATCTGGTAAGCGTCTGGAATGACAACAAACCCCAAACTAGAGGCAAGTACATGGGAAAAATATTCAATGCTCAGCCATCACGCTGCTTATAAGGAATGCTGGATTGCTTTTCCCTTTTGTCCGAGTTGCAAATATAGAGCAAGAGTCACCTTACAAGGCCTTGGAGCAACCGATGAGACTCACAGGGTGACCAAGAAATTCCAAAGCCATCTGGCTTCTTACGTCTGATTATTCAGAGTAAGTCTGGTCATGGGATGCTAAGCTTTATGCCTTCATTCTGTTCTGTTTGTTCAAACAGTAAATGAATGAATGACCTAAAGCTTATTTAGGTTCAATCCAGTTAGGCTGTTTCTGTCTCTCACCACTCAGCAGGCAATACAATCATGTTAACTAAAAGACGTCCAAATATCATCAACCCTTAAAATTCACAGTTAGTCCAAGCGATAATAAAAGCATACTGTAATTTTCTATTGTTACTTGTCAAAGCTCACTGAAAAGTAGATTAATTCCTTGAAAGTGTGAATTCAAAAATTTCAGTCAATACCGCATTTATGTTCTTAAGTAGAAGAGGACATTTTTTTGTCATCATGTGAAATTTTAAATTAAAAATATAAATATATATGTGTGCAAACAAATAAATATGTACAACCCATCCTTTCCATTTCTGCCATGTTTCTGTCATTGACATCTAAACAAACAGACACAAACATCAGTATAAAATGTACAATATCACTTAAGAGCTTATAATTGTTGTTTAAAGGTTTGGAATCAATGTTTCAAATAATATAAAACCAATACAGTTGCAAATACATTTATAAAATTATTCTAATATGTTAGTCTTGTACAACTTTACGTTTCATAATTAGTAGGACACTGTAAATACAAATATGAAATGTTACATGTATCCAGGATGATGAACACAGATGCAGAACATTCTACAATGAATAAGCTGTGAATTATCATAAAATTAGTGAACATATTTCAAAGGTGAAGATATAATCTCAAGGCAGAGAACCTTACAGTAATTAATGTAGATAAACCATTAAAGTATATTCTTTTTCACTTAGTAACTTCTTGTTCACAGATATCTTATAATATTGAATAAAACAACTAAACATACATTTTGGTGAACTATTATTATTAAAAGTACTAATTCTAAAATATTAAAAAAATATTATTGAAAATTATTTTATAGAGCAACAAAATTAACACAGCAAATTATTCCAAACTTCTGATCGGCAGTGCAAGTCAAAATTAAATGTAACTCAGTATGTATATAACTATGTAATTAATGTTTGCAACAAAAAAGAAAAAAAAACGACATTAATAACTCTAAATTTCCACAGATCAACTATTCTTTTTCAAAAGCAGAGCATGACTACATGGCCTGGATTCTAAGCAAACCACAGGGGTATGCTAAGGATATCCTCATGAATATGCTAATATTGCCAGAGACGCTTGCATAAACGAAAGAAGCTTTTTTCATAACCAATTATTTACATTCACAGTAACAGGAGTTGAAGTTTTGTGCATATAATTCTCTGCAGATGTCACTGCTTTTTTTTAAGACATGTTTTTTGAAACTATTTTTCATTTTCTTAGAAAACTGACCTCATATTCAAGCTGAGAAAATATTGTCTGTGAGCAAAAGGAATGCTTGTCAGGGACAATCCAAACCAGTCTGTTGGGAGAAATGCATCTCTTTTATTAAAAAATCAATGAACAAACTTTCGCATCCAAGCAAAAGCTATGTGTGCAGAAATCAGAAGCACACTGCCGCAGGAAATCAGCAATTCCTTCATGGTTAGTATTGGAGACCCACACGATCAATGTACGATCTACAGGCAAGACACCCTCCCTGTATACACACACACACACACCACTGTGACACCAATCACACTCATAAATATCTCTCTCTCCCTGTCATCTATACACACTTACACACCCAAACGTCCTTGCCAAACACAAACAAGCATGACTCCCCAGTACATACACATAAGGTATACATACAGTGATGCTGTGATTTATTGGATTCTACCCGTTCTGATCCATCACTCATCCTCCAGCATCGCTCCTATGCGACTTTATAACAGGCTGTGAGACACAGCTATATTTCACACAGATCACACTGTTCTCTACAATCAGGTTTCTATACTGCTTACAGTCCATCATAGACCCTTTTCACATTTCCGTGTTTTTTCTGCTGGAAGTGCTCGTGGCAGGGTAGCGCTGATTCTGCTAAAACAACAATAGCTGCGATCCGAGGTAGTGCGGGTCCTCGGTAAGACTGGCCTATGAAAACTCCTCCTTAGTAGCGTATTGGTCACACAAATTGAGCAGTACTAACGAGGCTGCGTGGTGACGTCGCCAGAGCGGCGCGAAACTCGTAAGGGAGCTGGTGAGAGAAAATGGAGCCCGTTTCATTGTGTTTGATGCTTTTTCATTTCTTCATGGAAATGGAGGAGATGTTCTTATGTAGTATGATAAACTTCATATATGCAAATACTTCTAAATAAAATACGATATATGGACGAATGCTCTAATTAATCAGTGATTTTACATTTTATAAGGTAACGATCAAGTACATTTCAAAACAAGCTCTGCCCCAACGGCTTTGTTTTCCGCCATTTTCGTGGTGCTGTTTTTTTTTTCCTTTTCACCACTGCTAACATTACACTGAAGGCAGTTTGCACTTTAAACTTGGCGCTGTTCTCAGCTGCTTTCAGTGGAACAGTTTTCATTCTCCCTCCACAGCACAAAAATGGATACCGTAGACAGTTTCTGAGGTAAAACTATCCAGCTATTCAGGTACCTTGCTAACTGTAGCTTCTAGTTTGTTGTCCTCCTCATCTGAGTCATTTCTGTCATTTGATTAATCTATTCTCTCCATTGTAATGATGACTTGAAGACAGGTACTACAGTTACGTGGCCGCAATAAGATATTCAGACTTTTCCTGAGTAACGTTAGCTCTCACTATTTGATTGATTGACTAATTGGACAGCTATACCTTCTGCTGTTTCCTATTAATTGCCATCAACCAGGATTTCATCTGTTTGACAACAAAGTCCTCATATGAAAAGTCTGTCCACTCAGCTGCAATTTTGCACACCCTGTCAGTTATTTCCAGTCATACAAGACCAGGTTTCTATCTACTTGAATAGGAAGAGACTTATAAACATGAGTCTGACAGCCATTTTCTAACATTAGAAAAAACATATTTAAAAACACAGTTTGCCTCAAATAGCACACCAAAATATATTTTTCAGGTTGTTCCAGCTACACATGCATCTCAAAATAAGGGTGCTTTTTCCCGCTTACACATTTACCAACAAGGCTTTGTTTCTACTGACCAACAGGACGACTACCATGTTGAGCATTATGAACTCATTCTCATTCATATTTCAAGTTAACTGTCTCCTCCTCCTTTTACGTCTCTGGTGACAAGCGATTTCTTCTTTTATGGTGTGACAATACAACAGAATCCATATCGCCCCCTATGCCTACTGTACTGTATGCAACCTGTCAGAATGATTGCATTGTGTGAACATTACAGAGCATTTTAGAGCGCTTTTGTTTTTAAGTAAATGACCTGTCAACTTGACGTTGCGGGTGGCTAACTGACTGTGTTGACTTATAGAAGCTGGGAGCAGCGAAACTCCATCCCCATTTATTCTGCGCACAGGCTGAAGCCTTTTCTGGGCTCAGTATTGATTAGGCAATGAATGCAGGCAAACTGATGAAATCCATTCCGTCCACAGTGGCGACACATGTGGAGTGTTAATGAGAGCTGAATGTGGGATAAAGCCCCCTGCTATGCTGCTGGGTCTGTCTAGGTGGAACAGGCAGCAGCTCAAGGTCAGGCCTAATCACATTCATCGTCATCTTGTTTTACTCCTCCGTGTTCTGTGCTCCCTTCTTCCTCTTGTTTATGTTTGTTCATTTCTCAGCTCTCTCTCTACCTCTCTCTCCCTCTTTCTCGATCTCTCCTACTCCCTTCCCTTGTTGTGTTGCTCCTGGCTCCGTTTTCTGCATTCTTTATTGATGGAAGGAGTGACTGGTAGGAACACAATGTGAGTATATCATCAGTGAGAGAGAATAAGTTCTCTGCTAAAAGCAATATTTTCCAATTTACTGTAGTTTCAGTGTGGTCCTAATAATAAAAACGGAAACAGGCATAATTCCATAAGTCGTCTCACGGAACTTGATTTACATTCACAGAATTTGCATTTACAAAATATAAATGTGTGATTAATAAACAAAAAAAATAACATTTTTAGTGTGGTCAATAATAATTTGACAAGCCTCTTGAGCCTAAAAATCTCTACAATCTAAGCAGCCTATACAGAGTCTGCAATAATTCTGATAAATTATAACATAACATACATCATGATATTATACTGTAGTCGTCACATTTATGCAGTATTTGGACAATGACTAATTTTGTTGGTTTGGTTTTTGATTATTTTGTGCTGCTCTGAAATGAAAAATAACTATGTGTTTACAGTGTGGCTGTAATTTAAAGAAATTTACAACTATAATGGGTGAAAAAGAAACACCATCACCCCACCCCCACCCCCCAATATACACATATACACACACACACAATGTAAGTAAGAATGATCCTGTCACTGTTAACTAGGAGCCATATTGACTCAGGTCATGGCACCACCTCCACCATGTTTCACAACTGTGAAAGTCACAACTGTGTGTCACTCTAGCACAGATTCATCTTCATCTTATCTACACAGGTATTTGTCCCAGAATGCTACTATCTCTTTATTTACTTTCTGACAAAACCTGGCCTTTGTGTTCTTGAAGCTTAGTGCTGACCTCACCTACTTGTAAGCCCTCTGAGATCATCTGCTGTATTCTTCTCTATATGGTAATCTTCTGACACATCAATACCTGCATCCTAGAGACTGTGTAGCAGCTGTTTTGCCTTCTTCATGATTAAAACAGAGGTCATCCTCTACTGCTGTCTTCAGAGGCTCTCCAGGTTGACTGCTATTGTTAATCTCACCTGTGCATTCTTGCTTCTAAACAATGTATCAAATTGTTTACACACCTGTTTTTGGTATGTCTCTGATTGATTCATTCTGATTTTCTAGCCTCATGGTGGCCTGCTTTACTCCCACTGAGACTTCTTTGTTTTTTACAGAGCAGAAGAATTAAATGCTACGTCTAGAATTAATACTAGATTAATACTAGATTTCTTTTTAGCTATTATGCTTAAACCAATAGTCCAACAACACAGGCTACAGTTCCTACATAGAGTTACTTCCAGACAGTTACACCATCAAATTACAGCTGTCATGTCTGCACCTTACCTTCATAGTCACTGTTTCATTTTAAATCCAGTGCTCTTAAATACACAACCAAAGTAATCACTGTCACTTTCCAAACACTTACAGTCTGAACTGCATGTGAGAAACACAAGAAACAATACACTAAACGGAGAAGTGATTCATTCAGCCGATTCCCAGGATTCTCCTTCCTGGCGAAGTGAACCACAAGTCATAAATAAAGCACTTCAAATAGAACAGGCGAAAATAGCCTGCACCTCCAAAAGTATCAATAACACTTTTACCACTGAGAGGACAGCTGATGGGCTCATGAGGTTTGTGTGCAAATATGTGGAGGGAAAAGCTTTGTAATGAAGTGTAAAAAGTAGAAGATACAACAAACTAATAGCCTTTTCATGCTGTGATGTGTTAAAGCTGCAAAATTATTAATACATGATTTTATTTCTGTAAAAGTTTCACAAGTCATTGCATAATATGTTAATTAATATCACAATTTTGGCTCTGCAAGTAACCAGAACTGGATTTAATTTATATAACGCTCGACAAACTTGTCAGATGCTCCCAGAAAAAAGTGAGAGTTGACAACAGTGCTTTCCAAAAACGTAGTGCAGAAACAGGCCTGGGACAAAACCGAGAGAGATAGTAAACGTTGCATTAGGTTGAACCAAAGAATAATCCAAAAAACAGATCCAGGTAAAAAACCAAAACAAACAATCCAACCACACAAAACAAAATGAAAAGCCGAGAAAACTAAGCATGTCAAAAACACAGAGATATCATACAAAGAAAGAAGTATGCACTGTAAAACAGGGGCAATACTTCACAACACATGAAAGAAACAAGCTGAATGAATGAAACTGAAACTGGTAACAGGGGGTACAGTTAGTCAGTACTCAGGTGACGCAGAACGATGAAGAGATTTGTGATTGGTTGATAGAGTAGCCGTGGTTGTTGTGTGACCACCCACACAATCCTGGGAAATGGAGTTCATGATAGAGTCCACAGACCAGGGGTCGGCAACCCAAACATTAAGAAAAGCCATTTCGTCCTTTCAACAAAAATCAAACCACTTTAGGAGCGACAACATTTTATGCCCATTTTACCATCTTGGCTGTAAATCCGTCTCAGTTTGTGCTAATGTGCTACTATAGGCTAACAAATTTAATATAAATGAAAAGCCAGACTTACTTTCCTCTGCTTTAAGCTTCAGCTCAGCTATAGCTGCTTTTCTCGCATCTTCGGGAGACTTTTCCGCAAAAAGTAGAATAGTTTGTTGTAAAATGTCTCTAAACTTTTTTTACAAGGCTGAAGTCGCTTCTCGTTCACTAGCTTCTTGTTCGATTTTCCCATTACACCTTAAATGGTGCCTGAGGCGCCAGAATGTAACTGCTGCATCATTTAAGGTGGAATGGGAAAATTTGAATGAAAAACTGCTTTCAACTTTGCAGCTTTTTAGTGTTTGACAGTTTCTCACTGCAGATTAAACACATTAGGAAACCAGCTGGAGTGATTATGAACGCAAATAAATCAATTTGTCTCTGAATTATGGATGTTCATCTAAAATCTTTCTCTTTGCCGTTTCGTTAACTACTGGCTAGGCGAGATTGTTGCCGTTGCTATGGTGACCAGCAGTCTCCGCTCCAATCTTCAGGGTTAAACGGTGAATCAGCAAATACAGCCTACATTAACTCAAGCATTTAAAACCATTTACTGTTAAAACTGTGTTGAATGATCAGCAGAGCTTTATTTTACTGCAAAGGAGGATTATTTTATTTTTACCTAAACATCTAGTTCTGCTGTGGAGCCGCAACAGGACAGTAAAAGAGCTGCATGCAGCTCCGGATCCTCATGTTGCCGACCTCTGCCACAGACTCAACAGAGCTATCAGGTAAGACAGAGCGTGGAGTATCACAAGCCGTGTCGTTGACGGGAGGCATGACAATTTAGTACTACAAACAGCTTTGATCATCAAAGTCAAAGGAAAAACAAAAAACTTGCACTTTAAAAAACCTTTACAGTAGACAAAATTAAGGTGTTCATATAGCATAACAAAAGACACGTGTCTTCTCTACATGAAATAGTGATAATCAGCCATTATTGTAATTCATGTTACTAACCCAGGCCTGCAGATTAGCACTACTTTAATTTCGCAAAACACTGACAGAGTGTGTGAATAATTAATCAATATTTTGGGACACAGTAGCTAAGCTATGGGTCATGTAAACTGACTAAAATCAAAATCCTTAAATCCTAAAATCGAAAGAGCCACTACAAGACACTGGCTGATCTATGCATCTCTGAAGTGGATCAGTTCAACCCTACAGCAGAGGCTATAAGAAACCCGTAATCATTCTCTGACTTTGATTAATACATCCATCCCTCAGAGGAAGAAATGCCACAGTGATGCTCTTGTTCTACATCTGTAGACTTTCATGTGTCTGCAGGTCTGTGTACAAAAGCAAGGCCATTCATGCCTGAGGATGTTCTAGACAAAGTACAAATAGCTTAATCCAAGTATAACAGAGAGAGTGAAGTGAACACAAACCAGAAAAACATGAACAAGAAGTGTAAAAGGAGTGGGGCTTACATGGAAGCTTCTTGGTGGCCCTTTTCTCAGCAACGGCTACACATCCTTTCAGACCCATAGTGCTGAGTTGTCTTCTCACAGTGGAAGGATGGACAGAAATACCTGAGGACTGTTTCAGATCTGAAGCAGCTTGATTTTCTCCTCTCTCTAAGATGAAAGCTTTAAGTGCTGTTTATCTGATGGGGACAGTTGTTATAAGTCCCACTTTCTCTGTATCTTTTAGCATTTTAACACATATTTTTCTATATATTTTTATAGCTCCAGTTTTGGAAACTCCCTTTTCCTTTGACTTTCTGCTTCCTTGTGCAAGTGGATTATTTAACATCTAATCTTGCCAGAAACATCTCCTGAAAAATTAATATCTATGTCAGCAGGAGAAGTTATGGTTACACTGAGTATGTTTACATGCACTTAATAATCAGATAACTGCAGAAAATCAGATTTTGTCAGTAATCCGATCAATTTACATGCACTCGAGTAATCGGATAATGGCGAAACTCCGGGTCTACATGAGTCAGACAGTAGTAGGATTTCTGCTTTGCAACCAGCCAATAAACTCACAGAAGAAGACATGATGTAAACGTAATGTAAAACATCATTTAGAAGAAGAAGAATATTTAAATCCTTTATTTCATGTTTGGTTTCAGTGCCGCTCCATAAGTGTTTTGCTGCGTCTCGCGTTGACGCTGCTCACTTATTTCTGGTACTGTCGTCTGTTTCGCACACGCTCAGACTAAGAAATCCGAAAGAAATCAGAGTAAGAGTTTACATGCACTGAGAAATCTGATTACTGAGCTCAAATCCAGCTCTCTTTATCGGATTTCCTAATTGGATTTCTAGATCGGAGTGTGGTGTTTACATGACCATTTGAATAATCAGATAACTGCAGAAATCTGATTATGATCGGATTATTGAGTGCATGTAAACACACTCACTGTATGTTGTATACTTTAAATTCAAAAGGTGAAAACAGTAGCTCTACAAATCTACAAATGTGACGCATTCGCCATCACGGCCCATACGTGCACTAACAAGAGTTTAGGTCATATTACTGTGAAATTTACATAAAGTACATGAAAAATATACAAAGTACAGCATCATATTTTTTGTCTGCTTTTCTCTTTACAGCAAACATGGTTCTCAGTAAACAGTGACTCAGATTCTTTCGCACCTTGAAAAGTCATAACACTTTTACCACTGAGAGGAAAGCCGATGGGCTCATGAGGTTTATGTGCAAATATGTAGAGGGAAACGCTTTAGACAGAAGTGTAAAAAGTTAAAGATAAAACTAAAACTAACAGCCTTTTCATGCTGTCATGTGCAATATTAAAGTTAAGCATCATAATCTGGTTTATACAATAGAAATTTAGTCATGATACATTAATCTAAAGAAAAAGCTGAGACAGTTCCCTTTACAGCTAATATTGTTTTCTCCTCAGCATAGGTGATTTTGCACAAAAAAGTGACTCAGAATTCTGGGGCGAGACAGAAATGGGCTGATTCCTCCTTTCTCCTCAACACCGAACAGCTGACAATGGTTTTAATTACATCATCCAGGTGGGTACCATGCATTAGTAATGGTTAATATGAGTTACGCAAGAACCTGCAAGATTATATCTGCCCTGTGAGGAAACGATGGCAGGCCCTCCACTGTTGGAGGGGCGTATGTGAGCCGGATGAGGTGCAGCTGTTTTTTTAGGAAGACCCTAATCCGCCCTCCACCCACCCTGCCTCACCCACAATGCCACTGAGTTTACACCTCATTTACTCTGTACAAACTCATTATCTCATCCCTCAACAGCCTGACAGGCACAAACCTACCGTCCTGTTCGCCCTCGGGCTGTTAGCTGTCATCCTAAAACCCTTATACAGGGGCACACCCTGCAAGATGATGTGCCCACCTCTAAGATATACCTTTACAAACAGGCGTGACCAGGTGTAGTCACAAAGCCATGATCAAAAACCTCTTTCCAGGTAATTGTCTGTAACTGCAGCCAAAAAACAGCCAAACCCTAAGACATTCCCCTGTGTTGATAATGTAAAATGATGTGCTTGGAGCAATTTATAAAAAAACATCATAAAACAAGGGTGGGGATTATGATTTAACACCCTGTTTAATTCTACTTAACTGGCAGATTGGAAAGGCGGACTGCAAGACTTGTTTCGACGCATACGTCCACAGGGATGAATCAAAGAACAACAATATGAACTTTACCGAAAGGAACGTCAACAAGAACATGGCGATGATGAGTGTTCCTCTACGAATGTCTGGGTTGTTTTGTCCCAGCTTGCTGCTCCATATCTTTTGGGTGCAGTCCCTGAATCATCATCAAAGAAGAGCAAAGCCATTCGAGAGAAGGTCTCGTACAGATAGATAATGCATCCGAACACAAAAGAGTCTTTTCAATCATCCATGACCTTCAGGAAAGTCACAGTGGAAGCAAGACAGGACGTTGATCTTTAGCTAGGGTCTTCAAAGTCTCCTTTTTCTACCATGCCTGCCAATGCCACTGGGTAATGTTTGTTCAGGAGAAGTTCTTTGTGTTTCTCTATAGGTGACCTCAAAGGAGGCACAGTAAAGTCTACTGGATATTTACTCACTGTAGTGAAAATGGGCTTCAATGCACTGGGAGAAAAACAATGCTGAGAAAAGGAAAAATGAAAAATCTTCCAAAAGTAGATTTAAGGACAGAAGCCTCTGAACTACAGTATGTGTTGTAGCTACCGTGCTGTTTGGACACAGACTTACTTATTGGTTAATTACAGAACTTTTGCAAAAGCTGTTGTTATAACGCAAACATCTTCACAGGCTCAGGCTTGACACAGGTTGGGCAAAAGGTGTGGCATGCTATTAGAGAAAGTGAGCTAGTATATGATGCTATGCTTATGGAGGCTACAGACATAATTACTGTAATAATCTTTACTGTATCCAGGCAACAGTATATGACATGAAATATGGTTCTGTTTGTGTTTGTGTATAATGCCCATTGGATTATTAACTGCAAACTGGGCAATATGACAATATTTATCATTACCGTGATAAATTACATTACAATATGTCATAATATGACGTGGATATCATCAGTGCTCACTTTTCAACTGCATGTTTGATTACAAACAAAGCATCATTAGATGAATACAAGTAATCAGGTTCACAGTTTTTGACAGCATTTTTAAATGTGGTACTACTTTGTCTACACTAACTTATCAGATGCCAGAACAAAATAAACATTGTGACACACAGTGTATCCTAAAAACTTCCTCATGTATTGTGATATTACATTTTGCCATATCGCCACCTCTATGTGCAATGGTTCTGGTGGTGATAGGAACCAGGGGTCCCAGAGTCTATAAGACAAATACATATTTGTTACTATCCAAATCCTCTAGTGAACCCACACTTGTAATATTCATAATGGTAAAATATTGGTGCCTTTTAAAAGTAAAAATTTTGGCCGAAGTTTTAGCTTAAAACTATCGTACAACAGTCTCTCAGGCTTTAAGCAACATGTATGTAACCACTTCCTGTAATAAAATTCTTTTAGCACAATAAACTCTTCAGACGTCGGGTTCCTATAATCACCACTGTGAATGATTCTGAGTTAAGTTTTGCTATATTGGCTTAACTTATAACAAAGCACTCTTAAAGATCTTATTTAAATCTTGTAGTTTACATTTATGTCCACAAACATACAGACACAATGTGCTAGTAGTCCCATATTTAAAAACTCCCATCAAAAACAATGACTTTCATTCAACCTGTCACATAATGTACTGCACTAAATCCAGTTAAACAGCCCTAATCATGTTCTCTTTTTAAGCGACCATGCAGTCGATCACTCAGCCTTTAAGTACTGATAATATCTGCAACATGCTCACAAAAGCACACTGTAAATCAAAATAACAAAACTGATTATGATGCCTATAAAATATTGTGGCGTTGGCATAGAATAGGACGCGGGCAAGACTGCGCTTTAAAGGCAAATGCTCTTTTATTGAACAGGCAGCAGGAAGCAGGCAGGTCACTTCTAACCATACATCTCCACTTCATGGTAGGCACTAACCCTGCTAACACTACTACCCCACAGCCCAGCACAGTAATACACAAGCAACACATCAGCATCTCATTAAGCTAACAAGAACTTTTTGTTTAATATTCTTTATTTAATGAGACAATCAGTTCTAAAACTCCAGCAACCATATACATTTTAACAGGGGGTGATTAGATGGAAGAGTAAACAGCTTAAGCGCGAGAAAGAATAATTTAATAAAAAAAAGAGGGGGGGGCAGCTTATAAAACAGAAGAGGTTTGCTAAAATGAACACCCACAGCCACACAGCACCACAGGATCGATCACTGGATACTTCCTTAAAATGTGGCTGTAAGGCTTTTGCAAAAGCAATGAATTTTGACCGTGACTTAATGAATCTGTTCATCTGTAGACGGAGTGAAAACGCAATCTTTTCCAAAATATATATTTCATTTACTAAATCTATCCAATCTTCTATTGAAGGAGAGTCAGGAAGGTACCAGCGCCTAGTTATGTTTTTTTTACAGGCAGTAATCAAAACCTCAAATAGGTATTTATCAGATCCTTCAAAGTTTCCCAAATATAATACCTCAAATTGGAAAGGTATTTCAACATTAAATACATTCATCAATGCAGTATGTACTTCAATCCAGAAATGCTTTATTATTGGACATTCCCAAAATATATAACAAGAACTTATTTACAAGGAAAGACTTTCCAACCGCGAACCTCCCGAGAGCCTCTGTGCGCGGCTGCTTTGCATGGCCACGCCTCCCCTGCTGCTGTGGCAGGATGCCACAATATCGTAATAATGAACACATTAGTAACCAGTAATTAAAGCCCATCTTCCACCAGTTAACACTGTGCTAACTGCATGCTGAAGTCATTACACACTTGCCTCAAACTGCATCAAGTAATCTCAAATTGACTACATATAAAATGCACTGAACAGCAAAAAACAGTAGTAGCCGCAACCACGAAGCCTGAATTCTGTGCATTTTATAGATAACAGTATGTCAAACAGTGTCAGAAAGTCTGCAAGTCTGGTTAGGATTACTTGACAACTTGCTACGACTTGAGACAGATGTGTGATGACTTAGGCATGCAGTTTGCATAACGTTAAAGTGTCGACTATAAGCTTCCATTACTAGCCTTTCCTTTAAGTCCACAAATCAGTCCCCTCTGCCTCCCCATCTCTGTTCTTTCACCTCAGTCTGTGTCAGTACACAGTATGACAGCCTCCAGCTTGCGTGCACGAGGACGCCGAGTTCAAACACTGCTTGTAAATCTTCAAGCAATGCGGCGCACCCGTCAGGCCGCTGATGGGACAGGCCTACTGTCGTCATGGTAATACCCAGCAAACTGCCAGGGTGGACATCAGCCAGCTTGGCAGGGAGCAGCGACTCTTAATCAGAGAGAGGCGAAGACTCTACGTCATCCCTTTTTCTCTCCTTATGTCTCTCTGTCTTTCTTTCCCAACACAGCTTATTGTTTCTTTTATCCATCTCCATAAAATGGCTGCATTATTATTCCAGCACTTGATCAAATGTTATCAAATGCAGTTTGCACAATGCTAATTGGTGCCTATAGGCTTCCATTACTTGTTAGCCGCATGAGTCTCGTAGCTTGGGGGCTTCCAAAACTAATAGTCGTTACAGGCAGTGGTCATAACAGAGACTGGTAGGTGCAAACAGCGAGTCTCTGTAACCAAAATTGAGAGAACAGAGAAAAGCCTAATCCCATTTCACCAACTGACCCTACCACTCAGCCCTTACCCCTCTGTTTTGCACGTTCACGTCCAGGTGTAGAGTGTCATTACTTTAGTTGAGATAGAGGAGTACAGCGAAGTGTTAGGGCTACATGCCTCTCCAAACAGAGGTTTTTCAGAGGCATACTCCAAACAGACTGTTATGAGAACAAAAGAAAAACCGTAGAGGTGGCTGTGCGAGCGACCAAAGAAATCCACAAATGTGAGTATTTTGTCCGTTAAAATTAATGATATCCATCGTATGATCTTCGTTTCAATTTATTAGGGTTCTTTTCTTCACAACAACCATAAAAAATCGCTGGTAATATGCAGATGTCTTGGCAGCTAGCTAAACTTCTCATTCCACCTTAAATGGTGCAGCAGTTTCATTCTGGTGCCTCAGGCGTCAGAACTGGTGCACCATTTAAGGTAGAACGGGAAAATTTGAACGACTTCATAGCTAATTCACTGAAGAATTAGAGCTGGGCAATAATAAATAATTGCCCCTCTCATTGAAGGCACATGATGCCCTAAATGTAACTAAAGCCCAGCAGTGAGGAGCTGAACTTTGCCTTCCTCTGCTGTCACTACAGACTGGCAGGGTTGCCTACAGAGCAGCGCTAGCTAACCAGCTAACTAACCATAGCTAACCATTAGCGCTTGTAACTCAATTCCAAGGGGCAAGCTGACACTCAAAAACAAGGGGTGGGGGTAAAAATAAGAATGGGATTGGGCCTAAGGGCCTAAACAGTATTATATTTTTAAAAGAATGATATACTGTATCATATAACCATCATATACATGCACACCAGACATTATGTAACACTGCTTAATGCATAAATCTTTATTTTATTAGTGGCCTCTGTTTATCAAGAAAACAGTGGAAATGTTCATTTCTGCTAGCAGAAATGTGACATTTTCTTTTATATGTTAGCATTAAGCTAATGGTGGTTGCATTTTTTTTTCTATAATGGGTTCAATACTACACCAAGTCTACACGCAGACTTTGGGCATACAAAGTTTGTAAGAGACATTCAAGCAACTTTATTTACTTTGCATGTTCTGGTTTTACAGTGAACTGTTCAGTAAATATTTCAGCTTAAAGCCTAACTCTAAATGGCCTGTTAGCCCATTAGCAATCTGCTGAGCTGCTTGTTAAACAAAGCCAGCATTCTTTCAGAATCAGAATCAGACATTTTAAATGAATAAATACGCAGTTAACAAAGTTCTGAGTTGCATATAAACAGTATATACAGCTAAAACTGAGCAGCTAATATAATTGTAAGTATGTTTATAAAATATGTATATGACATGGGTTATACAGTGGTTATATACATAGGTTATGCACATTACAATGTGTGCAAGATGTGCCTTTTTACTTCACACACACACACAGGTTGTAACTGCAAACATGTATTTGCATTCTGCTCTCTGTTCTCTGTCTGCTCCTCCTTCTGCTGTGCTGTGGCTACATTTGTTCAGAGGAAGGACAGCATCACCTGATCAGTGTGTGACAGTGTAGTGGGAGCTGGTGAAATCAAAGCTGATCTGCGTATCTAAAAAATCTGGTCAAACTGCAAATTCTGCCATACTGAATTACTGAATAAGGGCACGTCTTATCAACACACACAGAAAATTACAGACAAGAAAAACAGCTCAGAAATGCACAGAATCAGGAAGAAACACTTCTCAAACTGTAAAGTTAATCTGTGGGGTATGTACTGTATGTCTCATCACTGTCAGAATAAAACCTTGCATGTCCAAAATGGAAACTTTGTAGGAGCAGCAAAACATTGTCTTAACCTTTCTTGTAAGTTATTGTAATAAAATTATATTCTAATTTATTTTTAATTTAATAAGATTTTGGACCGTTTCTATATTTGATCACTGCATATATTTATATAAATTTTTCACAAACTTTTCATAGTATTCAAGAAAAAAGCTACAAAAGTGGACATAAAAGGTTTTGTTCCAACAATTTGAGAGCTAACAAGTCCAGAACTAAGCTACAGAAGAAAATGATAAGTGGGTGAAGCCAGGGTGAAAGTGGGACCAGTGTGGGCCAATCCCAAATCCCAATGGAGTCCATATGTAATCTCTTCAGGGGAGGGGACACAATGACAGAAGAAAACTGAACAAATTTTATGTTTGGCCAAGTCATTCCTTAAATGGTCTCCTGATCTTTTCCTCTCGAACATCTCAAGATTAAAGCCTCAGTGGTTCATTTTCAGTATAACAAAACATACATCATACTCCTGTTGCTATGTTAGTATTTCAAACGTAACGCATGAGACTTGTAAAAGCCTTACAGTGTTCACTAACATGTGAAGAGACTGAAGACATCGATATCCTTTCACAGTGTCTTCATGCAAAGCATATTCTGGTGCCACTTGATACCGAAAGAGTTTGAAATATGATATTCTACATGCTTTCAGAGGCAAGTGTTGCACTGCTTTTGTGCCGTAAGCTTGAGAACGTGCTATAAAACCAAGTACTATTTTTAACGTCATACAGCACTGCCTGCTATTCAGCTAAAAGTGATCAAAACACGCCATGCTTTCATTGGCCAGATCTTTTTGCCCAGAAGTACAATAAGATGTGAAGACATACTTTTTTTCAGGAGTTAAACACGATTAGAAACAAGGAATTGTTGGGTTTTTGGTTCCTCACACTTTGTAGCTTCTTTAGCTCTTAAAGCGCAAAACTTATCCACCTCTGAGGTCCCTCTAAGCCTTACATATAAGAAAGTTAAAGGGCCAATATAACGGAAAACCATATTTAGCTTAGCTTACCTTTTTTCATAGTTTTTTATCAATTTATAGGTTTGATGTAGTATGTAAACACTGAATTTTGAAACGTAGCACTGACTCCCCAGTCCATATAGTTATATATGAAACAGGCCGCTTTAAAATCACTGTTCTGTCACGTCACAAAAACCAACATATTTATATTTATTTGCCAATTCAGCCTACAGAAGTTTAGTGCCACCCATTCATGCTGTACTTACAAGGAGTGTTTCGGCCTAGACTGCTTTTTTTATTAGCCAGTAAGAACAGAGCTCATTTACATATATCAGAATAAAAGGCACAGTAACAAAAACAGTCTGCTTAATTGTTTGGTACAAAGAGAGGTTGGAAATGTGTCATTTAAAAATGAATTATGATTGTTTTTTGAACATAAAACCACTTAAACCTCATACATGGGAAAACATAGAATTTATATAGGATATGGACCATCTAGAAGCAGTTGTAGGTTGGGATCTTAACAAATGATGACTGAAAGGAGACTGTGATGTGTCCACATTAATAAATATCCTCATACTAATAACTTGAAGCTTTAAGTAAGATGACAAGAAAGTGAATTTCAGCTCCATTGCTGCTAATTAAGCTTTGTGATGCCCTGTCTGCTATTATATCTTGGTTATAATGAAGAGTTAGTAAAAAATAGAGTAAACTGAGGTCTATGGAGGCCACTTTGTGAAGGCCCCATTATATATATATATACATATATATATATATATATCTAAGGCTGATATATAACCTGTGGTTCTGTGTGCTAAACCAAGCTATGTGCAGAGCACCCATTAAATATTAGCATGCTAATGATGGCTTGCTAATAATGCTACAACACTAATGCTATAATAAAGACAGGCAACCTCTATAAATACACTGTATAACAGGAACCGGAATGTATGGGACGGCTCAGGGTCCTGTAGGCGGTAGGAAGAAGCAGGATAAATGAGAGAGAGGGACTGGAGTAGCACTATCTAAGGCAGCCTATAGCTTCTTGCTAACAAGCTGGGCCTCTGGTCTAAAGCTAACAGGGCACAGACTCTGCCCGGCCTCCACCGCCTGCTAATGTTACTGCACTAGCAAATACAGCAGGGTGTCTAAAATACACTTCGTAAAAAGATCGTTAAGTAAAAAATCAACTTTACCCCTGTCCCAAACGTAGCTGATTAGCCAAGACACGCCTGCTTTAATTTTGTACTGGAGCTTTGAGGCTAATATCGCTAACAAGTAATGGAAGCTTATACTCAACAATTAGCATCATACAAACTGCATGCCTAAATCATGACACACACCATGTTGTCTTAAACCACATCAACTTAACTAATCTCAACTGAACTTCAGTGGTTTCTGACGCTGTACGTCATTCAATAAAAACGGACAAAAGTATGATGCACAGCTAAAAGCAGCTGTAGCCGCCATCTTGAGGCATCTTGAATGTTGTTGGGACTTTTGTTCATTTTTGTAGATGAGTATATTGTACAGTATCAGAAAACATCAAAGTTAGTTTATTTCCAGATTAACTGTGGTTTAGGGCAAGTATATGGCGAGTTTGCACAATGCTAATTGGTAGGTACAAGTTTTCAATACTTGTTAGCTATATTAGCCTCCATTAGGCCTGTGCTGGTAGCACAGAACAGAAGGAACAGGATCCTCTTATTGGGGTAACCATGTAGAAAATAACTGTGGGGTTGGGAATTTCTTTGCTTACCTTTTTGTCTGGTAAATTTGTGACGGTTCCTAACACTGAAGTGGACTTGAAGACTTTAAGTAACTGCAATTAGGTAAACTTTTTTGTGTTTTAATAAATATTATGATTTTCCTTGTGTACAACTGTCTTTGGGCAAGCTGTGTTTGTTAGTCATGTACTGGTTTTGCTAATAATTAGCCAAAATTGTCACTACTGAAATAGGCACGTTTGGTAAAGTTTCGGTAGTGTTATGATTGTTTTTGTAGTGAAAAAATGGAACGTCCAATTATTTGTTTTAATAAAATTAACAAAATTAAGGTTAAGGTCACTCAAAGCAAAAGGATTTTAAAGGATAAAGTCCAAGCCAGTTAAATGTTTGAACTGTGACTTTGAACCAATTCTGTAGAATGATGCAGGTACGATAAATGTAGTATTAATTTAGGGTATCACACCACTCAACATCTTTAAAAGTTCAGTAATGCTCATGTATGGATAGTCCAGTATCTTGCAATGTTTTGCATTAAATAAAACAATATACAAATGGCAGTACATGAGTTTTTTTACCAGCACTGGGGGCTGTTAGTGAGGCAACTTGGTTAACTGTCAGTGGACACGCGCCTAGCATTATTAGTACAGTGCAAAAGTACAAAAGTAATCCTTTCACATCTCTTCATGGGGTA
Source organism: Colossoma macropomum (assembly GCF_904425465.1). Classification (NCBI taxonomy): domain Eukaryota; kingdom Metazoa; phylum Chordata; class Actinopteri; order Characiformes; family Serrasalmidae; genus Colossoma; species Colossoma macropomum. The sequence goes on along the minus strand of NW_023494810.1, from coordinate 6,898,333 downwards.
AACAAGAAACTGTATAATGAATGCTATCAAACACATAAAGTGGGACTGTGGTCTGGTACTTGAGAAGACCCTGCCTTACACAATCAAAGTCTTATAAGCCCAAAATACTCTCAGCAAAGTACAGTCACTCAAGTCATAAAGAAAACAGGTACAATTTCTGTTATTTTGGAATCTGTCTAAGTTTTGCCATTGCAACAGGAGTTTGGTCACAATGACCAAGCTTAAGCAAAGTCCAACATAACATCCAGTGGCTATTACTTTAAGGGGACTGTTCTTCGACACATGATTATTACACTTTAATTCACTTTTTTTCATGTAGTTATGGTGTCCATACAAATGGTAATAATTTATAAGTCTACTGGGCAGCAAAATGTTTCTGCAATACTTTATCCAGTCTTAATGTTCCTCAAGGGAGGCGGCTAGCCACCGGCTGCTAATCAGGCCTTTCATCTTTAAAATGCTGGCGACGAGATCAAAGCCTCCAAAAGTTCCTTCTCAGTGCACTGCTCACATTGATCCGGAGCAACGAGCTAAATTCTGCTGCACTTCAATTATTCATAGAGTGGAAAGTGTTTTGCAGGCCTGAAGGAAGAGCAGCTGGAATGGTAGCTGTCCTTTGGAATAACTATGGGCATTTTCAGACAAAACTATTATCGTAATAGCTTTATTACGGTTAACATTGTTGAAAATTAAATTATCAAGCCTTTATTTAAAAATATTAAACAAATCCCTTGTGTTATGTCCAACTGGGACCTGGTTTCATTGATTTACCATTTTCATGGTAAAAGTAATAACAGCATAACTTTTAACAGTGAAAACTAAACATGAAGGTTTTCACTGAATATGTCTGACCACACCTGTGGCAGTCGCTGGAATACAGCCTTTAGCAGCCTATAGTCTTTTGTATTTAGCAATATTTAAATGTGGCTATCAACATTTAATTAAAATCGAACTTCACCTTAAAGAAACGGTTTACTGAAGATTTTACACAATTTCCTCTTACAGCACACATAGGCTACGTTCACTTTACCAGGCTGAAGTGGCACAAATCTGATTTTTTGCCCTAATGTGACTCAGATCTGATGTTTTCAGAGCTGTGTGGACACGCAAATCTGATCTTTTCAAATCCGACCTTGGTCACTTTCATATGTGGTCCTAGATCGGATACGTATCTGATTCGTGGCCATGCAACCTCAATGTGACGCTCAGATCGGAGTTCATGTGCTTTTTTTCCACTGCATCATTCAGCGTTACCATGGCAGCAGCGCCAAACTGAAGTTAAAGCCTGTAAACGGCTCATCTCACCTTTTTTACCTTCATCTCGCTCTAATAATGAAGCTGAGAGCTGATCAGAGTTAATTATCTTCTCAGCGAAGCTCGTTCTGCTCGTTAGTTTGTGCTGATGATGCACGTGATTCGTTCACGTGACGTTACTGAGTAGGATGTGCTCATGCGGGTCATTTCAGGACACCGGTTCGTTCACATTAATGACAGATTTGAATCACTTACCTAAACAAGTGTAAACCATCGTGTTAGAGAGATCGGATCTGAGCGAAAAATCGGATTTGAGCAATGAGGCCTGTAAATGAGGCAGAAAATGCATCATGTTATCAATGTTCTCTATTACCGTTACCGATACTGTATTAAAGTGCCAGTATTAGGGCCTATTGATTAATCTAAAATACATCCTTTTATGTGCTTAGAAAAGTACACTGTTATCACAATAACAATATATCACCTACTCTTAGTTACGCTATGGTTTGGTTGCTTAGGAGACACTGGGGTTATATTAGGGTCACAGTGTGAGAGAATACTATCTACCCCCCACTCTGTATATGGCTCCATTCCACAGCCACTAGACTGGCCCTATATAACGACAGGAAAGATTTCTCAGGACAGCAGCCCCTGCCTCTAAGCTCGAAGTGATCAATATATATGTGCCACTGACCTGACTGCAGTTTTCAGTGCATTCTCTCTTTCTGACACACACACACACACACACACACACACACACACACACACACATGCATATATTGTGCAAACTTACAGCCACTATGCTGAGTGGGCAATGGCTCTACATCGCATCAATCTCTCTCCTCTATACAGCAGCAGCAGCAGGCTCTGGGTCATGCTGACTGCAGCAGTGGACAGATGAAGGACTCTGTCAGTGAACCGCACACTGAGTCACATAACTGTATGCACAGGCCGATCATTCCATCTGCAAGGGTGTAAGTAGTGGGGAATACAATCGTCCTCCATGTGGCAGACAGCAGTTTGATTCCCCGCCCAGACAAACACACCATCCTATACCAACAAGAGTCCTTGGGCAAAACTCCCAACACTATATTTGTCCTCTTCTGTAACTCAATTAAGTCGCTGGACTACAGCCTTTAGCAGCCTATAGTCTTTTGTATTTAGCAACATTTAAATGTGGCTATCAACATTTAATTAAAATCGAACTTCACCTTAAAGAAACGGTTTACTGAAGATTTTGCACAATTTCCTCTTACAGCACACATAGTAACTCAATTAAAAACCTGTAATTCGCTCAGGATAGGAGTGTCTCTGACCTTTTAACAATTTGATAACAACAATTTAGGAAGCACAATCAACTTCATCACAATAGAGAAATATGTGATTTTTACAGCACAGAATTAGTTTGGACAAATAAAAGGTGTTTGCTGTATCATATACTTTATAGAACAAAATTAATATAGATGCACCTACACTATTTTTTCCTCTACAAAAAGGGAAACTAATACCAACTCTATGTACACTAACTAGCTTTTAAGTCCTGATATTCATACGTTTTTTTCCCACTTTTTAAATATTTCATTTTGGTAAACGCTTGGTAAAAGAGTATTCCGTGTCACTAATAAAACACATCATCTTTTACTATGAAATAATTAGTAATACCTTATTTAACAAATTACCTTATTTATCAATTTAAAATATCTGTATGCTGTAAATTTAATATATCTGAATGCTGTTTCACATTCAAACTTGTTGAGTTATTCGTCACTGACATGCGTCCCGCTTATCTCAGAGCGTCAGACTCTGATAGAGTTTAGTAAATATTACAGTTGTTCAAGCTGTCATTAGCAGTAGTTGAGCCATGGATTTCTCAGCTTTGTTGAAGCAAAAGACCACGATACCCGCCGCTGCATGATGCAGCTGACTGACGAGGGAGGCGCACCACAGCCGATGTGAGCGGACACACAGGCCTGGCTAGTGGGCTGCTATGCTAAAGGCTAAACCAAGGCTAAAGCCTATCATTGCCTCAGGAGACCAGTGGTTCCTTCCATATGCCTCTCTGAAGTTCACTCAGACTGTAAGTGACTATACAGCAGATGAGTGATTCCTGAAAGAAGCCCGACTCAGCCATTGAGGTAAGGAGTTGCCATTACTATGTTTTACACTGTTTGTGTGTTGTGATATGTGTTCAATTGGTATGTCACCCACTGCTACTGCCTTTCCACAAAATACTGGCGTTACAGATTTTGCCATGAGCATTTTTACTGCTGCTTGTCAACCCACACCACCGAAGTGTTGTTAAGTTCTGTCTACTAGCGCTGACACATGCATGTGCATCAGAAAGTGCTTTGTGGTATTGGTCCTAGGTATCAATATCCCCATCATAGATACTACGTTTAAGTGCCATGTTTTACACTGGTACCAGTATCAGTGCAACTCTAGTAATTAATAATAACACTCTAAAATTGACGCAGCTGATTCATTACCTGTGAATGCATTTTCACACCCCTGTCCACTAGGGGTGGGCAATATGATGCCATTTTATCAGTATCACAATATTACATTATAATATGCTTCGCTCAGCATAAAAGACACTGAACAACTCTATTGTATGTCTTTACAAAAGGAAAAAGACGCAGTAGAAGACGAAACGGATTCACTCATTAGTAACAGCAAGAAGCAAGAGGTTGCAAATGGAAACCGGAACAGAATATGTATCTACAAAATACCCATGGTTTTAAACAATATATATACATATATACATACATGCATATATATAAAGAAAACCTGTATCTCCATTTTTGTCATTTTTTAGTTTTTGACATAATGTGAAAATTCCTTTTGCTCTTTACATTGTGTGTAAAGTTCATGATGAATAGAACAAAAGAAACAGCCCAAAATGACTTGCAAAAAAGTCTGGTTCCATTGACTTACATTAAAAGTAAAGTATGTTTTTTCCTTTTCCTGTAAAGTTACCATTTTGGAGATACAAGGTTTTCTTCCAACAACAGCGAGATATATATAGGTATATATATCCACATAGTGGGAAAATCACCAACTGTGGACACCAGCCCTCCAATACCAGAGTTGAACGCCTCTGCTCTACAGCTTCAATAAAGACATAGCAGTGGTTGGTGGGGAGAGCACAAGGTCAGAGAAATCAATAATCTGTCTGGAATGCAGTGAGTTAGTGCAATTATTCTGCCTGGATTGTCACACGCTGCTTTATCCACACACAATTAGTGCTGCTGTTACTGAACATACACTTTTAGTTGACTGGCGACACATCACTTGATTCTGTACATAATCTAATCAAGCACGTTCTGCAAGAAATCATTAAGTCGCTAAGTGTCAATCAAAGTACAATATAACTGTTGCTATACTGGAAAACGAAACAACTCAGCCAACTGAAAGCCGCAGAAGAACAACACGGTGATGAATGCTGTTTTGCGTGGAACAGATCTGTTGTTTTGAAAGCATTTTTTTGTTCTGTTCGTTAATCCTAGACTTCTCTCCTCCTAAGAGGAGATTAAGGGGAGTAAACAAGGTGAAGCTCGGGGTTGCCAGCTGCTACAGGCCTAAACATGCCTCAAACCTGTCTACTAAATAACCATTTAGACTACATTGGCACTTCTATGCTAGTCAAGCAGAAACACAATAGGCCATCAATCTGGAAGAGAGACATGTTTTGAAATGTGTGCATTAAAATGAGGCTCATCTCTACGTGTTTTGAGATGTGTTCTTTAAAACGTCTTTGCTTTCTTACTTTCCTATTTGTCAGTGAAAACATGGCATTTGTAGTTCTGAGTTGGATTATTCTGTAATGAGTATATTATGTTATGTTGACATTTCATTGTGCTTTAAGGAATGTGTTCGCAAGAATTCACTCATGCATGCGTAAGTGTGTGTGTGTGTGTGTGTGTGCATGATTTCATTTCAATAGAAAAGGGACCATAAATTCCCTGCTTTTCCCTTTAGCCTTTATAATAGGCTGTAAAGGAGAGAAAAAGAGTGAAAGAAGGAAATGAAAGTTCGCCAGAGCCCCTTTAGTAGAAAGCCATTAACTCTGTGACTCTGAAAAACAGCACTGAGCTTTCTTATTGCTTGCATAACTTAGCAGCAAGCAACCTACAATACTTTGATTATAGTGAGCCTGAAACCGCATTGGGTTTGCGCAAGATGCATGCAAGAATTATGGCGAAAACAAAACCAGGCTATTTTTTGTTTCCTCATTTGAATTTCAGCTCTCCAACTGGCACCATCGAGAATTCATAAAATGTATTAAGGCCAGTGCATATTACAGCCTGAATGAAATTGTAATAGAAGTCATTAAAATAATAGCCAGTCATGCATGCACACTGACACTCTGCTTTACTGGGCTTATTGAAGACCACAGGACCTGACATCTCTGAGTTTTCCTCCCCGAGCAAAAGCTGGCAAGCCAAAAGCTTTAAAAAATGACTGGAGGAGATCCATCTCCTGCTGTGTGTCTATACTTGTGAGGATTTAATCAGCCACTGGAGCAGAATGCTGCCGGAAGCCACAGCCAGGTCAAAATGAACTTCAAGCAGAAGCCTGACCACATGGAGAGATGATGAAGGGTGGGGTAGAAAAAGAAGGGAGGAAACCAAAGAGATGGAGATCAAGGCTGGCTACTTGATTTGAGTTTACAGACGTAGCTTGCTTTTACTTTTTCTACTATTCCATCGCAAAGCTAAAGCTTAGAGAGGTTTCAAAATAACGTCCAGTAGCTATTACTTTATGGGACATTGTTCCACAACTGATTATTACATATTGATTCACAAATTCTTCATCTAATTATGGGGTTCAGCGTTTCCCCTAAAATAACAATTTGTGGGTGGGCCACTTAATAATCACCCACTCGCTCTAATCCTATCAACTTTCTTTTTCTAAAGTAAACAGAAAGGCACAGTCAGAGTTCAACATTAACTTTTTCTTCAACTGTTTCTGCAATACTTAAAGTCTTGAAGGTTCCTGAGGAAGGTGGGCCGCTACAGGCTGCTAATCAGGCCTTTCATCTTTAAAATTCTGGCAGTGAGATCAAAGCCTTCAAATGTTCCTTCCCAGTCCTTACACTGATCCAAAGCAATGAGCTAAACTCTACTGCACTATTATTGTACACTGAAAGGCATAACAGCACTTCCTTATTCAACATGGTCTCACGAATGTGAGAGTAAATATGAGTGCGTTTACATGCATTTAATAATCCGAACATAACTGGATTTCTGCAATTTTCTAAATTAATTATTAAAATGTATGTAAACAGCATACTCTGATTTCTTTGTCCAGAAATCTGATTAAGAAATCCGATTAAGAGAGCTTGGTAATCGGATTTCTCAGCACATGTAAACTCTTACTCAGTCTGTGCATGTGCAAAAACAGACCACGGTACCAGAAATAAGCAAGCAGTGTATAACACTGTATAACACTCCGGGAGTGACGCTGACACCAACTACAGATGCTTGACAAATTGAGGATTTAAATATTTAAATATTTAAATATTCAACTTCTTGATGATGTATGTTCATACTTTCAGGTAAAGTGGCATTATTAAAAAAAAAACACCTGTAGCATTAAGTTTGAGTTTTAAGGCCCAATCCCATTCCTTATTTTCACCCCTTCCCCTTGTTTTTGAGTGTCTCCTTGCCCCTTGGAACTGAGTTACAAGGGGTAGTGGTTAAATCTTCTCATACGAAATGGGACCCTCAAATAACAAAGAACATTACTTCATTAACAGCTACCAGCGCTGCTCTATAGACAACCCTGTCAGTCTGCAGTGACAGCAGAGGAGGGTAAAGTTCAGCAACCTCATTGCTGGGCTTTAGTTAAATGCATGGAAACAACATTAAACTAAGATAATACGTCATTTTTAACAGAGAAAATTCTCACATTTGTGGGTTTCTTTGGTCGCTCTCGTAGCCATCTAGCAGGTTTTTCTTTTTTTCTCATAATACACTCTGACAACTTTGGAGTGTGTCTCTGAAAAACCTCTGTTTGGAGGGCCATGTAGCCCAAACACTTCGCCCTACCCCTCTATCTCAACAAAAAACGGGACACCCTACCCCTAGACGTGGACACACATAAACAGAGGGCTGAGGGCTAAGTGGTAGGGGCGAGGGGTGAAATGGGATTGGGCCCAAGTTACATTTACATCACGTCTTATTTCGTAAGTCTGATTACTGCCCGATTCAAGTAACCCAAAGTTTCCCCGTTATTTGATTGCTAAGTGCATGTAAACGCATTCTATGTCTAGTTACTCGGGATATCCATTTTGACTCATTTTGATAGTCAAGAATCAGCAAAAGTTAAACCAGTTATTAAAGGAAAGGAAAAAAAACACAAAAACACAGCAAAAAAGGGTACTTTAGGTACAACACTGGATGCTGACGAGGCTCGTCATCTCACACAAGGTCTAGTCAGAGAAATATATTTTCAGTGTTTCTGGACCTCGAAAATATCAGCTAGACTAGTTAGCCTTGTTAGCCATAAAGCCACACTACGTCTGCATTCTCAACCATGTCCTTAGCAACACATCCACGTTTAGGCACTCGTGTTTTAGAGAGGCAAAACATAACCGTTTACGGTCTTGTTAAAACACAAAAGCATTTCACTGAGTTGTTAGTGTGTATATTGTCTCTGTTTCTGCACTGAAACCAATACCCAAACAGTGATTTCAGTCCTTGAATACTGGCACCTTGAACGGTTCACTGAGTACTCAAGCATCTGTGCACATGCCTACTGGTTACCTAAGAAGAGTAAGTATTCATTAACCAACTTAGCTGAACTACTCAATAAAGCACATGTACACTGAGTAAATAGTGGAATGATGGAAAACCATTACAGCATGACAACATTAACGCTGTTTAAGGGTATTTATAGAATCCCTATAACTAGAATTTTATGTATCTGGTACACTTACCACGTCATATAGGCACCTCTCAACACAGACTGTTGTGTTGTCTCAGGATAAAACAACTTAACTTGAATGCTTGACTAAGTTACGCACTTTTGACATTTAACAGCATTTTAATACCTTCTAAACGAGCCCACCATCTTCCAATTACAGCAAAACAGCCTTCACCTAATGAAACATGCTAAATTAAATACAGATGCTGTTCTAAACTAAATCACTTTCAGAAAGCAGAGGAATCTGATTAGTTCTGCCAACTTCCCAGCATAAAAACCACCACTGCACGAATGTTGAAACAGAAGCAGCTCATGCTGCATCTCACAACATGGCAACATCTTAGTGGAGCTGTATATGGAGGTGAAGAAATACATGTGCAGCGTATACTCTGTGTGTGTGTTATCATTATTTAAGTTAATACATGAGTATTTACCAACTGATATGTATCAATTCATATAAAACAAGACAAGACAAGTCACTAAATTGACTGATGAATGACCAGGTAAAGATAAACAAATGTTAAACCTTTCGTGTTTTAATTTTTTTAATAATAACCTAAAATGTTTTTAATAACAATCTAAAAATGTTCTCGTTAGCATATTCGAATACTAATCATTTACCAAAAAAGAATAAAAACATAAAACTAGTCCACATAGCACAGCTATAAAAAGTTTCTATTTACCATTTTTATCATAGGTGCACACATGACGCTTGTTTGGGTTTATGCACCAAAAACATTTCTGATTAATTTTTGCATAATTATTTTCCTACCATGGATTAAACAGGCTGTTTTTGTTAATGTGCTTTCGAGACATTTATATCATCGCTGTCCAAAGAAAATCATGCATCTCCACTTTTGTTGACTTTAATTTCTTTACATCACTTCAACACAGCTTACGTTACCTTTACATTGAGTACATATACATGTGCTCAATAATCCGATCATAATCAGATTTCTGCAGTTATCCGATTATTCAAATGGTCATTTAAACACCATACTCCGATCTAGAAATCCGATTAAGAAATCCGATACAGAGAGCTGGATTTTAGTTCAGTAATCAGATTTCTCAGTGCATGTAAACTCGTACTCTGATTTCTATCGGATTTCTCAGTCTGCGCAAGAACAGACGATGGATCGCCAGACGCTGCAAAACACTTTTAGAGCGGCGCTGAAACCAAACACGAAATAAAAGATTTTAATATTCTTCATCTTCTAGATGATGTATGTTCATATTTTCAGGTAAAGTGGTGCGATGTTTTAAAAAAAGTTTGAGTTTTACGTTACAATCACGTCACGTCTTCTTCTGTGAGTTTATTGGCTGGTTGCAAAGTAGAAATCTGATTACTGTCTGACTCATGTAGACCCAGAGTTTCCCCATTATCTGATTACTGATAAAATCTGATTTTCTGCAGTTTTCGGATTATTAAGAGCACGTAAACGCACTCAGTGTGAAAAAATTCATGATGAATGAACCAATAGAAATGCTCTTAAATCACTTCAAAACAAAATCTCTTTACATTGACTTACATTGATAGATGTGAAGATACGATTTTGGAGATACTTGTTTTTCTATGGACAGCAAGGATATGTCAAGAGCTCTGTTCTGATTGGCTGTCCCGTATTGTGCCCGTTTCATTAAGAAGTTCAGGCAGAAACACTCCTTATAACTTCAATGTTAGTGGTCGAGGCATAAATAGAGTAATCTGAACAGGCAGGTATATGTAAGGGTTCTGGCTTTTGACATCACAACAATAAATTTAAAGTGGGCTGTTTGTGTAGATAACTTTCTATTTATGGACTTTAACGATGGGGTTGAACACTACATTTTAAAACTTTGTTTGGTTCACGCAGCACATCCAACTCTTCTGTTACAAAAAAGCTTGGAAACTGCAGTTTTGCACGGTTTTAGTCTTTTAATTACACTCTAAGGGGTGGTAGACACTGATACACCCACATCAGTCAGTGGTTGTATGAGTAACCTGATTACTCACTGGGTGAGTGCTAACCAGGATATGGCACACGCATGGAAAAATCCAGTGTGGTCAAAACAGCACAAGGGTTTCTTCCTTCTCTCCTTCAGGCCCGGCTCTTTGTCTTTTTGGGTAGTACAGCTGCATTCACCCGTGAGTCAGCACATGCCTGGATGAAGAGGCAGCAGGGGCAGCTCCATAATGGCAGCATGGAACAGTTCCTGTTTCACACGCTCCCCCCTCAACACCCACCACCCCCGCTGATAGCTCTGCACACTCGTGTGTGGTCATTCCAGCATGCATTAGTAATAGGCCCCAACATCCAAATGAAATGCCATTCATAAGGGTTCTATGTAAGGTCACCTCAGGACAGCCACAGATTAAATGCCACACAATGAAGCATCTTTCGCCTTCGCAGCTGTTCTCAGATCAGTGTGTATGTGTATCCCTGAAATGCCTGAAGCATGCTGTAGTTACACTGGTTAAAGTGATCATTTGGCTGAAGACAATCACCCTGCAAGGAGATGTTTTATTCATGTCTGCTGTTCCTCATACTGCAGCAATTTACTAACAGAGTCTGATAGCACAGCATTAAACTGTGTTCCAGTGTGAATATAGCTATGTGATGTCTATATATATATAGATAGAACACAGCCACACACACACACACACACATATATACATATATATATATATATATATATATATATAGACATAGATATAGATAGATAAATAGATAGATAGATAGATAACAAGCACTCACAATCACTGGGTCTGTGGCCTAATTGTGAAATGTGGCCCACTGGGCAATAAGCAGTGTCTACCCCTGCATCTAACTGACAACTGATTCTGCCTGTTTCTTTTACCAGCATTCATTGATTCACTGATACCTGATCAGCAAACAAATAACCCATCAATGCAGAACCAACATTCACTCCGTTGACTGTTAATTAAGCACAACCTCTTGTATCGACACTAATTGGCCACAGAAGCAGCACAATGCACACACTACCCTGGTATCACTTTGCTATGCTGAAAATGGTCCACTCTAGGGATGGGCAATATGGCAGAAATGTCATAGGACGATATGTAAAACATTTTTACAATGCATGATACGTATCGTGATATTCTGACTTAGACGCAATACACTTGTGGTGCCACATTTGAAAACCTCCATCAAAAAACTAAAATTTATTCGATCAAAATAAAATAAATCAAAATAAATTTATTCGAAATTTCACACACTATGCTATACTGAATCCAATTAACTTAGCCATTTAAAATGGACTAATTAATTTAAAAAAGCTGCAGTTGGTCAGCGTTAAAGAACTGACTGCATCCATGATATGCTCAGAAAAGCATACTGTTTATCACAATAACAAAACGCATCACAATAACAATAAAATATCGTAACATTACCCACTTCTGGTCCGCACATATTAATATCTGATTAGTGGTGGTCCTATGGTAGTCCCCTTTCCATTGATGGACAAGGTAGGGGGGCTACAGTTATTGTGCAGGAACAGGTGGGCTACAGTTAGTAAATATAAAACAGCATTTGTCCACTGCAGAAAGCAGTACTAGGGATGAGTCAGAATCTTTGAATATTTGAACACTCATGAAAGTTTAAAAAAAATCGAAAAGTGAATTAGAGGAACTTTGACATGCAAATAAGCTTCTCTCTAATGTTATATGGCATCATATTTAAGAACGCATGGTGGCCTTAATAGGGTGGCCAATTAAATAGGGTGGTTAACAGAGGGGACTGTAATGGTCCAAGCAGGTGGATAATGAACTAAAGCTGGAACTGTGCACTCTTTTGGTTCCTGTTTGGGTCAATTCTTGGTTTTGAATGTGCAGGAAGTGCACATAAATGGTAGGTGTTTCTGATAAGTACAAGGTAGATGTGCCCAATGAACTGGCAACTCAATGTATATTTAGCAATTCTTTGGGGCACATCTAAATGGCAAATGAATCTTCAAAGGCTGGTTTCTCTTAAAGAAAGAGATAAAACACAGATAAAGTGATGCAGATGTCAACATTAGTGTGTGGAAGCCCACATTCCTTTCAGACAACTTCAAACACCTGTAGGGATCACTGAGTAAACCTTGATCAAGCACCCACATATTGCACAACCTCAGCTCATTAGAAGGGCAAAAAGTTCTGCAGCAGCATCTACAGGCAGCTCCTCTTAAGAAATAAACAAGTGAGCACAAACAGAGATGTTTACCTCTCTTGTATACCTTATTCAGCTCAAGGAGCTGATGATTTGGGGAAACGTGAAACTGCACAACATAGGGGGCTTTAATAAAAACTTAAATTGGGGAACATTACTGCTGTAATTGAGACGAAAAAGCTAGCAGTTGGTTAACAGAACACTAAGTTCCTTCTATGAAGCAGCAGCCAAAGTCCTATTTTGAGAAATCATTCAACTGTGGAAACACATCTGTTTGGAAAAGCCAAAAAACACCTCTGCTTTCATCTGTACTACTTATAAGCTACTAAATATAATGACTATATGATACTGCAATATTTCAGGGGTGTCAGACTATGGAACTATGGCACACCTATGATTTCCCAGCTCAGATCCATGTGATTCAACTCATCGGTTAATGACCACGACATCACATATTAGAGCAAGGAAATCACCAAACTGTGCTGGACTCCAGCCCTGCGGGACGGAAGTTGGGGTCCCCTGCTGTGGGCCATGAATTAATTATGCTGCTCCAAGAGCCTTCTATAGCCCTTACCCATCAAAGCATGCTCTTCTGAGTTACTTTCAAAAGGCCCATTCCTTTGGGTTTCACTCTAAGCAGTCTGGTCATTTTTGCTGTCCTGCTGCCAAGATATTCCACTGCAATGAATCAGTATGCCTTCAAATAAAAAAAATCGAGCAGTGGCTTTAGACCCTATGCAGTTAGAAGCTGCTGGCCTGGCCTGCCATGCTTGAGCAACGTTGAGGACAGGCATGTTTAAGGACTGGATGGTGAATGAATAAACACTGAGTGAGTCAGTATGTGTGGATATGAACTACTGAAATTCGATTTTCAGTCCAAGCTGTGGTTTCAAGGCCCCAGAGCTGGACTGGGACATTCACTGAGGCTGGGAATCTAAGTCCAACCCATGCAACACACACACATATATATATATACATATGTATTGTCTTCTTCATAAGTAGCCAAGTTGCATGTGTCTGACTCGTTATCTATGGATTTATAGAGTCCAAAAGATGGCAAACATCTGATTAAACGAGGCTGCTTCTGAAATCAAGGGTGTTAATAGGCAGTTTGTGTTTTCTTTGCTGGGGTAACAGTCTCTACTCTTCTGAAAGGGCTGTATATTAGATGCTGGAACATTGCTGTGAGGGTTTGATTGCACTGACATTGATGAGAGCATTAGTGAGGACAGGCACTGATGTTTGGTTCTGGAGTAACACCACTCCAGCTCATCCCAAACATACTAGATAGTGCTCTATCACCCCACAGAACACAGTTCCACTGCTCCACAGTCCAATGCTGGGGGGCTTTAGACCCCTCTAGCTGGTGCTTGGCATGGGCATTGTGAACTTAGCCTCATGTGTGGCTGCTCCAGACCTTCCCATTCTATTAGCAATACTTTTCTATGGAGATTATACATGCTGTGTGTGCTCAGCAGTGGGTGCGCCATTTAAGGGGAGTTTGGACCCTATTGGACAAACAGTGCACATACATATCTACATCTACAGTTATATACAGATATAAATGTGTTATAAATTAATATACGATAAGAAGCCCACCTATAAAGTAAAACAATACCTCACAAGTAATGTTAAACTCTCCAGACATACTCACTTTCTCTTGTACTCGTCCCTCTCTCTCTTCACCTTGGCCAGCACGTTGTACAGGGCTCGGAGCTCTGGCGTTATGGTGTCAATCTGCACCCCGACTCCGTCCGGATGGGTCCAGGACACACCGGGTCCGTGAACGGTCTCTACGCGCTCTCCGGACTTCCACACGTGCGTGAAGCTCCAAATCGTGCCGGGCAGCCGAGACTCCTGCGGAGAGTCCGTCTGCACCGCGACGTCTCGGGCGAACAGGCTGTGGTACCTGGCCCGCTCGGCCGCTTGCTGCAGCTGGCTCTCGAGCAGCTTGTTCCGCCGCTCCAACTCGTGGACTTTGGCGAGGAAGCAGCGGAAGCGCAGGTTCAGCGTCTTCAGGACGTGGATGTTGGAGCCCAGGTCGTTCCTCAGGGCGGCCGCTGGAGCTCCGGGACTGCCGCCGGTGGCGCCGCCGCCGTGCAGGGCCGAGAGCATCGCGGCGGCCGACGGCAGACCGTCACCGAACAGCAGAGAGTTCATTGCGCCTCTGGAAGCCACTGTCGCCGCTGCGGCTTGTTAGCCGTTATTTGCTAGCTAAAGCAGCCGGTCCAAATCCTCCGCTTAACGGTCGTCTCTCCGCACCGCGTCCGCGTCTAAAACAGCTAAAACACCCCGAAAACCGAGCGAAGGAGCGACGGCGAGTGCGTTCACCATCACTGGGAGTACGTCCCTTATCTTTTCAGCATTACTAATCCCGTTTTTGCGGTGGCGGTTGGTCTTCTCCTACCGTGTCAGCTCGACTTCTCCCTCAGGAGCTCCTTCATCCTCGCCCCGCACGTAAAAGAGACGCGGGTCGTTTTTCAAGAAGTTTTACTTCAGCTTTTAAACTTAAAAGTCACGTCAGTGTATAAACAGTTCACCGCCGTCTGAAAACCGTCAGTGCCCGGTTTAACCGCGTGGCGCACGAGAGGTGGTTCATGTCCAAATGCTAACGGATCGCGTTTCAGCGGCGCTACAGCGCAGTAACCGCATCGAGGGCCCCGCCCCCCCCCCGTCACACAGAGTCTGACTGCAGGGCCTCAGGCCCCGCCCACTACAACACGGGCCCACCACAAGGCCACGCCCATTCCCATTTAATCCTATCATCTCATCAACATTAGCAAGAAAACTTGTTTAAAGTTGCTGCCTTTAAGATGATAAACTGGAAGAGCAGCACTTTCCTCAGATATCTGGAGCTTTGCAACATATATTGAATTCCCCAGTGTCTGATTATTATTATGATATGCTATTTCCCCCCAATATTTATTTATTATTTATTTATCTTGTTTGTTTGTTTGTTCTTTTAGATTAATTCATAGCTGTTAATTTACCTATTTAGTGTAGTAGTGATGTATGCTGTAGTAGTGTGTGTTATGATTGTTATGAGTTATTGTATCAATAAAAAAATAACCTGTTTAAATATACATGTACCCAATTTTTCATTCATGAAAGTAGGATTATAAAAAATCTTTCGTAATTTCACAAGTAAGTAAGCTATAAATCTTGGAAAGTATGTTAACAGGGACTTTTTTTTTTCAAGTTTCTGCTTACGTCAGTCACTGAAATGTCATTTAGAGTGGTTTGATGTAAAATGGTTCGCTGTAGAGAAACTTACTACACCAAATTTCTTCACAGTGGTTGTGATAGGAACCAGACATCTTGATTTTACAACATAAGTGTAGCCATTTTATTTACTATCCAAAACCACCAGTGAACCTGCATACGTTTTTATGTAACGTTGATATGTAATGTAATTGTTAATTAGTGGTAAATCTGACAATAAAGTTTTCTTTGGGGGCTAATTCACCTTACAGTGCACCATAGGACCCTCTTCACCATTAATGGATTTTGAAAAATCAGCTTTAGACTGTGAGCCAAAATGTTTTTTTTTCATAACTATTGTAAAATAACGTTTCAGACATCAAACAGCATATTCGTAAACATTTAATGTAACAATTTCTGTGTGGGAGCTTTCAGAGGCATTAAACTCTTCAGATGTCTGGTTCCTATGACCACCACTGTGAACAACTGACTCAGTAAGTTTATCAAAAACAGCATTTCATAACAAACCAATCAGAATAGTCTTGTTTACATCTTAACTGTTTATTCATGTAGAAATAAAAAGTGGGATTCCTCTTTAAGAAAAACAAATGACTGTAATTCTATAATGGATTACTGTGTGTGTGTGTGTGTGTGTGTGTGTGGGTGTGTGTGGGTGTGTGTTTAAGTTATTTTATTTTATATTATTATTATTGTATTATTATGCTTCTTTCTGTAATCTAAATTTGTCACTAGACTGCATTTTGCTTTCGTCACTTGTATTTCTTTATGGCTTAGTTAGTCTAACATTATTAAGAGCTTAGATAACATTACTAACTTTGCCTTTTGTGTTAATGAATCCATCAACTAAACAAACAACAAACAACCAAACAAATAAATAAAATGAAATACACATGTGCTATTCAAACTTCATTCACAACCAGACACTCCCACTATAAAAGACATTCCCATTCCACTTAAAAAATACTCAGGTAACATATCGTGAGAAGGCCGATTCAGTTTTCTCAATTTGCTTCTTAGTGGATTTCATAATCTACTTGTACAGATAAATTAAGGTAAAATAAATCAAATCAACTCATCTGAAGGTTAGCATTTTACTGCATGATGTTGCCATTAGGCAACAAGTGCTTTCTTTGAACTTTTTAGCCTGGCTACAATTTTTTTCTGATTTTGAGATCGAAATGCTTCATGTGTAATATGGTATACTTTAATCTGATCATGTTCCTTCCTGTTGCAGCCTGCTTTCCTTTTGTCACACATGCATCATATAATGAGGCCTGGAATCTAAAGCACTCTTCAGGTTTATGTGTGTATAGATAGATAGATGGATGGATGGATGGATGGATCGGTAGGTAGGTAGGTAGGTAGGTAGGTAGATAGATAGATAGATAGATAGATAGATAGATAGATAGATAGATAGATAGACAGATAGATAGAACTTTATTGATCCTGAAGGGAAATTGCAGTGTTACAGTAGCAAGACATATAATTGCACATACACTTACATATACTATACAGAAAATAAAAAATAGAAATAAAAATAGACATAAGTCACTGTCTGCCCTGCGATGGACTGGCGACCTGTCCAGGGTTTATCCTGCTTTCCCCCCAATGACATCTGGGACAGCAGCAGACATAAATTAGACAGAAATAGAAAAATAGTATATCTATTGCATATTTGCATAGCATATAAGACAGATTTGTTGTATTTCCATGAGAGCAGGTATTGCACTAAGTGGTATGAGGTGGTTACAACACAATGAATATAAGCATAACGTTAAGTATCAGCAGTGTCTTCAGTCTAAAGCGCATAGTGAAAGTGTCAATACAGTACCAGGTTATAATATATTGCACAGTGTGTATTAACAGGAGCGGTGATATAGTGATGTGGTTCAGCTCAGTTCAGACAGCAGGAGATCAGTACCGTCTCTGCATTGAGGAGACTCATTGTAGAGCCTTATATCAGTGGGTAAGAAAGATCTCACGCTCTTTAACACAGCACAGCTGTAACAGTCTGACACTGAATATGCTTCTCTGTTCATCCAGTGTAGCATGCAGGGGGTGTGAGGTGTTGTCCAAGATAGCTAACAGTGTGTTGAGTGTCCAAAATATAGTTCAGTATTTATAACAGCGATCTCAAAATAAAGTTTTTAAACTCAATCTATAGGAAGTTACAAAGTCTTTTCCTGTAATAGAACCAGTTTACATGCTGTGAGTTTTATATAAAATGAAAAAATGTAATTGTTGCCATATGTAGCACATACAATGGGAGTAAATTAATACAGTGCTGTAGGACTCTGACCTTTTCACAACTTTTTTACATTTCATGTTGATGTTTTTATCAATTATTTTCTTACCTTTCTGTATCCTAGAAACATTTATGCATGAATGCCTGTTGCTCACATGCTTTTTCAAGCCTAGATGATGAACGTGACTGAATGAAGGTCTAGTGGCAATGTACTGGTTTACTCTCATTGTATGAATGCAGATTGCAGTTCCATTGTTACATGCTAAAATCTAAAATTAATCCAATTGCCAGTAGAAAGTTATACAAACACACATTATGATGGATCCGAGCTACACTGGGGAAGCTAATTTGACCTGACACATAGAGGGGAAGTTACAAGAGCTCAAAAATGATCAATATTTATAGTGTAAGCAACTATTTCATTGACAAAAAAGTAATCTAGAATGTAAAACACACTATTGATGCAATTTAATCAACTTAAACTGAATATTTTGATTATAGATGTATAGAAATTAATCGTCCAACATCAGTACCTGACCTCACTAATGCTCTAGTGGCTGAATGCAGTCAAATCTTCATAGCAATGTTCCAACATCTAGTGTAAAGCCTTCACAGAAGAGTAGAGGCTGTTATGGCAGCAGAGTGGGGATAAATCCCTTATCAATACCCTTGATTTTAGAAGAAATGCTGGACAAACAAGTGTCTGCAAACCCCTGGACATGTAACTGTATATAGCTCTGTTCAGATTCCTTTATTCCATTTGTCTGGAATAACTGGATCCTAAAGAAAAAGCCGTTTACAGCTTGGAAGAACATTCACCATTACTAGTGATAAGAAACTAATAACACGATAATGTTGAAAATATTATATAACATTATCGTCTGACTTGATTTATTGGTGCAATACAGCTTAATTAGCCTTTATATCCCTACTGATGTGTAAAAGTTGTTACACAACCCTTTAAAAACATGTAAAGTCTTGAGGCCCAATAAAATAATATTTGTTGCAGGCATCTCCGTACCTGCAAGGGAAACACACCTAAAGTGAACACATTACATAACCATCCTGTTTTATGAGCTGGTTTTTGCAAAGTTGCCCAGATATAATGATCCTCACATTTACTTAGAGGAAATGTACATTTTGAACGGCTTACAGGGCAAAAATATCTCTTGCTTTGAGGCAAAAAAAACTGCTGTGCATCAATTCTGGTTATATAACAAACCTGATGAGCTGAACTCTATTATTTTGGACAGTGTGCACATTATTGTTATCATTATTATTATGATGATTATTATTATTATTATATTCTGCTGCAACACTACAGTTAATGCACTATGTTTCCAGAAGTAGACAAAACATTTGTAATTTCAGTTTCACCGCTTTGAATGGGACATTGTGGAGGAGATGCACATGAGCCTAAGGTCTCCAATGCTCAGTGCCAAGCGTTGCCTAGAGGGATATAAAGGCCACCCCCACCCCCTGCAGTGGAACTGCATTCTCTGGGAGTGATGTAACTCCATCCAGTACCTTTGGGATGAGTTGGAGTGGCGTTTGTGATCCAGAATTAATCATCCAACATCAATACCTGACCTCATTAATGCTCTTGTGGCTGAATGCAGTCAAATCCTCAAAGCAATGTTCAAACAACTACTGTAAAGCCTTCTCAGAAGAGTAGAGGCTGTTACTGTAGAAAAGTAGGGGGAAATCCCTATTAATATCCTTGATTTCAGAGAAAACAAACGTTTGGGCATATATTCACTAAAATATATACTATATGACTGTTTTAGTCACTTTTGTCAATGAAATAAGTCACATAGTCGGTTATTTAGGCCAATTGGAGCCAATTCATTTCAAGTGGAACTCCAATTATCTCATTACTATGGCGCCATCTGTCGGTTAAGAGCTGTAATTGTCATCATATTTTCTCTCTACAGCCGGTAGGGGGCAGTATATGTTTTCCTCATTTGTTGCTAACTTAAAGAAGAAGAGGGGAACAACGTGAGCACCATGCCGAAGTCAAAGAGGGATAAGAAAGGTATTTAAATGCTTCTTAAATATTTATTTACATCTTTGTTTTTCCACTTTGAACATGTCGCGTTTCTATAGAGCTGACTAACATCACCAAGCGATGGACTTGCTTGGTTAGCGCGCTAAAGCTGTAGCTGGATCAGTGCGTGCTGTCCGGCTGCTGAGTTAGTTTATTAGGTTGATTAATATTTTCTGACTTTTCAGCTAAAAGTTAACTCTCAGACTGGAAATGACCTCCCTTTATCTGCCATTCCAACCCTTTCCTTGCTTTACTAGCTTGCTGTAACCTTATAGGACGGTAGGTCGATCATGTATTATAAGCATGTAATCCGCTGATTATATGTGTTTTATTATGAATTATGGCTGCTTTTTACACTTTTCCCTTCTCTGTCTGTAGTGTCCTTGACAAAAACAGCCAAGAAGGGCTGGAGGCAAAGCAGAACTTGATCGAGGAGGTGAGTGTCTTACAGTTTTTTTCGCTGCAGGTTATATTTAAAGCCTTCTTATCTAAAACTAGCATTCAGTATGTAATTAGTTATGTAATGTAGTGTTGTGTAGTGCATCGTTTCACCCCTCAGCCTCTTCGGTTTAGCAGAATTCATTATTTTGTAAATTTTTTTAAAAATCTGTTTCTGTCCAGCAGAGTTGTTTCACTACAATACCCAACATGCAACTAACATATACAACCAAATTGACTGTGCCATTGGTCTGGAGCAGGGTTGTCAGACCAGTAAAAGGGCCATATTAAAAAATTCCATCAAATCCAAAAAATTGTGCTAAAACCCAAAGTGGCCATTGTTTATTCAAAATACAGGGGGTCCCAAAAAATTGACATCATTCGAGATGTGAATATCTGTGTAACTACATGTCGTAGGCACACGAAATCAAATAGGCTTCATGCTGAACAATACAATATTTATTTATCAAAATTCAAACAAGAAATTCAGAGGGATGTAGATTTTATAACCGATTTCACAGCTTCACAAATGTAATATCTTCTGATACTGCTGCTCGTCCAGATCCCTTCGTCCTGCCTAGACAGCCTTCCTCTTCGAATTTTTTGTGCCATGTCCAAATCTGCTTTCCAGTTGGTGCATTTTTATTGAATTTTCTAGAAAATGAACGCTGCACACTCTTGTTTGACTGTGTTCGAGCATATTCTAACACTCATAGTGAACGCCATTCTTCAACCTGAAAAAAAAAAACATTAAAAATTAAACTTAGTTTTTACACATTTTGTTAAAATTTGAGATCATTTGAGGGAGAACTGGCTGTTATTAGACTATGAAATGATGGCAGTTTTTTTGGGACACCCTGTACACAAAAGCATCAGCAGTGAAATATAGGCACTTGTAGTAGATCTTAAAATGTTGAATACTTGAAATATCCAATATTTTTAAACCTATAAAAAAATGTGTTTTTCTTTTCTTTGCTGCACGTTCAATAAACTTGGGCTTGATTTCTGAGCTGCTCAGCTAAACTGTGAAACAGCCTAAGTTGAATAGAAAATTAAAATACTTTTGCAGGCTGGATAGGATTGTGTCACAGGCCTGATCCGGCCTGCAGGCCTTGTGTTTGACACATGGGGGCTAGAGGCTAATAAATACGTCTGTTGTGCAGGCTAGCATTAGCACCTCAGTTGGTCATTCTTTGTTAATGGAATAACTCAGCTGAAGAATTATCTTCAAAATGTACTTCCACCTTCAAGGTACATCATCAGCAAAGGAGTTTCCTAGTTTTTTTTTTTTGACATCCCAAAAAAACAATGAATTCCTATTTTTTGCAGCTTCGTTTCCATATATGGACTGAATGGACAGGGGAGCAAACAGTGTTTTAAAACTTTAACACCAGATTTTAAAAAAGCAAGGACAATTTGCTTTTGATGATTTGGACCCATCACTTTTATCAGGACATTTTTACTTGTTTAAAACCATTGTATTAAATTAAATAATCTGCCAATGCCATGCCAATGCAGCAGGACCTGGATGAATGAGATCATTTCATATAAAACTACTTAAATAAAAGAGCTAAACAGTAAATATTATAACATAATAAATTCAGAACAACCTCAAATAAAAGCTATCTTAGTATATTTAGTTATATTTTCAGAGTGAGATCCTGCTGGTGTGGGTTTCCTCTTTTTCAATGCTGCTCACAAAGGCAACTGGAGTACTTATAGCGTATAATTCACATGATCATTCTGACATTTCAGCCACTGAACTAGAGGCTAATAAATATGTCTGTTGTGCAAGCTAGCAGTAGTGAATTCTTCTGTTAACGGAATAGATCAGTTGAAGAATTAGCTTCAAAACTTACTTCCACATCAAGATACATCATCAGAAGTTTTTCTAGTTTTAAACAAAGAAATCACAACAAATGTAGGTTAGCAATGGTTACACTTTTCATTTTGGCCAGAGCGTCACATAAAATACCACTTCTAACTTGCTTGCACCTCATCTCCCCCAACCCAGCTGAGAAAATGTGTAGACACGTACCGGTACGTGTTCATCTTCTCTGTGGAAAACATGAGGAACAGCAAACTTAAAGATGTCAGAGCAGCATGGAAACACAGTCGGTGAGACATACTGAACACACGTCTGATTAGCTGATACTGTGTTGATGTTGCTGTTCAGTTCTAATGGCTAACATAAAATTTGTGTTGTGTTCAAGTTTCTTTTTTGGTAAGAATAAAGTGATGATGATCGCGCTTGGAAAAGGACCAACAGATGAGTACAAGGATAATTTGCACAAGGTATGTTCATTTGACTTAGCAGAAAGGTTTGCGGTTGTTGTGTAGAACTTGGGTAATTAGTTTCTGTCTGCCTTACAGGTCAGCAAGTACCTGAGAGGAGAAGTGGGCGTCTTGTTCACAAACAAAACCAAGGAGGAGGTGCAAGAGTAAGTGCAAGTGTAAAAAAGAAGCACTAATATAGTTTTTACATTATTGGACAGCCTCACATATTTGCCAGTTGGTAATGGTACCAGGACCACAACCAACACTTAGGCAAAATTCACACTTCTATATTTGGGTATTTGTACTGCTCTCACTATTTATTAGCAATTGAATACTCCACTGTTATTATTGAGTAATCAACTGATTATTTTGATTATTAAACATGTAGTCAGTGTGTGTTTTTAAACACATATTATTAGAGTATTTGTAGGTATCATCAATTTGTTGCTATTATTAGGTAATTGTTAATGCCATATGCTGGCTTTCTCTTGAGCTGTTCAGTCTGGACCTAGTTTAGCAAAACCATTTACTTGATAAACAATTACATTTTATTTCATTATCATGAAATTTTTTAAATTTGTTAGGGCTCTGGGCTCCCAAGTAGCGCAGCCATCTACAATATATGTAAATGAGCTTTGCTGTGATTGGCTGCCTTGCATTGTGCTTCATTCAAAGGCCAGTCCTGGCTGAAACACTCCTTACAGCTTCAGCATGAATGACCAGGGCTAATGTAACAGATATATGTAACAGTAAATGATTTAAATGAAAAAAGAACAATTGCAAATATGATCTATATTAATATATCTAATCTTATTTTAATTTTTGCCTAGTGCAAAGAGCACTCCTAAGTGAGATCCTGCTGGTGTGGGTTCCCTCTTTTTCAGTGATGCTCACAAAAGCAGCTGGAGTAATAATGGCACTCTTTGCAGCAAATTTGCTGAGCACAGCTTAATAATGACCTGTGGAAACCCAGTTTATCACTGAAACTGATTCAATGAGTGTAAATTCTCATCTTTTTTTTTTAAACTCTGGATATACAGTTGAGGTGTGTGTTATTCTTGTCCACATAAAATGGATATGCTAAAGCTGGGTAATGCTAACATGCTGAAAAAAATGCATTTTACTGATCTGTTTCTCGTGCATCATATTGTATAATATAAACTTATTAATACAGTGTTAAATGTTTATCTCCTGTAGATATTTCACCAGTTTCCAAGAGGCTGATTACGCGCGGTCTGGTAATACTGCACAGATGGCGGTGACGCTGGACGAAGGGCCGCTAGAACAGTTCACACACTCTATGGAGCCTCAGCTCAGACAGTTAGGACTGCCCACAGCTCTCAAAAAAGGTAATGTGGCTTTAGAGGAGAAATTTTCTTATTTTAAGATGATTGAAATTAAGCGACCCAAAGTTTATATGATTCAGCCAGAAATGACTTTTTACCCCAAATGCCTAAATCAACAACTTGTCATAAACAATGTTGAGTAATTTATTCATCTAAAAAAAAGCCTATGTGGTTTGTGAGACTCCTAAATCTCCCTTAGAACAAAAGAGGAGATTAACATAAGCGTTTCAGTGCAAGACGTTTTGCCAATGAATGAGAACAGCATGAGGTTGTATTATATATGATAAAAATTTGTGATATGAGTGTAAGAAAGACAAGTCAAACACAGTAAGTAGATAAGTGATCTGTGAGAAAGTATTTTAATCAAAGTGAGAAAATCAGTGTTATTTCTCAAGAGCAAAAAGGACTAGCAAAGCTAGGACAAGTGAGGGATTAAGAGGAGATCTTGCTTAGAATGTTTCTTTCCTCTGGGTTGGCTGATGGTCTACGTTTGGAGTAAGGAAGGGGAAATTGTGTGAATTCGATTGTTTGACCGAGTAAATCTGTCTGCAGGAGTGGTGACGCTGTTACAGGACTATGAAGTGTGCAAAGAGGGAGATACGCTCACTCCTGAACAGGCTCGTATTCTGGTAAGTTGGATGGAGAGAATCTTTGCTTCAGTGTTCCAGAATAAGAAATGTGTTGTGGTTCACATAGACAAGCCAGCTTTCCAGCGGCCAGTGATGAAGGGACGGTGTTAAAATGATCACTTTGTGAATAACAAAATGTCATATTTATAATGTGTAAAGCAAATTGAGTTTCATTGACTGTTCTATTGCTTACTGATGAGGATAAAAGACAGAATATGCTGATAATTTATATTTTCTAACAGGGTTCATACATTTTTTAGACAGTGGAATTCCAGGACTTTTCCATGACATTAAATGAAATGTCCATGCCAAACGTTCAGAAACAGTGCTATCATTTGTACTGATATATTGTGAGTGACAAATTAGTTGAGTTTTGGTGATATTTTTTAATCAGTATATTTGATAGATAATGAACGTTTTACTTTACTTATGGAATGCAAGGTCAATGCGCATGTTTCCACAATAAGGAAGACACTGAGCAATAACGGCATCTGTAGGAGAGCTGCAAGGTGCAAACCACTGCTGACCAAAAATAACACACAGGCTCATCTCATTTGCCAAAAAAAACATCTCAATGATTCCCAAGACCTTTGAGAGAATATTCTGTGGACTGATGAGTGACAATAATGCACATCTCACTAGCAAGTCCACCTCTGAGTGGCTCAAAAGAAACAAAATTAAGGTTTTGTGGCCGAGTCATCAAAGTCCTGACCTGAATCCTATTGAGATGCTGTGGCAAGACCTTAAACAGGTTACAATGTGGCCAAATTAAAACAATATTGCAACGAAGAGTCGACCAAAATTCCTCCACAGCAGTGTAAAAGACTCATTGCAAGTTATTGCAAACGTTTGATTGCAGTTGTTACTGCTGAGCATGGCAAAACCAGTTATTAGGTTTAGAGGGTGATTACTTTTTCACATGGGTGATACAGATTTCGAATAAATCTTTATCTTCAATAAACAAAATCATTTATAGCAGCTTTTCCAACTACTGAGAGTTTAACATAAAACATCCTTCTCATATAAAAACCTTTTTATTGTAAATAATCTTGTATTACTTCTTTATATATAATGTTTTCACTAATCACTATGAACAGTTAAGTGGTGGATGTCTTTTAGTTAGGGGTTCTTTACAGCAAATGGAGCTTTTACAACGATTTCTGTGTCCATTTATTTCAGAAACTCTTTGGCATCGAAATGGCCGAATTCAAAGTGACCATTAAATGCATGTGGAACTCTGAGACTGGAGACTTTGAGACGTTGGCGGGGGAAGAAGAGGACAACCAGCAAAAAGATGATGACGAAGAGGAGGAGGATGAAGAGTGAAGTGAATAAAGCAGAGGACTAAGTGGGAAATGGACTTTTCTCTCAGAATTTGCTGAGCTTGTGCAAACAGAGACATTCGAAACACGTTATATTTTTGTGTATATTTGTCTCAGTATGTGAGCTCCAGACTCACCATGAACAATGTTGTACATCACTGTATTGTACAGTTTGTTTTTGTGATCTTTCTCCTAAATACTTTGCTAAAACTGCTGTGTGCTGTTCACAAACCCCAGAACTGCTCAGTTGTCACACCATTACAATATTGTTTTTACAAAAATAAGAGCTGATTCACTAAGATTTCTAAGCCTGAAGTAACTGGTTTACAGTGTGTTTTTGTGGTTTTCCTGTCAAATTTCCAAATATAAACATATATATTGTTACATGCAATACAGAGTGCATGTTTATATAATGCTAAATGTTAAAAATTAAAAAAACATGGTTGAAATATTCCTGCAGTGTTCAGCTCTTGTCAGTAAAGGTGCTGGAATTAACAACAAATGATCAATTATGCATTTTATTTTTTATGGTACGTTTAGTGAACTGATAACAGCTTCTTATAAAACGACTTTGTACAGGATCTTTTGGAAAAATAAAATTATTGTGAAAGTGCTCATTTACAAGATTAATGGGGTCATCCTCAAATACAGTCAGTGTCTAACGGAAGTAGTTGGGGCACTCGTGGGCCACCAGGTCCCAGCCATGCTTGAATGCATCCACGACTTGCTGCTTCAGAGGGCCTTCTTCAGCTGCTGCCAAGTTCTCCTGAAGCTGCTCCATGGTGGACATCCCGATGATGACACCATCACCAAGATCACCCTGAAAGTACCAAGGAAATGAAATGCTGAAGATACAAGCAGCACAATGAATAACACAAGTAGCACATGATTGTTTCATTTGTGGATGGATTTTCCCTGTGATTTTACACTGGTGAGTGAAAGACGTGTATATACGATGGCAGTGTAAATTAGCAGGGAGCTTAAATAGGTTAAGATGGCCAATTGCAGCTGTTGTTGCAGGTATGAAAATGTGCAAATTGTCCAAAATTCTACATTTTTTCAAAATACAACACAAACCATATATTAGCTGTTCTTGATATAGTATTATATACACGTTATAACAAAATATATGAATACTAAGCTAATCACACTGTGTACAAAAGTATCCATTGTATTTTCTCTATCACAAAAAAGCATTTTCCCAATAGAATGGGATGCTCTGAAAAAGCTGCACATGAGCCTAAGGTCTCCATGCCCAGTGACAAGCATTGGCTGAACAGGTATAAGACCCCCTACCCCTAGCACTGGGCTGTGGAGCAGTGGTACTGCATTGTCTGGAATAATGGCGCTTTATCCGATACCTTTGGCACCATCCTGTGTGGCTTCTAAAATCAAGGGTGTTAATAGGAAGTTTGTTCTCCCTTAACAGCCTCTATCCTTCTGAAAATGCTTTTGAGCATTAGTGATGTCAGTTACTATAACTGGATGATTAGCTTCAGATCACAAGCGCCACTCCAACTCATCCCAAAGGTACTGGATGGAGCTCCATCACTCCAGAGAACACAGTTCTACTATACCCCTTTGGGTGATGCCTGGCATTGGGCATGGGCTCATGTGTGGCTGCTCTGAGGCGTCCAATTCTATCTGCAATGCTTTCATTTGGAAATTACACAAGCTGTGCAACTGAACACCTTATCTAAAGTTATTCTAGTCTATCGTTCCAGGAAAGCTTGGGTAACCCCAAGCTGACACCAGATCAGGTCAGTTGGGATCTGTGATGCAGACAGGCCTTTTAGGATTGATGAACTCCTACCTTCAGCTGAGAGTGATGATACATCCAGCGTATAGCGGCTGATGTCAGTGTTGGCTTCTGTGAACCATAAGCTGCTTCAAGAGCCTTGAGAACGCCATCTATGGCATGGAAATGGCTTTCTTTCCAGTACCTAAAACAGTCACAGATGAAGAGCGCCATAGACTTTCACTTATTTATGCTTTAGAACCCGATTCCATAGAGCACCTTAAACATAGATATTTATACCCCCACCAGTAGCATCTCTCTATCTCTAATTTGTCCTTTTTGGAGTCACAGATGCATGCTGAGAGCAGCGTTTGCAATAAAGACCCTAGACAAAATTTCACACTAAGATTCATTCCGCTGTCCCAGCTAAAACACACTGTATTACAGCTGATACCTGAAGACTTTTCAGGAAACAAGTTCTTAAGTATCTAAGCAAATGCAGCCTACAGTTTTCCTCTAACCTGAAATGTAACCAATCAGCCAACATGTTGTGTCCCAAGATTTTCTCTTTAGCTTTGCACTGGGATTATGAGGCTAATGGGAGTTTATAACCATCAGTTAGCAACTCTAGAACACTTATCTAAAAAAAAATGGGCTTTTCAGGCTTCGAGATGGCTGCTACTTTAGCTATACCATGTTCCTTTTAATAGGTGAACAGTATGTCACACACTGGAGCATAAGTAAGTCTGTTTGACAAGTCTGCATGATGCTAACTGGTACATGTTGGCTATGTTGGCCTCATAGCTCCAGCACAAAATGAGGAAGCAATGTTCCCTAAATATGAAATTTTATGAAAATGTTATGATTGCTGCTAGAATATACTAAAAACAAGCTTTATTATTACCTGTCTCTGTAAGCAGCAGCCCAGTTATTTCCAAAGAAGCGTCCTGCAACTTGATTCCCATCTTTGTCCTCATAGTGATACTTCCCAGTAAGCAGACCACCTGCACAGATAAAACAGACAAGCTTACACCAAAGACTGTGACAGAAAGGTCTCGATAAAGGACGTGAACAGTGTTGTACCTGCGAGCGGATTGTACGCATAGAAACGGATCCCGAAGTGTCGCAAGCATGGAATCAGTTCTGTTTCCACTTGTCGTGTGGTGGCATTGTACATGCCCTTTAAAACCAGACACAGATCAAAAACTGAGCTTTAGGCTCCGTGTATAACACACAGGCGAAGAATACAGACTTTTTTTACACACATATATATTTGTATACGCTTTTTGACTTTCACCTGATAGACAGTGGGAAGCACCCAGTTGTTGTGTTTGCAAATGCAGCAGATTTCAGCCACTTCCCAGGAGGAATAGTTGGACAAGCCCAGTTCTTTGAACTTTCCCTGATGATACAAAATGTTAGAAGTTGGATATTCATTCTGAAAGGTCTGTAAAACTGAAACGAAAACTCAAACAGTGAGATAATGATGCCAGAAATAACACAGCAGGGTACCAAACTCAGATCCCTAAAATCTAGTGATCGAAATTTTCCTCTTCTAAAGCCCTATTAAACAATCATACAGATTATCTGTGAAAATTTGGGGGAATTACACAGACTCCATTCTCCCTCCATTCAAAAGAGCAGGTTGCCTGTTTTTTTGCAATTTAAGACGCAACCAAGTCTCACATTCAAGCTGACTCACAACAGTCATAAAGCAAATAAACAGCCGTTGGCAGGTGTAGATATACAATACTTTAGTAAAAGCCTTGATAAGATGTGATAAGCTGAGTTGCCTCTACCTCTTTGTGGAGCTCATTGCAGGCCTGGAGTGTATCTTGAACAGGGTTCTCATGGTCAGGAGCGTGCAGGTAAAAGATGTCCACGCTCTGGGTCCGAAGCCTCTTCAGAGAGGTTTCTAGCTGAGAGCGCACACTTTCTGGCTTCAGCGTCTTGCCTTCCCAAGGGTTCGCTTTGGTGGCAATTCTAACTGGGAAAAAATGAAGGCATAGAAAACATAAATACATTAAAAGACATTAGAATTTGGCTTATTTAATAATTTACTTCCAATATAATTAAGTAAATATTGTCTAGTTTTTCAGCAATTTTAACACATCATCACTTTGAAGTTGATGATAACTGACTGTACCGCACATGTTGGTCATCATGTTGGCCAACAAATTTGACAGTGAAGGCCGAAGTCCAGCACAGTTTGGTGATTTCTGTGCTCAAGCACACCTGATACACCTTTTAAAGTGGCACCTTGGCCAAAACGAAAACATCTGTAAACATGCCTGCTCACCTCCTACAGTGGTGAAATAATAGTTTCTAGCAAGATAATTTTTTATTTATAATCAGTGGTGGACAAAATACACAAACCATGTACTTGAGTTAAAGTAGAGATGCTCAAGGTAAAATATTACTCCAGTAAAAGTAGAAGTCCTCCCTTTAGACCTCCACTTGAGGGAAAGTACAAAAGTATTTGCGTTCAAATGTACTTAAGTATCGAAAGTGAAAGTACTAAAAGATTAATTATGACTTTAATGTCTTATTATCATTTTTGTAACAAGACTCGCTTCATCAACTCATTTTAGGTGAAAATACTCCAGTGTCACTCTTGGTAAACCAATATTTTAATAGAATGACATTAACTTCTCTATCTGATGTCTATTAAAATTATCATAAGCACAAAACAAAGCACAAAATCATAAGCACAAAATAAATGCATAAGGTAGAACTGAGTGGCTCTGAAATAACTTTGTAAACAAGCGAAGTTTCAGTTTAAGATTTATTTGCAACTTAGTTACAAGTTTAAGTTTTTAATAAAAACTTGCTTTAATCACAGGATCACAAACGAGTTTTCCTTTACTATATTACATCTGTAGGTCTCTGTTCATAAACGTAAACTAGCCAAAACAAATTTACTATAAAATGAAATGTGTTTGTATAAATTCAGAAAAACAAACATATCAGTCACAACTGTGTGTGTACATATTTTTATGTTGTCTAGATTTTGCATAATGTAGTGGAGTAAAAAGATATTTGGCTCTGAAATGTAGTGGAGTGAAAGTAAAAAGTCGCCCAAAATGGAAATCCTTCAGTAAAGTACAGATACATGAAAAAAGTACTTAAGTACAGTAATGAATTACATTTACTTTCGTTACTGTCCACCACTGATTAAAAACCAAGAAAGCTCTGTTTTGATGATCTATCTTGAAGGTGGGAGGAGTTTTTGAAAAACAGCAACTGCTTTTGGGCAGATACTTGGATACTTGTGAGTGGGCTGTTGGGGGGGTGTTATTTTCCCCCTGCTAGCTGGCTAATGCAGATGGAAGCCAAAAAGCTGATTTTATTACTGGGTTGATATGTGTGTTTATTAGCTAGCAGTCATGACTTTTGTCATGGGGAGATTTCCAATAGTTGCATGACTTCTTTGCATAATGAATGCTGGTTATTGTACTATGAGAACATTGATGAAAACACAAAAAGAAAACCAAATTGTGAAGTTTCAATCAGAAGAGGCTGACTGACGAAATGCTGCACTACAAAAAAATATCACGTAACATGATAAACACCATAGATGCTAGCTTTAGGCTGGAGTGGCCCTTTAATATTAAGTTCAGTTGGTGTACTGGAGCAGGAAAGTCACTATGCTGAGCTGGACTCTGACCCTCCAGGACTCAAATGAATGATCCCTGTGCAAAGCAACAGTTCAATGCATATGATTTGGCAATTTTGCATAAGTTCTAAAGTTCATCTGAGGACACTGCTCGCAGGACACTCAGGGAAGACCTATGATCATCCTGGCCCAATTGCAAGTGGGCTAAGAAGTACATGTGGTGTAAGGTGGTCCACTGAATTTCAGCTATCCATACTCTCACAGTCCTCATAGGTTACATCTACAATGTTACAGGAACTTCTATACCTGTCTTGGGAAGTTGCATGCCTCCTATTATTGTCTCTGCCTGTCCGTCTGTGTACATGAACGCAGTGTCCAGCTCATGGTGACCACGCTCCAGAAACGCCTGGACCATTTTGCCGCTCAGGTCCGCGTCCGCGCGCCCCCCGAACGCCATCGACCCCAAAAGAGTAGCGGGGATCTTTGACTGTCCGGTTTGACTCGAAGACATTTTGACGAGCTGCGCACAGTGTGAGAGTCTAAGGCCGGTAACCAGTCTGTGCTGAGCTGCGTTCAGGCCTGTTCTCACTGCACACAGCATAGCGAGTCAGCTGAGCTGAGCTGTAGAAGAGGGCAAAGGACGGAAACTCAGCGTGAATTTAGGAACCGTCTAAAAAGGTCTGATATCGATGGAAACGAAACAGGGGCAGAACGCTTGGGGGAAACGCTATTGGTTTACTTTTCGAGTGGACTTTTGACCGTTCCCGGGATTGGTCTGTTTTCCCGAAAAAATACACCTCCTGAACGCTATAGTGAAGCAACGTCGCTAGAAAAACTAACATACTATCCCATTTTATAACTATCCCTGATTTCACATGTTGTTCTTCTTTTAGCCACACGATGTCAGCAAAACACAAATCATCTAATCACTGTGCTTTAGTTTCTTTCCGAGTTTGGAAGAATCCAAGACGAGACCTTTGCCTTAACATGCATTTTAGCCAGCGATTAAAGGATATTTCAGTATTGTGCAGAATAAATGCATAATTCATTTCGTGTGTATTGCAAATTCTGTACACAGTTTCATCCGGTTGATTTCCTTGACTTTTTCATAGCTTACTGATTAGGATAAAAATGGACAGAATATAAAGAGAACTGATCTATACTGGGTATTTTTTGTAATTCTTGTAGTTTTAATTAACCAATAGGTTATCATAATTAAACTAGGAAAGATTCTAGTCTCCAAATAAATAAATAAATAAAGTGCACTAGGAAAAGTGGTGTGTGTCTTTTAGGGGTTATTTCAGAAAATCTTTTGCATGAATGGACAAAATTCAAAGTGACCATAAAGTGCATGTGGAACTCTTGAGCCTGGAGACTTGAAGATGTTGGCAGGTGATGAAGAGGACAGCCAGGAAAAAGATGATGATGAAGACGAGGACAGAGAGGGGAGTGAAAAAAGTAGAGAACTAAGTAGGCAATGGACTTTTCTCTCATACAGTATTTTACCCACAGTATGTCGAGCCCCAGACTCACTGTGACCCAACACATTTAATGTTGTACTTCACTGTGTTGTACAGTTTCTACTTCTGAATATATCTTGTTAAAATTTGTGATTTTAACCTCAGACATGCTGAACTGTCAATGTTTACATAAATTAGTTAAGATACATGCCTGTGAAAGGATATAGATTATGTCCCATAAGCAAATTTTAATTTTTTATTACAGAATATTTTTGCATCATACAATGCTTTATATATTTCTTACACCTGAGAATAATAGTTTGGTTTTAATGTCTCTGTGAGTCCTGTGACATGTTCCTTGTGAAGGATGCTGTGATGTGAGATGACTTGTTTAGGCCAATTTCCAATCTATCTAACCAAATATGGCTGTGGCATCTGGTACAGGAGCTGGAACTGGGTAGGTCCATCATTGTAAAACTGAATGAAAGGTGACCATTTGGGAACCTTCAAGATCTTCAGCCTGACTAACAGCGACTCTTGCTGACGTCATTAAGAGGGACACTAGCTTTGCTGACTGAATCTGAGTTTCTGAACCAATTCAAGTCTGCATTATAGTAGTTTTTATGATGGTGAATCAGCGATTGTATATGTAGATCATCTAATTTACAAATAGTTTGCATAAAGCTATAACTGCTTTGACCAAGTCTGTGTTGGATGGGGAGGACATTCACCACCGGGGGGCCTCACTTTCTTTCTCTCTCGACTCAGAGTTTTAGCCAGCAGATTTTCTTTAAGCTTTTGTCTAAAGTAAGCCTCTGCGTGTTTCGTGTGTTTGTATGAATGTTAACCTGTTGAGATTATTTTTCTGTATTTTATCCATTCCTTTAATTATGTTTCCTTTTTCATGTTTCTGTAACCCTGAAAATATTTTTTTCTCATTAAATGTTATAATCTATTCTACTTTTAAAGTTCAATGTGTGTGTTTTTTTTTAGTTTTTGGGTATATCGCATCACAGAAATGCTGTATTATATATCAGTCATGCTGTGGTAAATTACCCAACACCAGTTTACCATCTGTATTTATTACAGATTATAGATAACCTTTACAAAAGTATCTTTACAAAAATAAAAGCTGAACCACAAAGATTTCTAAACCTAAAATATTTGGTTAGCAGTGTGTTTTGTGGTTTACCTTTGTCAAATTTAAGTATAAAATACATGTATGTTTATTGTTACATGCACTAATTTTATAAAATTACAAAACTTTCCATGAGATCTTTTGGAAAAATAAAATTATTGTAGAAGTGCTTATTTACAAGTCAGATTAATGGGGTCATCCTTAAACACAGTCAGTGTCTAACGGAAGTAGTTGGGGCACTCGTGGGCCACCAGGTCCCAGCCATGCTTGAATGCATCCACGACCTCCTGCTTCAGAGGGCCTTCTTCAGCTGCTGCCAAGTTCTCCTGAAGCTGCTCCATGGTGGACATCCCAATGATGACACCATCACCAAGATCACCCTGAAAGTACCAGAGTGAGCTTAAAACCAGGAAACACTCAAGATACAAATAATACAACGAGTCATTTAAGAAACACATGATTATGTAAAAACCTGTTGCTGCATGTATGAGAACATCCTACTGTCTGAATTTCAGTTGATTTTTTTATATACACTACAAACAGTAATATATCAGCTGTTGCCAATAAACGATACAATATAGTACATTAAATTCAAATATATTAAAGTGTCAGGCACCCATTCTGATGACTGAAGATTTGTTTATAGAGGCATTACATTGCATGCACATAGTTTGTTTCCATCTCTGTAGAAAAGCCAATAGAACGGGATGCTCTGGAGGAGATACACATGAGCCTAAGATCACCACGCCCAACGCCAATTTCGGCCAGAGCAGTATAAAGCCCCCCAGCTTTGGCCTGTTAAGTAGTGTTTCTCTGAGATGATGGAGCACCATCCAATACCTTTGGCATCTTATGACATTTCTTCTGAAATTAAGGGGATTATTAGGGCTGTCACTATTACTTAATTAATTCAAATGCATGTTCTCAATGAATAGGCTTAGTGATTACTTTGCAACTCAACCCCATAGCTCAGTGCTGGGGGGGGGTTATACCCCTCTAACCGATGTTGGCATTGAGCATTGTGACCTTCGATTCTTTTGTAGCTGTTCCAAAGTATCCCATTCTAATGGAAATGCTTTTCAATGGAGATTACAAGTCAGCAATGGGTCTTCCTTAAAGTAGCTGAATTGACTAAACTGAAGGGCTGTTTGGATACTTCGACACACAGTGTTCTGTTCTCTGATTTTATACCCATTATTTCAATTCATCAACCAATTTATTGAGTCTTAAGGCCAATCCTTTACAGGATCATTGATGCTTGATGAGGATTGATAAACTCCTACCTTCAGCTGAGAGTGATGATACATCCAGCGTATGGCGGCTGATGTCAGTGTTGGCTTCTGTGAACCATATGCTGCTTCAAGAGCCTTGAGAATGTAATCTATGGCATAGAAATGGCTTTCTTTCCAGTACCTAAAACAGTAACAGATGAAGAGCGCCATAGACTTTCACTTATTTATGCTTTTGAACCCCATTCCATAGAGGACCGTCAACATAAACACTTATGTCTCTACCTGTTGCATCTCTACCTCCAATTTTTCATTCACAGCCGCATATTGAGAACAGTGCTTACAATAAAGACCTTGGACAAAATTGCACACCAACCTATGTGTCCCTCAACCTAATCCTTCCAGACCCTTAATCATTAATACATTCTTTCCACTGTCCCCACGCTCTACTGCAGCTACCTAGAGTTGTTGATGATTAAGGACTTCAAGTATTTAAAAATATGTAGCCAAAAAAATGTAGTTTACACAGTTTTCCTCTTAACCGAAATGTAGCTAATCAGCCAAGATGTGTGTTATGTCCCAAGTTTGCTACTTTAGTTTTGCACTAGACTAATGAGGCTATTAGGAGTTTACAACCACCAGTTAGCAACTGCATAAGTGTTATCTAAAAACAGGCTATTCAGGCTTGGACAGCTGCTACTAAACTGTCTTTAGCTACAGAACGCACTTTTGCCCATTAAAACAGGTAAACAGTATGTCATACATTGTCAGAAACCACATAAGCAAGTCTGTTTGACACACTAACTGGAACTTGTTATCTACATTAGCCTTGTAGCTCCACTGTAAAATTAAGGAATAAAACATTTCCCAATCCAGTCACTTTTAAAGTGAGAAGTGAAGTATGAAAACATACGATTAAAAACCTTATGATGGCAGCTGGAGTATACTGTGAACAAGCATTATTACCTGTCTCTGTATATAGCAGCCCAATGAGTTCCAAAGAAGCGTCCTGCAACTTGATTCCCATCTTTGACCTCATAATGATGCTTCCCAGTGAGCAGACCTCCTGCACAGATGAAATAGTCCAGCTTTCTTCAAAAACTGTGACGTGAAAGGTCACAATAAAAGATGTGAACAGTGCCGTACCTGCGAGCGGATTGTACGCATAGAAACGGATGCCGAAGTGGCGCAAGCATGGAATCAGTTCTGTCTCCACTTGTCGTGTGGTGGCATTGTACATGCCCTTAAAAAACAGATAACAGATCAAAAACTGAGCTGTAGGCTCTGTGTGAAATACACAGGTGAAGAATACAGGCTTTTTTCTTTTTGACTTTCACCTGATAGACAGTGGGAAGCACCCAGTTGTTGTGTTTGCAGATGCAGTAGATTTCAGTCACTTCCCAGGAGGCATAGTTGGACAAGCCCAGTTCCTTGAACTTTCCCTGATAATACAAAATAATAAAAGTTGGGTATACATTCTCAAAGGTCTGTAAAACTGTGAGATAATGATGCTAAAAAGCTGTGCTTTTCCTCTTCTAAAGCCCTGTTGAAACTGGATTACCTGTACTGTAATTTGAGTAACAACCAGATCTGTTATATGGATCCATTCATAAACATAAACTTTTCTCAGTTTCAATATCTGATGTTGTCTTTGTACTGTTTTCAATTAGGTATAGGGTTTAAATGATTTGATCATTGCATTTTGTTTTTTATTTACATTTTTCACATTGCTCAACTTTTTTGGAAACAGGGTTGTATCTCAGGCTCCAAAAGCCCCCTGCTCCCAACATGGGAACTGGAGGTTCCTCACACTATAGTGAGTTAGCGTAATACAACTAACACAGTGTTGGAAGGTTGTACTGGCCAGACAGCTGTGCATGTGCTTTCTACTCTGGAGCAGATGCTTAGTAATGCTTAGTATTCCAACCCATTCGGTGCCTCTTTCCGTCTCTCCCTCATGGCATTCTGAGGCCAGTGTTTTGTCCATGGTAATGCCGCCTGCCACCCAGGTTCAAAACATGCTGAGGATCGCACCTGCTAAGCTTGTGTCTGCTGAGATCGTGCTCGATTCACTGGTGACTAAAGCCCAGGAAACAAGTATGCTCTTCATGGGTGGAGCCCCTGCAGACAGCTTCTCTGTTCCTGCTGGAGAGGATTTAGCCGCGGAACTTGGGGCAGGATTTCACTCGAGCTCACAATAGAATGGAACAAGCTCAGCAGAACAGGCGCTGGCAGATGTCGCATGGCCTCACTTCAATGCCAGCAGTGAGTGCTGGTGACACTTCTAAGGTAGTGCAGACAGATGGAAAGCTGTGCCCTGACTCATGTTGCCCCGATGCAGAATGCTTTTTCCAGCACATAATATAGCTACCAGGATGGCCAGGGTTGTTAAATCTATCTCCCTTTTGCTCTTGTTCCTGCAAGGCCTAACAGAGATGAAGCTACCAATGAATGCTTTAACGCTGCCCTTCAGTCAGTAGGCTATCTAGCTCGGCGTCAGGGCAGACTGGTGGTGAAGTTGATTCACGACGATTTGCTCTCTACCTATTGTTCCGGGCCATGTATTCAGCCCCGTGGTTAAGGAAGCTCTTGAATGCTGCTCTTCCTTCCTCGAGTCATCTATGCTGCAGGCCTTACAAGTGCTGCATCGCTTTCGCCGCACAGGAACTTCCACTTATCCCCCAGTGACTACTCATTACTGTGGAGCTGAGTCATGGCTGAGCTCTGATGCTAAATCCCTGCCATGCCACCCTAAGCCACCTGTTTGCGCTTCCAGGTTCACTGCCCATGGACCAAACCAAGGCCATTCTGCTACTCATTGGCTGCCTGAAGCTGGGAGCAAGAGTGCAGTACTTAACACTGCCGTGGCTTCAAGGATTCCTCTCGGTTGCACCACAGGTCACTGCACTTGGGAAGCTCTATATGAGATGCTTCTAGATGTGGCTAAAATCTCTCCAGCTGTACTCTCTGTGCCAGACCATGGTAGTCCTTACAGTTCCTCATCTCCAGGATTAGGGTGATGGGTCAGCTGTGACAACGCAAATGTGACAATGAGCCTGAACCCTGCTTTCCTGCTGAAAATTCTAAGTTTGTTTGTTTGTTAACCAGTCCATTAGTCTGACAGCGTACACTGACCAATCAGAACCCAGGAGACAGCTCTTATATCCCATCATGGTGCTGAAGTGCTATGTCTGTTTTTCAGAAGCTGAACAGGGTCTTCTGCTTTCACAGCAGTGTCTTTCTCACTGGCTGTTGGAGGCAATTGAGTTGGCTTATACAGCTGCCAAACGGCCTTTGCTCGCGCCTGCTACTGGTCACTCCATCAGGGGACTCTCATTCTCCTGGGCTGCCTTGAAAGGGGTTCCTATCGTTGACATCTGTGCCGCAGCTACCTGGTCTTCGCGCTGCACCTTTTCTCGATTTCATAACGTCAATGTTGCAGCATCATCAGACCAGCTGTCCTGTCTCATGCCACTGCATGCAGTTACATGATACTTTTGTAAAAGCCTTGATAAGATAATGTGATAAGCTGAGTTGCCTCTACCTCTTTGTGGAGCTCATTGCAGGCCTGTAGTGTATCTTCAACAGGGTTCTCATGGTCAGGAGCGTGCAGGTAAAAGATGTCCACGCTCTGGGTCCGAAGCCTCTTCAGAGAGGTTTCTAGCTGAGAGCGCACACTTTCTGGCTTCAGTGTCTTGCCTTCCCAAGGGTTCGCTTTGGTGGCAATTCTAACTGGGGAATGAAAATATAAAAAATAAACACATTAAAAGACATTAACACTTGGCTTACTTAATAATTTAGGCTCCAATTTGGTTCAATTGCTTAGTTTTGCAGCATTTTTAACCCTTGTGTGGTGTTGCTGTGTGTGTTACTCAGTGGTCTGGTGGACCCACCACATTATTGTTTTTTATATCAATACAGCCATAATGATTTATGTAAAAACACCAGATGTTTAAAATATCACAAGTGTCCAGCGTAGGGTTCTTCTGTTTAGCAACTGTAGCCAGTCAGCAGCCTGTCCTTGTTCCTGTCCACCCTCACAGACAGACAGACACACACACACACACACACACACACACACACACATACACATATATATATATATATACACACTAACAGCAGGCCATGTAGGAGGAGAACAGAGTGAAGGACACAGCACCTCCACACTTGTATTCCCCACGGGTTCAGCCCAACACCACATGTAATATAAATGCGTAGGGGCTGTACAGTGTGACAGTGTGATGTCACTGAAAATGTGTTATTTTATATGTTCTTTACAGAAAATGAGCAAAGGCCACAGAATCTGGGATATGAAATAATAATAAATCACATCATTTCTTCTTTTGGTAAACACTGAAAATGGACTCGCAGAACCCAACACCACACAAATATTTGTATTCTAATATTTTATACTAATGCTGTTTGTTATCCGGTGTCGACCAGAGGAGGATGGGTTCCCCTTTTGAGTCTTGGTTCCTCTCAAGGTTTCTTCCTCTTGCTCTCAGGGAGTTTTTCCTTGCCACTGTTGCCACTGGCGACGCTCATGGGGGCTTGGACCCAGATTCTTCTGTAAAGCTGCTTTGACTACATAAATAAACTTTGACTTGACTTGACGAGGACTAATACATCATGACTCTGAAGTTGATGATAACTGACTGCACCACACATGTTGGCTATCAAATGTACTGACTGCAGCACATCAGGTTGGCTATCAAATTCAACACTGGAGGCCAAACACCAGCACAGTTAAGTATCTCTGAGCTCAAGCATACCAGATTAAACTTTTAAAGGGGCACTCTGGCCAAAACGAAAAATGTAGCTTCATCTGTTGTAAACATGTCTGCTCACCTCCTACAGTGGTGAAACAATAGTCTCTAGCGTGGTTTTTGGTTTAAAAACTAAGAACCAATCTCTGATGATCCATTTTGAAGGTGGGAGGTGTTTTTGGAAAGACACTTCAGAGTGGGCTGTTAGAAATGTTTTTTTTTCCCCACTAGCTGGCTAATGCAGAAGGAAGCCAGATAGCTGACTTAACTACTAGGAAACCAAATATCTACGTTTATTACACAGCAGTCATGATTTCTTTATCATCATAGGGGGACTGGCAATAATGTATTTATGTAATGAATGCTGGATATTATACAGTAAGAAAAGGACGCAAATTTCTGAATTCTGTCAAACAGATGTGGCTGAGCGATGCAGTATAACTTGACAAATAACATGCATGTCAGTTTTAGGCTGGAGTGGCCCTTTAATTATTAGGTTTATTTGGTGTATTTGAACAGGAAATTCACCACACTGTGCTGGACTCATGATCCCTGCGCAAAGCAACAGTTCAGTGCATATGATTTGGCAGTTTTGCACAAGTTCTAAAGTTCATCTGAGGACACTGCTCGCAGGAGACTCAGGGAAGACCTATGATCATCCTGGCCCAATTGCAAGTGGGCTAAGAAGTACATGTGGTGTAAGGTGGTCCACTGAATTTCAGCTATCCATACTCTCATAGTCCTCATAGGTTACATCTACAGTGTTGCAGGAACTTCTATACCTGTCTTGGGAAGTTGCATGCCTCCTATTATTGTCTCTGACCGTCCGTCTGCGTACATGAACGCAGTGTCCAGCTTATGGTGACCACGCTCCAGAAACGCCTGGACCATTTTGCCGCTCAGGTCCGCGTCCGCGCGCACCCCAAATGCATTCGACCCCAAAAGAGTAGCGGGGACTTTTCTCTGTCCGGTTTGGGCACGAAGACATACTGACAGACTGCGCACAGTGTGAGAGTCTAAGGCCGGTAATCAGTCTGCGCTGAGCTGCGTTCAGGCCTGTTCACAACATAGCGAGTCACCTGAGCTGAGCAAACGGAAACTCAGCGTGGAGGAACCGCCTAAAAACGTCTGATATCGATGGAAACTTCCCCAGTTTGTCTGTGGAAAAGGCGCGTGATAAATTGCCACGTGACACTAAATGTGTGTATATTATTTATTCGACTTTTTCCTGTCAGAAATGTTTCCATTATAATTCTTTTGCAACATTTAAGTACCAAGAGACGGTTTAATGTAAAAGTCCCTCCTACTGGAAACAGCTCCCGCACCAGCACTTTCTCTTTCAAGAAAGTGCGATGGCGTTTTAGGGCCACTGTTAAACAAAATAAAAACAGTATAGTAAGACTTATTAGAAAAATTAGAAGTAGAAAAATTAAGACGTAATATTTCGAGAAAAAAGTTGTACTATTTTGAGAAAAAAAGTCGTAATATTTAGAGAAAAAAGTCGTAATATTTAGAGAATAAAAGTCATACAGTATGATATTTCGAGAATAAAGCCATAATATTTCGAGAAAAAAAGTCATACTATTTCAAGAAAAAAGTCGTAATATTGTGGCCAGAGGCTTTGCAACGGGAAGGCAGCACCTCCTCATGTCAAAATGAGGGGCGTGGAGTTACACTTTCATATCGATTTCACCCATAAAGAAATACTGTCCCTTTAAAGCAGATGGATCATTTACAGAGACTTCTCTGCTCAGTTATTGCAAAAACTCTTTGAAATGGCCAAATTCGAAGTGATCGTAAAGTGTATGTGGAACTCTGAGTCTGGAGACTTTGAGATGTTTGCAGGTGATGAAGAGGGCAACCAGCAAAAAGGTGATGATGAAGAGAAGAATGACTAAGATAGGAGTGAATAAGCTTGAGGACTAAGTGGGCAACAGATTTTTCTCTTGGATATTTTACCCCCAGTATGTGGGCTCCAGTTTGTATTTCTTCACCTAAATATACTTTGTTAAAACTGGTGCGTGGTGTTCACTAACCATGTTCGCTAATCTCAGATATGCTGTTTTCTGAGTTTCTATATATGAATTAGTTAAGATACATACCTGTGAAGAGACATAGATTTTGTTGCTAGCTGTTATTCTAAAGCCTTGCCTTCTGTACCGTACAGGGGTGGTGTGGCTGACTTGTGCGTAAGCTGTGTCAGAGCCAGATTTTGAGGAGCCCGACCTCTTTCTATTTCCACCATTATATTAAAGACATCACTTTAAAACGCCAGAGGGCGCCCGCGAGTGAGTCCTCAATGAATGGGGGTAAATCGAGCTAAACGGCTAAAAAGGAAAAGTTAAAATAGTTTCTAATCACTCGCCCAGAACTATCTTTTAATTTTGGAAAGTAGAAATATGTGTTTCACTAAAAAAGCAAAGAAAACTAACCTGTATATTTCCTTTTTCCTACTGCAAACAGATTTTGGGCAGCAGGACACTAACGTTACTGCTACTGAGTGCTGATTGGTTGGCATTACTGCTACTGAGTGCTGATTGGTTGGCATTACTGCTACTGGGTGCTGATTGGTTGGCAACCTGAGCCACTCCATTGGCTTGCTCACTGACATTGTGAACGTACAAAAGGTGCCTATAACTCAAGTTCAAAAGTGCTCAAAAATACACCTACAATGTTAAAATGTTTTATGCTGTAATGTTTATGATTGTATTCTTTTACATTGTGAATGTTTAAGCATTTAGAAACTATAATTTTGCTCAAATGCTCCATTTTAACCAATTCATTTTGGACTCGCTCAGGAGCGCCCTCTAGCGTTTGAGAAACTTGGAAGACATTGCAGAGTGGTAATTCTCACTACAAGTTCTCTGGTTGTGTTTCTTGTTTCTAAGTGGTGAATGCTACTATTGGTGTCAGAATAAAAAAGGTTCTTACTTGACGAGGGAGACTCAGACTATCCAGATACTAGCAGCTAAGCTAAGCTACAGAGCTCATAGAAGAGAGCACTCTGTTTGTGTGACAACTGAGGAAGACGACAGTGAGTTTGTGTCTTCAGGAGCGCCACTGCTGCTGGGAGTGAGCCTTTCTGCCCAGGAGAGCCGTGAGAGAGCTGTGGTGGAGGAGGAGCCAAGCTTGCAGTGCCTGCTAGCTTAGAGGTACATTAGCGGGAATTCTATCTAAAGAATCTATCTACATTTAGTTTAAACAAGAACGGGTTCTTAGTTCATCAGTAAGTTACACTCTGTGGTCCATGTGAGGATTATTTTTCGTGACGCGGCGCAGGAATACAGAATTCAGCTGTTGTGATGATGCATTAGCTGTGCCAGTATTTTATAGCTTTGAACGTGGCTCAGCCAATCAGATTTTAAGACCACAACTATCTGTTTTACAGTTTGAATTATATATTTTGAATGAGGCCTAATATTTATTTGAATGGAATTATAGCTAAAATCCTGTGGTTGCCGTCTGACCTTACTTCGCAGAGTAGCACCAGAGCCCCTCCCCCAGGTCTGATGTGATTGGCTTACAGCTTATAATGTGTGATACGATTGACTTAGCCAGCCTTGTTACCTTAGAAAATATCTGGTAGCAACCCAGAGGATTAAAGGTGCAGCAGCGCCTCCTGCAGTCCTCACCATGCTATCACAGTATATTGTGAATTTGGAGGCAGGATGGCACAGTTATAACGCAGAACAACGAAGAATAAAGGAAAAATACTTTTGATTTGAACTAATAATGTACATTCATTTGGTGGGGGCTACTGGTCAAGCGACGCCCCTGGTGTTCAGTTTTGTTTCTGAGCCCGTCCAAGTCTGCATTATATTTTGATTTGTCATGATGAATCAGCTATTTTATATGTAGATGGACGAATTTACATATAATTTGCATGCAGTTATAACTGTTTTGACCAAGTGTGTTAGACAGGAAAGACTGACCCTCTCCTGCTCTCACCCCCATCACTTTCTCTTTCTCTCTCTCGACTTTTAGAGTTTAGTCTGCTGATTTCTTTCTTTAAGCTTTTTTATCTTAGTTAAGCCTGGGTGTGAGGACGTGTGCTTGTGTGAACTTGTAAACTATTTTTATCCATTTTTTATCATTCTTTCAATTATGTTTCATTTTCATGTTCCTGTAACCCTGTAAAAACATTTTTCTTATACAATTTTGGGATATATTGCATCAAAGAAATAATGAAGGGGTGTTTTTCACACATTACTACATTTTATTTCAGTCATGCTGTGGTAAATTACCCAACACCAGTTTACCATTTGTATTACTTACAGATGACAGATAACTCAAAATCATCTTCACCAAAATAGGTGCTAATTCACAATGATTTCTAAGCTAAAGAGATTGGTTTACAGTGTGTTTTGTGGTTTACCTCTGATAAACTGTATATTGTTACATGCACTACAGTGTGCACACAATGTTTAGATTGAATTGTCAGTAACAGTGGTGGAATCAACAGTAAATGATCAATTATGCATGTAGTCTTAAAATAAGTTTGTTCATCTGATTATAGATTCTTATAAAATGACACAACTTTCTACTAGATCTTTTAGTAAAATGAAAACTGTAGAAGTGCTCATTTAAAAGCCAGAGTAAATGAGTCATCCTTAAATGCAGCCGGTATCAAACGGAAGTAGCTGGGGCACTCATGGGCCACCAGGTCCCAGCCATGCTTGAATGCATCCACGACCTCCTGCTTCAGAGGGCCTTCTTCAGCTGCTGCCAAGTTCTCCTGAAGCTGCTCCATGGTGGACATCCCAATGATGACACCATCACCAAGATCACCCTGAAAGTACCAGAGTGAGCTTAAAACCAGGAAACACTCAAGATACAAATAATGCATTAAGTCATTCAAGTAACACATGATTATGAAAACATGAACTGTTGCTTCATGTGTGGAACGTCCTGCTGTCTGAATTCTGCAGCTGAATTTTTATATACACTGCAAACAGTATTATGGATATAAAGCAATAGAATACAATACATTAGATTAAAATATAG
This sequence comes from Colossoma macropomum, assembly GCF_904425465.1. Lineage (NCBI taxonomy): Eukaryota > Metazoa > Chordata > Actinopteri > Characiformes > Serrasalmidae > Colossoma > Colossoma macropomum. The sequence goes on along the minus strand of NW_023494810.1, from coordinate 6,853,527 downwards.
GCACTAATTAATAAATTATGTTAAATTAATTAAATTACAATACATCTAATTAGTGAATTCAGCTACTTTAAGCTGCACTCATTGCTTATAGTGGCATTCAGTTGCATGCACATAGCTTGTTTCCATCTCCGTAGAAAAGCCAGTAGAATGAGACGCTCTGGAGCAGCCTAAGATCATCATGCACAGTGCCAAGTTTCAGCCAGAGGGGTAAAAAGCCCCCCCAGCTTGGGGCTGTTGAGTAATAGTTCTCTGAAATGATGGAGCGCTATCTACAGTCATGGCCGAAAGTGTTGGCACCCCTCAATTTTTTCCAGAAAATGAAGTATTTCTCCCAGACAATTATTGCAATTACACATGTTTTGTTATACACATGTTTATTTCCTTTGTGTGTATTGGAACAACACAAACAACAGAGGAAAAAAAAAGCCAAGAATGATAGAATTTCACGCAAAACTCCAAAAATGGGCCTGACAAAATTATTGGCACCTTTTCAAAATTGTGGGTAAATAACTTTGTTTCAAGCATGTGATGCTCGTTCAAACTCACCTGTGGTGCCTTGACTGTGTGCAAGGCATCATGAAATCTGAAGATTACCAAAGGATTTTGGGTCACAATGTAGGGCCCAGTGTCAGAAAGCTGGGTTTGCGTCCTAGGTCATGGGGCTTCCAGCAGGACAATGACCCCAAACATACTTCAAAAAGCACCCAAAAATGGATGGAAACAAAGCGCTGGAGAGTTTTGAAGTGGCCAGCAATGCGTCCGGATCTAAATCCCATTGAACACCTGTGGAGAGATCTTAAAATTGCTGTTGGGAGAAGGCACCCTTCAAAGAGACCTGGAGCAGTTTGCAAAAGAAGCATGGTCCAAAATTCCAGTTGAGAGGTCTAAGAAGCTTGTTGATGGTTATAGGAAGCGATTGATTTCAGTTATTGTTTCCAAAGGGTGTGCAACCAAATATTAAGTTGCCAATAATTTTGTCCGGCCCATTTTTGGAGTTTTGCGTGAAATTATATCATTTTTGGCTTTTCTTCTCTGTTTTTTGTGTTGTTCCAATACACACAAAGGAAATAAACATGCGTATAACAAAACATAACATGTAATTGCAATAATTTTCTGGGAGAAATACTTCATTTTCTGGAAAGATTTGAGGGGTGCCAACACTTTCAGCCATGACTGTAATATCTTTGGCACCATCCAACATTTCTTCTCAAATGTTCTCAATAAACTGGCTTAGTGATTACTTAGCAATTTGAATGATAATCAAGGATTTGAATGCATTCAGCCACAAAAGCATTAGTGAGGTCAGGCACTGATGTTGGATGATTAGTACTGGTACTGGACTCCAGAGAACACAGTTCCACTGCTCCACTGCTCCACAGCTCAATGCTCACTCTAGCTGATGAACTGAGCATGGCGGCCTTAGGTTCTTGTGCAGCTGCTCCAGAGTGTCCCATTCTATTGGAAATACTTTTCAGTAAGTCAGCAATGGGTTTCCTGAAAGTAGCTGAATTCACTAATTTGAAGTGATACTTTTGGACACATGGTGTTCTGTACTGTGATTTCATCCCCATCATTTTAGGAGAACTCAACCAATTCATTGAGTCTTAATGCCAATCCTTTAAGCTGACACCAGATCAGATCAGTTGGGATCTGTGATGCAGACAGGCCTTTTAGGATTGATGAACTCCTACCTTCAGCTGAGAGTGATGATACATCCAGCGTATGGCGGCTGATGTCAGAGTTGGCTTCTGTGGACCATAAGCTGCTTCAAGAGCCTTAAGAATGCCAGCTATGGCTTGGAAATTACTTTCTTTCCAGTACCTAAAACACAGGTACTTCATCACAGATGAAGAATGCCACAGAAAATCACTTATTTGTTGGAATTCATTCCATTCCAACAGTCGTCATAATAGATGCACTAGACAAAATGAGCCATTTCACACCAAGATATATGTCCCTCAACCTCATCATTCCATTCCTTATTACTTAATACGTAAATTCCACTGTGCCAGCTACACTGCTACACTGTACTGTCTGCAGCTATACTCTAGTGCAACTACTAAGAATTGCTGATGATTCAGGTCTTCTTCAGGAAGTAATCCTTCCAGTAGACTCTTAGCCGAAATTTGCTTATTCAGTTTTGCACTGGAGCTGAGAGACTTACAGTTAGCAACTGTATGACATTCTGTAATCTACCTGTTATCAAATGGGCATTTCAGGCTATAAAATAGCTGCTACTGTACTGTACAATGGCTGTACATGTTTATATTTGCCATACACTGCAACAAACTACATAAGTAAGTTTGTTTTAGATTAGTTGGCCTCATAACTCCAGTGCATAACTAAAGAAAACAGACTTTGCACACTAGACAAATAATCGCTTTATAAGTGAGAACCAGAGTATAAAAACCGTATAATGGCTACTCGACTATACTGAGAACAAGCTTTATCATTACCTGTCTCTGTAGATAGCAGCTACCTTAGATCCAAAGAAGCGTCCTGCAGGTTGTTTCCCATCTTTGTCCTCATAATGATACCGCCCAGTAAGCAGACCACCTGCACAGACAAAACAGTCAAGCTTCTTCAAAGACTGTGACACTAAAGGTCTCGATAAAAGACGTGAGCAGTGTTGTACCTGCGAGCGGATTGAACGCATAGAAACGGATGCCGAAGTGTCGCAAGCATGGAATGAGTTCTGTCTCCACTTGTCGTGTGGTGGCATTGTACATGCCCTTTAAAACCAGATAACAGATCAAAAACTGAGCTGTAGGCTCCGTTTGAAACACACAGGCAACAAATACAGTCCTATATATATATATATATATATATATGCTTTTTCACTTTCACCTGATAGACTGTGGGAAGCACCCAGTTGTTGTGTTTGCAGATGGAGTAGATTTCAGCCACTTCCCAGGAGGCATAGTTGGATAAGCCCAGTTCTTTGAACTTTCCCTGATAATATAAAATGTTAAAAAAATGTTCAAACTTAAAAAAATTTAAGACTTTAAAATTAAAGTCAAATTTAAAGATGATAATGTCAGTAGTGATACAGCTTTAACTCCTAATCCTGAAGGGTTTGTTTCCTTTTTTAATGTCTTGCTGAAACTGGATTACTTGCACTGTAAATTGAGCAACAACAAGATATATCATATGAACTCAATTTAGTGTTATTTTAGTGAATATTTTGTCAGAAACACAAAATAATTCTAAACAGGACTTATTCCATTTCACCAATTCATAAGTACTAAATTAACGGAGTAGTAGTTCATGTTCAGTTAAGTTTCAAGCTTTACTAAAAGACTAATATCTGAGTATTTAAGGTTTGACGAAAAGCAATGCATCCACTTCTAGACTATCTTTCATGCACTTAACAAAAACTGAAGTTTTTTTGTAAGTAATAATGTTTGGTTTTGTTTCTTCTGGCAGTGGACCTAAGAGTCACAAAGCAATACACAGCTTGTTGGCAGGTGTAAGTACATGATACGTTGGTAAAGGCCCTGACGAGAAGTGATCAACTGGGTTGCTTCTACCTCTTTATAGAGCTCATTGCAGGCCTGGAGTGTGTCCTGAATAGGGGTCTGGTGGTCAGGCAAGTGCAGGTAAAAGATGTCCACACTCTGGGTCCGAAGCCTCTTCAGAGAGGTTTCCAGCTGAAACCGCAAACGTTCTGGCTTCAGTGAATTGCCTTCCAGTGGATTCGCTTTGGTGGCAATTTTAACTCGGGAACAAGAATTAAAAACATATATACATACAGAAATAATTAAATAAGATATTAAAATTGGCCTCTGGTTCTGTTTGATTGTCTAGTTCTGCAGCATTTTAATCACATCATGAGTATGAAGTTTGTTGATGCTTGACTGTGCTGCAAATTGGTCATCATGTTTCACTGGGTGTTTTTTTTTATTTTAGTCCTGAAGGGCCAGAATCCAGCACAGTTGGGTGTTTTCTGTCCTCTTGCACAAAGATTTAACTTTCAGCTTATCCTTTAAAGGGGCACTGTGGCCAAAACAATAATGCAACCGTTGCTTCACCTGTTGTAAACATGCCTGCTTACCTCCTACAGTGGTGCCACAATAGTCACAATAGTGAGTGAGATTATCTGGTTTAAAGACTAGAAAACCTCCTTCTGGTAATGTGTCTTGTAGGTGGGAGGAAAAGTAGTTGAAAAACTACAGCTGCTTTGGTGCGGACACCTGAGAGCAGGCGGTTAGAAATGTTTACTGTTTCCTTGCTGGCTGGCTAATGCTAAAGGAAGCTGAATAGCTGTCGTCACTGCTAGGAAGCACAATTTCTGTACTTATTAGCCTCAACATCCTTGGCTATACTAGCAGTCATGATTTATCACCACAGGGAGGACTGTAAATGGTTGCAGTAATGAATGCCAGGTATTGCAGTAAGAAAACACTGATGGACAAAAACACAAAAAAGACACAATATCATTAATTCAGTCAAACAGATCAGTCTGAGCGATGCAGTGCTGCACAACAGAATATTACACAACATGATAGACATAGTAAATACTAGTTTTATGCCTGAGTACCACTTTGTTAGGTTTAGTTGGTTTATTTGAGCAGGAAAATCACTAAACTGTGCTGAACTCTCTCCAAAACTAGAACTGATGAGACCTACACTAAACAATTTACAGAGTGCATCCAACTGGGCAATTTCACCCAAATTTTAAAGGGGCTTGTATGGTCCTCTTAGATTACATCATCAGTATTGTGTTGCAGGGACTGCTATCAAAGGCCATACCTGTCTTGGGAAATTGCATGCCTCCTATTGTTGTCTCTGACTGTCCATCTGCGTACAAGAAGGCAGTGTCCAGCTCATGGTGACCACGCTTCAGAAACGCCTGGACCATTTTGCCGCTCAGGTCTGCATCTGCACTCCCTCCGAATGCTATCGTCCCCAAAATGGTAGCTGGGATCTTTGACTTTCCGCTTGGACTCAACGACATACTGACAGACTGCTCAGTGTGAGAGTTTAAAACTGGTAATCAGTCTGTGCTGAGCTGTGTACAGGCCAGTTCTCACTGCACACAGCATAGTGAGTCAGCTGAGCTGAGTTAAACAGATAAAAACAAAAAAGGGCAGAGCATTCAGGGGACACGCCCTTGGTTTATTTTTATAGTGGACTTTTGACCATCTGACATTCACAGGATTGGTCTGTTCTTCCAAAAAAAAACAAAAAAAAACATCTACAATGCCATGTGGTGTCTTCTGTGAAGTAACCAGCATATGTTGTGTTTTGGATGCTGGTGTCCTGGGTGGCCAGCTACAACCAAACCAGTATAGACCAACCCAATATAGACCAGCATGGAACTTAAGCTGGTTTTTTTTTCAGCAGGGAAAGGTTTAGTTTGTGATGTTTACTTACCCTCCCTGATTTCACATTCTTCTGGGAAAAAAAACAACATAAAGCAGCATGGCTGGTCACCAGCAGAACCAGCATATGCTGTGTTTTGGATGCTCGCATGCTGATCAGCAGCAATGGAATTTATTAAGCTGATCACCAGCAAAACCATCATATGATGGAGTTATGGAATAACTGCAGTTTTGGGTAGAGGTGGGTAATCCAGGTCCAAAAAGTAAAAACCTTCCCCAGGATTTTGTTCCAACTGCTTGATTTCTCTAATTTGCTCAAACCAGCAGCAAAGGTGTTCAGGCAGTTGGAACAAAATCCTGGGGAGGGTTTTTACTTTTTGGATCTGGATTACCCACCTCTAGTTTTGGGGGTGCTTAGAACGCCTCCTCTTCGCATGCCCTGTTGAAATCCTTACCTTCCACTCCCCATTAAGTTCTTGCGATCCCCACCACCACCCCATCTTCTCCCTGTTCCTCAGTCCTACCACAATTGCAAGGGAGTCCAGCCTTCTAGCTACAGGCAAAGGCCTCCCAGAACTCCAGCCCAAATTCTCAGAGTTCACCTCCCTCCCTCAATCAGTCTTTCCTCATACTACCACCAAACGCTGAAGGCACGGTCGGAACTCGAAAATTGTGTTTTGGATGCTGGTAGACCAGCGTGACCATGCAAGGTGACCAGCTAAACTAGCAACAGACCACCATAAACCAGCATGGACCAGTTTAGACCAGGTGTTCTTGAAGGTGGAAGGAGCTCTTGGAAAACTACAACTGCTTTTGTGTGGACACTTAAGAGCAGGCGGGTAGACATGTTTACTGTTTCCTTGCCAGCTGGCTAATGCTGAAGGAAGCTGGATGGCTGTCGTCACTGCTAAAAAAGCCCAGTTTCTGTTTTTTTAGCCTCAACATCCTTGGCTACGTTAGCAGACTCTCTCCAGGACTGGAATTAATGAGTCCTGCGTAAACGATAGTTTAATGCACAGAGTGCATCCAGTTGGGCAATTTCACCCAAGTTCTAAAGAGGCTATCTGAGGACATTCCTTGCAGGAAACCCAGGAAAGACCTTTGATCCTCCTGGCCCAAGTCCAAGTGAGCTATAAGTACATGTATTGTTTAGGTCACTGCAAGTTGGGCAGCTAAATGAAGTGCACACATCATAGTGAGTCAGCAGATCTGAGGTAAAAGATGAAAAACAAAAAGGGTCAGAGCGTTCGAGGGATTCGCCTTTGGTTTACTTTTGGAGTGGACTTTTGATTTGGGCTGTTCTTACAAAAAAATACTATGTGGTTTGTCCCTGCTAAGAAAACCAGCAGCAAACCAGCATATGTTGTGTTTTGGATACTGGTGTGCTGGATGACCAGCTAAATGAGTACCAGACCAGCATAAACCAGTATAGACCAGCATGGAACTCAAGCTGTTTTTTTTTTTCAGCAGGGAAAAGTTTTGTTTGTGATGTTTACTTACTATCCCTGATTTCTCTCTTAGAAAAAATAGCAAAGTGCAGCATCACTGCTCACCAGCAAAAGTTCAGCATACCAGCATATGCTGTATTTTAAATGCTGCTGTGCTGGTCAGCAGCAACAGAGGTTAATACATGGATCACCAACAAAAACAGCATTTGTTGTGTTTTGGTTGCTGGTATGCTGGTCAACCATCATGACCATGCTGGGGGGGCCAGCTAAACCAGCATGGACCGGTAGAGACCAGGTACTTTTTTTTCCAGCAGGGATGTTTTTCTGCTTTTAGCCACACAATGTTAGCAAAATTCAAATAGTCTTATAACTGCAGTGCTTTCTGGTACACACTGTAGTTTCTTCTCGAGTTTGACCAGAAGTTACAGTTCAGTTAACTACTGAACATAAATGTAGTGTAAAAATAGCACATAATTTAATAACATCTGACGACTTAGTTGATTAACCCTTGTGTGGTGTTCAGGTCTGTGGGACCCATTTTCAATGTTTACCAAAAGAAAAAATGATGCGATTAATTATTATTTCAACCTCAGATTTCTTGGCCTTTGCTCATTTTCGGTGAAGAACATATAAAATAACACATTTTCAGTGCCTTCACTCTGTTCACCCCCCACACATTTATATTACACATGTGGTGTTAGGGTGAACCCACGGGGAATAAAAGTGTGGAGGTGCTGTGTCCTTCACTCTGTTCTCCTCCTACATGGCCTGCTGTTAGTGTGTGTGTGTGTGTGTGTGTGTGTGTGTGTGTGTGTGTGTGTGTGTGTGTGCGCGTGTGTGTGTGTGTGAGGGTGGACAACATGGACAGGCTGCTGACTGGCTACAGCTGCTAAAGGAGAACCCTACGCTGGACACTTGTGGTATTTTAAACATCTGGTATTTTTACATAAATTGCTATGGCTGTATTGACCTAAAAAACAATAATGTGGTGGGTCCACCAGACCACTGAGTAACAAACACATCAACACCACACAAGAGTCAAAAAAGCTCTGATTCCGCTTACAGATATTTTAGCTGTTTCTTTTATGTATCTTTATCCAGTGTTTAGGATGTGGATTTCCCATACAATCAGACTAGACTCAGGAAAATCTAGACAAAAATGATAAACTCTACTAAGCAAAAATAATGCTGTGTGAGAAACTACTCAAATGATGATGTTTGAGCCTTTTAAAGAATACTTAAAAAAGGAATAAAATAATAACAAAAGGTTTAACAATTTGTTTCATGTCTGATGTCCAAATACTTTTTGGGACCACTGTACACAAAGTGGTGCTGATGTTACATCAACACTTCCCCATAGGTACAGATGTGTCTTGAATATTCAGCAATGTCTTCACAGAAAGGTCACACTCTTTACATGTAGCTAAACACTGACCATTAAAATTTCTGGTTAAAAGTTTCTTAGATATAAAATCAGAAAACATACCAGATCTCCATGCTTGTAGGTGGTTTATGTGAAAGTGATTAAGTTTTACATATGTAGATAATATCATTCATGTCTGTGTTTAGGAAAATAAATAGATAAAAAATGTTTGTAATAGGTGTTATTTTGAATTAGGGGTGTGGAACTGGGTTCCTTTTGGGTCACAGCTTTACGGAGTTAAATGCACCATATAAAACTCATCTGAGCTGTGATCCAGGAGGAACTCAGTTTGACACTGATTCTAAAGGTGCCACCACATCAGCTACCCATGAATGTAGCCCCTTGTAAGTGTAGTTAATTTGATGCCCAGTAGGTGGCAGAGTAACCCCTATGTAAGCACTGTGATGGTGCAAGTTATGTGGGTCAGTGGGTCAGTCCTGCTTTGGTCCTTGTAGATTACTGCTTTGATTCTGCATAACATAAAACCTTTTTTTTAGTTTATTCCCAAATGGATCCATCTTTCTACAAAATGGGACCAAAAACAAAGTGAATCTGAGTGACAGATCAGCCTCTAAAAACCTTTACAATTACTCAGTTCTTTTTGTCAGTGCATGTACAGAATACAGTGTTTTCTCTTACGTTTGTTTAAGATATCTGTCTGAGTGCTGCAGTTTTACAGTGCCAGGATGATTTACACTACTTCTTCTGATTTTCTGCATTTTTACTCTATTTGCAATATCTTGTGTTATTATAGAGGAGAGATGTCCAAGCTTTTCTGTCTCTAGGGGGCCAGAATGTAATGTCTGTGGTGGGCTGAAGACTAAAACGACAAAGCTGTATACAAATAAGAGAGATAGTTGGGTTTCAGTTTGAGCTGATTGAATCATATGATCACATAATTGATAGTTTTACTATTATAAATATTAGTCCTGAATAATTTCCATTGCTACAGTAACAATGTAGTCAGTGATGATTGCATGGTGTCAGAGGTTGTAGTTTGTTTTTTTTTTGGTTCAAAACATACTTCAAACTGTGTGTTTTCTTATGACAAGAACTAAAAATCTTAAAAGAAAAATATGTTGCAAAAAAAGTTTAGCCTGCTGATTTCTTTCTTTAGGCTTTTGTCTTAGTTAAGCCTCTGCATGTGAGGTTATGTGTGTTTGTATTACCACATATTAACCTACTGAAATGATTTTTATCCATTCTTTTAATTATGTTTCACTTTTATGTTTCTTTAATCCTTCACAGAAAAAAAAATATTTTTCTTGTTCAATTTTTATAATCTATTCAATTCAAGTTCTCTTTTGCATCAAAGAAATGATGAATGTGTGTTTTCATACCTTTCATCATTTTATTTCACTCATGCTGTGGTAAGTTGACCATCACCTGTTTACCATTTGTGATTATTACAGAAGACGCATTACAAAATCATCTTTACAATGGTTCACAGTGTGTTTTGTGGTTTACCTCTGATAAACTGCATATTGTTACATGCACTACAGTGTGCACACAATGTTTAGATTGAATTGTCAGTAACAGTGGTGGAATCAACGGTACATGATCACTTATGCATGTAGTCTTTTAAAATAAGTCAGATTAAAGGTGTCATCCTTCAATACAATGTCTAACGGAAGTAGCTGGGGCACTCGTGGGCCACCAGGTCCCAGCCATGCTTGAATGCATCCACGACCTCCTGCTTCAGAGGGCCTTCTTCAGCTGCTGCCAAGTTCTCCTGAAGCTGCTCCATGGTGGACATCCCGATGATGACACCATCACCAAGATCACCCTGAAAGTACCAGAGTGAGCTTAGAACCAGGAAACACTCAAGATACAAATAATACATTAAGTCATTCAAGTAACACATGATTATGGAAAGAGGTGTTGCTTCGTGTGGGAGAACGTCCTGCTGTCTGAAGTCTGCAGCTGAATTTTTATATACACTGCAAACAGTATTATGGATATAAAGCAATAGAATACAATACATTAGATTAAAATATAGGCACTAATTAAGTCATGATGTTATTAATATATATTAATTAAAATATTAATTATATTAAAATATATCTAATTAGTGAATTCAGCTATTTTAAGCTACACTCATTGCTTATGGCGTTTGTTACCATCTTTGTCAAAAAGCTAATAGAACGGGATGCTCTAGGGCAGCCGCACATAAGCCTAAGATCATCATGCCCAGCGCCAAGTTTCAGCCAGAGGGGTATAAAGCCCCCCCAGCTTTGGGATGTTGAGTAGTAGTTCTCTGAAATGATGGAGCGCTATCTCATACCTTTGGCACCATCCAACATTTCTTGTCAAATGTTCTCGATAAACTGGCTCAGTGATTACTTAGCAATTTGAATGATAATCAAGGTGTTTACAAGTCATTATAAAGTCATGTTTAGCACTGAACATTCTCTACGTGGGTCAGCTATTATCGGCTATGCCGATGCCTGGCACTGAGCATGGCGGCCTTAGGTTCATGTGCAGCTGCTCCAGAGTGTCCGATGCTATTGGAAATGCTTTTCAATGGACATTATGCGTTGTGCGCAATGTGTTCCCTTAAAGTAGCTGAATTCACTAATTTGAAGTGATACTTATGGACACATGGTGTTCTGTACTGTGATTTCATCCCCATCCTTTCTGGAGACCACAACCAATTCATTGAGTCTTAATGCCAATCCTTTAAGCTGACACCAGATCAGATCAGTTGGGATCTGTGATGCAGACAGGCCTTTTAGGATTGATGAACTCCTACCTTCAGCTGAGAGTGATGATACATCCAGCGTATGGCGGCTGATGTCAGTGTTGGCCTCTGTGAACCATATGCTGCTTCAAGAGCCTTAAGAATGCCAGCTATGGCTTGGAAATGGCTTTCTTTCCAGTACCTAAAACACAGGTACTTCGTCACAGATGAAGAATGCCACAGAAAATCACCTATTTCTGCTTTTGAACATCATTCCGTAGAGCACCTTTAACACAGAACCCCCATCACAGAGGAATGTTGAGAACAGGCACTAGGCAAAATGAGCTATTTTACACCAAGACATATGTCCCTCAGAATCATTTCAGCTCCATGTATTAATTAATACATTCATTCCACTGTGCCAGCTACACTGTATTACAGCGACTGAGAATTGCTGATGATTCGGGTCTTTTTCAGCAAGTAGTCTTTCAAGTATGTTCAGCCAAAAATCTATTGAAGCGATCTCCTTCTTAACCATGTTTAGTGTCCAAATTTGCTTCTTTAGTTTTGCACTGGAGCTGAGTGACTAAACACCAGTTAGCAACTCTGACTATGATGTTCTCTAATCTATCTGTTATCAACTGGGCATTTCAGGCTATAAAATGGCTGCTGCTACTGTACAATGGCTGTACATGTTTATAGATTATTGTAACAAACTACATGAGTAAGTTTGTTTTAGATTAGTTGGTCTCACAGCTCCAGTGCATAACTAAACTAATCCTGAACTAATCACTTTAAAAGAGAACACTGAAGTATAAAAACACAAGATTTAAAAACTTTATAATGGCTACTCTAATATACTGAGACCAAGCTTTATCATTACCTGTCTCTGTAGATAGCAGCTACCTTAGATCCAAAGAAGCGTCCTGCAGGTTGTTTCCCATCTTTGTCCTCATAATGATACCGCCCAGTAAGCAGACCACCTGCACAGACAAAACAGTCAAGCTTCTTCAAAGACTGTGACACTAAAGGTCACGATAAAAGACGTGAGCAGTGCCGTACCTGCGAGCGGATTGAACGCATAGAAACGGATGCCGAAGTGTCGCAAGCATGGAATGAGTTCTGTCTCCACTTGTCGTGTGATGGCATTGTACATGCCCTTTAAAAACCAGATAACAGATCAAAAACTGAGCTTTAGGCTCCGTGTATAACACACAGGCAAAAAATACAGATTTTTTTTATATATATATATATATATATATATATATATATATATATATATATATATATATATGCTTCTTCACTTTCACCTGATAGACTGTGGGAAGCACCCAGTTGTTGTGTTTGCAGATGGAGTAGATTTCAGCCACTTCCCAGGAGACATAGTTGGATAAGCCCAGTTCCTTGAACTTTCCCTGATAATATAAAATATTAAAAGTTAGATATGCGATCTGAAGGAACTTAAAGAGTGAAATAAAATTCAAAGATGACATTGTCAGTAATTACACAGCTTAAACTCCTAATCCTGGAAGGTTTGTTTCCTTTTTTAATGCCCTACTGAAACTGGATTACTTTGAACAACAACTAGATATGTGACTTAAATCCAGTTTTGAATCTGCAACATGGATCACTTTTACAAGTCTAAGACTAAAAAAATGTAGAATTAATGGAAATCTGCTGAAGCCAGAGCCCCCTCAGTAAAACCAGATCTAATCCTCACACTAATGCAATAACAAAACCTTTTAAAAGGACAGGTGTACAGCGTGTTGTCATTGTTATTGAAGCGGGATTATCGAACTTACAACTTGTTTTATTTTTATGAAGTTTTTTGGGGGGGGGTTCAATTTCAGTTTAACATTAGTTAGTTTTAAGGTTGCATTACTTTTCTTCTGCACAGGAGGAATCTGCATTTGTTTAGATTATGTTTTAGTGTTATTTTTATTATTATGGTGAATATTTTGTCAGAAACACTAAATAATTCTGAACTGGACGCCTTCCAGTGAGTTTCACCAATTCATCAGTCCTAAATTAGCATAACATTAGATTATGCTTAGTTAAGTTTCAACCTTTGCTAAAAGACTAATATCTGAGTATTTAAGCTTTAACAAATAAGTAATGCATCCACTTCTAGACCATCTTTCACGCACTGAAAACAAAAACAAAAGTTTTTTTTTCTAGAGTCACAAAGCAATACACAGCTTGTCGGCAGGTGTAGGTATATGATACTTTAGTAAAAGCCTTGATAAGACAAGACAAGCTGGGTTGTCTCTACCTCTTTGTGGAGCTCATTGCAGGCCTGAATAGGGGTCTGGTGGTCAGGAAAGTGCAGGTAAAAGATGTCCACACTCTGGGTCTGAAGCCTCTTCAGAGAGGTTTCCAGCTGAAACCGCAAACTTTCTGGCTTCAGTGAATTGCCTTCCAGTGGATTCGCTTTGGTGGCAATTTTAACTGGGGAACAAGAATTAAAAACATATATACATACAGAAATAATTAAATAAGATATTAAAATTGGCCTCTGTTTGATTGTCTAGTTTTGCAGCAATTTAATCACATCACGACTATGAAGTTAACAGAGGAGGGAACAGAGGAGTCTGATTGATGCTAGTTTTATGCCTGAGTGCCTCTTTAATTTTTAGGTTTAGTTGCTTTATTTGTTCAAGAAAAACAGCACTAAACTGTGCTGGACTCTCCCCAGAACTGGGAATTACTGAGTGCTACGATAAACAATATTTTAATGCACAGAGTGCACCAAATGGGCAATTTTACCCAAGTTCTAAAAAGGCTATCTGAGGACATTCCTTGCAGGAAACTTAGGAAAGAGCTTTGATCCTCCTGGCCCAATTCCAAAGCTGAGCTAGAAGTACATGTATTGTTAAGGTCACTGGAAGGTGGGCAATGAAAGTGAAGCAATCCATATGGTGCTTATAGGTTACATCATCAGTATTGTGTTGCAGGGACTGCTATCAAAGGCCATACCTGTCTTGAAATTGCATGCCTCCTATTATTTTCTCTGACTGTCCACCTGTATATATGAAGGCAGTGTCCAGCTCCTGGTGACCGCGCTCCAGAAACACCTGGACCATTTTGCTGCTCAGGTCTGCATCTGCACTCCCTCCAAACGTCATCGTCCCCAAAACAGTAGCTGGGATCTTTGACTGTCCGGTTTGACACAACGACATACTGACAGACTGCGAACAGTGTGAAACTTTAAAACTGGTAATAAGTCGCTACTGGGCTGCGTTCAGGCCTGTTCTCACCGCACACATCACAGTGAGTCAGCTGAGCTGAGTTAAACAGATAAAAACCAAAAAGGGCAGAGCATTCGGTGGACACGCCCTTGGTTTGCTTTTGGAGTGGACTTTTCACCGTCTAACGTTCACAGTAAAAAAAAAAAAACACCTACAACACTATGTGATTTGTTCCGTGAAGAAACCAGCATATGTTGTGTTTTGGATGCTGGTGTGCTGGGTGGCCAGCTAAACCAGTAACAGACAGAGTATAGACCAGCATGGAAGCTGTTTTTTCAGCAGAGAAAGGTTTATTTTGTGATGTTTATTTGAAATCTCTAAATTTCACATCCCTCTTAGAAAAAATAGCATAGAGCAGCATCACTGCTCACCAGCAAACGTTCAGCATACCAGCATATGCTGTGTTTTGAATGCTGGTGTGCTGGTCAGCAGCAATGGAAGTTATTACATGGATCACCAACAAAAACAGCATATGTTGTGTTTTGGTTGCTAGTATGCTGGTCAACCATCATGACCATGCTGGGGGACCAGCTAAACCAGCGTAGACCAGTTGAGACCAGGTACTGTTTTTTCCAGCAGGGATGTTGTTCTGATTTTAGCCACACGATGTCAGCAAAACTCAAATAGTCTTACAACTAAAATACTTTCTGGTACACACTGTAGTTTCTTCTCGAGTTTGACCAGAAGTTGCAGTTCAGTTAATTACTGAACATAAATGTAGTGTAAAAATAGCACAGAATTTAATAACATCAAATGACTGTTGATTAAAAAAGCTCAGATTCTCTTTACAGATATTCTAGGCTTTTCATTTATGTATCGTTATCCAATGTTTAGCACATGGATTTCCACAACTCAGTCAGACTAATAGACTGACTAGACTCAGGACAATCTAAAAAAATCATAAACTCTGCTAAGCAAAAATAATGACATGTCAGTCTTAAAGTAATCTTTAAGGTCTCTAAAAATGCTTCAGCCTTTCAAAGAATAAATTAATTATTAAAACGACTAGATTTGACATTTTGTTTCATGACTAATTCCCAAATACTTTTTGGGACCGCTGTACACAAAGTGGTGCTGATGTTACATTAATACTTCTCCTTAGCCATAAAAAACATTATGCCCTGAACATTGCTAAATACCAGTAAAGGGTAACTACCAGTTAAGATTTCTGGTTAAAAGTTTCTTAGACATAATCAGAAAACATACCAGATCTTCATGCTTGTAGGTGGTTTATGTGAAAGTGATTGAGTTAACATATGTGGATAGTATCATTCATGTCTATATGTAGAAAAATAAATAGATAAAAAAATGTTTGCAATAGGTGTTATTTTGAATTAGGGGTGTGGAAATGGATTTTTATCAGTTCACAGCTTTGCAGAGTTAAATGCACCTTATAAAACTCATCAGAGCTGTGATCCAGAAGGAACTCAGTTTGACACTGATTCTAAAGGTGCCACCACATCAGCTACCTTTGAATGTAGCTCTTTTAACAGTGTAGTTAATTTGGTGCCCAGTAGGTGGCAGTGTAACCCCTATGTAAACACTGTGATGGTGCATGTTATGTGAGTCAGTGGGTCAGTCCTGCTTTGGTCCTTGTAGATTACTGCTTTGATTCTGCATAACATAAAACCTTTTTTCAATTTATTCCCAAATGGATCCATCTTTTTACAAAATGGGACCAAAAACAAAGTCAGTCTGAGTGACAGATCAGCCTCTAAAAACCTTTACAATTACTCAGTTCTTTTTGTCAGTGCATGTACAGAATACAGTGTTTTCTCTTATGTTTGTTTAAGATATCTGTCTGAGTACTGCAGTTTTTACAGTGCCAGGATGACTTACACTACTTCTTCTGATTTTCTGCATTTTTACTCTGTTTGCAATATCTTATGTTATTATAGAGGAGAAATGTCCAAACTTTTCTGTCTGTGGGGGCCAAAACGTAATGTCTGTGGTGGGCTGAAGGCTAAAAAGACAAAGCTGCATACCAATAAAGGAGATAGCTGGGTTTCATATCAAGTTCAATGAGTCATATGATCATATAAATGTTTTTGTATAATAAATATTAGTCCTGAACAATTTCCTTTGGTACAGTGACAATATAGTCAGTGACGAATGCATGGTGTCGGGGTTGTGGTTTGTTATTTTGGTAACTTCAAACTGTATGTTTTTTAGTAAAAGTACTAAAATTCTTAAAAGAAAAATAAGTTGTAAAAAATGGATTTATTCTCTAACTTCATAGTTTTAAAATGCTTGCACAGAGATACTCAGCTGTGGTTACAGTGATAAAACAGATGGATTTTGACTTCATTTCCTAATATGTTGTTACTATGTCTCACTATGATGGATGTTGTCTGGCCTCCAATCCATAAAGTTTTGATGTGGAACCAAACATTAGCTCCCAAACACACCTGTTTCAGGTAAACCGGCAACCATGATCCTGGACGCATGCAGGCCCAAGGGCGGCAGGATTTGGTTTTCTATAACAAGGACACACTGCAAAATCGTAATTCACAGCAGAGTGGTAAGGTGGGAGGTGAAGAAAAACATGAACACTTGTTTAATTTATAACTGCCCAAATAATCCTCAACCGGTCTGGAACAGTGGTACTGTACAGAACTGTGTTCCATTATACCTGAGAACATGCCAGTAGTTGAATGTGATGGTGGCAGCATTGTGAACTGGAGATGTTCTGCTGCACTGGGACTTGGCTCTGGTCATCACAGAATGGAACGCAAGTTCTGTTTAGTGTCAAAGAAATAGTTCCCTGCGTCTGTGAGCTGGAGCTGAGTTGCAGGTGGGTCAAGCAGCAAGCCAATAGTGAAAACAAGCCTCCTCTAGTCAAACATGGTTTAACAAACAACAGTCCAGATCTAAACCCCTCTGAGAGAAAGTAGCAGAGTATCGGAGCTTGAAGAAATCAGACAAAGCTTTTCCACAGCAGTCTGACTGAACAATGACATTAGGAAGTGTTTAAAGAGGTCAAGGTGCTCAAGGTGACATAACTCGATAACATTCTATGTCAAAATTAGCCTGAAGAGCAAACTGGTTGCATGTCACCATAGTTTAAAGCCTGAAATTCATTGTTATTTTTTACTACGATATTTTCCTTTTCAATACTGATATTACAAAATGCAGCGATATGTGTCAATGCTGATATACGATATTCTCTGTTGATGTCAATTCTGATTTATACACATAAAAGGCCAAAATTTTAGTGTAGTAGCCCAAAGCCAGCGAAACACTTTGCTCTCCCAGAGCTCAATAAATTTATCATCAATTATAGGTTTGAAATATCAGTCAAATCTAAACATCGGTGTTAATTGTCCACCATTATTGATTTACCAATGTGTTTCTAATCTTTTGCAAGGCAGATCACAAAATGAAGCAATATAATAAGTATTTAATACTTATTTTAATACAAATAAGTATTTTCTCCTTATCATGCAGTCCTACTGTAGACAGCAATGTTAGGTAAGAAAGACGTAAATCACCCAGCTTCCTGTAGGTGAGGTGAGTGCTTTTTTATTAGGTACTTGAAGTCCATGCTCCTTGGCTTGCCAAAATAAGCTCTCATAAATATTGATCGTCATAAGTAGATGTTTATTACTCATGCCAGTGAAAACTTTACAGTAAAAACTGCTGACAAAGCTTGAAAATTTTAAAGAATACTGAGTTTCCATTTGAGATTTACCTTGAATGTACCACCACTTTTTTTTTTTGTGTGAAGAGAAGATATGTGTGGTTCATTTTTCCATAATTGTTGTAATAAATGATCTGCGCATCTTGAAGAATTTTAATGATCAATTAGATCATAATTTGACCATCATTCATTTAAAACCCTTCCCATATGTGTTTCCACATACTGTGCATGCCTGCAGCCCCCCAACCCCCCTTTCCAAGTGTCTTAAAATACCAGTAGATGTTTTTGTAGGTGCATTTTAGCTTGCTGATTGTGTTCTAACCATGGAAGGAGGTGTTGAACCTTGACTGACAATGACCCTTGATATTTGAACCACTGAATACTTTGCATGCCTCTTTGCCCAGCTTATGGCTCTGTAGCATTTGTAGCATGTGCAGCCTGGTGTGTAACCTGCACTGCCAATAGATCATTTGTGTGAGATTTCTTCTTCTTCCGTACTGAGGAAGCATGAAAGAATACATGCCTGTACAGCCATTAAGTTAACATGTATACTTGGTTGAATGAAGCTGCAGATGTTATTTTTTCTCTCTAGTAATATCCATTTTAAACCCGTGAGCAGTATGTTAATATTCAATGAGTTGATTTGTTCAGATTTAGAGCAGGAGAAACACTAAAATACCAAAAAGATAAGTAACTACATGGACTTTTTAGCATGTTCAGTTCATTAGAAAGTGACATAAATCTGACTCTGGGGACCAGGGATGGATTAAAATCCCCTCCTAAAACTGTCCTAGCGATGCCTCTGATATTCAGCCTCTGAGGTCTGGTCATTTTCTGATGTGATATTTGCTCTCTGAGGTGATATTTTGTCATTTTCTGAGGTGATATTTGGTCTCTGAGGTGATGTTTAGTCAATTTCCGAGGTGATATTTGGTCTCTGAGGTGATATTTGGTAATTTTCTGGTGTGATCTTTGATCTTTGATGTGATATTTGGGTTGTGTCCAAAACCACATGCTACCATACTAAATACTATGTCAAAAATAGTACACCACCAAGAAAAGTCTGTTCATTAGTGTAGTATGAATGGTATAGCAGTGTGTGGTTTGGGCGCAGCTCTGGTAATTTTCTAAGATGATACAGGTCTCAGGTTTGCTGTCTGAGACATGGTTTTGGTCATTTCTCTGAGGACCTTGCTAGAATAACCAGCATAGACCAGCATTGCTGGTCTCCAGCATCCCAGTATGTGTTGTGCTTTGATGCTGGTTAGCTTTGGAAATTGATAAGCTGCCAAAGCCAGCATATGTTGTGTTTTGACACTGGAATGCTGGTCAACCAGCACGGCCATGCTGGGGTGACCAGCTAAACCAGCACCAGACCAGCATAAACCAGCACAGACTAGCTTAAACCAGCATGAAATGCATGCTGGTGTGTGCTGTTTTCTTCAGCAGGGGTGATATGTAATTGTGTGCATATGTCCTGTGTGTCTCAGTTAATGTTTACTTCTGCATGTCTCAGTTCACTTTAAGGCGTGTAGTGTTTGTGAGGTATGTGGTCTGTTTTTTTTTTTTGTGAGGTGGTGTTTGGCCATTTTCTGAGGTGATATTTGGTTGTGTGTCTCTGATTTGATATTTGGTCATTTTCTGAGATGAGATTTGGTTTGTCTCTGAGGTGATATTTGGCCATTTTCTGAGGTGAAATTTAGTCTTTAGGGTGAAATTTAGTTAGTTTTTGAGGTGACTGGTCTCTGGGGTGATATTTGGTCATTTTCTGAGGTAATATTTGGTCTTTAGGGTGATATTTTGTAATTTTTTTAAGGTGGCTGGTCTCTGGGGTGATATTTGGTCATTTTCTGCGGTAATATTTGGTCTTTTCTGAGGTGATATTTGGTCATTTTCTGAGGTAATGTTTGGTCCTTGGGGTGATATTTTGTCAGTTTTTGAGGTGGCTGGTTTCTGAGGTAGTATTTGGTCATTTTCTGAGGTGATATTTGGTCTTTGGGGTGATATTTTGTCAGTTTTTGAGGTGGCTGGTCTTTGGGGTGATATTTGGTCATTTTCTGAGGTAATATTTGGTCATTTTCTGAGGTAATGTTTGGTCTTTGGGGCGATATTTTGTCAGTTTTTGAGGTGGCTGGTCTCTGAGGTGATATTTGGTCTTTGGGGTGATATTTTGTCAGTTTTTGAGGTGGCTGGTCTTTGGGGTGATATTTGGTCATTTTCTGAGGTAATATTTGGTCATTTTCTGAGGTAATGTTTGGTCCTTGGGGCGATATTTTGTCAGTTTTTGAGGTGACTGGTCTCTGAGGTGATATTTGGTCATTTTCTGAGGTAATATTTGGTCTTTGGGGCGATATTTTGTAGTTTTTGAGGTGGCTGGTCTCTGAGGTAATATTTGGTCATTTTCTGAGGTAATATGAGTCGAGTATGTCTCTGAGGTGAGTTCGAGTGGTGGGTGTCTGTTAGGTGTTATTTGGTACTCCGTGTGTTTGGGACTTGGTCCCCTCCCCATCTCTCTTCCCTCCTGAATTCCGCTCTCCACTCTTCAGCTCTTTCCACACTGTCTTGGGACGTTACAGCATGGAGCTGATTTCTTTTCCCTTTTAGACATTTTAGTTTTGTTCTGTTGCATAATGAACTTCATTAGCGTCGTTCCTTGCTGTTCCCAACGATTCCAGAGGATGGATTTAATCGTTACACCTTTACTAATTATCTTAATTAAAGGAATTTACGCAACAACTCGCTATGGAAGGGATCTCATGCCTTACATGTGAGTATTCGTCTTTATCTCGTGTTGTAGTTGTAACTAATTTAGCTAAAAGTGTGCTATATATGTCATTAGTATCCATACATCGCAAGTATCCATACACTTTGAGCATTAACTTGTTTGACATGCCCACTAAAGGTGCACTTATCAGTTAACGGTGCGTCAGTAATGTGGCTTCAAATGTGAGCTAACCTGACAGAGTATAGCACGAATGAGCCCATATCTGAGGTAACTTCGCCAGTAAACGTGCTTACCAGTCTGTTTTGACTACATTTATTCGATTTAAATGCAGTTAAGCCTGCGAGGTTTGGCTTCTTATTCGAATTTTCCGTTCCACCTTAAATAGTGCAGCAGTTGCGCTCTGGCGCCGGTGGCCGGAATGTAACAGCTGCGCCATTTAAGGTGGAACGGGAAATTTGAACAAGACGCCAGGTTCAGCTTCGTACCATGTGGTTATGTGATGTAAGTTACCAGACGGGCTGCGCATGGATAAAATCGATAGCTACATCAACACTGTTGCTGTCTTTCAGCTCCTTTTAGTAGAAACAATTAATTTATATAATTTATAGTACATTCAAAGCACCATTATTCAGTGTAGTTTAGAATTGCTAATGTGAGAGAAAAATAACGTGATAGTGTGTGAGGAGCCCACATATGACAATTCAGCGTGACCACATCACTCCATGTCCAGTGAATAACGTCAGAAGTGTACATTAACGTGAAATCTGAAGTTTTAAGTGCGTCGTGGATTTGGGGACTGAGTACCTGGACATGTAAGAGAAGCACCTTTTTATTCTGGTGTGACTGTGTTGGGTGACATGAATGAGCATTGTGACTGCAACTACATTCTCTAGTTAAGTTGAAGGGGACTTTTCAAAATTATCTGCATAATTCAATCATTGAGATGGTTAGATGTGAAATGTGCCATTCTAGAGAAACTCAGATTTCTTTACATGATGGGGAATCAGTAGTTGCGATGTCTACAACGCAGATATAGCCAGTTCATTTCGTATCTAAAACCAGCAGTGAAACCTGTGAAATCTAAAACCTGTCTTAGGAGTTTTTATATGTAGTGTTGATAATGGCAAAATAGCGGTACATCTGAGAAAGTACCTTTTCTTTGGGTAATATTTTGCCTTACAACAGCTTACATGTACCTTTCTACCTTAATTGCGTTTTAAAGATACATTTAAAGCCAAAACGTCTCATAAAACAATGTTTCAGACACCAGGTAACGTATTCATAGTCATGTCATGCAATAAAGATTAAAGTAATACTCTGGCTTATGCTTATCTGCTGCATCTGTAGTGTAGAGCCAGTTACAGCAGAAACAGTTTCTCAATACTCAGAAAGAACAGAAAACCTGTTGAATTAAGGACACATGAATGACTGAAGTGAATGGGCAGAAGCTGAAGGTTAAGGATAGAGCACTGGCTTTCATTACAGTTAACACGTTTCCTATATGTTACAGATGCGACAGGTAGGTTAAAAAGTGTTCAGTGCTTCTTTAACTGTGTCTTTACATTTGTATTGCTGACTTTTTGGTTTCTAAAGCCATCTGACTATAGATATTACCCAAGTTACAGGAAGTGATGGGTCATTCAGTAAGTCAGTAAGAAAATCAAGACTGTAAATCTTCAGTGCCATTAATCTTTGTGACAGGTAGGATCTTGCAGACTGTTGTTATCCTCAGGATACATTTAGTCTGACTCATATAAAAGGTGCTCAGATGTAACAAAAGTGAAGGGTCAACACAAACACTTCTTGACTAATTGTGACTCATCAATCCCATAAGCAACCCTCTCTCTGACACACTGTCTGTTCATGTGTTCTCTGGCAGGCCGAACGTGTGCGCGGAGCGGGAGGTGAAACTGGTGGCTCAGATGCAGCCCTGTGTCCAGGCCTTCACCCGTATGGTCAAAGTTTGGAAGCAAGGATGTCAGGGACAGACCTGGTGTATGGGCTATGAGAGGAGGTGAGACCATCGATCAGTTGTTTCAATGTCAGAGAATTACAAAAAATGGCAAAAATCACAGATCAAAACTCAAACACAACTCAAATCAAGACTGTACACATAATTGTACACTTTGTGACATCATCCAACTTTTAAGGGTTAATGTCAAAT
This sequence comes from Colossoma macropomum, assembly GCF_904425465.1. Lineage (NCBI taxonomy): Eukaryota > Metazoa > Chordata > Actinopteri > Characiformes > Serrasalmidae > Colossoma > Colossoma macropomum. The sequence continues at coordinate 6,830,875 of NW_023494810.1, read as the reverse complement.
GTATTATTCAATAACAAAAAGTGTTTTTTTGTGCAGTCGTTGACTCACTGAAACCAGAATACACTTCATTCACATTGGCAGACTGACTCACCTTCTGGCTAAGCACTTTCATTTTGACTTGAATGGCTGTCTTTCTGTTTAACTAATTAAGTGCATCTGCTTGAGATGCAGCACTTAAAGTGATAGTTTGACAGAAAAAAAAAAAAAAATGAACAAGTCTTCCTCATTTTTTAATCCCAAATGTCATCGCTCAGCCATCACGTTTGGTGTTCAACATTTGTTTTTTTTTGTTTTTCGTGCTGGAGCTTTGAGACTACTGTAGCTAACAAGTCACGGAAGCTTATTTCCTACCAGCATTTTTGCAAACAGTATGCTTAAATCTTTGCAGACTTTCCTCAAATTATGTACAGCTATTTAAAAAATGTCTAATAAACTTGCTTATGTGGTTTCTGACACTGTATGACATACTGTTATCCATGGAAGTGAAAAATTTATGTTACATAGCTAGAAAGAGTATTAGTGACCTTAAAACCTGAATTTTCTCTGTACTTTTTCCCAATGTTGTCCCTATCGCTGCTGTTGGAACAAAACCTTGTATCTCCAAAAAATAACCTTACAGGAGAAGGAAAAATGTTCTTAACTTTTAATGGAAGTAAATGGAGACATAGTAATGGCCTTTAGTAATTTGGACCGTTTCTGTTGGTCCATTCATCATAACATTTTTACACAACATAAAGGGCAGCTGGTCATTTTAAAATTAGGTCAATATATGAAAAATGACAAAAATGGAGATACAAGGTTTTGCCCTGACACCAGTGATGTGTATGCTGAACAACTGCATTTAGTGTAAGGAGAAAATTTTAAAAAAATGATTTTTAGCCAAGACTTTGCTTTAAAAATCCCTCTGGTTGGTCTCATCAGACTGTAGAGTCAAGAGTTGGCATGCACAGTAACAGTATGGTGCTAAGCTTTGGAGATACAGATAGATTCAAATAATCCACTCAAAGCTGCATTCTGTATCCTCCATCACTTAAACACACTGGGATTTTTCTGTTTCTTTTGCTCATCCTTTGTTCATCTGTCCTTTGTAATCAGCGCCTTTAAGTCTTTCCTTATGGCCTCAAAGTGCAAGGTGTAGCCACGTTCTTCCAGAAAGCTGCAATTTGACAGGCATCTCCAATAGATCCAAGCATAGCCGTGAGGCAGGAGCCTTGAGCTCACCCTCCGTCCCTGTGACCCCCCACCCCCTCCCCTACTCAGGGAAGTTCCTCGGTGCCTTGCACAGGCCCGCTTTCTCTGTGTACTTAGCATACTAGCGAGCTAAGCCCTGCTTTTAGAAGCCACCAGGCCTGCAATTAGAACCTATAAACAAAGAGATGTGAGCATAGTGTAATGTAGCCAGGCTCCAAGGGCTCCAAACTACAGGGCCAGCAACTCTGGCTTTAGCGCAGGACTGGGTCCCATGCTTTGAGAAAGCAACATAAAAGGGTTCAGGGCAAAAGACGCTTCGCTAATTATACACTGTTTGTGTTTTGTGCCTTTTACACATTGAGGCTCATCCACAAACATTAGTCATGGCCCAAGTCTCTCACTTGCCGTCTAACCACAAACATGACCTAAGGCAAGTGTTGAAGTCCCGTTTACACACTGAGCCCATAATCAACTCTGAGAAAGGGCCTCAAAGAAGCTAATATAAAGCTGATGACTGAGGCACATGGCTTGAGAGTGAGTCTTAATGGTGCATGATAAAGGGATAAGGAGACTGTGTTAATGTGATTAGTGGAATATACTAAAGCATATCTACCTTTTGTTGCAGGACGGCGTACTACACCGCATACAGACAGGTGTATCGGCAGGACTACCAGACTGTGCACAAGTGCTGTCCGGGATGGTCACAGCTCAATGGGGAAGCTGGATGTCTGTATCGTAAGTACAGTGTTGTTTTATAATTGTGTCCAGTCACAACTTCTTTTCACACTGTTGTTATATATAAATATGTTACCAGATTACAGGTCTTTTTCTGCACTGACGCTGGCAAAGTGGAAAAGCCTTTTATTTGAGTAATGCTGGGGTTTTTTATTGTAATTATTATTATTATTATTATTATTTGGTAATTTCGGTTTGTCTCCAGTACTGTGCAAAAGTCAGAACAGTCATTAAGTACCATTTATTCATTTTTCAGTGCAAAGGTTTCAAGGGGAAAAACAGAAAACAGAATTTAAAAATAAAAAAAAAATAAACAAAAGCAACTCAACTAAATTTTCAGTTATTAGTGTGTTTGCTCTTTGCCTTTATCACAGCTTCTGTTCTTTTCAGGAGTAAAGAATGACAAGAGAGACAAATAATGTATTGATATATTTGATATTATTCTCAATGTTGGAGACTTTTGTGTACATTTCTGGTAAATATATTGCTGCTGTCCAAAAAAATAATAATTTTTCATTTGAGTGCAGCTGCTGTATTTTACATTGTTTGACAATTTTGTGATGAATGGACCAATAGAAATTCTCCATAGTTGCTGGGAACAAAACCTTTTTATATTAACTTACATTAAAAGTAAGGAAAATTTTTGCCTTCTACTGTAAAGTTGCCATTTTGGAAATACTTTTTTTTTTATTTTTGGACAGCGACAATATGTTTACTTCTTTTTTTCTGATGTTGAAAAATGAATGTCTTGTGTTTAATTGCCACATTGACTGAAAATTAAATAAACAAAAGGGTTATCTCTGACTTTTGCACAGTACTGCATATGTAAAATATGAGTGAGACATTTACTATACAAAATCAGTGAACATAATGATAGATCTCAGGGGTAATTAAGAAAGAAAAAAGAGATGACCTTCTCAAACAATCATTATACAAACTGCTTAGATAATAAAGATTATATGTGGTGACCAGAGAGGGTTTAACTGTAAACTGTGGTTTTCTTAAGGCAGTTCTTATAAAATCTACTTCACCGTGTCCCCAGTAGGGCCCTACATATAATATGAAATAAAATAAAATCTGTGAGAAGGGACCAAGGGATTCTTTCCTTTGACATCTGAAAGGCCTTTATGTTTGGACCATAAAGTGTCCAGTTGTGCTAAGCATTACAAACAACTGAACCACTCAAAGAAACTACTCATGCATGCCATTGTGTTCTTTTACAGCTCCTACAAAACCACTATGGAATTAGGAACTTGTAAAATGCTTAGTGTCAGACTTGCTGTAATCCCCTTGATGTGCTGCCACTGCATTGTTCTTTGTTCTAGTCAGTGTCTGTGTAGTGATTTCCTATGACGCTGGAGTGTTGTTTCTAACTGTAGCTTAAGCTGTGGAACTTCCTCAGGTATGTTTACAGTGACCATGACCAAAAACGTGTCACATAGATGGAGGAAAAGTCTCAAGCAAGCTAGTTAAAACTAATAAACATTTGCTTGAACAAGCAGGTAGATAAAAATAGTAAAGAACCACCATCTAGACAAAACTGTGATAAAAGTGTACTTAAACATTTGTGGCACACACATCACTTCTGTCCTGGTACAATGCACTACCTAATTTTGATGTGTTTTTTCAGTTTTAACCATGACATCTTAAAATATGGCATCAAAAAGACTGTAAAGTAGTAGAATGAGCAGCTCTGGGACACTCTGTCTAGCATCTTCTCAATTAAGAGGCAGGGTACAGGTTTGAGTTGTGCTGTATATTCTAATAATGCATGATGTCTGAATTGTCGTCACTGAGCACAGAGCATTTTTAGAGGCTCATCCCTCCTCCTGTTTGGCTTGGGTGGGAAAATTTTACAGGTCCACTAGCTTGCATTGTCCTGGTAACAAGAGAGCAGAACCCAAACAGCTTGGCAGCCAGAGGCCCTGGCTCATCTCCTTGTATGAGTTTAGCCCTGCTAGTGGACCGGGCTGGAATCCTTTGATAGGATTTAACAGTGGTTGAGCTCATTGGCCATAGCCTGCATACCTCAGACAGTGCCCCTTGAAGAGCAGCCTCCTCATCCTCAACCCTGGCAGGTCTACCCTGCTCTCCTAGCTACAGGGCTCAGCTCATCTTTGGCGTAAGAGGAAAAATCCTAACTAAATCCAACTTTGACCCACAGCAGAGCTTGATGTCTGTCAGAACTCTGCATGCCAGTTTTGTTGAAGTTCAAACATCATTTCTTGGCTTGGTTTCAGATTTTATCTTAATAGTTTTCAGAAATTTTGCATAACTCATCACCTTCGGCCTGCATTTCCCCCAGGTTTAGTTTTTTTCCTCCTTACTTTTCTCATAGGGCAGTCATGGGCTGGAGGTTAGGGAACCAGCCTTGTGACCGAAAGGTTGCTGGTTCGATCCCCAGAGCTGTCAGTACATGGCAGAGCAAGGCACCCAACCCTGTTCCCTGGGCATTGTGGGTAGGGCTGCCCACCACTCTGGGCCAGTGTGCTCACTGCCAGCTAGTGTGTGTGTTCACTAGTGTGTATGTGGTGTTTCACTGCACGGATGGGTAAAATGTAGAGGTGAAGTTTCCCTGTTGTGGGCCTTATAAGGGTCACTTAATCTAATAGGTACGTAATGTAAGCTGTTTTTGTTGCAGTTATATGACAGATGATATGATATATAGAGTTATATGGTGTCCTGCGAGTCACCCTAAAACGCTGAAATATGCATTTGAAATTCAGAGGTGTTGGGTTGAAATTTCACGGGACTTTTTGAGGCCAGGTTCTGTCTTTACGTAGTCATGTCACACGCACAGGCTCAAAAAGAAGGTCTGGCTCAGATGCAAAATCCACATTACGCTGATGAAGGATGTAGTAGTAGATAGTAGTAGTAGATGTAGTAGTAGATAATTTGCTGGCATTCTCAGAAGACACGTCCTTCACCAACAGTTCTCTTTGAATACTCTTTCAATGCTCTTGCATTCATCAAATTCCTCCAATCTAAGGAGGGGTTCTGAAGCACAACATTACAGAATGTTAACACATTTCCACCAGAGAGTCTCCAAATCCCCAAAACTTAAATGTAACTTAAATCAATTTTTAATTTGATATGCTAGAGTCATTCATGTTGTTGGCAATGAGGTCAACAGAAAACCATGCATTTTATAGGCTAAAGTTTATTGAAACTAAAAACTTTTAGGAATGTGAAGTTTTTCTCATGGTGGTGGTCGGGTTTTGGTTGGGTTTGAACAGAACTTTGTCCAACTACAGCTTAATTCGGGTTTTAAACGTGGTGCCGTGCGTTGAGTTGGGTCAGATTCAAGGACAATATATTCAGGTTTGGAACTAAATTTCTTGCCCAGATTAGTTTGCACAAAGTATCAAAAGTTAAACACTTTAACAGAACAGCGATATTGTAAACAATAAATACTATTAACTTTCCAAACAAAGATCGCCCTGGCGATGCTACAGCCATCCGTGGCTGGGAGTCCAAGAGAGCACAATTGGCCTTGCTCTCTGGGTGGGTAGGATGTACTGTCCCCCATGTATCTCCCCCCATCACTCAGTGTGATGCTGGTCAGCGCAGGCATCTATTAGCTGATATAACAGATCTGGCGGTTGGCGCTTTCTTTTGAGTGCATTCGGCTGTCCAAAGACGTTGCGTGAGCAGCAGTTCGAAAAGATGCAGTGGCGCTTCACAGATCTCGGAGGAAGCCTGTGCTAGCTTTCGCCCTCCTAGTGCTGGTGGTATCGTGTGATTGGGGGAGTCCTAACTATTGGGTAGAATTGGATATGACTAAATTGGGAGAAAATTGAGGAAAAATTGAAAAAGAAACTAAAAATGATAGCACCAGGTTGGCAGTTTACTTTTGAAGAGTTTTGTATTGATGAAAAAGAAACTGAATTAACAAAAAAACAGACGTGTTAATTAAGATGTAAACATATGGATTGAAATTGTTTGATTTAATGAACATTTGGTGTTCAGACTGTGATGCTTGTTTTTAAGTTTTTGCCACAGTATTGTTTATACTGATCATAATAATTACTATAAAATGTTGGTATTTATATCAAAACTTTGGTACCGTGACAACGCTAGTCCAAATAAGATCTAGCTGTACCCAGTGATAGTCTTCATCATTGGCATCCACAGAACAGGTCTACTGTTGAAACAAAATTCCCTTCTGAACATAGTAGCTTGAAATGCAATGTAAACAAAGCTAGATTCCCCAGCTAGATCCTGGGCACTGCCTGGGCCAAAGATCTTTCGTGGTACTCCAAGACTGACAGAAGGCTTGCAGCAGTCGATCCCCCAGGTTGTGATTTTCACCAGAGTTTCATTACCGGAGCTAACACTATCCTCAAAGGCCTCTTTGTCCATCAGCGAAGGTTACACTGCTCATTATACTGGCAAGAATTAGGCCGCCCGCTCAACCCAGCGCGGGTTTGTTTTTAAACTCACTAAAAAAGTCTGTCGACACACATTCCTGCGCGTTGCTTAACGTCTCCATCCTAAGTCTCCAGGTTTAGTTTTTCCTCTCTGTGACAATATCTGCTCTCTTTAAGCGGCGGTGCCAGAGTACGTTGGGGCTTTTATCTTCGTAACTCAAGACCCGGGCGCACTCGGCAAAATGTGGACAAGCTAATCACTCTTTTCTCTAAGCCACTGAACAAGGATAAAGAAGGAAGAAAGGCTCAAACCACCATCCCACCCCACTGCCTGCATAACTAGAGACCCTATATCCACCCAGCATTTCATTCATTACGATTCACTTTGGAGGCTTGAATGTAGCTTCCACAAGGAAAGATCAGGCTCTTGGAGAAGCTGTAAAAACTAGAAGCAGCAGTAAGACCTGTGGAAAGGGAGGCCGTATAGAGCTATAGGTTGTGTCTGTAGATTTGAAAGGTTGTCTCCAGGGTGCTGCTTTTCCCCAGTGATAGATCTGTCCCCAGGGACTTAAACTACGGCAGGGACAAAGAGACAAGGCAATCTTGAGGATTTACTCCACCTTACTGCTCTAAAAGCCAGGCTAAGCAAATTAGCCTAATTGCCATCATTATTTGGCTGTTGATGGTGATGAGAAACAAGTATTAGGGCATTTAAGACCTTAAAGAGATAAAAAGGAGAAAAAGGACGACTGTTTCTTTTTCATTCCTTCACTGTAGCTCTCTCGCGATTTCTCAAGCTCGCTCATGATTTCCCTTTTTCTTTGTCCCCTTTTAACTCATTAAAATCCTCCAGCAGAGCAGTCGGGTCATGTGCATGTCCACATTGGCTGTGATATAATTGCAGTACACATTCAGAACAGAATTCAAATCTCTTTCGATTTGTTTCATCAGAAAAAACAATAAAAGGCTACTGAAGTGTGAAGTACATTCCCCATCATGTTTTTGCTGCTCAAAATGGTAGTTTATGATAAAAACTAAATGAAATCAGTGGATTTTCAACTTTGTTAGATCTTGCTGTTTACTAGAGCTGCCAAATCAAACTGAATCAAATCGAATTACGTTCCTCTGTGCAGTTGATTGTGATAATTCGCGTTGTCATATTTGCTCATGTGACCCCAAAGAGAATTTTTTCCATTGAAAAAGGTTTTAGTTATAGCTACACTGTAAAAAATGGTTTTAAGGTCAATAATCATTTTTTTAACATTAAATACACATTAATAAGCCGCACATATACTGTATATAACAGTGCTGTCAACTAATTGAAAGAGTAGAATGTAAATTTACAAAAACAAATAATCACTTTTATTTCACAGACATTTGTGTTTATTTTAATGGTTGTAACTGTCATTATTGTGGTAAAATACTGTATGTCAGAATAACTAGTTGAACTTGTGAAACTATTAAATTACAACTAAAAGGTAGTATTTCTAATAAAATAACTAGAATTTTACAGATTCTTACCATAGTTTAGAAAACATATTTTTACTGTTATCTAACAGGTTTTGTCTGGCTTTCCTGCTGCCAGACTTTTTACCAGATTTTTTTAATACAACATATCTAAGTGGATAATATAAGCTTTATCAGAATGTATTTACTACATTCAGCAGCATTTTCCAACTTCTCCTTCATGGTAGCTTCTCGCTCTCATACTGCTCCATCTGTTTTGAAAGGGAGCTGTAACTTTGCTTTTATTAATTTCTATCCTGCAAGTACTGTCCAGTGTAGTCTAAGAAATAGCTGATACTCTTGGCATCTTAGTACTGTTAATAGTTTATTACGCTAGCATGTAGTTAATACATTAACTGTGACACAAATACTCTTTACATATTAAAATAAAAGCAGCAAAAGAATAAATCACATTATAAAATGAGAATGGTAGAATAAAAGACCAAAATAAACCAATGTTTGTCTAAACTTTTATGACTTAAGTCTGTACTCTCAGATCCATTAGATACCAGAGCCAAAGCCAGATGTAGCTTTACACAGGATTAGCAGAACCACTTGTGAAAAGTCAAACAGACACAAGAGACCAGGATGTCCAGCATGAAAACCTTCACAGTACCCAAAAAATCCATTCCCAATTCTACCTTAAGTACCTAATAAAACAAACCTGGAAATGCACGCAAATGGCCCTTTTGGCTAGCACGCTTCCAAGTGTGCCTGCAGAGCACTTCTTTCTCTGTCTCTCAAGTGCACCAGTTGGCTAAACGACTACTTGACTCCCCTTGTCTGAGTGCCCTTAAGGCGTCTCAGAGATGCTTATGAAGACTTCCTTCCCCTTTTCCATTCCTTTCTTCCTCAAGAGCCTCTTTCTGGGAGACCACAATGGCTGAGAAGTAGCAAAACCTGATCAGGGAATCAGAAGTGAATTACAGGCAGTTACTTTGATTGAGAGTGACAAGGCAGATTGAAATGGTTCCCGAGCATTGAACCAATGTCTCCAGTGCTCTCGTTTGCCGTTCTCGTTAATCGGTGGATGGGAACGGTTCTTTTGTTTAGGCAGAAATCCACGTGGTTGCAGGAGCTGGAATGGGACAGTCTGGTGGGCTTCAGTGGGTGGTCTTTGGATCTGGAGGAGCCATGTCCTTATGGCCAACAATAGCAGTGGCCACAAAGGCTATGTGACTATTGATTTCTCTCAGTGTTAGACATAACACTTTAATGACCCATTGCTTCAGGGTCTGTTCTGTGGTTTTTACTGTGTTCACAGATGAGTCCCTTTTCAAAAAGACACACAGCACGTTTATGTTTGAGAGACATTTAGCTAATTGCAAATGCCAAAACGGACAATGCTCGCATACTTGTGACTTTTTAGGAGAACACTGTGATTTTCTTAAGCTTTATTCAAGCTGACTTAGTTTAACATGGAGAAGGTGCTGTAATATGAGTAATTACTCCTGCATGAATCTGTAATGTCCACAGTTTTAGAAGTCTGCTATAATTCAGCAGTTTAACTTCTATGATTGTGGAACTGGAGTTTCTTTGGTGATAGCAGTTCTGTTCAAAATGACCTCAACGGCAACCGGGAGGCTAAAAACAACATAAAAAATGGAGCTTGACTTGGAACAGTTAATTTGTCCTCAATTTCAAAGCCAGACTTTAGTAGCCTAATACTATTCTATCAGGTATTAACTGGGACTTCATTTTTGTAGATTGTTCGTAAAGGGTAAAGAAAATATATGTTAACATAATAATGATTAAAACAAAGGCAATGTGTTGAACTGTGTTGGGTGATTTCCTCCTGAAATATCATACCTGAATGGTTTGAAGCTGTTATTTAATCTAAAGGCTAACTATTTTGAGGACTCCAAGGCCATTTTCAATAATCTGTAATATTTCTCTGATACACCTTGTATTTTCTTTTCTCTTGCAGTGTTCAAATAATTGTTTAAAGCATAGGATTGGTTGGGCGGAGAAATGGCCTTTATAGCATGTATTTACTTTTTACCTATTCAGCTCTGTCTTTGGAGGCCTGAAGGAGACATTTTATTGCAAGCGTATCCATAGCAGCCAGTGATTTGCGTAGAGTTGTGACCTCTCTTTTGTCTGATCTGTGGGGTTGTGTTTCACTGCTGGCGTACAGCATCCCTTTGTTTGGCCATGGTGTACGCATCCAGCATAACAACATCACAGCCAAGGGTCTCTTTTTTTGCTTCTATATGTATTTTCTAAGGGACTTTCCCCTCAGTGCATTCTTGAACTCCTATACTTTGCAGCTAAGTAAAGGGGGGAATTCAGCTTTCTAAAGTTAGAGAACTTAAAAGTTTAATCTGTGACTTACAGAGAGATCCAAACTGGTTTTTCCCTTAGTGAGTTTAATTACCTGAAGAGGTGGGACAATCTGATGCTGTTTGCCAAATCTTAGAAGATGGGAGCCTTTGATTTTTGCACATTACTATGCGAAAACATGATTTGTTGCATTGAACAGAACTTTCTTGTCTGTTTTGCCAGACTTAGTAAGTATAATAAGCACTAAATTGGGGTTTGAATGACTATTTTGCCTATCCTCTCAGTGTTCTCTCTGTTTAGTTTGTTTCTTTCTTTAAAGTGATGGTTCTGCAAAAAATCCAGGTTGATAAGTGTCTCCCTCACCCTAAAGACAAAATGCAAATTAAAACAGAAAGCAGTGATTTTATATTTTGTAAATAAACTGATGCCTGCAACATGTCCCAAAAAAGTTGATGTTATATGTGTACTGTTTTCAATTTAATGCAGGATTTTCTAATCTCTGCTTTCTCTTTTTATTTAGCATTTTACATACTGTCCCTGTATGGATTTGAGAGACATTAGCCACAGTGCGAAAAACTAAAGAATCAAACTATAAGCACATCTTAGCAGATCAGCTACATTTGTAGTGAGGGGAATATGTAAATTTTATCACTTTAAAACTTATTTTACTGCAAAAATAGGCTTGAAAGTGACACCATGTTTCCGTAAGCCCCTCAGAAACTCACTGACCCTTCTAAGGTCCGAGGACACTCCTAATACACTCAGTCAAGGTGCCTTTGATGGGAGAGAGTGAGAAATCACACAACCTGATGCAACCACGCCTCCAATGCGTGCAGTTGGTAAATCATTTCAAGGCAGATTATCCAGTGACATAGAGCAGGGGGCTCAAGAATGTGCTGGTCAGCTGCCAGAAACCTCCATGTTTCCCACCTCATGTGCAGGGATAGATGGACAAACTTTAGATTTCCCACCCTTCCTTTACTGCAGTGGGGTTGGGAGGTGGGGGGTGTCTGGTCTTTCTGTCTGGAGCTGAAGCCCAGGGCTGATTCTCAGCACAGGAAAGATGGGACGGCTAGTTAAGGACACTTGCAGCTGCGGGTGATGTCATGGTCCTGTTGATTTGAAGACAAATAAACTCAAATAATATTATCTAGATCCACTCCACGGGTTTTTTTTTTTTGCATTGCTAGTGTTGTCCTTAAAATGTACACTATGTCAGAAGTTTAAGAAGTTAATTTAGAGGAGGACTAAGCAGGTTAACCTACAGGAAAACAATATTAAATGTTAACATTCAGATGTTTTTCCCACATTTGGGCCAAAAGATCTTCAATATGTGCTTTCAGTAATAGTTTGGAAAATAAAACTGTCAAATCATTATTCGTCCCCAAATGACTGCCAGGCATTGTGATCTAAAGAAGTAAGTCTCCTAGTTGCATTCTTAAAAGACTGAATTCTACTTTATTTAATTTAATTTAATCTAAAGCTTTATTGCATGATCATTATCATAACTCTATCAGATTTCATCCCAAAAAAGTGCCTGAGGTTATGGCTGGGCTGCACCGTAGTGTAATTGGACTGGGAAATTTGCTGGGCTGTTTAGCGGATGAGGTCCAGAGTTCGGCAGGTGTTTAAGCTCCTATCAGTGATGAATGAAGTTTTAAATCCACTGATATGGAATTGTCTCATCATTTTAGCATGTCTTGCTGAAGTTGTTTAATTGTGGTCCTTGGTGACAAGTTACATTTTTTAGATTCCAAGCTTTCTGTGTGTTTCCTTTGTCCTCTTTGGCAGTGCTAGCTGGATACAATGACTTTGTGCTTATCTGTTCTTCCTATCACACTTGAACAGGACTGCAGGACACAAAAGGAAATCTCATATTTAATAGCTTTTGTATGGTTGGAAGCTCAAAAAATTTCCTTTCAGCTGCAATCATTTGCTTCAATGTTCACTGACTCAAAGACAAATCAAGATAATTAGGAATTTTACAGTAATAAACAGCTGGGTCACAAATTAAAGGAAAGACCAACATGAAGTGTCTTAGTAAGGTGTTAGGCCATCACAAATGGCCAAAACAGCTTCAGTGCGCCTTGGAATGAGATCTGGTGACTGTGTTGACCTGAGCATATCATTTTCCTACTCATTAAATCATTAAGTGACCCCTCATCCCCTGGGGGCATTTGTCAGAAATGTTTTAATCATAGGATAAAGTCAGACTACACGCTACACTGATTTGCAGTGACCCTTCTCTCTGATGGGACAAGTGGACCCAAGTCTTGTCAGCAAAATTCCCCCCACAGCATAACAGAGCCCCCACACCCTCTCTCTGTGGGGGTCAAGCATTTAGACCTGTACCGTTCTCTTTGTCATCACACATTTATTCACCCACCTTGTGAAGAATATGGTGAAGGATGACTCATCTAACCATATCACTTTTTTTCATATCTTTATTGACCAGTGTCTGAGGCTTTTGCACCACTGAACTCCTCTGTTTGTCCTTACATATAGCACTAATTCATGAATCATCCCAGACCTTGAATGTGTGCTTTCAACCACAATTTCCAACCCCATTCCTACAGATCTGTCACTTTAGTTACTGTTCCTATAGAATAGCCAGTTAAACAGTGTTTGTGAGTGATGCTTCTGCCATCTGTGCCCCAATAATGAACCCTTTTCAAAGTCACTTTATATACCACCAATAGGGGTGGGCGATATGACAAAAATGTTATATCACAATACTTCAAAATGTTTTTATGATACTTGATACGCATCATGATATTTTATTTCTCTGAGATTTTATGAGTTGGATTGGAACAGACAAAATAGAACCTGTATTGCCACATATAAAATACTGCAACAACTACAAGGATGTTTATTCAGTGTTTTACAAACTGCAGTGCACTAAATGCAGTTAAACAGACCTAATTATGCTCAGTTTGTAATGAAACATGTAGCTAGTGAGTGTTCTTTAAGTACTGACGACATCCATGATATACTCAGAAAAGCATACAGTGACGTAATTTATCATTATAACGATAAAATGTCATACTGCCCACCACTTTTCTCCACTCATTTATTCAGGTGTTTATTTAATTTGTGACCCTCTGTAGCTCAAGTATTTTTAAATATTTTGTGTTGTCTGCTTTATGATTTGTATGAGCTTTCATTTCCAGCATGCGCATTAGAATTATCCATACAGTTTGACTCTGGATTAGATGAAGAATGCTCATCGTAGCTGTTAATATGTAAGAATCCTGGGACAGAAGCCTTGTATACCAATGGAAATTAGGAGGAACACATCTTCAGGGTTTGTGCTGTAGCCAAAATACCGTGCCTCCTGTTTGTCATGTTCTTCTGCACCTAAGCTGTTAGGTTTCAGTTTGAGCTGGGCCTAATTGAGCATAAGGAGGTGAGAGCAGGTTTTATTGCATGCAGCACTCAGAGACTGGGCTGCGTGACGTGTGCAAAATACTAGTATCGCAGTTATATTTCTACAGATTGCAGTTACAGTATTCCTTGCCATACATTTCACATTAATTGTTGAATCTACAGTGTGACATGGTTAAACACTGACTTGCATAGTATTTTGATGAAAATAATTTTAGAAGATTACAGATAGTTAGATGTAAATGATTAACTGATTAACTGTTAACCAACAAATAAACAATCATTCCACTCATGTTATTTGTTAAGAACATGAACTGAATGTTGTTTCATTTGCAATTAACAACAGCAAGTTCAATAGGCGAGGTCATCGTTTAAGTTCAGGAACATTTTGGAGTTGTACACATGAGGGGAGTAGTGGATAACTGGGTAGCTAGGCCTACTAAAAAATGAAAAGCTGGTTCATAACTGATATTTTTTGGGTTGTGTCCTTGAATTAGGCTTGCCAAATAATGACTGTTGGTTTTCAGTCAAAAGACTGCTCAGCGTGCAATTAAATACACCAGCACCGGTCTAATACCAGGTACCAGTTAAAGAGGAGGGTAAAAGAGTGGTTGAGTAGTTTGAGGATGAAATGCTTCAGTTAAAAAGAGCTAATTTTAGAGCTTAGTAGTTCAGAAAGAAAAAATTGTGGATTGGTATCAGAATTGATATTGATTTCAGGAAAGAAAAAGTGGCATCATGTCATGATTGTAATTGATTAGCGGGCTCATTTGTATTTGTTCGTGGTCAGTTCTACCGAATTAGTTCGAATTGCAGTCCCACAGTAAAAAAATAAAGAGAGGAAAACAATTACATGTTCAGATATTAGATATTTACAAGGATTATATTATGATCTATTTAAACCCACTGCAATAATTGAAATAGTAATATGTTAAATATATACAGAATCATTCTTTATAGGGTGCTTTCTGTTGGGAGGTGTCTGTCCCAAACCCTAACCCCTAAATGTTTAATTGTGAAAATAATACTTAATTTTTGCGTTTTATGTTGTTTTTAATCTTTTATATCCCTGTTAAAGTGAAGTTGAAAGATTTAGATTTATCATGAGTTTAATGTATCGTTTTCACTTTTTCATGTCACTACCGAAACAGAGTTTTAGGTTATAGGCGTAACTTTCTTTTAGCCACGCCCCTGCATATTAGAGCAGGAAGTGAGACTGCATCTCTGTCCCTCGTGGCCACATGGTGAGCAGTTAGAACCATTGTTTTGAAATAAATGTATCCCAAAGTCTGAAAATCATTGTGTAACATTAATAATTGTCACTACCAACACATATTTTGTGCAACGGAGTAAACCTTTCTGTGTTTTAATATAAATATTATGAATTCATGTGTGTGCAACTGTTTTGTGTGTGCATTTTTGAGTTCTACTCAAACTTAGCTAAAAGTGTTGCTACCAAAACATTCACTACCAAAACATTTGGTAATATGTCATGACTGTTTTGGTAGTGACAAAATGGAATGTTCCATTTTGTTCCAGTTATTTGTTTTAATAAAATAAACATGATTAAGCTGGTTATATGGTCATTCAAAGCAAAAGAATTTTAGTGTGAAGTCCAAGTCAGTTAAAACTTTGAAATGTGTTTTCAGCTCTGACTTTTTTGAACCAGTGGTATAATGATCCATATTGTAGTCTTCTGCCATGTCAATCAGGCAAAGGTCAATAAGGTGATAATTAACCAGCAAAGTGTTATAAAGCCATTTTCATTTGCACAACCACACAAACACAAATGCAAACACCTGGGACACGTACAGGCTAACAGAGAGTCATTTAGTATGAGTGATGCAAGTTTATGGAATGTGACATCTCAATGGTGCATATTTTGCCCATAAGGCACAGAATATCCACTGAACTAAGTGTTCATTTGTGCCTTACAGCGCACATGTCAACAAAGAAAGAATGCTTAGCTTGGGGCTTTCAGTGTGTCTGGCTGTAATAGTTGCTTACTAATGACATACTTTTAGCTTCTGTTGTCTTTGTTTCATCTCGGGTTAACATGGAGCTCCTTACCTTGGGGTAAAATTATGTTTATGTTAGTCATCCTCTAGCCCCCATGTGTCAAACACAAGGCCTGTGGGCCAGATCAGGCCCGTGACACAATCCTATATGGCGCACAAGACATTACAATTTTCTGTTAATATTAGCCCATTTCACAATGCGCTGCACTACAGTCCCCAGCATGCACTGCAACTAATGTGCACTCTGACTCTTCTACCCCAACACCGTCTATGGGACAGCGGTTACACCTCAATTCTACACAATTCTACGCAATTCCACACCAAATGCACTAGCATTTCAGCTGCAGTTCAATATAAACACTTAACGCCAACTCACCTGCGCCCAAGCATCAATTAACTTGCAGCAAAGAAAGGATGCCAGGTGTCTAATTCAAGCAAATAGTTTTAAATTTTGAATATTTCAGGAATTCATGTAATATTGCAAGGTTCCCTACAAGTGTCTATATTCTACTGCTTTTGCGTATTTTGAATAAACAATGGCCAGTTCAGGCACAACATTAATAAAAAATGAAATACCTTTTTTTTTCTCTGGCCCACAGATTTTTTGAGATTTTTTAATATTTTAAAAAATCCCTTTAGTGGTTGAGTTTGACACCCCTGCTGTAGCCCCTCATCAGTGGCCAGTTTTGGCTGGATATTTGGTTGCTGTTCTCAACCTGTAGTGATGTATTTAAAAACACCAGCAACATTGTGCCTGATACACTTCTATCAGTGCAACACACACTACCATCCTACTACACTGTCAGTGTCAGTGCTGTGTTGAGATAGTCCCAGATAATAACACCTGGTCAGTGATTCTATGGTACCTTTTTATTGATGGATGGCGTAGAGGGGACTGATGAATTACACAGCAAAATATACAGTCAGTAACTGTAAACCAACAAAGTGCATCTATATGGTAGACATTCCATATAAAATGACCAATAATGGGCTAATAAACTGGTAAGTCAATGTTTAGTAAATAATGAAACAGATGTTCACCTTTGATTGCTACACTTCAGTTGGGAAATCAAAATAACAAAAGACATTAGACATTCCTGTGTTTCTAAGCCCCAAGTGAGTTACAGTGGATTAAGTTTCTGAGCATGACACAGCCTGTACGCTCTGCTCGGGGTAAACCCTGGAGTGCCCCACCTGAGAGGGAACTGCAGGACATAAAGTACTGTGCAGAAGTCAGAGACCACATATCATATATATAATTTCCAATCAATTAAGTACATGTTATCGATGTTTCAGAAGGTTTTTAGGAGATTTTATAATATAATACACTTGCATGGGGAAAGTTAAAGTCAAAAGTAAGACAAAAAAAGTGGAGACACCAAAAGTGGAGTTTAAAAGATCATTAAAAGATACAGACATAATGAGACTCGTAAGAACCGTGCAAGACCTGGTAGACCCCCAAAACTGTCCCCTTTAGATAAACAACACTTAAAGTTTTCATCTTGGAGCAAAAATCAAGCTCCACACTCCACACGCTTCAAATATGAACAAATTAACAGGTGTTTCTGTCAGACTGGACACATTACATACTGAAAAATTATAATTAGTTACATTCGGTTGTTGAGGCAAGATATTGTCTGCCTTTTTTGGTGAAGCTGAAAAATTAGTAATTTGTTCTTAATCACTGTTTTGAGTGGAAATTTAGTAAATGAAGGATGGCCTCTGACTTTTGAACCTTTAGGATTTGAGATCCTAATCATTTGAAGAGCAGGCTTGAAGCTGTGGATCCTCGAGGTACAGTAGTGCTGAGGCCTGATGTTTTCGATGAAGCGGACAGACGTCAAGAGCCCTGACTGTATCAAGTGTGGACAGGTTGATGATAACGCAGTGAGGGAATGAGCCCAAGCGGCTGACGCGGGACATGATTGCGTCTTGTGACAGCTGCCAGGTGTTTTCTCATCGCCGGTGTCTGTTTGTTCTTTGTAGCGGTCTGCAGCTATGGCGTCTGTTTCAATGGAGGCCGATGCAGAGAAGGATCTTCACAGCTTTGTGACTGCCCTGCTGGCTTCAATGGACCCAGCTGTCAGTATGGTGAGTAGATTCAGTGTATATTTACATACAGTGTGTTGATACAGTACATCATGAAATCTCAAATTTCACCATGATGCTCTTATTTTGGTTATAATTCTTTTTTATAAATACACGGAATATATGAACATGACTAGAAAAACCATTTACACAGCACTGCTGTAACGCCACAGAACTGATCAGACGCTCGCAGGTAATGTTAGAAGAAAAGGCTTTACTGATTAACACAGAATCCAAGCTCATTGTCCAAAAACAGGCATGGGTCAAATCCAACACAATCCAATGCACAAGAACAATGACACAAAACAGGCAAACAAGACTAAAAGGGGCAAAGACAAAAGGCAGAGTCGTAAATCCAGAAAAGATCAATACACAAAAAGGGCAATACAAGAAAAAAACTGGTCGGTAGCTCAGGAGAATGAAGCAATACTTTGCAATATCCTAACTAAAGCCCAGGCTTTAAATACTAACTACTCCTAGTCATATGACAAACAGATATTTGTTTAAAAATAGCCTGAGAATGTTTTGCCAAAAATGAGCACCACAATTATTTAATATTATTGTAATCGATTATAATTTATTCCAGAGTTGTTGACTCACGACTCAATTTTGACTTGAGACGGGTGAAATAGTCAAATGCTGCAATGCCATTCTCCCACAGCTCGTAGCAACATCAGGTTCAATATGGCTTCAAATAACAAACTTTTACTTATAGAAAAAAACTTTATCTGACAGACAGCACAAAGCACTACACCCTTTAAATATGATGTCTGAAGGAAAAAGGAACACTTGAAATCTTTGGCTAGCATGTATTTTGGATAACAATCATGCTTGCTAGTGCAATTGCTAATTTAACTGAAGTTTTAGTCAGGCTGTGTTCACACAGCAGGTAAAAGTGGCCCAAATCAGATTTTTTTTGTTTGGCTGTTCACAATATCTTTTAAATGTGATCTATATGCGACATTAGTCTGAACAGGTCAGCTCCCAAACTGACCAAAAAGAACAATGCTTCACGTTGCTTCATGTGGCTCATCCAGAGGTAAACAATCATGACTGCCAACGAACGCCAGTCGCTCCCAAAGGTTTCAGCTTCATCCTCGCCAGCGTCACAAAAGCCATCATGAAGCTTCATTGACTGACAGCTGGGCTCATCACCCAGAATGTGTTCAAGCTCGATGTAAGAAGGGCATGTTATTCGGCCGCGGTCACGAATAACATATTCTTTAAACGTTGCTTTCAGACTTTTTCTTGACGCTGCAGCCTCGTTCTCCTCCGGCCATGTTTGGCCATTTCTTTCAAAATCTCTTTGAACACAGAGCGGTTGTGATAGAGCTTTCTAATTTTTTGGCACAGAAACATCAGCCCAAATGTTTATGAGGTCTCAGCAGCACAAAGTGATGATGAATGTCGAGTTGGATTGACATAAAAGTCGCATGAATTCTGATCTGACTGTTCAGACTGAGTCGCATTGCCGCATATCGAATACGTATCAGATTTCAGTACCACATATAAAAGCGTCTCAAATCGGAATTGAAAATGTCAGATTCTGTGTGTTTTTTGCTGTTCACACTGACACACAGTGAAGACAAAGATCGGAGCGGGCCACTTTCACCTGCTGTGTGAACAAAGCCTGAGTTACAGATTCTCTTAAAATGTACTAAAACTTTAGCTGGATGAGCTATCATGCTAGCTAGCATGCTTGATATACAAACTACCAACTCATCAACCATTGTCTTGTCTCTTTCCTTCAAACACTGCCTTTGCTGCATGTAGTGTTTCAGTTCAGACTGTTTTTTCTGTAAGGAAAGGCTCGTTATTTGAAGGTGTGCAGTCTAAAGACTCGAGACTGACACTGACTCTCAGCATAACTCATTTTTCTAGCTTTGCCTGGTTATTTGATTTTAGAAATACATGTAGATTTAAAGAGGAAAGTTCTTTCTATTGATTGCTGAAGTGAGGCTTAAATATCTTCTGTAATAACTTTCATTAGCTCTGACATTTGAATCAGATAAGACTGTACAATGAATCTGCACAGTATCTTGGCACATCCTTACTTGTATTGATGTAACTGGCTTGGACTGCGCTTCCTTATGAGTGAGTTTGAGTTTCCTCCTGTCTGCTGTTGGTCTTTTGTTGCCAAGTGGTGGAAAGCTAAGAATGTTATCTCTTGCAATTGTGGAACAGAAGCTGGTTCAGCAGCGTGCTGGTAATGGAGGATGTTGTTGCTTTTGTGATATCCACACACGACAGGAAATTCCTGAAGGACACCCTCCCCCCTAAATAGTCAATACATTCTATCACTTGTCTGAAGACTCTATACTTGACATGCAGAGTAGTCTATTTTTTGCTTATTATTATTATTATTATTATTATTATAGTATTGTTGTAGTGATTATTAATGAATGAATTAATTGATTAGATAGATAGATAGATAAATAGATAGATAGATTTTTATTATCTTTATTGACGTTACTCAGTACAAGTTCAAGACAACAAAATGCAGTTAGCATCTACCAGAAGTGCAAATAGTAGCAGTAGTGCAAAACAGACGGTGCAAATGTGCAATAACAGGCATAAATATGACGTATCTATGAAATATATATCTATATGAACAATATATACACAATTATAAATATATCTATGAATGATACATGCATGTATATATACACATAATACTATAAATACAATATATACGGTATGTTACGCACTGTTAGAGTAAGCAGTTATGTGCATGCAGTAGTATTTTGGATATTTTGCCATCAAAACAGTGAAAAATTTTGTGATATAAATTTGAGCTCACATCACCCATCCCTACAGAAACGTGGGGCGAAGCTTAGTTTGCTGCTGGTTAACTGTATATAGTCTCTCAAAAGGCAGTGAATGGATTGCTGCAGAGACAGACATGTGAAGTAGGTGTTGAAATTAAAGCCCTACAGTTGTCACGTTTGATGTGTGAGGGACTTCCTGAGCTGGCAGGGTGTCTGAGAGGCTCCTGTGGAGTAAAGGGCAGAGGAGAGGGGGCAGCCAGACAGCTTTATCTGGCCCTCTGCATGGAAGATAAAGGCATTTCATTTTGAGAAGAGGCCCCATCTTACTGAAACACAGTGCTGTAAGACTTCACTTTTGCAGGATTTTTGCAGAAAGTAGTTTCTCCAAATTTAGTCATTCAACCAAGATAGATTTGGTGTTACTCAGTTTTGCACTAGAGCTATGAGGCTAATGTAGCAAGCAATTAAGAGGCTTTTACTGTGCAAATGGCTGTTCATGTGTTGTTTTTGAGCTTGTATAAAATAATGTTATTTATGAAAATGGACAAAATTATGAACTCCATTCCAACTCGCCATATTTTTTACATTTGGAACAAGGGCAATACATTGTGAATATATGTTTTCGCTGAACTATTTCTTTAATTTTCTTAACAATGGGCATTGCCAAACAGAACGGTGTGTTCAACAAGTAAATGGTTAACTTGTTAAGACCCCAGCTCTTCCCTCTTGTGTGTTTTGTATGGACCAAAAGGCACTAAAGCTCAAATTAAGACCATTCGTAAGTTTCCACATGTGGTCGGCCCCCTGCTTCTAACATGTCCATCCATGCATTTGAAGTCGTAAAGGAAACGTCAGCTCCACATGGCTTTCCTCCACCATGTCAAGACCTGCTGTCATTGTCTAGGCTTTTGACTGATCGCAGGTCTAAATGGTAGAGGCCTTTGCATAAGGTCTTGCCCTCTAGCCTTTGGGAAGTAATTAGCTTATGAATAGGGAGCTGTTATATTACCTTCTGATTGACACCAAGTGGTTCACCCTCTTCTGACCATGGAGTGTGATTGGTTCAGCATTACCACTGGTGATTTCTCGTTGGTTGTGATGACGTTTAGGGGCAGAGTTAGACTCATAGACCCATTGTTGTAGTTCTGCAGAGCAGTAGGTAGCCCAGGCTTTGAAAAACTAGTGAAAAGACATGAAATGGACCAAACTGATAGGGGACAATGGGGTCAAGTGAGGTAATGACCTTTAAGGAAAAAATATAGCAAGTGTCTATAAGCTGTCATTTGAAATACAGACCTCTTATAGGATGACTGTCTATCAACTGTTTGATTTGATTATTTGTCTAGCCGAGCTGTTATGCCTTCTGCCTTTTTCTTTCACTTTGGTCCATCACAGGGCTGCCATAGTCAAAGTTATGCTGTGCATCTTCTTTAATGGTGCAACGAAACAACAGAAATGATATTGCCCCTACTCTACATGGTGGTTGTCAACTGATGATCTGAAGGTGGATCCGGCAAAGTATTTCAGTGGACTGATTGAGTAGAAAAGCTGTTTAGAATATGTAAAGAAAGGTTGTGTTTCAGCAACATGAACATGAACTAACCTGGCTATTGTAGCAGTCCTGTGTTGCAGTTGATCCAATTACATGCATTAATGTAAATTACTTAGCCAAAAGCAGCTTATTTTGACAGCAATCTCAGCTTTAAGAATCACATTAGTAATGTTTGTGGAACGTTGGCAAGAAGTGTCTCCAAAGTCCATGACTTTCTTTTCATCACCTCTCATTGTGAGAAACTAGTTGATGCCCTTGTGTTAACAAATTATTGTAATGCGCTGCTTTCTGGTTTGCTTTAGAGATCTGTTACTAATTCACAGTGAGTGTCTCAGGCCTTAAGTGTACTAAAATGAGAGACCATATAACGCCTATTTTTAAAGCCCCTCATTGATTTCCTTTGTTCTCTCAATTTTTTTTTTGAAATTCAGTTTTTACAAAATGTCCCAACTTTTCTGGTTTTCTTATTTTTATTTTATCTGAACAGAGATTGGCTATAGGGGTACAGATCAGGCCCCAAAATGAATTATTTCACATATTTTTGTAGATTTTTAATTTTCTTCCAGTTCTTAGGATGAATAAAATAAACGTTAACCTCAGCATGAAAGGTGCACCAGAGTGCTTGTCCATTTCCTGACAGCACAAGAGGGTGAAATGCTCATTAAGAATAGCCTTCATCATTTTTTATTTAAACTGAATTTTATTTTTCATGCATATAATTTATTGCAGCACGGTGGCGCAGTGGGTAGCGCTGTCGCCTCACAGCAAGAAGGGCCTGGGTTCGATTCCCGGCCGGGTGACCAGGGTCCTTTCTGTGTGGAGATTGCCTGTTCTCCCCGTGTCTGCGTGGGTTTCCTCCGGGTACTCCGGTTTCCTCCCACAGTCCAAAAAAAAAACATGCGGTCAGGCTGATTGGACGTGCTAAATTGCCCCTAGGTGTGAGTGTGTGTGTGGATGTATATGTCTGTTTGTCTGCCCTGCGATGGACTGGCGACCTGTCCAGGGTGTATCCTGCCTTCTGCCCGATGACAGCTGGGATAGGCTCCAGCACCCCACCGTGACCCAGAAGGATAAGCGGTTTAGATGATGGATGGATGGATAATTTATTTTAAGGTTTTCATTCTTCCGTGGACAAATAGTTTTTTAATGTATTAGCTTTTTTCTTTCAAAAAGATTACTATACAGTCTTAACATGCTCACTAAATTATAAACAGAAATTTAAAAAAAAGTTTTTCAAAATATATCTTGTCTTATTGTGTTTTTTATTATATTATTATATATTATTATGCTTGATTGAATCATTGATTAAGCATTAAAAGATAACCATTGTTGCCATTCACTTTTGTTAGTTAGTGAGAAATTTGATGTAGCTGGACCTTCACAAATTTGAGTTGAATAGTTCTGTTACGGAGCACTAAAGAATGGGTTTTTAAGTGAACACAGTGTCAACAATATCATTGGCATTCACTATGACAGTTAATTGTGGCAGCTCTATTGGGAGCAGAGTGTAGGGCCTGTGTTTCGTCCTCTGTTTTCCATGCATGAGTCTTTGGATGCAAGCATTGAGGCATTTACTGAAGAGCTGTAGTCACTGTTTTTTCTGCCTTTTCTGATAGCATGCAGATTTCTCCTTGAAAGGCTGAGTGTAGCAGAGAAAGTGCTTTATACTGAACATCAGCAACTGTTACCCTTGAAATACTTTATTCCGTGATGCATATTTTTGATGAAGCACCACAGATCCATCTTTTTAAGTGGCAGCTGATGTACTAATGGAGACCATACATCAGTCGACCTCTTTAACTGTCCTCCAATTGATCCACTCATTCGTTCTTTTTTATTAGAGTTGAATGAACTGATATTAACTTTTGCAGTTTTCAATACTCTATTACCCACATGCAGTAGTTTCTGGGGTGCATGTGTGTCTATAGTGTCCCCAGAGAATCCTGGAAAAACCCTCTGAACAACCTTTTTCAGCCTATGAAGTCATCTGAGCCTCTGGATCAGCTTGAATGTGACACTGAGCGCCGTACAGCTGTTTGGAGATGTTTGCCATCATAAAAGAACTTTTCTGCTGTGTGATTTAAAGAAAACTGAAGACTTTTAAGTCGTCTTCCTTAATAATGAACAGCATATGAAACTTTTGCAAGATGTTGTTTTGAAAATCCATGTTAAACTGTAACTGTAAATCACTCAAATTTGTCTTAATTGTATTTTATCAGATCTCAGCATAAACTCTAATGTACAATATGGCACAACATGGTTGACAAAATTTTGGCAGAGGAAAAAACTCTTAACAGAGAACGACAGATGACAAAGATCCATGAACGTAATTTTCTGTCAGTTAGGATGTCATGGAAGTATTCGTATATAATACGCTGTTGTTACTGGCTGTTACTGCATTCCTGTCCGGTGTACTTATCCATAATGGCGTACCATGTGGCAGCAGGTGATGACATCTGACATATTCATGTGGTTTTAGCACGTAATGAAGTCGAGAAAGAAGGATGGAGTTGGCACGCCATGAAGAATCTCTCGCTGAGCTTGTTCTCTCGGCTAAACCCCTATCATATTCCCCTGTGGCTAGCAGTCAACTGCTTCTCCTTGTACTCTCTGTATGACTTATCATCACTAAGTACGTGGTACCCTACGAGAGAAGAGGGCTTTTCAGAGATCTTTGAGCCCCAACAGGCATTTTAATCCAATTCAACATCTGGGATTAGTAAAAGAGTAATGTCTACTGCTCAGAAAAAAGGCATAGGATTAGAGTTTAACATGCATTTAGGAGCTACAAAAGCTGTTGAAATGAACCTTAAAATTGGAGTCAGTTATACACCAGCAGTTAATTTGCTTATAATGAATCGTGTGTTCCCTTACAAGAAGGCACAAAGTTTGGCGCTGTGCCTTTAAACATGGCTGAGAGAACAAGAACTTGCTCCGATCCCCAATACTTATATTATCTTCCAATACAGAGTCTGATCTTATGTTTATGTTTTTGTAGGTAATAATATGGCACACTATTCATCCTCATGTATGTTAAGGTTAGTGGCGGCTATCTAGTTCAGTTAGGATTTGCCAGTTACTTTAAAATGCTACAGTAAAATCACTTTATTTTGACAGACAATTTGTGTTGATGTTAACATTTTTAACTACTTTTTAAACTCTTGAATATGCCACTTTCTTATTTCAGGTTTGCTTAACCAGCCTAGGGGGTTTGTGTAGTGCTGGGTGATATGACCTCAAATCAATATCACGATTAATTCAATGTTTTACCTCGATTATGATTAATGAACGATTATTTTGGGGTTTTTTTTGCCCTCATAGTTCACTGAAAAGGTTTGTACTGTAAATATACTCTACATATCTTAATGTAAATCATCTCAACAGCCAGATTGATGTGACTTTTCAATCAGTCCAACTCGACATTCATCATAATTTTGCGCTGCTGAGACCTCAAACATTTGGAAGAGGCTGCTGCGTCAAAGAACAGTTAAAAGTCTGAAAGTAAAGTTTAAAGAATCCGACGACACAAACCAAAGAAGTGACCGCGCCCTTTTTACGGTGAGCTTGAACACATTCTGGGTGATGAGCCCAGCTGTCAATCAGTGGAGCTTCATGATGGCTCCTGTGATGCTGGCGAGGATGAAACTGAAACCTTCAGGAGCGACTGGTGTTCATTCATAGTCAGGATTGTTTTACCTCTGGAGGAGCCACGTGAAGCAACATGACAACAAGCAACAATTGTTCTGTTGAGTGTGCGGGTCAGTTTAGGAGCTGATCTGTTCAGACTGATATTGAATCGCATACGGATCACATTTAAAAGATAATGTGAACACCCCAAAAAAAATCGGATGTGTAGTCACGTGACTACACGCGCGGTACTAAGTTTTTAAGCGGACAGTACATGAACACACAGAGTGGGGAAAGGATTAACAGAATTAAAAAAAAAATCAAAATAACCGACATAGGCAAGATTACGTCGGTTAGAGGTTGTGAATGTCGGTTTTGATTCCTTTTCGATGAAACGCCCAGCCCTAGTTTTACTATGTGTACAATGCTTGCGTACTTGCGTACATTTTACATGCTAGTTTAACCGTGTTTTGTCAAAAAGCACCAAGCTTACTGCAAACAATATTTGGCATTGAAGATGTTACAAGAGGTTGTTGGTCCGCTTTCATTTTCCACTTTAAAATAGCTCAATTAGTGGAAAATAGGAGGAGTTCAGTCACTGGTTGAAATATGAGTGGGAAAGCTTTTAATGCTCAACATAGCATCTGTTTGTGAAGAAAGTCCTGACCCTGAAGTAAAATAGCCAGTCAGAGTTCTGGTTACTCTGTGAGCAGGGAATGCCCTCCTTGTTGTGGAGATGGGCACAAGCACAGTATTTAGACCAACCTGAAAAAACACACTTTTTGTGCATTTCTGAGCCAAACGCTACAAAGTATTTATGATGTTTTTGTCAGATTTTATCAGTGATTTCAATATGCTTTTGAAACTGTAATGTGACCTTTATAATTTTGAGTATTTTGGAGTCTCGCCATTCAAAAAGATTGAAGCCTGGTCTTGTATGGTTGGAAATAACTGCCCGGCACCATGCAGACATGGCCTCTGAGTAAACAGACTTTCCGATAAGGACTTTGGTTCCACTCTGCAGACATTTAATCTACTTGTAAACTTATAAAAACGTCCCACTCTGCTGCAATTTTGAACAATGTCTGTTTGCATCACTTCAACAACAGAGCACAATGGGGTAAAATAGCCATAACCAAGGATTGTAACTGGTTTGGACTAATGCCAGTCTTTTAGATCAGATAGGGACATCACTAGTTGGAATATGATATGTTGATTAGAAAGTGAAAGTCTTCAGTATAAAGATGTGCATCTTTATGGTAAAGCCTGACTTAGAGCTATAATGGTTGTGCTTATGTTCGTGTGGGACAGAGTGTATCAAAGCTCCCTTTCATTGTCGAATAGTTGTAGTTCTTTCATTTAAGGGAAGTGATTTCTGGACCATGAATGCATGTGCTGAGCTGGAGGTCAAGAAAGTGCCAAGCTGCTTAATAGCCTCAGGGACTGCTCAGGAGAGTTTCTTTAGTAACTGGACAGCGTTATTATACTTCAGTAATGTGCGCCTGACAGCGTGCCAGACATGCTCTTCAAAGAATTTTCAATACCGTTCCTTCCCTCAGTCGTATATTATTTGTATAGTTTTGGCATGGGTTTATGCCAAACTATCTCAAGTCCTCATTTCAGGATAAATTCCTGCAAAAAGGAAAGGTTGTGTTTGTGTTAAGATTCCAGAGATAGTTCCCTGCAAATCCAAGCTAGGCACACAACCTAGCAGTGTTAGCATTCACCTAATGGATAAGCGAAATACCGAAGAAACCACAGAGAGTACTTTTATATGGATGTAGTTGTAGATGGCCTTAAATGACAGGTGACTTTCTCCACTTAGTCTTTATTTTGTTGCCCATATTAGGCTGTCCACTTTTATCATTTGTTGCAACCAGCATTGCAGTGATGGTCTAACGAATGGGATGTTGAGGCAGGATGTATGCGCTGAGCAGGTTCATAAGGGGTAATCTAATACTCGTAATCATCTTAACAGGTGTGGGTCAATACAGAAGCAAGCAGGTATATATAAGGAGAGTCTATGATTGAAAACCAGGAAACAAGGCAGGGGTGAAAAACAGGAAACCGAGAACAAAGACGTAGTGCAGCAATGCAGAGAAAACTACAACAAGACTTCACAACCTGTTAACAGTAATCTACATCACATATACAGGATGGAGGTGGAGCTAGAGTGAACCAATCTAAACTATGAGAGACCAAGTATTGAGTGTGTATACATGCACTCAATAATCCGATCATAATCGAAATTCTGCAGTTACCCGATTATTCAAATGGTCATGTTAACACCATTCAGAAACCCGATTAAGAGATCCGATAAAGAGAGCTGGATTTTAGCTCAGTAATCAGATTTCTCAGTGCATGTAAACTCTTACACTGATTTCTATCAGAGTTCTCAGTCTGCATATGCGCAAGGACAGACGGT
The DNA here is from genome assembly GCF_904425465.1 of Colossoma macropomum. NCBI lineage: Eukaryota > Metazoa > Chordata > Actinopteri > Characiformes > Serrasalmidae > Colossoma > Colossoma macropomum. Next base: position 6,802,928 of record NW_023494810.1, on the reverse strand, counting down.
GGATGCCGCGAGATGCAGCAAAACACTGTTGGAGAGGCGCTAAAACCAAACACTAAATAAAGGAGTTAAATATTTCTCATCTTCTAGATGATGTATGTTCATATTAAATTTGTAAGTTTGTGTGATGTTTAAAAAAAAGCTGCGGCATGAAGTTCATGTTTTACGTTTAAGTCACTTCTTCTTCTGTGAGTTTATTGGCTGGTTGCAAAGCAGAAATCTAATTACTGTCCGACTCATGCAGACCTGGAATTTCATATAATAAGATTACTGACAAAATCTGAATAGAATCTTCTCCACAAATTCATAGAGTTGAGGGAAGTTAAATAATTGTTAGAATTGCATAATTAAAAATGCAGACTAACACAACACCTGAGAACCTTGTGTTAGAGATCTTTTCTGAAGTTTAGGCTGTTATATCTATATAGGTCAAAACTGAAGTTAATCCACTTATCATTTTGACTTCAGCTGAAGATGTTTTTAAATGGAGATGTGTATATAGCCTCACAAGTCCTACTGTGGCTTCATGGCTTTCTTTAGGGGACCTTCGTCCAAAGACTACGGCTCTGAATCACACCTTTGTAAATCTGAGCTAGACTCTTTCAAAAGTATCATTATTCCCTCTTTTTAATTCATACCAACATGTTTGACCCTAGTCACTCAGCACTATGTCCAGGGCCAGTGGTGGACAGAGGTCAGAAAGCTGCTCAAACCGGCATTTCAGAAGAACAGAAGGTGATGCAGTGTGGTGGATATCCTTGGAGGTCCTGCTCTGTTGAATGCAGTAGTGTTAAGGCTGAGCCGGAGGTCCTGAGTGATTGAGTGGATCGCACGCCCAGTGGGGCCACTTTATGTTAGGTCAGCAGGGTCATCATGCGAAGGCTTCACCAGTGAGACACTAAAATAAATTTAGCCCTTTTCCAAAAACCTTCACCCCTAGAGATTAGTAGCATGCCACTATGCTGGTCTGATGTCCATTTGAACTGCCTTACTGCATTACAGCAATGGTATGGCCAAAAAAACAAATGTACAAAATCTTTGCTTTACCTTAGATGGAATAGTTCAGCCAGGCTATGTCTGGTGTCCAAAGTGGTGTCTAAGCCATGTTTGGTGTCTAGAAGCATATAGCTAAATATTTAAGGTCAGAATAATTTATTGTTTTTTTATATATATTTTTGCTGTGGGACTGCAGTTTGAAACTCAGTAAAATAGTCCATATCTTCATTTGATTGTTAGGGACTGAAGAATATGATAAGAAACTAGATGTCCAGAAGGGTTAGCTCTCACTGGTTTCACATGAAACAGCAAAAAGGAAAGACCACGGAGAGTTTGAAGTCTTTTATTATCCCTAGTTCAGGAGTGCAACACCTTTTCTGTGAACTTCTTTAGTAAACCACCCCAAACTTGTATTTCAGTTTGTTTTTCTTTGTTTGGAAATAGTTTTGAAGTTCTGTGATTAAAGCCTCCTGTGACAGGTGTTAGATGACTACAGCTAGATGCTGCTCCTCCATTACAAACCAGCTTGCCTCTGCCACACACTGTTATATCAGTAATTGGATCTGTGTTGGATTTGGGATCTGAAGTTAGTGCATGCATACATTTGAAAATTGAGAATTTTACTTTCGCCAAAAATCGCATGTGGTATGATTGCATACCACAAAAACTGAACACTAGGAAGCCAAAGCTAGCCTGCCTTTTACATCCTAATGCTTTTATCTCATCTAAGTTGAGCAGCATGTGAGTTTGGCCAGGAAGGCCACCTGTTTAATGATTGGGTACTTCTGAACTGCATACTCCATGTATGGTTAAGGGGAAAATTGATTAGATTTTTGTCCAGATATTTGTTTAAGATTAAGATTAAAGATACTCATATAAAAGTAAAGTGTCTTTTCTGGTCTATCTGCTTTATGTTACTGAATTTTAAACATATGGGCAGGATTTAAAAGGAAAAATATGGGTGTAAATGCTTTCAGAGTGACCTAAGAGGACGAAGCAAGATAAATATATTAAAGGAAAGACAGGAAAAGGACTATATTGAGATTAGCTCATTCACCTAGTTTTTCATGTATTTGAATAAAATCCAATTGAGTTTGTCTTTCTCAACTTCTGCTAGTCATTTCATAAGTTCTTCTCCAGGATTTGATGAGACAGTATTGCTCTTAGTGTTCTTGAGTTGGCTAAAGTTCCTTCCAGGAGCTGATGACAGCATTCTGATCTCTGCTGTTTTGGAGAGAGATGTATCTCGGGAAGACAGGAATAACTGGATTAGACAAGGGGCCTCCTGAGAGTTCCTTGTAGCCGTTTAGTCAAGAATTCAAGGCACACATTACAGACAAACATCAGAGTTCACTGCTAACATATTTTTGTTGCTCACCAGTTAGCACTGAGCTGGTTTCATGAAAGGCTGCTGTACTTTTTTGAGATTTTATGGTGCTGTAAGTTTTTCTCAGAGGACACTTCTGATAATTGGATGACAGCACCTTTCCCTGGAGCTTTGCAGGGACTCCCTGGACGATTTGAGGCTTTATCTCTCCAGCTGGCCTGCAGCCTGGCCGTTCTGTCATTTCTTGGTCATGTTCCCAAGCTACTTCCAATGAAATTAGCCATTATACTCGCACCAGGTTGGTTCAGAAGAGCGTGACAGCTGAGTTGAGCCAGGCAGGAGTGACCAGTTTTTGGTCAGAGACTACAGTGAAGGAATTATCTTAACTGATTTAAGATGGCGATAAGAAAAGGTGAAGGCAGAGTGTGCATGAGGCAACGTGCAGTGTAAAATGGAAAGTTCTGCTTATAAAATCTGATGGACTGAGCTACGTTCAAAGACATTGTAAAATGCTTGGTATAGACACATATTACCCCACACAGTGAATTCTGGATTATCGTCAGTGTGTCTCAGAAATCATAACGCATTTTTTTTCTGTACCCTGACATATTTCTGAGTGGGACACAGTATCAGTATCGTATTTTGGCTCGATGACAGAGGGGAGTGTAACGTGATGTTATTGGTTGGTATTTTTCCCTGCCTGCTAGTGCATGGTGGAAAAATCTAAATCAAAAGATGACAGTTACCATAAAAAACCATTGTGCTCTTCATGCAACAGTCTTTGACTGTTATGTTGTTTGGACCCCATGGCCTACCCTTAATGAACTGAACTGCTGGCGGTGTTTGTTTATTTTGTATATGTTTTTATTGTATTATTTTCAACAACATTTCCAATGATAATCATAAGCAATTCCGGTAACTTTTACTCAGTGTCTACCAGTGCCTGCCCTCACTAATGATTTTGTGGCTGAATGCAGTTAAATCCTCCCAGCAATGTTCCAAAATCTAGTGCAGTGGTCTTCCACCCTAATCCTGGAGAGCTGCCTTCCTACACTGTTAAGTTCCAGCCTGTATCCAGTAAGATGCCTCGCCCCTTACTTAACTCTGAAACATCTGATCCAGCCAATCAGAGACTTGAGAAGAGACTAGTTAGATTGAGGAGGTGTGACAGATTGTGGTTGGAACCAGCTCTGTAGGAAGATAAGCTCTCCAGGACCAATCAGTGAATAAATCAATCAAGCAGGGTTGGAGACCACTGATCTAGGGTATATAGATGTAAATTACATGCAGAAATAAAGTATCTTTTCTGGTCTGTTCAGAGGGAAGTAGCTCTGTTTTATGTCACTGACTTTCAAACGTATGGACAGGATTTAAAAGAAACAGTGATAGTACGGAGTAAATGCTTGCAGAATGACCTAAAAGGAAAAAAAGCAAGATAAATTATATTAAAGGAAAGACAGAAAAAGGGCTATATTACGATGGGCTCATTTACCTTGTTTTTTCACAGCCCCTGCACTTCCCAGAAGAGTAGAGGCTGTGAATGCAGCAATGGAGGGACAAACTCTCTGTTAATATCCTTGATTTCAGAAGAAACATTGGATCAGCAGGGTTACTGAGCCATCATTTTTAAAGGACTTCATTAGAATCCATTGTGTGCACTGCCTTTTTAATATGGCAGGATTTGTATTCACGTTGCTGCTGATTGTGTAGCACCTCTGATGCCAATGATTCAAGAAAAAACCTACCCTAAAGCCCATTGCACACTGTTTCAAACCATTTCAATGAAACATGTCGTTCAACCCGGACACCGTAGCAAAACAGTGTGCATTTAAATTGAATGTGCCCCAGGTGTCTACAAACTTTTGGATGTGTAGTGTATGCAAACGTTTGAACATCCCTGGTCATCTGACATGCTTTGCTGATTTTCTATGTGAAAATAAGTTAACAACGTCTACAGAGAACACAATTCAATATGACATTTTAGAGCACAGTTTCTTTTTATTTGCTGAGTTTACCATACAAAATCTAAAATGTGCCGTAACCTGCACAGACCATGTTTTATGTTTTTTTTATGTGTTCATTTCAGAAAATCAACAGTAGTTGTGCATTGAAAGGTGCAAAAGTGTGTTCTCTGTAGAGCACGTTAATATTTTCACTTAAAAAATCAGCAGAACATGTAATTTGGCCAAGGGCTAAAAGTTTTGCATACAGCTGTATACAACATACATTCAGTCAGGTGTGTTCAAACATTACACTTCTGCCATATTTCTCAAATATTTACCATTGTTTGTGTGTATCCTTTCGCTACTCTTTCTCTGTATCCATCTGTAAAGGGTAAGATCCATTAAGCCAAATCGTGTGAGCATTAAAGAGAGGCGTGCGGGTGAATGTGTTGGTGTCAGTGGTGTGAAATTAGATGTTGGAAGGTCTGTAATGAGGGTTGTTATTACAGGGTGCTGGATCGGTCTGGAGCCATGCTTGATGAGAATGTCACTCTTTCCAGTTGTGTGTGGCATGAGAGTGTTCAGATGGATGAGAGGAAAGCAGGAGACTTGTGACTTGTTGTAGGATATAATGTCTAAGTGATAATCTCAAACCTCACCTCAGTTTAGCTGCAGTTCTTTAGCATCATGAAATCTCACATTTCACCATTATTAGATTCAGTTTGATCATTTTGGTGCAAATTGGAAAGTATTATTAATAGTATTATTAGTATTATTTGGACTATTACCCAGTTTTCTCCCCTATTTAGTCATGCGCAATTCCTAGCTAGATCTCCCTGATCATACAGCGCTACCAACATTATACAGTCAGTGCTGACTCTATCTAATAAGCGACATAAGCAGCTACTTAGATGCTCATGGCCACCAGGGGCCACTAACAACTTCTGGATTTTACTCTACCTTTATGTTGTCTAAGATGTTTAAGTTAAGGAAAAAAACAACTGATTGATCAAAATCTGGTACTGAACATCGGAAAAAGAAGGCAAGGAGAAAAAGTTTAAAGATAAAGAAATGTCGTTTTTTTATTTTATAACTTGATGTTAACATTATACCATTTGTTTTGGCTTCAGCTTGCACAACAAGAAGTAGTCGATCTGTCTGATGAAACACCTGTTCAACTTTGGTGGGGTTTCTAACAATAACAGTTAAAAGCACGCTGCCACCAGGGTTGGATCAAACTAGGCTTAAAGTTAGCTGGGTAAGCAAGAGATTTTGCACCGTGAGACAGACCCTTGTATGCTGCACAGTTCATCTATAGTTCAAATTCTTTATTCTTTTTATAACTAGAACCCCAAACCCAGCATCCAGTCATCAGCAATACACAATTAGCCAGTTATAAATGTATATAATTTGGTAGCAGTTGTTAATAGTTAGCCTTTAATTTTCCTGGACATTAGCTGAAATAATCCTGTTTAAGGCCTTCAAAAGGCGAGAGCCGACCCTGTACACAGTGCTGCCAGGGGAATGAAGGCTAGCATGTACTTACTCTGAGATGTGAAGAGCCACCGAATGTTTTCAGACTGCAGCTAACACGTTATTGGACAGCTCAGCGTGTTTGGAGGAGAATGCTAACTGACAAATCTGTTACCCCTGTTATGTAGGTCGACAGATGCCAGAGTTGGCATGACTGAATGTTATAATAACTCAATTATAAGTTCAAATGTGACAAAAATAAATACTTTTCAGCCTTGTCCCTTGTGAAGGAGTGCAGGTAGAGGTTCAGGGGTTGTATTTCAGAAGGCTTGTGTTTCCACATTTGTCTGTAACCCACATGTTCTTCATTGGCATGTTCATTGAGTCCATGCAGTCAGTCATCAGTCAAGGCCAGCCTGATGTGGCCTCCTATGCAGTCACATCTGCATTTGTGGGATCTAATGTCAATGTATGCTTCAATATCAAGCTAGGCTAAATTTATGTCTAGTTTAGATCTTATCCTTAACTCACAAGCTGCTCTTCTGGCACCTTGCTGCATTGTGGAATGTGGTAGAAGGGTTGCAATGGGAGGAGGAGGATGAGGAGGAGAACATTTTTGGCCTCAGGACCTGTTTTACACTGCGAAAGTTAAATGTTTATACACGGAACCTGATAGGGACAGGCAGAGGTAAACTATTACTGTCGAGCTTCCACAGGTCAATTGTCAAGAGTTGCATTGAGACAGTTATGACTTGCTTTCATCTTGGTTTACAGTTAAGGCGTCACAAACTAGTAAAACTAATTTATGGTCAGGATACCCACAGTGAGCAATTCTCTTAAATGCTTTGGAAACTTTGGTAAGCAGTTAAAGAACTTAAACCCTTAGAAGTCTAGAGTAATGATTGTTATTTTGTTAAACTATTTAAGTGCAATTACATAATTACATACATAATTAGACAGTTATATAATGAGATGCATCTACACTGGGTTTGCATTCTGTATCAACAGTTTAAAATCTGTCAATTAGTTTGTAATCCCATGCCCCTAATTATTGTTCCCAGATGTTTCTCATTCTCCTTCAGTGTATTTGAAAGTCCTTATCCTTGTCCTTGTGTAGCATTGAATGGCGTGTTTGTTTTCCTCCTTGTGCTTTGGTTTAAATAGTTCCTAGATTTCTGTTGTGTTGGACCAGCATTCTCTTGGTTCAGTCACGTTTTTTGAAATGCTCATGAAAACTCAAATAAACAGACTTGACATATGTGCCCAGCTTCATTTATTCAAACCAGTTTAATTCCATTTTAGCTCTGGTCACAATTCAAGGCTTAGGGAATGCATGCAGACATGCAATAACTTTAACATAATTTGGGGTTCTGTATTCCATTGTTATACATTTGTTTCTTCTTTTCTGTCAGCACGTTTGCTTTATGGGATTCCTGTATGCCCCATATAGGCTAGAACATTCCCACATCAAATAAAATAATGCTAGAGACATAGAAGTTGTTTCAATTACTCCATAAAAGTGAACTGCAATATAAAAATAATTATGTTATTGGAATGTCTGTTACAGTCTTCAAATGCAAGTCTTTAAAGTAGAACTGCCAAAGTAGTATTTAACCCAGTGTGGGTAAGAATATACAATATATATTTGGGATGCTGTGTGAAAATGTAAATAAAAACAGAATGTGATGATGTGCAAATTAATAAACCCTATATTTAATTGAAAGTAGTACAAAGACAACATATCAGATGTTGAAACTGAGAATTTTTTATTATTTTTTGAAAAATATATGCCTATTTTGAATTTGATGCCAACAACACATTTCAAAAAAGCTGGGAAGGGAGAGACCAATTGCTGTAGTTTTGGAAGTGAAATGTTTTCCCCTTTTTGCTTAACATAGGATTTCAGCTGCTCATCAGTTCGGGGTCTCCTTTGTTGTATTGTTTTGTTTTATAATGCACCAATTGTTCGATGTGTGATAGGTTTGGACAGCAGGCAGGCAGTTTAGCACTCCGGACTCTTTTACTACAGAGCCATGCTGTTGTAATGCATGCAGAATGTGGTTTGGCATCAGCTTGCTGAAATAAACAAGGCCTTTCCCTGTGTGGATGGCAACATATGTTGCTCTAAAACCTGTATGTATCGTTCAACAATAATGATGCCCTCACAGATGTGGAAGATACAGATGCCATTTGCACTAACGCACCCCCATACCATCACGGATACTGGCTTTTGAACTGTGTGCTGATAACAAACCGGGTGGTCCCTCTCCTTTTTAGCCAAAAAGAATTAAAAATTTTGATATGTTGGGCCACAGGACACTTTTCCACTTCGCCTCAGTCCGTCTTAAATGATCTCAGGCCCAGAGAAGATGGCGGCGTTTCTGGATCCTGTTTATAAATGGTTTCTTCTTTGCATGGTAGAGTTTTTCTGAAATGTTCCTGACCCCATGCAGTGATTTCCAATACAGAATCATGTCTGTTTTTAAAGCAGTGCTGCCAGAAGGCCTGAAGATCATGGCCAGCCAGTATTGGTTATTGTCCCTTGCATACACAGATTTTTCCAGATTCTCTGAATCTTTGAATGATATTATGTACCGTATATGATGAAATCCCCAAGTTCTTTGCTATTTTACATTGAGAGACATTCGCCTGTGCAGTCTTTCACAGAGTGGTGAACCCCTCCCCATCTTTACTTCTGAAAGACTCCGCCTCTCTGAGATGCCCTTTCTATACTCAATCATGTTACTGACCTGTTGCCAATTAACCTCATTAGTTGTGAGATGTTCCACTAGGTGTTTTTTAGCATTACCAGTCTTTTGTTGCCCCTGTTCCAACTTTTTTGAAATGTGTTGTTGGCATCGCATTCCGTTTTAACATTTGATATGTTGTCATTGCACTACGTTCAATATACCTTTAAATATAGGGTTTAAATGATTTGGACATCATTGCATTCTGTTTTTATTTACATTTTGCACAGCGTCCCAACTTTTTTTGGAAATGGGGTTGTACACCACCACTAGCTTGGCTGTAACACATCCAGTAAAGCCTCATAGTATTATCAGTGCGGTGGTAATGAGATAAAAAACTACTAATAAAGCGAAGGTTTCTGCATTAAATACTGCTGCAATGATGCACACAGCTGACACATGTTCATGATTGTATGATTATATTACAGGGATTTTTTAGGTTTTCTTAGTAAAGTATTTTTAATTTTTTTTAATTGTTATTGTTTGCTATACATCCAAGGGTTTTTGGAACATTGCTGTGAGGATGTAATTGCATTTAGCCACAAGAGCATTAAAGGTCAGGTCACTCTGTCATCCCAAAGGTGTTGGGTGGAGCTCCATTACTCCAAAGAACAGTTCTGCTGCTCCACAGCTCAGTCCTGCCGGGCTTTATACTCCTGTAGCTGACACTTGACAGTTGCCTTAAGCTCATGTGTGGCTGCTCCAGAGTATCTCATTCTATTGGCAATGCTTTTGGAGATGCTGTATGTGCACAAGTGATCAGCTAAGTCAGCACTGAATGCACCTTAAAGTAGCTGAATTACCCAATTAGAATGGAGTGTCTGGATACTTTTGGATATATAGTGAGGTTTCAAAAGACTTGTCTGGCTGGTAAAGTGAACACTTGTCACAGTTTTGTTTATGACTTGAAAAAATGTGGAAGAACATTATGTGAAATATTAGTAGCCTTCTGAAATGTTAGCGAATACTGATGTTTAAGCAGCCGATATTTCAGGATCTTTAATGAAATGTTAGTGAATTCAGGCCTATTTAACCCCTCTTTCAAAAATTACAATGGCTGCTGAAGTGTGTGTCAGCGCACATGTATTTGAATGGCCCTTTCCAGACAAAATCGAGGACCATTTGAATATCGCATTCATTTGCATTCAGGATTTGTAATCTCAGGGTGCATAATTTCAGCTGGAAAAAATCCACCTTTAAATAGACTGGTGAAATAGACTCATTCACATTCCAATCACATTTTTCTGTATTGTGCTGCTCAGGGAATTAGTCAGTTATTTAAAAGCTTGTTAGGGTGCAGTGTTCCATGACCCAGCAAACGCTCTGCAGATGAAATGCCTGGAGTGGGACAATAGAGGGCGAAGGGGGAATTGGGGCGCACTCAGCCTTAGTGCTCCTGGAGTTGCCTTGCTAAAGCTTTCTCACACTCTTTTACACAAGCTCTTCTCCTCAGACTGCTATGTTGGGTTTCTGCCTCTTTTTCTTTTTTAGATTTTTCCTTTGTGTTTTGTGTTTACTGTCCATCACTTTTTGCCTATTTCTTCTTTTACAAAGTTTGGTGCAGTATATTAATAATTCGACAAATTTTAAATTCACAGTTTCCCCCTTATTCCATATGTAGTCGATCAGCCAAGTCATATTTGGTGTCTTCAGTTTGCATCTTTAGTTTTGTGCTGGAGCTACAAGGCTAAAGAAATAGACGTTAATAGCCACAAATTGCGTACCTAAATCATCACTCATTTGTCTCAAACTGTTTAATTTGTTAAAGTCCCAGTGCAAAATATTAAAATAAAATAGGCTCTACATATGCAAATGTGTTGGTGGCTCACTGGAAACATTGTCCAGATTTTAGACAGCAACATCTTTAAGAAGGTAATGTTCTTATTCAGTTTATGGCAGGATGTGCATCCAGGGAATGTGGATGTAGTAAAGTAAATTAAAAAAACAGATGAATAGACAAACGGATGACAGGAACACAGATGAGGTAGCTTAATAGTTCAGTTATGCTTTCTAGTTTAGCTTTCGTTTGGTTGTTAGCTTTTGCTTAAAACGTTTTTTTGTCTTCAAGATAGTGAGACTGTGGGTGGAACAACTCACATCAGCCTTGTGATTGGTCAGGATACTGCTTATATACATGTGACCCAAGATTCGGACTGCCCAGTTTACATGGAAGGAGAAGAATTTTGGCGAAATACATTTTCTAAGTAGGTTAATCTTGGACTTGAACAAAGAATGTCCTGTGAATAACTTTCCAACGTAAGATTAACCTACTTAGAAAGAAAAGACAGATTTGGGTTCCCTGTAAAAATGGACAAAGGTATGGACACGATTCAAGTTTATGGTGGCTGCTACACTATTTTTAATCATGTTTATAGATAACAGTATGTCATACAGTGTTAGAAGCCATATAAGCATGTCTGTTTAAGATGACCTAACATTGGTGCAGCTTGAGACAGGTATGCGATGAATTAGGCGTGCAGTATGCATGGTTCCAATGTGTCATGGCTTTTCTTGATCCATTTTCTTGATCAATTTTCAGTCGTTTAAATTGCACATTCTTCTCCCCTGTTGATTTTGAAAGGCCATGGCTATTGTTTCAGTGATGAGATCATCATAACCCTTCAAAGAAACATCACCTTTGACAAGAATGCGTCCAGCATCTCAAGATAAGAAAAGGACGTCCTGCTAATGTCATTCCGAAGTGTCAATCTCATTCTTACATTGGGACAAATCTGGGGCTCCTGTTTCCTGGCCAGTTTCCCTCTCTGTGTTGCTCTTCTTCCTGTTCTGATATTTCAAAGTCCAAGAAACACAGAGGCCTTACAGCAGGCAGCCCAAGTGCTGAAAGCCTGCAGTCAGAATCGAGAGTTTTAATGAGAATTCTGCCTGTGTGCTCTCTGGCCCTCCTGCCTAGCACCTTAATCTCTCTTAATTGCACTGCTTTACCTACTCAGCTTGGAGTAGCTCATTAGGCTCCATACCTTCTCTGCTTTGAGTAAAGGTCCTTCCTGGCTTTGCTGAGGTGCCATGCTTCAAATACATTGGGGGGTAAAATCTGACAGTCGTTTGCAAACACAATTACAGAGTAATCTGATGCCTCGTCAACTACTGTCTAAGCTTTGGGTTACTTGTCTTGCTTCTGTTGTTTTCTTCTCCTTCTTTGGGGCTGCAAAAATCCGGCTTTGTCATTTTGGTATCTGCAGATTTGTATCTATGTGATCTTCACTCTGGAGATGCGACGGTTTTCAGTACAGATATTTAACCAGCCCTTATATCAGAATCTTTTGTGCATTCAAGTCTGTTTACATCCTGGTGAAGTTTTTGTCAGTGCACATGTATTTGAGATCAGAGAAAATCTGAATATCTCACAATATTTGCATTTCAAGATTTAGAGCGGTAAAACTCTGACATTGTCCTTTAGTGTCTTGATGTGCCTATTCTGTGTTCATGTAATCTACACACCAGGAATGGGACAGTATGAAAATTTGCTGTCATAAAATCAGTGACCAAAATCCTCATGTTTTTTGCTCATCACAAATTTATTAAACAATACTGAAAATGTGTAAAAAGGAACTAAAAAGCATTAAAATCATTACATCAAAAGTATTAAATTGATAGACTTTATTAAAGGTCTTTTCTTAATATTGCCAAAACAAGCACAATTTTCAAACCTCATTTCCAGAAAAGGTGACAGAGAAAAGTACAAAGACAAGACGTTTAATCATTTACATTATCAACGGAAGCGGTTCAAGACTAGGAACACTGTAAATCACTCAAAGGCTGAAAACCACAACTGAATGCTCGTAACCTGTGATCCTTCAGACGGCACCGAATTAAGAACCAGTGTGCTTCTGTGATGGATATCACTGCGTAGGCTCAGGAACACTTTGACAAACACATCCAGAAATAAAGTAAGACTGTGCACAGAGAAGCTGTATGTCAGCTACGTCCAGATACGCTGGTGACCTCTCTGGGCTCAAGCTCATCTGAAATGGACTGATGCTCAGTGGAAACGTGTTTTGTGGTCTGATGAATAAAACTTTCAGATTTTATAGAAATAACAGATGTCATGTTTTACGGGCCAAAGAAGAAAAGGATCTAGATTGTTTTTTTATGAGGCTTTGTCATTGTGTGGGGTGTATTAGTGTCCATGACATGAATAATTTGGACATCAGTGAAGGTGCCATTAACACTGGAAGATACACATTTTGGAGCAACATTTGCTGCCATCTAGACAATGTCTTTTTCTGGGACATCCATGCTTTTCGCAGCATAACAATGGCGGGCTCATTCAGCACGAGTTACGACAGTATGGCTCTGTAAATGCGGTAGCTAGGCTGACCTGCCTTTAGTCCAGACCTGTCTCCTGTTTAAAACCTGTAACATATTATGAAGCACAAAATGCAACAAGAAAGTTCCACAGCTGAAGATTTGTATTACAGAAGAATTTCTGTTTCAAAACTAGTTCAATTTATGTTTTCAGTTAGCAAAAGATTAAATGTTGTTAAAAGAAAAGGTGATGTAGCTCACCGGCTAACATGCTTCTGCACTAGCTTTTTTAGAACATGTTGCAGGCATCAAATTTGGAAGGAGAGATTAGAAAAAAAGAAACATTTAAATTTTTTTCATGTAAATAATTTAAAAAAATAATTTAATACATTTACAAATCACTGCTGTCTGTTTTTCACATTTCACATACTGTCACAACTGTTTTGGAATTGAGGTTTCTAAATAACACTACATCAGTAATTTACTTCCACTTAGAATTATTTACACAGTAATGCCCTGGAGGGAGTGCTGTACCGTGAGATATTGGCACTGGTATGCTGTGTATAGCTGGGATGAGGCCATAATTTAATTGTTGATATTTATTATGAGGTTTTGTAACAATGATAATGCAAAAAATTATTAATAAGAAAGTTTATTTCCACAAAGACCCATAGTTTCATTGAACAGTCTATTTACTGGTGGCGATTCATGATCAGTAAGTATGTAACTGTGTTAAAATAGAAATGGTACAGTATTGATGGCTTCAGTGCATGTGAGAGCTTTGTTTTTGTCTGGATGTCAACATATCACAGCTTTGGAAAGATTAGAACCTTCAAACTTGAGACCTCAGACAAAAACAGCACTGAGAAAAGTGAGAGAAGAGTTTCTCTGGTGGCTGGACAGGAGCTAAGCTCTTCCACATTACTTCCATTGTGTTGGAACTGATGAGATTGATTTTACATCATGATATATCATTAAAATGGGTAATCGACCCATTCCTGCTGCACTTACATGGCCATCTGTCTTACTTACTGTCATCGCTACACGAGGAAGGATTTCTGTTCTGAAGAGACATGAATCTGTCAGATGAAAAATAGCTGAGACCTCAGTAAGTATTTTCTGAGCTTAGGTCTCCATGTGGTGAATTCTCCAGCGCTGCTGTTTTGCCCGCTAGCGACCCTCGAAAGGCAGATGTGAACTTTCTGGTGGGTTCATTATGAGAGGCACGTCTGTGTTTGACATGAGCGCAGTTTGAAGCCGTTCAGCTCGACAGCAATGAAGTAGTTTGCCGTATCTTCTGTTTGGCACCGCGGTGTGCTTACCAACCCACATTTGTCCATGTTTGACTTGTTTGCTGACCATGCCTACTTTGGTAATTACAGAGCCTTTGGGCTGGGTTTGACAGTTATTAGATCAAAGCCAGCAGAACCTGAGCCAACGCTCGGTCATCCTCCATTACCCCAGTGTACACACTACAGCCTTAATCTTCTCACACTGTCACCTTTTCCTCCCGTCATTTATTAGTAGCCCGGCACCACAGGAAACCTTCTTCTCTGAGGATTTTTACATCACACAGCTTCAATTCCTGCTACTAAATAAATACTAAATACTGAAAATACTTAAATACTGAGGGCATGTATTTAAGAATGGTATCAATTCAATTCAGAAATTATTGTATTAATAAGTATATTGTATATAATTAAGTATATTGGGGACACCTAGTTTTTTGAAGAAGCATGTTTTTGACTCTTTGCAATAACTTAACATATTGAAGATGTACCAGGTTCATTTTGAAGAAGAAAATTACACATGTAAATACCTCGCCAAAGCCCACTCTGTTTATCCCCTTGTTCACCTTTGAAAAAATTCTGATTCACTTTCAAAGCAGTGGTGGTGCCACTTTGGGGAACTTCATCAGGTTTTTAATCGTTAATATAATTACACCGAAATTAGCAAATTAAAAAAAGCTATGATGGACGTGAGACAGGTTAGCTAATCACATGTTGTCAAGGTCAAAATAGATCCAACACATACTACTTAGTTGCTTAATGCATATTTAATATTTCATTTCTTTATTTTTTTAAACAGCAATTAATACGTAAATTATAAAAATTGTTATATATAATATAAATGTTATTTATAAGTTATATAATGTTATATGTATTAAATAAATTGGAGCAAAATTTCTGGGGGTGCTGTGAGGAAGCCAAGCATATTACAAAGGTGGCTGCACCACCTCCTAACACTCCATTGGTGCCATGAAGATGATAATGGTAATCAAATGGTAATGTAATCAAACACGCCTCAGCAAATTTCCAAAAAAGCCAACGAGTCGCAAAACTTTTGGTAGGCAGCACACATGACCATTTTACCAAAATACCAGTCATGATTTTTGTTAAATATATACAAATTAAACTTATTTGAATTTATAAAGTAGATACTACATTTAGCAAGTCTGAAAAGGCAGATTTGCATTAAATGCATACTGATTATTTCTGAATAATAATGAACAGGACTGCAGTCATGTCAGCGTATGCATTCTGGCACGGGCGAGTTGAAAAGTGCGGCGGTAATTGCAGCATTCCTCCTGGTCTCCCCATGTCGCTGCAGGTTTCTGCACCGCACCTCCAGAGTCAAAGGTCAAATCATCAGGCCTAAACAAGTAGCGCACAGACGCAGCACATGCAAAAAGGTTGAAGTTCATCCCCCGAAGGTCTGAAAAACATATTTCCACCCTCTGTTTGTACCGCATGGACCCATAAAATACACTAGCGGGGAGCAGACGGTATTGGTGGCTTCAGGGCACAGGGAAGCTTTGTTTTTGTCTGGATGTCAGCGTGTCTTATCACAGCTTTGGAAAGACTGGGACTTTCAAACTTGAGACCTCAGACAAAAACAGCACTGGGAAATGTGAGAGAAGACAGTCTCTTGGTGGCTGGACAGGGGCTAAGCTCCTGCAGATTGTTCCCATTGTGCTAGAGCTGATGTGATTCAGTTTGAGCACCAGTGAGAATCTTTGAGAACCTTTTTCCTGCATTTTGTTAGACAAAAAATAGTTCCGCAGGGACTCCAGAGCAGACCTGGATGCAGCTTAAATAACTTGTATTAAGGTGTGATAAGGCTAAAGGAAGCAATCTTAATACACTTAATAAAGTGTTGAGCTTCAAAAAGGTTTGACCTTCTTGTCTAATAATAAACTGTCCTTTAATTTAGGAAAAAACATTATTTAAAGTCAATTATTTAGGCTGTGTTTTAGATAACCAGTTATCAGGAGAAGCAGCGGCCTTAAAAGCTTTAATTAAAATTGGTCAAAAGACCATATTTCTAGCTAGGAAAGCTGATGTGTCGTTAAAAACTTTGGCTGAGGCTTTAATTTAAGGGGAATTTTGATTATATGACCAATTTCTGGTATAGTAGCTCTGCTCAGTCCAATAAGAGTAAACTTCACACACCCCAAAACAGACTGATCAGGACTGTATTGAAAATACCTCCCTGTACACATTTGAAAGCTGAGACTTACTCATACAATTCTTAATAAAGCTTTTCCAAATTACATAATTATTTATTTTTATTATCACAAAACACATATTTAAAAGTATTTAATGGGTTTAAATTGCTATTTTGGATGTACAAGCTACTCTTGTGGGCCAATAAGTTCAATAAGACTATAATTCGTGCCCCATATCACTGTAAACTGAATTTTCCACACATTTTAATGAGATAAAATTGTTTGATGTTGTATGTAAACTGTAGTAAAGTTTCAGAACATACCGTTCACTCCCAAGTCCACATGGTGCGTATATGAAAACATGACTGCAAAAACAGCTTTAAACTGTTTTAAATTCACCGTTGCAGCCGTTAAATTCAGCAGTTTAGCGCCGCCCATTCATGCTGAGGTTGTAAGGGGTGTTTTAGTCTGGACTGCTTTTTAAAATGAAACAGCCAATCAGAACACAGTGCATTTACATATATTGGTCGTCAAGGTGCAGTAACAAAAAAGCCTATTTATTTTAAGGAAGAAAGAGAAGTTAGAAAATGGTCACTTAAGATGAATTATGACTGTTTTCGGTACATAAAACCAAACAAACTGTATAATTGGTAAAATGCAAGAAACGTAGGTTATGGACTTATAACATCTTTTTATTATTATTGTTAATATGTTTATTTCAGTTTATCAAGGTGTTTACACCCATAAAAATAAAACAGAAAAAAATGAATAAACTTTGAGTCAAAATAGGTAACACAAAAATAAAAGGAAAAATTATAGATATAAAATTAATGGACATAATAATCGATACACAAACAAGTACTGACCGAAAAGGTGTAGTCTGAAGCTTAAAACCTGAAATATTAAAGAAACAAAAATAGAATTAGACTTTTGGTGTCTAATTCTGTGCATTGCATTATTACTATTCCTATTACTTACTACTGTATGTAAAATGATAAAAACTTGAGGACTACTGAGTCCAAATGTTTCAGTGGTATTGATTATTTTTCACATGGTCACGTTATCTACGTACGTGAATACAGACATTAACACATCACCTAAACATCCACATACATCCACAGAGCAAAGCTCACTGGTTTTACAGGATTCTGTGGATTATGTAGCTTGGTTTGAAAAGGAATGTCAAAACAACACTAATGGAACTGACATAGCCATGGCTTTTCTCAGTGGACCTTTAAATGAGTAGCTACAGTACAGGAAGCATCTGCCTGTGATACACAGTCGAATGCAAATGCTCTTAGTCAAATTACATGTTTTGTTGATTTTCAAGTCAAAATAATAGACGTCCTCTACAGAGAACACACTTAAATAGGACATATTTCTATGCATTTTAGTGTGCAATTTCTATTTGTTTGCCATATTTAACATTGGAAAAAATGAATAAACATTTTCACTTAAATCAACAAAATATGTAATTTGACCAGGTTGTCAGTACAATTTGTATACATCTGTACTTATAGGCCAGTATAACTAGTGTCAGCCTAGTTCTCCTGCCCATAGTGTATTTATTTGAAAAAGAGAATAACAGTCTTGGATGCTTAAATCAAACCATGTTTGATGCTGGACCACGAGTAGAGCTTCACAAGCTGTTGTACGGCAGTCACTGCTATCTTCTAGTACTTTAGAGTCTCAGAGAACGAGCTGCTGATGGGTACGTGTTATCCACGGAAAGATGTCGGTTATTTGTCTGCCGTGTCCTGTCAACACATGCCTAGGGAACAAGAAATGTGTGAAAACAAAATGCAGCTGGTTTAAAAGGGAGATATGCAGAGAATTTGCAGAGGGGGGAAAGAGCCTGTCTCCTCTTTACTGTGAGAAATGCTCTCGGAGGCATTTGATTGGTTCTTCAGTGTCTCGTTTCTACAGCCGACAAAATTGATATTGTTGTGTGCTCAGTGTTGTTATTGTGTAAGATTATTTGAACTTTTTGTTAAAATGGAAACGGATGGAAAATCTGAAAAATACCAGTAAAATAACAGAAACCAACAACACCACTAAAGATGATTGCCCTTGATTCTACAGTATTTATATGCTTAGAGTCTGTAAATTTCTGCTGTTTATTTGAGTGTAAGAAATTGAGAACTTTGACATTTCACAGCTGACATTCAGGAACTGACAACTGAGAGTCTGTAAGGCACCCTTTAACCAAAAACATTGGAGTCAATATTTTGGTTTGGAAATTTTAGATCCTTAAAATTGGAATCAATATTGATAACAAAATGGTCACTTTTTTGTTGTTTTGGATTTTTTAATCCAGCACAGCGGGTATGAAATAAAGCAATAACTATGAGATTTTTGTTGTACAGATAATTTGAGAACACACCCACCCACCCACGCACATACACACATTTTCTAAGCCGCTTTATCCTTCTGGGTTGTGGGGTAATTTGAGAATAGTTACATCTATATTGGCAAAGCCAAGGTCCATAATAATTTTTATCTTTCTTCTGAATGGGAATCGAGCTTGATTTGGTAAACGATAATTATTTCCTTATGACAATCAAATAAACGACAGTTTCTGGCTACCCAACACAACAGCAGCCTCAATTTAGACATTTCGGGAGCTGCTGAGTCTCACTGAACTGGAGCTGTGGATGTTAGCTTCATGTTTAAACCAGTGCAATAACTTTAAACCAGGGCAATGATTAGAGCTGTAAATAAAATAACAGGATGTGCTTTGTTAACCAAAAGAAACGTTTTAGCTCATTTTTAGAGACACACAAACACATCATAGCCACTTCCACAATACAGGTGGAGACACATAGGCAAACAACAAGATTTCTAAAGTCTCACAGTGTGAGTCTAGCTTTAGAGGACATTCAGCTACAGCTCATCCAGCAAAACAAAAGAATTTCGACATAAAACTCCACAAGTGAGCTCTCTGGATGCGTTAGCCTCAGATGTGATTCCTGCTGTCACTGTGCTACGGAGACGGATGTTAAAAGAGACAGGCAAGGACCAAAACTATGAATCATACTTTACAGCTGTACAGAAGTGCTTATCTAACATGAAAACAAACCCACTCTTCTCCACTGCAACACTACTTTATTCAAAGTGTCTAATGTAACATAACTAGCTTGATGTTTATGATTTAATAAGGTACATTGCCCTCATTTACACTAAGAGATACTTAATTCAAAGTAAATTACTCAGTATATGGTATCGGACTTGATATCCAAGTACTAAAAACGTACTCATACTCAATCTGAAAAAAATGGTGTCGATGCATCTCAATAAGTGTTGGACTGCTTTAAAACTGAATGTTATACATACAGTCAGCATCAAAAAAAATCTTCAAAATGATAAATTTACAAGAGAAGGCAAAAATGTTTTTACTTTTACTGTAAATTATTGTGGGGCAGCACGGTGGCACAGTGGGTAGCGCCGTCGCCTCACAGCAAGAATGGCCTGGGTTCGATTCCCGGCCGGGCGACTAGGGTCATTTCTGTGTTTGCATGTTCTCCCCGTGTCTGCGTGGGTTTCCTCCGGGTACTCCGGTTTCCTCCCACAGTCCAAAAACATGCAGTCAGGCTGATTGGACATGCTAAATTGCCCCTAGGTCTGTGTGTGTGACTGTGTATGTCTGTCTGTCTGCCCTGCGATGGACTGGCGACCTGTCCAGGGTGTATCCTGCCTTCCGCCCAATGACAGCTGGGATAGGCTCCAGCACCCCACCGCGACCCAGAAGGATAAGCGGTTTAGATGATGTATGTATGTAAATTATTGTGAAGAAATTTTATTCCAAGCAATTTTGGAGCATTTCTACTGGTCAATTCATCATGAAAAGAGCAGCTACTGTGTTCGAATGATGTAGAAAAATAAAAATGGAAAAAAAGATATACTTTTTAGTGATGATATGTAGAATATATGTAAATAGTAGCCACAAAGTCATTAAAAGCAGTGACAGGGAGCAAAACGCCTTGTGTGTACTACAGGTGCAGGGCAGAGCTGTTAACAGAATTCTTTGCATGATTTGGAAAATAAACACATTGATAAGATACAGCAGTGCAGTTATCTGTGAAGTGAGAGGTTTATACTATCACTATCAATGGGTGTAGAACAGCAGCAAGCTCTGTCCAAAGTCTTCCATATGATCAGAAAGGGGAAATCCTCAACATAACAGTTTAACATAAACAGGGATCCTGACTTTCAGCTTCACAAAAGCTATTAAATGCAACTACAGTTAATGACTTTGCCTGTCAGGTTTAGATACTCGAGCTATGATTAATCCTTGTGCATGTGCACATAAATGTTTCTCATTCACAATAAACAGCCAGAAAATGAGTCTTCTGCTGGATTACCTGCTCAGTGTAAATGTGGGTAGGGGTGGTTTGTGTGCCATTCTTCTTTTAGTGTCTTGATATTATGCGCATTATAATACAGACATTAAAAAGTGACCTGTACAGGACCAGAGGGGTTCCACTTCTGTCTGTTGGCTCTAATTGGTCCAAGAGTTGCATGCATGATTTAAGGTTAGGTGTACACAGTGTTGGCTCTAACTAATAAGCAACATAAGCAGCTGCTTAGGGCTTCACGGCCACCAAGGGGTCAGAAAAATACTGTTTAGGACCCCCAGAAAGGAAATGATGACTATGAGACAAAAAAAATCAGGGTTATATTGAAGAAATTCTGCTTGGTGAGACAGACACAAATTCATGTTGAGTATTTAAAGAGTTTCCATTTACATCAAGCCAACAGCAGGGGGCAGTGTGCACTCTTTCTTTATCCGCAGTCAAGGACCTTTTCTCTTTTCCTTGCAGTGACGGCACCATTATTGTGCTCTTCCATACGTATCTAAATCATAGGTCATCCTGCCTCCAGCGCTGTCGGGTCAGTGCTTTGTCCGTCTCTCCAGGCTTGGTGACCTCTCGCTCGTTTTATAGGACATGCTCTTTAACATACTTAAATATTTAGATAAGAGTGAGACAGCAGTCTGACAGGGAAGCCAGAGGGAAACATGAGAACAAAAGAATTTTAATAAGCAAAGCAAACTGGGAAATAATTGCAGCCAGAACAATGGGGGAGAGTGAAATGCTGTAAGTGATCCCAAACTGTGGGAAGCCTCAACACTGGAAAGAAGTAGCAGTAATTGACTAATGAGTGTAATAACTGGCAAATTAGTCTATGACCATAGTTTGAGCTGCTTATGTACCTTGTTATTTGTGCAGTCATTTTCACTTAGAATTACTCAGTTGTTCGTTGCAGCAGTAGAAATAATAGATCGTTTTGGTTGTAGTTTTATTAGAAAGAATTGATAAACACATTTTTGTGATCTTTCTTTGTGCTATCAGTAACTCAACTGATGCTGTCTAGTCTTGGTGGTGTTCTTTGGCTTGTATTCTCTTAGCATAATACTTCTAAGCCGAGCTATCAGCACTAGTCTACATAGCAGCTCTCAATGCTTCATCACAGGAAGTCATACGATACAAGACTGAAAAGCAAGCAGACAAATCTTTGACCAGTCAGAGAGACTGTCATGTACCAGAGACTGGGAGGCAAGAACAGCATGCTAAAGTATTGTTGGTGATCGTTTGGAATTCATTTTGAAAACAAACTACTGAGTTGAATCTCGTCTTCAACTTTACTTCAGTTTTTACTGGCCCTAGATAACGGTTCCTCTAAGGTAATGGATGTGTTTATGGACCGCACGGCTACTCCAGTGAAAGAGATCCAGGATTGTAAAATCCTATAATTTATGATATGGTTTGAACTGCCTGGACTCTCTCAGTTTTGGCCAAAGTCTGGTGCTCAGGTGCTGTGGCCCAGAGACCGAGCTTCGCAGGAGGTTCAGTAAATCTGACTGGTGTCCTGTTAAAATGCAGTAGTCCATGAAAGTAAACAAGCAGTGACAACAGTGATCAGAAACAGCTGAAAAAAATATTTAAAGCTGTATATGTCATGCCTAGCAGAGCACAACACATGTGTGTGCATATTGGCAAGAACAGGAAAGAATGATTTACTTCTCTATGCCTAGAACCGGCTTTTTTAGCTGAATTACACATACCTTTAGATTACAAAGGAAAAGCCGTTTTCTATTTTTATAACCAGCTTGGTTCGGCTGAATTAATCATGCTATAGATCAGGGGTCATCAAAGAGTTTTGACCTAATGCCAAATGCCCACAGAGGAAGTACTCTCATAACCATAACCGTTAGGGCTAGGCCTTCTGTTCTTAGTCATAAAAGAAGTTAAAAATAACTAATAATGCTGATTTTCTGCTAGTGCCCATATGAGACTACTATTTTAGTGCTAAGCTAACAGCAGAGCACATGAACATTTTTTGGCTAATCTAGATTAAACACATTTGAAGCTGGTAAAAAAACATTCCATCTTTTATTTGACATTTGTACATGTTGCTGCCACTGCTGCCACTGCTTTCCAATACCTGTCTATAACGCATTGGTTAGAGTACCACTCATGTTCACAGTGAGTCAGGTGTCTAGGACGCCTAGAGTAATGTTTTTTTCTTAGGAAATTAGTCCCACCTATTGGAAATGAAAACATAATGATACTTCCACTGTTTATTTCTAATTATGTTAAGGGTTAATCTGATGTGAAGGCCTAACCAATGGAAGAGGTTGCTTGGCTGTATCTATATGGATAGATATAGAT
This sequence comes from Colossoma macropomum, assembly GCF_904425465.1. Taxonomy (NCBI): domain Eukaryota; kingdom Metazoa; phylum Chordata; class Actinopteri; order Characiformes; family Serrasalmidae; genus Colossoma; species Colossoma macropomum. The sequence goes on along the minus strand of NW_023494810.1, from coordinate 6,780,057 downwards.
AGATACTACATTCAGTTTAACCACAACTAGATTAAAAGTGAAGTGAAGAATGTTATTTCAAACTTCAGAGGTTTGTGTCTGATGTAGAGTTACCATAAATGGCAAAAAAAAACCAGTGAAACAGTGAATACAAGCCATAGTTAGCTTGGTGCTAACACAAAATTGCAAATCCCATTACGGCACTAGCAGAAATGAATGCATCAAAAAGTATCACTTTATTATTCCCTCATCTTAAAATGTTTAGCCATGTTTAACCTGTCTGATCTGCAGTAAAAGAATGGCTATTACGAAAGAGCAGAGTGGCTGTAAAAAGCATTTTAAGCTTCTTTAAATGTGCTCTGCACCACATCTGCTGTCCTGCAGACACTCTTCTAAATTCTACAGATGTTCAAGGAAATCCATTTTTAAGCTCAGAGCCAGCTTGCTCTGGCTAATTTACATTTGCATTGAGCAGTTTTAAAGTATTTACAAACAAAAACAATTGATTTCAACAAGCCTGCAAGAGCCTCAAAGTGGGGAATCAGGTGGATATGATTAGGGCTGCAATAAACCTCTGCAGAATCACCAGATTACTGCTGCAGATCAAACAGTTCTTATTATAATAAACATATTAATGTCCTTTATCTCTTGAAAATGCAAGATTAAGTCATAGAGCTTAACATTCTAAACTTTTTGTGGCAAACATTTTTTTCCATGTAACTCTCATCCTTGTTAGACCAAAGTCTCCTAATAAAGCATGACCCTAAATATCTCCATCTAACAAAATACAGCAATGTTGATTCAACATTATGTGGACTCCGTGGCCTGAAGCAGTGGAGTTTGACCCTGACCTGCACCGTGAGAAGGCCACTCATTGCTTTGTCTGGGTTTTGTGATCCACCTGGCCCTAGGGCTCAAGGGAAAGCGCTTCCCATTTGCCAGGCGCCGCTCTCAATTTAGTTATTACTGTGGACCAATTATTTGTCGATTATATGCTGCAGAGAAGAGCAGGGATAGCTGTGGGATTCACACATTATTCTGGGCCTAAATCAAGTAAGTGATTTCTAAAGTCTTGAATTGGTAAAGGAAATAAAGAAATCGGTGTTGTATCTAAAGAATATATAGTTGTCAGTCAAGAAGTTTATGGTTCATGAAACTGTGATATGTAAAAGTCGTGCTAGTTAGGGACACTTTTTGAAACAAAGGATGATGAAATTGAATACTGTAGTAAGGGCACTCAGGCAGAAGTCCATCAGTGGATCAACAAAATTGCTATTTATATTGGCAGGTGTATTGGAGTTTGTGTGTATGTTTATTTTATTATTTTTTCATTTCTCAAAAAAGATTGAGTCTGTTCTAAAACAAAGGAACTCTGTCTTGTAACCTCAGATCACATTTTGTTCTTGGATTCTCTTCTTGACTGATTTTAGAATGGTGTGGAAAATGACATGCAAAATTTAGCAAACATTCCTGAAAATATACACTGGAAAAAGTGCCCTTAAGGAATGAAAGAAGGTAACTCAGATTCCTGGACAATGAAAAAAATGTATTTTTGCTCTGCAGTTTTGCTCTTTTGCTCATTAATAGAGGACTGTACTGCTGAGTATTACATTTAAATTGTCAAGACTAGTTTTTAAAATAGTTTTTACAAATCCAGCTATATTTCAGTAATTGTGAAGGATTAAATCATTTTCTTCCATATTCACCTTTGACCTCGAGGCCATTAGGACAGATTCCATTGCAAGCATGCCAAAAGGATTTAAAACAGCCTCCTGCTCTTGGCCTTTGGAGTCAAATATGGGTGATTCCTGTGCTAGACCTTCTGGGCGACCCATACATGAGGTCAGAGGTGAGCTGGACCCTCATATAGAGGTTGGGGATTTTGCCATGAATTCATTCTATTAGCTTTTCAGAAATAGTTTAAAAGGTAAGAGAAGTGGATGCTGGATTAGTATAATGTTATCATTATCCGTATAGATAACAGTGCCTGACTGAATTTGGTTGATAACATCGACTGATAATATCAGCTGATGATTCACAGCATTATCAGTATCGGTTGATAATGCGGCAAAAACAATTTTTTTGATGGTGACCTTGCTGGAATTCGAAAATGCAATCGCCTACACTGTCAGAAAAAAGGTACTGTGCAGGTATATTTTTTGTTGACCAAGGTACAAACAATGTACATGTACCCTCAAAGGTACAACAGTGGTGTTAAGGTCCTGCTGTGTACCTTAAATAAGTACATATTTGGACCTTTTCGTAATTGAATGTTTTAAAATAGGACAATAAAATAAAAAGCCTGGATATAAGACAAGATGTGTGGAGTCAATACAACTTAGAAAATATAATAGCAATGAAATATGATACAATTATGTTTCCTAACTAAAGATACTGAAGACGTACCCTTGAGAGCACCACCCCAGTGACAGTTTAGCACCTTTTTTTGAGAGTGGAATAATAGGCCAAGACCTCAAACAGTTGAGGCACTGAGGGACACAATATGACAGCAATACAGGCTGAATTTCAGCACAGAACACCATTGTGGTCAGCATAATAAAAACATGTAAGATATATTCAAGTCTAACCTTTACTATGAACATAACATGTTAAAACACACACACAAACACCCTTTTAACTGAAAGCAAGACCCAAAGGAATTATGGGTAGCTCCCACCCTCAGTGCTACAGCACTTATTTTGACTTTATGTTGTTTTCAATGTAACAATTGAAAACTGACAATTATATGTATGTGCTCTGCACTGTGTTACTAAAACTTTTATACCATTTAAATCTGTATACCTTCCGCTGTCCAAAGGAAAACAAGTATCTCCAAAATGTTAACTTTACAGGAGGGCAAAAAAAAACACTTTTAATGTAAGTCAGTGTAAATATATTTTATTCCAAGTAATTTTAGAGCATTGCAATTGGTGCATTAATGATGAAATGTCCACACATGTTCACTGTGTTTAAATGATGCAGAAAACTAAAAATCGACAAAAATGAAGATGGACAGCGACAATACACAAAAACACTAGTACAATAGCCACTGATTTATATATATCTGTGTATCTGTGCTTTCAGTAGCCAGTTAAGCATTCCCAAACCTCTCCTTGTGGCAGCTCAGTATTGTTTGTAGTCAAGATCCAATACCTGGCTCTGCTAATCAGTACTTCATTATGTACATGAATGGAATTGACAAATCCATGTCATGGCTGGGGGGATTCAGGAGAAATCTGGAACCAAACTTTGTTGTTCAAACTAGCTAACAAGATAACAATGTCTATGTGATTTCTTGATTGTTGTTTAAGTTGCCGTTGTTGTTTGAGTTGGGATGAAATCGTAGTGAAAAAACAGTAGTCCATTAGTAACTTAGTAACACTAGATGGATAAGACCCTTGATCTTATTGACCTTGACTCATTGCAGGTCATCCTGAAAGAGCTATTCTATCCCAGTTAAGTGTGTGGTCTGGGATGGATGAAAGCACTGAGACTCCCTGTGGGCTCCTATGTCATGTACTTGACCTGTAAGCTGACCTAGGAGCAGTCAGAGAGCAAGACCTTACAGAGAAAGAATGTGCGTCCTCTGAGTTGCAGTATTGACGTCTTTGTTTTGCACTGTGTGTGCAAGGCTGCTTTTACATAATAGATGGCCCAGGCTGCTTCTGCATAAATAATACATCATAATGTAAATCCTTACCTCTAAATGCATACCTCAAGTCTCTAGGGACCCATGACCTCAGTCCCACCCTCTAACTCATCCATGTTTTTTCAGAAAAGCTATTCATATCGAAGTCTCTCTCGTTATTTTTTTTAATATACAGTTAGAACACTATAGGTGCCCTATACATTGAAAATTTCATGACAAATGGACCAATAGACATGCTACAAAATGACTTGGAATAAAATCTCATTACATTAATAAAGATCAAAAAGAAGAATGTCTCTTCTCTCTCCTATAATTTTACTGTTTCAGAAAAACAGTGGGCCTCATTCACCAAAGAGAGTCCTAAGAAAAAGTCTACATCAGATTCATGATGTGTTCTTAAACCACAGAACTGTTCTCACCTTTGTGCTCTTGAGTGTGTGTAGATTCTGTTCCTACCTAAGAACAAATCCCAAATAAGAAAACACTGGTGAATGTAAGAATCTTTGTATAAAAGTGGGTTTTACAAAGAAATTTCTTCTTAGGAACAGTTGGTAAATGAGATCTATTGTTTTGTTACAACAGTGATTAAATGACAAAATATATTTAAACATTTTAACAGTTTTTCATAGTTGTGGTTGTTGTTTGTTGCCCATCATGATATCATATGTATTATATAAAGTGTTTATGAATGGTTTTAAATGAGATTATTAATGGTTATTAATTAGGTCATAAGCGTTTAAAAATCAGTAATAAGCAGCTTTAACACATACATAAAACTTGCAAACAGCAGTGAGCTGTTTTATCTGATGAATATGAATATCTGATGAAGCTGTATAAGTACACTATAATGCTGACTAATGAAGAAAGGAAAATATGTAAGGGATGGGCACAGGTCACTGATGTCCATGATCCGCCAGCTGCAACAACACACTGAGGTCAGCCAGCATAGCCTAACAGCGACGTTTCTACCACAATTCCATCTCTGCTATGTACGATAAATGTAATATTACTAAGGATGCACCTAAATTTGCCCACCAAACCATTTCAGGTTGAAAATGGTCAGAAGTAGAAATTTCGGTTTTCGGCTGAAAGAGAAAAAAGGCAGAAATTTTTGGTTGAAAAGACACAAGATTAAATAGGAGTACAACAAAGTGGCAATATCTAACACGTAACAGATCATTTAAATGACAAAAACAAGAAACAGACGCCTAAATTAGAGTTTAATTGCTTTCTTGAAAGGTTAAGTTAGTCTGCAACATGTATCAGAAAATCTGATTGAAAGTGTGGAAAAAAACGGCTGGGATTCTGGTAGCTGTTTATATCGTGATGCCACAGCTTCTTTCTCCAGTACCAGCTTCATAACCTAGGTTTATATGAATACCTCAGGCTGAAATTCACAATGAATGAATTTAAGGTTTTTTTCCTTCTCCTGAAACCTCCTCAAAACTTTGTAATTGCTCCTCAGAGGCTAGTGTGGCGAGGCATTTACTGAGTATTGGGAAATGCACAACAGCATAAATGACTCCATGTGTTTGAGGAGAGATAAATGCATGTGGTGTAATTGAGTGGTTGTAAATGGGCATAAGCTGTACTTGGTTGGACCGGGCAATTGTGCCTGAGACTAGATGAATGATTTTTAACTGTGAGTCTTGTTTGATTCATTTAGAGTATCTGGTACATTTATTTTGCTGTTATTCTAGCATCCATGGCTGTGGTTTGGAGCAGACATTACCAATTCCAGCCAAATATCACCACAGTCTTTTATTCCAAACAATGTGACTTACATATAACAGTTTTTACTTCGTCACGCACACTTACTAAAAATATGTCATGCCTCTGTTTCATTAACTTAGCCGAAGATTCAACAGGCAGTACCTGAAGATGCTTTTCTATCAGAATGGTTTTCTAACCAGAGCTCCAAAGCTCTCTGTGTTGTGGAAGTCTAGTTTCAGTAGCTATTTAAAAAAAGGTAGTGAAAATGAAAGATGTGTTATAAAATCCAGTAAAATGTCACTGTTTCTCGCTTCCAAAGTACAAGCTGTGCTTGTTCTGTAATTGGAAAATTTAAATGATGGAAGTTGCTACCTCTTTCTCTCTAGGGGCTGCTTGGACCTTCATGAGATGGAAGAATTCTGAATGCAAACAGGATATTATGGTTTCTTCATTGCAGTGAATTTCCAAGACTGCTGATTCCAAACCACATGAAGCAGCCCTGAAATTTTATTGTGAACACTTTGGTTAATCTCTGTGTAGTTCTGCTTGCCAGGGTTGTAATCTGTCAAAAAACATGTGTTTGGTGAACATAGCCACTCTAACAGTAGCAAATAAGCTAGTCCCCCTGAAATCACAATGGACCTTTTTTTACCATATTGGTTCATGTTCTTGGTCATATTAGGCAAGATTCATCATGATATTTCATATTGTTTCATATCAAATCATTACAAGATTCTCGCTTTCCTGCAGTATTCCATCAAAAGGTAGTGACTTTTGCCTCGCCTCAAAAAAGAGTTTTGGTTACCTCCCTGTGCACCAGTGGGTGTGGAAAAAGAATATTAACCTACTAGAAGGGGAAAGTTTGTAAACAGACTTTAAGTTGCTTCAAAAAACATTTTTATGAAATCCCAGGTAGTTGCTAAGGTTTTGCTAGGCCGTGCAATAGTGTCCCAGGTGGTTGCTTCGGTTTTGCTAGGGTATTGCTGTGATATTCCAGGAGATTACTAAGGTATTGCTAGACCTTTTGTTAGGCCATTGCTATGGTATACCAGGTGGTATATGTGTGTGTGTGTGGGTGTGTGTGATATTTATGAGTCTGTAATGCCAGTGAGAAACAGCGTGAAAGATGTCTTTTGTGGCAAAAAAAAAGTTCTGAATTTTTTTTTTTGGTGTGTAAACTTCAGGGCCCATTTTTATGAGGCAAGACAGACTGCTGATCTAAGATCAGCCCAGGTAAACCTATTTAATGCTATGTGAAAGGCATAAACCAGGGGTTGGCAACCCAGATGTTAAGAAGAGCCATTTTGTCCTTTCAGTATAAATCAAATCACCTTTGGAGCCACAAAAAATGTGATATTAACGAAATGCAGACTTACTTTGCTCTGCTTTAACCTTTAGGTCAGCTGTAGCTGCTTTTCTCGCATCTTTGGCAGGAAACCTTTCCTCAAAAGTAGAACAGTTTCTTGTAAAATGTCTCTCAACATTCGACTTTTTACGAGGCTGAAGTCGCTTCTCCCTCGCCAGCTTCTTGTTCAAATTTTTCCGTTCCACCTTAATGGTGTCTGATGCACCAGAATGTAACTGCTGCACCATTTAAGGTGGAACGGAGAATTTGACCGAGAGGCTGGCGAATGAGAAGCTGACTTCAGCCTCACAACTTTTTAGTGTTTGACAGTTTCTCATTGCAGATTAAACATATCAGGAAACCAGCTGGAGTGATTATAAATGCAAACAAGTCCAATCGTCTCCAAATCATTGATGTCCGTCTTAAATCTTTTTGCCTATTTATTAGCTACTAGCTAGGTGGGATTGTTTTCTGTGTTTTGGGGTTAAAGAGTGAATTAGCAGTTAAACATTACTCTAGCGTTTAAGACCATTTACTGTTAAAACTGTGTTACAACGATCAGCAGAGCTTTATTTTACTGCAAAGCAGGATCATTTTATTCTTACCTAAATATCTAAGTCAGTAAAAGAGCCGCATGCAGCTCCAGAGCCACATGTTGCCGACCCCAGGCATACACTGATCCCAGATAAGCGTTTTTACTATGAGGTGTTTGAGGAATATGGGCCCAGGCCTCTGAAAGTGAACCCTGCAGTGAACGTGTTTGCAATCCGTCTGTTTTCTCTCTCTCTGTCAGATGTGAACGAGTGTGAGGAAACTAATGGAGGATGTGAGGCACTGTGCTGTAACACTATTGGCAGCTACTATTGCAAGTGTCCCTCAGGCCAGGAACTCAAGGAGGACGGCAAGACCTGCCAAGGTAAGCTCCATCCATCTTCTAATAGGGAATGAGTGTTGAATGTATCAAACCACGTCTGTGGTCACTTTTTGTCCTTCATAGTCTAAGAAATACAAATACGGACGCAGGGGACGTGATTTTGATCGTGCACTCTAATCAGTTAAGACACTTGATTCATACAAGGCCTGGAGTCTCCCAGTGGAACAGCACATGAACTTATTTTATATATACCGTACAAATTTTCAGTTTTGCTGTTAAGAGTAAAAATCACAAACAAGGAAAGTTTAGCATTTGTTTACTTATTGCTGCTTGTATAAGAGGTGATCTGTAACTGACTTGTACAATTTTTGTTTGGAGTATTTCCATATATTAGTGGGGGAATTTTTAAGCACCTCACAGTTTAAATTTGATTCAGCGTACCAAGTTATGATTATAAAACACTTCTTTATGCATCTAGGTGCATGTCATGTTTATATCCATTTCTAATGCTACATTATTTTTTACTACTCTATTTCTCATTAACAAGTAGTGTTTGCTCAGTTGAACTTGAATCAGGCTAGACTCTGTACTTGCATCTAATCTAATTATGTTTTTGTGTGATCTTTTTGTTCTTTATTTGATCTTTTTGTTGTTTTTTATCTTTGTGGTTTGCTGCAGCTTAAACCTACTTTTTCTTCCCATTTTATCCACTTTTTAAGATTAACTGATTTTAACAAAATTTTCGATAAAAAAATCACATGGTAAATAGTATAGTACATAAAACAGTAGAAAAAAAATAAAAACTATTTAGAAACTTAACCTCTTGTTTTGAATATTGTCACTGCTGTTTTTTTCTCTTTAAATGATACACACAAAAGTGACTTATGTGCTCTTCATGCTGGAAAAGCTTCAGACTACTACACATGCTTGAGTCAGTAAGTGAGTTTCAAAGCCACATCCTCATGCTTTACATGTAGGTTTTCTGTCAATGTAGAGGAGGTGTGTTGGAATTCAGCTGTGTAAGCCTGTAAGAAACTATGAAGTATCATAATTTTGTAATTTTACAATTCATCTAAAACATAAGGACACTTACTGTACGGAAAAAGCTGGACGATTTTCTTCTGACTCACTCTGGGAAACTGCGACACATTTACTACTTTCTGTACTGCAAATTTACCTTTATTCCTTTACTAAGTATTTAAAGGTGATATATACAACATTTTAAATATCAATACAGCAGCAAACAACTATTTTCTATGTAAAGACATAGATTATGATTATATTACTGTATTATGATGAGGTTGGTATTGTGTAAGGGGTAACACTTTTGCCCTCTATGCTGCAGACTTGAGGTCGATCCCCCCCACCTGGGCAAGCATCCTACATTATACCAGTAAGAGTCCTTGGGCAAGACTCCTAATGCTGCCTGTCAGACGCATGTGTTAGTGTTAGTTAGTTTGTTTTCATTGGAGAAACCTATGAAAAATCCAGTTATGATATTTTGTGAATCAGTTCAGAATCTGGACCTGCAACCAAATTAGTTCAAACTGTGATCCCACAGTAAAAAAAGTCATTGTTATGCTGTCGTTGTAAACACTGACATAAAATACTCAAACACTGACTGATAATCGGATAAAATAATAGTCTAAACGGAAATGCATGTCCTTTAGCCGTCACAAACTTTGGTGGAACTGAATTTATGCCATTTCCATTGGTATTAATGAATATTATTTATTATCATATTGTCATAGATCCTCTGTAAGCATATTCAGAGCTAATAACTAGCCTATAGTGTATTTTTATGCCCATAATTAACAGGGATTTTATTTTGTAAAGGTATTTTGCAGTTGGAATTAAGCCAATTTTTATTACTGTTCAGAGTTTTGTGTCTAATTATTCAAACTGACAGCTCTCAGCCTTTTAGAGCTTCAGTTTTGAGGATATTTTCTGTTCCTTCTGACGAAATCTTCTATTCAGTGATCACATAGTTATCAGACTAGAGTCCAAATATTATTTTTAGTTTTCTGAACTAAAGAAGAAGTTGAACAACAGAGATAAAACGAGCTAAGATTAAAGAAAACGTTTTTGTATAAATACTGTATACGATGATGGATGTGAACCGCTGCATATCAGTTTATAGATCTGTACTGCTTGCCAGCTGAAAATGCTTCCACTGTGAACTTGGGCTCAAATCAAAGTGTCAGCAACTCTTGATGCCAGCAGTGTAGCAGGAGTTACAAGTCACATGCCAGGAGTTCAGCTCGCTTCTTTTCTCCATACCATGAAACTCTAGTTTCTAACTGTTTGTGCCATTCTCAGTGACAGTTTTTCCATGACTGTCTCACAGTCCTGCAAAGAAGTATGTAAATTCACTACAGAACAGTGTTTGATACATACAGAAACATTTAATACACTATATGGACAAAAGTATTGGGACATCTACAGTTGACACTCACTGGAGCTTTTATGACATCCCATTCTAAAACCAAAGGACTTAATATGGAGTTGGTCCTTTATAGCTATAACAGCTTCCACTCTTCTGGGAAGCTTTCTACAAGATTTTGGAGAGTGTCTGTGGTAATTTCTGCCCGTTCATCCAGAACTCACCTGAACTCGATAATTAGGAGGTATTTCCCAATACTTTTGTCATATGGGGTGTATTAAAAATATAGGTAGAATGGAATGTCGTCTGCTCAGATGATATGGTTATTATTCATGAGTATAGATTTTAAAAAATAACCATCAATAAACTACAAATTCCAGTATGAAGTTTATGCTTGAGAAAAGACAAAAGTCTTCTGTATAATAATTCTGCTGCTATCCTAACTCTAAGAAGTCTAGTATTATTATCATTTATATGTAATTGCATACACCGATCAGGCATAACATTATGACCACCTCCTTGGTTTTATGCTTGTTGTCCATTTTATCAGCTCCACTTACTATATAGGTGCACTTTGTAGTTCTACAGTTACAGACTGTAGTCCATCTGTTTCTCTGCATACTTTGTTAGCTCCCTTTTACCCTGTTTGTCAGTGCTCAGGACCCCCATGGACCCTCACAGAGCAGGTAATATTTGGGTGGTGGATCATTCTCAGCACTGCAGTAACACTGACGTGGTGGTGGTGTGTTAGTGTGTGTTGCGCTGGTCTGAGTGGATCAGACACAGCAGTGCTGCTGGAGTTTTTAAACACTGTGTCCACTCACTGTCCACTCTATTAGACACTCCTACCTTGTCAGTCCACCTTGTAGATGTAAAGTCAGAGACGATAGCTCGTCTGCTGCTGCACAGTTTCCTCTAGTCCTTCATCTGTGGTCACAGGATGCTGCCCACAGGACACTGTTGGCTGGATATTTTTGGTTGGTGGACAATTCTCAGTCCAGCAGTGACACTGAGGTGTTTAAAAACTCCAGCAGCACTGCTGTGTCTGATCCACTCAGACCAGCACAACACAAACTAACACTAACTGCTCTGTGAGGGTCCATGGAGGTCCTGACCACTGAAGAACAGGGTAAAAGGGGGCTAACAACGTATGCAGAGAAACAGATGGACTACAGTCTGTAATTGTAGAACTGCAAAGTGCACCTATATAGTAAGTGGAGCTGATAAAATGGACAATGAGTGTAGAAACAAGGAGGTGGTCATAATGTTATGTGTATTTTAACATAGATATGTTATTAATTACATTCACATTCAATTTATATTCTGTATTGACAGGGTTGGGTCTCTCCAAAAACAACAAAATGACGAATATAAGGGAAGGAAGGAGACTGTGAATTCTACTTTAAGATTTAATGGCCGATATAAATACTTATTGATTGTTTTCTAAGCCTTTAAATACGCGTTTGCTTGATTTTGCTCATTTGCAAGTGCATCATATTTTAATTTAGCTTCAGCTCCTTATCTTTTCCTTCTTTTTCCTTATCCAGTTCCTTCCCAACCCACCTCCCTTGAATACCAGTTGCTTCTGGAATGTGTATGCTAATCAGCCCCAGACTTGACTTAAGGGCATGAAAGATTAATCTTCCCCAGGCAGGCCTGTCTGTATGTGGGCGCGTGGCACCCAACAATCTCCTTAACAGTCTGTAAGTGGATCAGGCCTGAACAAGCAGCTGGGCTTTGTCTGGATGAAAAGTCCATCTTACACATGTCACATATGTATTAATAAGACACTGTGTAATGTATTTTGGGTGAAGTTCATATCAGCTCTATGGCTTTGGCGGGTCTTTGGGGAGTCTGGCTATGTGAAGGAGCTGTTTGAAGTCTTGAATAAGTTAGTGTGAGTATGCAGTTGACATGTCAGATTAAAAAGAGAATGTTTGCCAATAATACAGGATTAAAAGTGTTCTTCTTCTGTCAGTGTTCTAAGCAGACTATTGCCCTATTCCTTTAATTTATTTCATATTCCGCCCCACACTGTGCAGTAGCTGTGATAAAAGAAAAGAAGAATGCCCCTAAATCAAACTCTGCTGAAACTACGCCAGTAACTTCTGTCTTATCACATGCCGAGGGCACGCAGTATTTACATTACAGTACGTCTGGCTTAAGAAGTGCGAGTACTTAACTCTGCATCTCATCCCTCAAAGTTAAGCCATAGTTTAAAGATTTAGTCATCTCTCTGATGTTTGATTTGTCCCATTACCAGGAGTCTGTAATGGATGCGTATGGGGCGTGGGCAATCAGCTTTGAAATGTCTAAATATGTCAAAACGTGTTATCTGTGTTGTGTTTTTAGAGCATATTTATGATGTGAAAATTGATTTGGAAAGAAGTAATGTTGCTGCCAAGAAATGGTGCTACGTTTTATCAGGCAAGTGCAATTTTCATGTCAACATTAGCAATAAGGCCTGTCAGAAGTTACGCCAAGATATGCGTAGCTAGTTAGCTAGCAAACAGATATCTCGTTGTAATAACACGCAGATGTTCCCATTCCCACCTTGTGAAAATAAACTAATCAGGGTGGAAATATGAACGCAGCAGAAGATGTGATCGTTTTTGTTAGAACCTTAAAACAGTGCGTAATGTAACATGCAAAAGCCAAAGACCACCCTTCGTTTATTTAATTCCAGTCAAAATGGACATTAAGTACATTTAATTACAATTAAGTACACTAAAACAACTAAATATAAAATAACATTGTTCAGTTTTTATAGTGCCCACCCTGTTTTTTTGGATTTTCCCCCAATTTTCTCCCCAATCTAGTCATTTCCAATTCCAGCCAGTAGTTAGGACTCCTCCAATCACACGATACCACCAGCGCTAGGAGGGTGAAGGCTAACACAGGCTTTCTCCGAGACCTGTGAAGCGCCACAACATCTTTTCGAGCTGCTGCTCGCACAACGTCACTGGGCAGCCGAATGCACTCGGAGGAAAGCGTGAACCGTCAGATCGGTTACGTCAGCTAACGGACGCCTGCGCTGACTAGCGTCTCGCTGAGTGATTAATCCGACTGTAAAAATATCTGTGAAAGAGAAATTTACATCTCCTCGGTAAAACTAAGGCATCTGGACGGCCAAAAATTTACTGTGAACCTAGATGTTTGCATCACACATGGTCATACGTTGTTATTGAGAAAAGTTGATGAAATTGTGCGTATAAAGTAATGCTTTGATGATATTGTGTAGCTATATGTGAACATAAAGGGCTTTATATGTGTGGCTGCCATTATATTTGCCTCTTTAATCAGCCTTCAAGGTCTCACTTCTATAATAGACTTTATTTTGATTCTCCACCTGCTATGGCACTCACAGTGTAGAGAGGATGGAAATGAAGTTTTACCGCGAAAAGCGAATGGTTGAAGGTCTTCCAAATCATCCTCTGTTTTACAGTTTTGAAAATGATTACCGTGGATACGTACGCTGGAAGACTAGAAATATTTCCACTCATGTGTTTGGTGAAAAAACAATCTACAAATTTAATCCCATCCAGACAGAGCTAATGACACTGAGGTCTGGGCTCTGATTTTTTCTTTTTTGTTGGTTTCCTTTTATCATTAAGGCCTTCTTGACAGCTACACATCCTTTCAGACCCACAGCACTGAGTTGTCTTCCCACAGCGGAAGGATGGATCTGAAGCAGCTTGATTTTCTCCTCTCTCTGAAAGATGAAAGCTTTAAGTGCTGTTTATCTGATTATGACAGTGTAGGTGATCTACCAGGTCTTGCATGGTTGTTAGGAGCCTCATTTTCTCTATAACTTTTATTAATTTTTTTGTACTCCGGGCTTGGAAACTCTTGCTTTTTACTTATTTTGTTTTGACTTTCCCCTTCCTTATGCAAGTAGATTATCTTATTTCTAATCTCCTTAGAAATATCTACTGACAAATGAATAACTTCTATTTAACATATGTTTGGACTGGAAAGTAAATCAGTGAAGGGGGGTCTTTGCCTTTTGCCCAGTACTGTGTAATTGGTTAAAAACAACAACAAAAACTGGCATCTTTGAACATATTTTAAGGTTTTAATCCTTTGTTTATGACATGTAGTCCTCCGTTCTAGCATCCTGGAGACATCTTTTGTTTTATGAAATTGCTAAGTATGTTCTAAAGCATGATGTTACACTGAGGTGTGTCTGAGGTGACCAACAAAAATAATGCTACAGCAAAAATACCACCACTAGCCTTTCATTAGCCTTTCAGATGTTTAAGTGTCTTAAATTTAACTTCAGATTCATATAGCATACAGAGTTTCAAAAGCCAATGTGCAGCACAGTCGGTGCATATCAGTAATGAAAAAAAAGAATTTCTGGATAAAATTTAGGTTAAGAAATTTCCTCAGGAAACTGAAGTCTTATAAGTGTAGTTTAATTGGTCCAAGTCAAGACCAAGAAAGGAGTGTGAAGAAGGGGAGAAAAGGAGGGGTCTGGGTAAGACATAGTGGAGGAGGTCCAAGAGAAAGAGAGAGAGAGAGCTAAAGCAAGTACAAATATATATATATATATATATATATATGAGGGGAAGCAAGAGCGAGAGAGGGAGGAATAGAAGGAAAATAAAAACTTATGGTCCTAATTCTTCTTCTTCAACAACTCAAATCCACTCTGTCTTCACCCTGACTGCTGCCTCCCTACACATATCTGCATTCACGTTCATCATCCTGACGGAAAGGCTCTTCACCATGCCATCACCCAGGTGGTGGCTGCTTTGTCTTGTCTCCACTGGACTTTATCTCTGCCCTGCCCAGAGCGCATATTATTCTGGCTATTGGCATCAAGTCAGGAACTGCTATAGGCCACCATGTTTCCATGTGTATAACAGGTTCAACATGGGGTACCTGAGAACAGGTGAGTGTTTTTGTGCAGCTTTGAATTTTTCTGCATGTTGCAGTTAAATCATGATCCTTCTGAGCTGTTAACAAGTACAAGCATGCACTCCTGCCTAGAGTGATGCCATAGAAGAAAGACCTTAAGTTGCTTAAAGAACCTTTTAGTGGATGGTTCTTGAAAGAACCATGTTTGTAAATGAGATTATGAATGTGAAGAACCTTTTTGTTACGTAATGCGAAGGTTCTATACCAGTTAAACCATACGTCCAGGCCAAGAATCGTTTATGTACTTGGCTTTTTAGAGTGTTTGACAGCATGTATTTCTGGATGAAAATACTTACTTTCAAAATACCTATCCTCAAATACTCTTCATAATTACTTGATGACTGGCTGTGAAGTTGGTTGTTCTTTAAGATGCATTCATTTCACACTTATGTTACAGCTAAGTAGTTACAGACAGCTTTTAAAATGCCATGCCTTGTGGTTCTAATCTAATGAATGATGCATTGGGCAGAAAGCCCAGTTGTTTGGGCTTCATTCGACTGCATGCTACTGCATCAAGAGATACAAGCTCAGTGTTATCATCCATTCCTCGTGTACCACCCAGATAGGCCTGCCACTCTAGTTTTTAGCACTGAGATAGTCTGGCATCTCCCTCATAATACTAAGGGAAGATAGAAGGTTTATCTGCATCAAGTGCATACTTGGCTGGCCCCACGTCTGTCTCCGCCAAGTGTACTTCAGGGTGGACTTTCACAGTTAGTAAAATAAGGCAGAAAATATTCACCTCGATCAGAAAGTCTTCCCTTTTGCCTTACAGTGTGTTTATTTTGGTATGGGTGTGGAGGTATTTGGATCATTACATTAAAATACCTTTGAATACAGCAGTGGATGCACAACTACAAACCTGAAAAGCTGAAGTTCAGCACACTTTGATAGTTTTACTACAGAACTACAAAATTAATTAACCCCATTCGTGTCATTGTGGTGCTGCTAGACATTCGGTTTACATTATGTGATTAGCAGGCCTGGCATTATCTGCCATTTGTCCTTATCAAGCCCCACTAAGCCTTCCGTCACTGCTGTCAGAACAAAACCTCGTATCTCCAAAATGGTAACTTTACAGGAGAAGGAAAAAACCTACTTTACTTTAAATGAAAGTCAATGGAACCAGATTTTTTTCTAAGTAAATTTGGTTTCTTTTGGTCCATTTATAATAAAATTAACACACAACATAATGGGTAACAGGTACTTTCAAATTACGTCGAAAACTGAAAAATGGAAAACAAAAATGGAAAATTCATTGTTTTTTCAGACTAAAAAACTAAAACTAAAGAATGAACGCATCCCTCTGTGTGTTGTGGGAGAAGAGCACATTTCCTAAATGGATAAAAATAGACATTTGTTGATTTGCTATGAATGTGGCTCTCCTGTTGATTCTCTCCTGAATGGTAGGAGAGTGGCGCCTCAGCTTTTTTTTATTGGCGTGTGGATACACATCAGGCATGTTTGATGAGGAATATCTGTGGAATCTAAACCTTGCTGGATTCTGGCCCAGAACTAGAGTTGACCTCTCCTGTGGTCAGGTAATGGGGTTCCCAATTACTTATTCTTGAAGTCTGAGTTCAACCGACTAAGCGAAGCCAAGAGCCAGTGTGTCAGCCACACATTTGTAAAGCTTTCAGTGCAGTTGATCAGTTGGTTTGGAAAAAACCTGACAAAATATTCTCAGATAGAAGTACAGCGGCGGTTTCAGTGAGATGGTTTAAGAAGCTGTTGAGAAAGCTGAGTGAAAAATGTTCCTGTCTTGGCTACTCATAATGTTCATAAGCGAAGAAAACAATGACTCACTGAATTTCACAAAACTAAAAATCTCACGAACACAGGTGGCTGTTCACATCGTTCCTGCCGCCAAGATAAATCAACGGTGAAGTGACGTGGAGTCTCCTTTCTTTAGAGAGAGACAATAGTGCCCTAAACTTCTACTTCTTTTCACTGCACTTTTATCAAACACTGGTACCTTCTCCATTGACCTTTTCTCTGTTTTGTTGTTGTTACTTAAAGCAATGGTTCAGCCAAAAATGTAGACAGTTTTCTCTCTCACTCAGCCGAGACATGATTGGTGTCTGAATTTAACTTCTTTAGTTTTGCACTGGAGCTACAAGGCTTATATAAGCTATGTTCACATTACAAGCCTCATTGCTCAAATCCGATTTTTTGCTCAAATCCGATCTCTCTAACACGATGGTTCACACTCGTTTAGGTAAGTGGTTTAAATCTGTCATTAATGCGAATGAACCGGCGTTCTGAAATGACCCACATGCGCACATCCTACTCAGTAACGTCACGTGAATGAATCACGTTCATCATCAGCACAAACTAACGAGCAGAACGAGCTTCGCTGTGAAGATAATTAACTTGTTTGTTAATTATATAAAGATAATAAACTGTTCGTGCTGCTGCCATGGTAACGCTGAATGATGCCGCACGCGCAGTGGAAAAAAAGCACATGAATTCTGATCTGAGCGTCACATTAAGGCCGCATGGCCACGAATCGGATACGTATCCGATCTAGGACCAAATATGAAAGTGGCTCAGGTCGGATTTTGAAAGATCAGATTTGCGTGTCCACACAGCCCTGAAAACATCAGATCTGAATCACATTAGGGCAAAAAATCAGATTTGTGCCACTTCAGCCTGGTAATGTGAACGTAGCCATAGAGATAGATATCAGATAGTGGGAACTTCACTGCCTCACTAATTAGCACTGTGCAAACTGAATGTCCAAATCTTCATACACTTCAAAACATGTTAAATGAAATTCCATGTAGCTGGTTCTCTGTAAATTCATAATACATGTGTAGCTTCACAGGCAGTTTTGGATAGTAAATACAATGGCTGCATTTGCATTGTAAATATCAGAGCCCCTGGTTCTTATCACCACCACTGTAAAGAAATCTGAGTTAGGAAGTTTCTCTGCTGTGAACCATTTCAAGTCAAACTTCTCTGACATTGTTTGCATTTTATATAATTTACTCTCATTACATCTTGTTATCTACACAAACGAACCGGAACAAAATTTAGGCTTAAAAACTGCTGTTGTAAGATATGCAGTGTCCTTTTTTCTATAATGTAATAAGTGTATTATCTGTCTGAACTTTGCTGTAAAATGTCCCCTGCCATGCCAGTCAGCGTTGGTGCACTTTTTTAATGCAAACAAGACTTACATTGAGTTTCTTTTCAATGGTTCAGCAATCTGAAGTGAACTGACAGTTGCCCACTTTATTTCAGTTTAGTTTTAGTCCTTGTAAATGGGTTCTGTTTGGAACTGATAGCGGAGAAACGTAAAGCATAAGCAAGAAAAAGCGATTAAATCCATTTAAATGTCCCTGTGTGATCATTTTCATCCTGCACATACCAAAGGCATCATTTTTTCTTTTTCTTGCTACTTTGCTAACATTTTTCTGTAATTTAGTCAAACCGCCAAACCAAACAAAAGTGTGCTGTGTGAATGGAAAGTGAGTTGAATGTCTGGCAGCTTTCCTACGTGGAGCCACAGTCTGTGGCTCCCTGTAGCCTGTGGCACTAGCTCCACATGCATTTTGGTATTGCAGTGCGGTGGGAGTTGGTGGGGGAGGTGGCTAGAAAAGATGCTTCTACCTATGAAGGTACATTTACATTGTTGTGCCTGGGGTAAACAAAATTTATTGAGAGAATATCCCTTTTTTGTGTTGTTTTGGACTTTCTATTGGTCCATTTGTTTTTAAATGTTTATAAGTTTTGGGATATGAAGATGACGATATGTCATTACACTGTATCTCTGTTTACATTGGCTATAACAGTAGTGCACACACAGAAATGGTAATGTACTAGCAAAATGTACATAATTGGATTTCTGCAGTTGTCCGAGTATTCAAATGGTCATGTAAACACCATACTCCGATCTAGAAATCCGATTAAGAAATCTGACAAAGAGAGCTGGATTTTAGCTCACTAATCAGATTTCTCAGTGCATGTAAACTCTTACTCTGATTTCTATCAGATTTCTCAGTCTGCGCAAGAACAGACGGTAGATGTCACGAGACGCAGCAAAACACTGTTGGAGCATCGCTGAAACCAAACATGAAATAGAGGACTTAAATATTCTTCATATTCTAGATGATGTGTGTTCATGTTTTCAGGTAAAGTGGCGCAGTGTTTAAAAAAGCAGCGTTAAGTTTGAGTTTTACATTACATTCACGTCACGTCTTCTTCTGTGAGTTTATTGGCTGGTTACAAAGCAGAAATCTGATTACTGCCCGACTCATGTAGACCTGGTGTTTCCCATTGTCTGATTGCTCAAGAGCATGTAAACGTGTTGATCGGATTACTAACAAAATCTGATTTTCTGCAGTTATCAGATTATTAAGTGCATGTAAATGCACTCATTGTTATCTCTGTGTTGTACGTTCCACTTGTGCCTTTTCTGAGCTGGTGTAGTACTTTACATTATACAAGTACAGTAGTTCAGAAACAGCCTGTGCGCTTTGGCAGAACAGTACATTGATTCTTTCTGCCCCCAGTATGTAAGTCAACCTAATTAAGTTCCACATCGGTAATCTGTCAGGTGGTTTCTATTAGTACCAATATTTACTTTGCTCTCAAAGCCAGGTGTCCTACAGTGGCAAGAACTCTCTGCTGGTTTCCTCACTATACCGACTGCATCTACATACATCTGACCAATTAAAGAAAAAAATGGCATACTCACAAAAGAAAACTCCCAGAGCTAAACTAACAGAGTTTCTGTTGAGTTTCATGGAAGTAGTTTTGTTTATGATTGATTGATTGACTGGAGTGAAGTTACATTCAAAGCCTTTCTGTAGGGTGATTTGTGACCCGTTTGGCGCTCATTACCAAATAATAACTCTTGATAGAGAATAATGCAAAGGAAAACAAGAAGAAGGTGCGTCTCCTGCAGCGATGTCATGATGATACAGTGTCACAAGCCTGGCCGTTAGTATGTTATAGGGGCAAAGGTGATGCTAACACTAGCCTCTTTTGTTCCTTTTGGAGGGAACAGTGCTTACATTGGCACAAGAAGTTGCAGGTTTTGTTTGAAGAGAAAGCAGTCAGAACATGTCATTTATATCGCAGAAATAAGGGAAACAAGGGGCAAGAAACCTTCCTATGTGTGGATTCATCTGGTAGAGAAGTCATTTTAGGAGTACATGAAATGAAATGAACCTTTTTTAGCCAACTGTGTCTGAACACATCGGAATTAGCCCTCCGCATTTAACCCATCTGTGCAGTGAAACACCACATACACACTAGTGAACACACACACACTAGGGGGCAGTGAGCACACTTGCCCAGAGTGGTGGGCAGCCCTATCCACGATGCCCGGGGAGCAGTTGGGGGTTAGGTGCCTTGCTAAAGGGCACTTCAGTCACGTACTGTGAGCTGAGGGGATCGAACCAGCGACCTTCCGGTCACAAGGCTGGTTCCCTAACCTCCAGCCCACGACTGCCCCCAGCTGACTGCTCCTCTCACAGCTTCACAAAATGAATGAGAAACCTTACTGACTGCTCCAGTAGGTGTGTTTGAATTGCGCCTTTCTTTTCTCTGGAACTAAGATAGATGGTCCTGGACTGATCCAGAAGAGCCAACAGTGTGACAGTAGCAGTCAGGGTGCCAAAAAGGGTTCCTTGGAGCAATGCCATAGAAGAACCACTTTTGGTTCTCCAAAGAACTTTTTAGTGGGTTCTTCAGAGAACTACTTTTGAATATGAGATGCATGAGTGTGAAGAACCATTTTAAAGGCTCAAGATCCCTCAGTGTAATGTAAACGTTCTTTACCAATCAAAGTTTTTTTCCTAGAACTGTATGTCCAGGCCAAGAAACCATTTAAGAACCTTTAGGTAGGTTTCCATTGGCTCTATGACATTTTGCACACAGTAAAATGAAAATGCTTTTAAAATGTTTGCGAAATTTGCTGCCTGCATCTTGTTTTCATAAAATAAAAATGCTTTGCGCTATGATGTCATTGCCTACAATAAAACAACTGTCACATTAATGTTGCTTCAATGAATAACAAATATGTGTTTGACACATATCTGTTAATAATTTTTCCATAGCCTACTACTAAGGGTGAGAATAATGGACAGAATACAGAGATTTGATTATATTGATCAATTCTTATCTCAAAGCAAAAGTTTTTTAATATCTATTATCAGTAATTGTTATTAGTTTCCATCGCTTACATCATTGAACATTTCAAAGTGTTAAAACATATTTTGTATAAAGTCACATGTAAAACTGCTTAGTGTGGCTAGGAGAGCTGTGATCTCTGAGATTCTGGATCTGCTCTTTGGCTGTCTTCAAAGAAAGGAGGGCCCAATCATGTTAGGCACAGTTCAGCCACCATCAGAACACATCTGGTGGGAACATGACATTGAAGTGACTTCAGTAACTTCAAAACAATAAAAGATGCTACTTTTATGAGAATTGATTCCAGCACATTGTATGTCATGGTAAATTTGTTTTTTCTTTGTTTTTTTCTTCTGTCAGCTGCTTGTCTTTGTTGTGTCATGAGGAATGGATGGCAGAGGTGAACCTCAAATAAACAGATTTGCTGTCATTGTCTCCATACAGTGCTCTGTTTTAAGTTGCCGTTAGCTTAGCTTAACCATCGAGGCCAACTCCACATAGTCTGTTTGTCTCTTAATTTGTGACACTCCTTTGCAGTGAAGAAGTCAAATATTGTCCCTTTTCAGCTCTTTCTTTTTTCCTCTTAACAAGCTGTCTGTCTTTTTGAGGAACACATTTCACGGTAAAGACAGATGTTTGAAGTAGCTCTGCCAGAATGGGGCTGTTTTCTAGGAGGGCATAATTTATTCTGGCTCAGGTATGTGTGCTGTTATTTTGCTAGCATATTTGTGGTGCTATACAAGCGGTCTTCACATTTTCCCTCTCCTTAACATTTAAGGTGGTGTCATTCCACTGTGGCTTTGTAACTAGACTCACATCTCCACTAACCACTTCTCTTATTCAAAGCAGTAGTTTTTACAAAAAATCAAATTTACATAATTTTCATCAGATGTAGTTGATCAGCTACGACGTTTCATATCTGAAGTTTGCTTCTCACGTTTTGCACTGGAGCAATGAGTAGCAAGTAATGGAACTTAGACCCCACTGACTAGCAGTGGTGTCTCAAGTCTCAATTAGACTTATGTGGTTTCTAACAGTGTATGATGTACAACTGGTGTCAACCCGTATGATTTACTCTTGCTAAATACTTTTCTTTTACAGTTTTGGACGTAGACAGTATAAAGGCATATAGCAAATCTAGTCTTATACAATTTTCCCCATAAACTTTGGCCAGTTAGCATAAATAATTCTGGTGTGCTTAGATTTTATTTTCGCTTTCTGCTTTGTTAGGCTTAGTGGCCTAAAAAGTAATTTGATCTGACTGTGATTGGTGGGGTGGGAGTGTTGGGAGCCTATTTGCTGATTTCTGTGAATTTCCACAATGTTAATGTACAGATATCACAGCGTCTCTAGCCAGCATTCAAGGGATTTGAGTTTAGTTTCTGTGTCCCTCATAGGAACAAAAAAGTTGCTGCATCTAG
Organism: Colossoma macropomum; assembly: GCF_904425465.1. Lineage (NCBI taxonomy): Eukaryota > Metazoa > Chordata > Actinopteri > Characiformes > Serrasalmidae > Colossoma > Colossoma macropomum. Next base: position 6,757,629 of record NW_023494810.1, on the reverse strand, counting down.
AGCAGCGACTGGCAACAAGGCATCACATGAGTCACATGCAGCTCTTTTACTGCCCTGTTGCGCCGCCACAGCAGAATTAGATTTCTAGGTAAAAGAAAATAATCCTCCTCTACAGTAAAATCAAGCTCTGCTGATCGTTCAACACAGTTTTAACAGTGAATGGTCTTAAACACTCGAGTTAACGTGGCCTATAACTGCAAATTCACCAACATTTAACCCAAGAAGGTTGATGCGTAGACTGCTGGTCACCATAGCCATGCAGACAACAATCTTGCCTAGCTAGTAGCTAACAAAACGGCAAAAAGAAAGATGTACATCGAAGACGAACATCGATGCAAGATGCCTGTTTGGAGATGGATGGACTTATTTGCATTTATAATCACTCCAGCTGGTTTTCTCATACATTTGTTCTGCAATGAGAAACTGTCAAACACTAAAAAGTCACGAAGTTGAAGTCAGCTTCTCCTTCACCAGCTTCTCGTTATAATTCCCTGTTCCACCTTAAATGGTAAAGCAGTTACATTCTGGCACCTCAGGCACCATTTAAGGTGAAACGGGGAAAATTCGAACAAGAAGCTGGGGCGAATGAGAAGTTGATTTTGGCCTCGTAAAAAGTCGAATGTTGAGACAAGAAGAAACTGTTCTACTTTTTGCGGAATGGTTTCCTGCCAGAGATGCGAGAAAAGCAGCTATATATATGAGATAAAGCTTGAAGCAGAGCAAAGTAAGTCTGCGTTTTTGTTTATATTATATTTTGTAGTCTACTCTACGACATTAGCACATACTGAGACATATTTACAACCGAGATGGTAAAACTTTACTTCAATAAATGTACGTAAAATGTTGTGGCTCCCAAGGCGGATTGATTTTTGTTGAAAGGACAAAGTGGCTGGTCTAGATTGTAACTTGCATTAATATACATTCATTCACCCTTCAATCTCATCTTGCTGATGAGGCTGCATAATCAGAGACATTTTAATCTGTCTGCTCATGGTAGAACACTTAACTCTCTCTCTCTCTGTATGTGTATTTAACTTTATGAGAGGGATTGCTTAGCTGTGTCAAATAAAGTTCAAATAAATTTCTGATTATGTGTGAAGTAGCTATGATTATGATTATAAGAGGAATATATCACAGTGTTCCATACAGGTATCGATGTATTTATACAGTTTGGAGGCTGTCAATATAAGGTTTACTTTCTCTAGAAGTTGACACCTATGAATGTACTGTAAAAGTATCCTTGCCTCATCTGATTTAATCTGACACTAGACCACTTCCTTTAGAAGTGACTTTGTATTTGATCTATATGACCAATATTTTGATAAGTGTCTTTTAATGTGTCTTTGAACTTTGGAGTCTCCCAGTTGCTTCTCAAATCAGACACAAAAACATTGTTGGCCAAAATATCCTGGACACCATGGGAATGGATCTAAAACATGTTTGTTCACTACTGTTAGTCTTATTGCCAGAGTCTGTTTTTGGTATGTAAGCACCATGCAAGCATGTTGGTCTGCGAAAGTCATGGGAAACTCGTCTAACTGCTTATGCAGGAACGCTGGCTTCGTAAATGAGGCCAAGCTTCTTTAAATCTGATCTCAGTTCAGTGCAAGCAGAGTGACGATGTCTTTGTAAATGGACCATGGCCTGATTAGCTGTGATCTCAGTGGGAGTTTTCTTTGAAGGACATAAAACTATTAGCAACTCCTCAGCCTTCTCAATGAAGCATGAACAAAGGAATGAGTCAGAGTCAGTTTGCAGTGTTACCAGCTACACACAAAGCATGCAAACCAAGAGGGCACTTCATTTTGTTTTTAATCATGGTGCCTGCTTAGATGGAATGCATGCTCATCCAGATGAATTCATGATGTCATTAATCTTCTTTGATCACATTCGTTTTGCAGTGAAGTGATTTGAATTAAGCTAGAAGCTTTCAAACGCTTGCATGATTGGAAGATGCAGTCAGTGCTATTCAAGTGGCCACATAACGCGTCACAGCAGATGTGATCGTCTGTTTTCTGTTTGATTTGGTTAGACTTTACAACAGTCCTGGTGGTCAGACTGCACAGATTTTATCTCTAAAAAATGCAGCAAGTGGTTAATTGAGGCATTGAGCAGAACTTGAAGTTCTTTAGTATATTTAGGACTAGGTAGGATACTAATGTATTTGTGTAGGATTTTATTAGTGACTCTTTTTATATTGTTGCTTTTATTTTTTTGTGAATTGTTTTTATCCCCAGTTATTTTACATTTTACTGCATTTTTGTAATATTGTTAAACACTTAAAGCTGCAATTTTGTGTTCCAAGAATTCTTTTTTTTAATATTTTATTTGTTGGATTTGCAACAGTAATATATATATATATATATATATATATGTGCCTGTAGTGAAATTACATTTTTCTAAGTGAAAACTTGAGAATTTGAAAAAGTTGATCGCTACAGAGAACAAACATTTTAACACCTATTTATTTGCAGAATTAAAATAACAATAAACATGATATGTGGCCTGTTCAAAAGTCATGGCACATTACATATTTTATGTTTTAATTTTTTTCTTAAATTTGGTTAAAAAGAAAAATTTGGAGAAAAGAAAATTAACCTTCAATCTCACATATAGAAAATCAAAACATGTCGTTTGACCGGGGTGTTCATCCTTTTCAAAACAAGTCTAAACATGTAAAACACATTATACGTAAACATAATTAATATAAACATCACCAGAATCATCACCACTCCCACCCCAAAGAACTCACACAAAACAAAACAAGGCAGACATCATAAATGATGTTCACCTATGGCTATGATGGTTGGATAAAAGTGCAAAAAATCAATTACAAATACATAAATGTTACAGAATAACCAATGAAAAAAAAGGGTTATCTCCAAAAATTCAACTGCTGTTAAAATGATCACTAAAAATAAATAAATAAATAAATAAATAAATAAATAAATAAAAACTTAACGAACTTGTTATGAGCACCCGTTTTGGGAAAACTTGTTCTTTCAAGATGAACACAGAGCATCATCTTTTTAAGCCAATTTTGAAATCTGTGAGGAGAATTTGGCTTCCATCCTCTCAAAATAATCCTTTTTGCTACCACTATGCCAAACATTAAGAGCAATTTCTGGAAATGTGGTGAGGACATTGTGGCAGCAGAGCACCAACATTCCTCTCCCAAGCTGTACGCCCAGAAACAGCCGTAAAATGAAAGAACACAGAAAAAGGTATAAAAACAGTGATCATTGGGCTGATTCTCATAGCTGGAAGTAAGCTGTAAGACATAATGAACCTGAAGATAACAGAAAAAATCAGTCAAATTAAAGTTAATAAAAGGAGCAAAGTGACCATAAATAAACACATTTTTGATGTGTCAATAAATATGAATTATGAGTAGTAATTTGCATGTTTGTGTGGATGTGACTTTTTCCTGCAGATATTGACGAATGTCAAGTCCATAATGGAGGCTGTCAACATAAGTGCGTGAACACTAGAGGCTCCTACCACTGCCAGTGTAACCCTGGCTTTCGCCTGCATGTGGACGGACGCACCTGCATTGGTAAGAGAACGTGCTCAATTAAATATGTACTACATGTCAAGATATCCAGACACCCCTTCACATTAGTGTATTTAGCTACTTAATGAGTGGCAATTGACAAACATGTTCAACTGCGCACACATACGGCTTGTATAATCTCCATTGAAAAGCACTGACCAATAGAATAAAACACTCTGAAGCAGCTGCACAGCAGCCTAAGGTCACCATGCTCAGTGACAGGTATTGAGTAGAGGGGTGTAAAGCCCCCAGCACTGAGCTGTGGAGGAGTGGAACTATGTTATCTGACCTCAGTAATGTTCTTGTGGCTGAATGCAGTCAAATCTTCACAGCAGTGTGGCTGTTACTGCAGCAAAGAGGGACAACCTACTATTAATACTCTTGATTTTGGAAGAGTGACTGCTCTCATTCCATTGACAGCGCTCTTTTAAGGAGATTGTTCAAGCTCTCTGTGCTCAACTGTGCCAGAAGTGAAGGCAGCTTAAAGTAGCTGAATAGCTAGAAATTATAATTGACACCTTCTGATAAAAGTTTATATGGTTGAAAATGTAACACATTTCAAAAGTGTTTGTTGAACAGTGCTTTAGTGATTGATATCACTGTCAAATCATTGTCAGTTGTCAATTTTAAACTCAAACAGCAGAAACACAGTTACACAATATGGACAAAAGTATTGGGACACCCCTCAAAATGAGTGAGTTAAGGTGTTTCAGCCATACCCATTGCTAACAGGTGGACAAAATTAAGCACATAGCCTTGCAGTCTCGATAGACAAACACTGGCAAAATGGGTTGTACTGATGAGCTCACTGACTTTAAACATGGCACTGTCATAGGATAGCACCTCTGCCACAAGTCAGTTTGTGAAATGTCTGTCCTGCTAGATCTGCCTGTCAACTGTCTGCCCCTGTACAACTATTATTGTGAAATGGAAGCACCTAGGAGCAACAACAGCTCAGCCATGAAGCGGTAGACTACGCAAACTCACAGAGTGGGCAGCCATTGTGTGAATGTGCTGAAGCGTGCACTGCCAATACTCTGTTAAATGACCCACTAATGAGTTCCAAATTGCCTCTGGAAACAACATTAGCAAAAGAACTGTACATTAGGAGCTTCACAAAATGGGTTTCCATGGCTGAGCAGCTACACACAAGCCTAAGATCAAAATGCACAATGCCAAACAGGGGTTGGGGGGGGGGTCGTGGTGTAAAGCATGCCGCCACTGGACTCTGGAGCAGTGGAAACGCATTCTGTGGAGTGACCAATCATGCTTCTCTATCTGGTCTGATGAGTACATGCCTGACTGCACCGTGCCAGCTGTAAAGTTTGGTGGAGGAGGGATAATGCTATAGGGTTGTTTTTACAGGGTGGCCTAGGACCCTTAGTTCCAGTGAGGGGAAATCTTAATGCTTCAGCACAACAAGACATTTTGGACAATGCTTCTATGCTTCTAACACTGAGCCCCAGTGCACAAAGCTAGCTCCATAAAGGCATGGCTGGGTGAGTTTGGAGTGTAAGAACTTGACTGGCCTTCACAGAGCCCTGACCTCAACCCCATCAAAGACCTTTGAGATGAACTAGAACGGAGATTGTGAGCGAGGCCCTCTCGTCCAGCATTGGTGTCTGACCTTACAAATGATCTTCTGGTTGAATGGGCAGAAATTCCCACAGACTCACTCCAATCTTGTAGAAAGCTTCCTAGAAGAGTGGAAGCTGTTATAGCTGCAAAGGGGGACCAACTTCATAATATGTAAAGTGTGACGTGTATGTGTCCCAATACTTTTATCCATATAGTGTAAGTCCTGACATGCCAGGGACATGCTCCGTTATTCTGTGTAGCTCCTGTTATTCTCATTTTAGATCATTGTGTTCATTATAACATGAAACAAATTGTTTATTATAATCAGTGTTTTGTCAGCAGTGCTTTCCCTTAAATTGATAAAACACTGATAAATCAGCCCAATAGTGTAGTTGGACTTAGTTTATTATCTGTATTTATAACTTAGAAACCTACATCTAAATTAGGAGGACACAATGCTGTCATGGATGGGGTGCAAAAATGTTATAAAGTGTCTAATTTGGTAGAAAGTTCACGAAATTAACCACCTTCTCACTCTGAGGGTGTATCAAAAACATGTTTTTGTTGCAATCCACACCTGTGTTAGACACAAAATGTCAGTGCAATTATTAACAATTTCACTTCCTGTAATCTTCCTCCAGAGAGACAGGAAGAGAGCATGGGAAGGAAGATTTGTGTCTAGCACAGTCTGAGCCGCATCATTATGTGGTCATTGAATCAGATGTGTGACCCTCCATTGTACTTTATGTGGTTATTCAGCTGCAGAATCACAGGAGATGAGTCTGTAATTGCTGTAATAGAGAGATACAGGACTGGAGGTATTTCGTACAGGTCCCTGAATCGGTTTGTGTTGGGTCTGTTTCTGAACTTCAGCCTTTTTGAAAAGTTAGGATCATGTTATTACCCAAGAAAGTTTTTTTTTAAATCTCAGCTGAGGTGAATAATTAAGAAATGAGAACTGGACTTGGTAACAGTGGTGTCCAGTTCTATGGCTTCTGACCACAGTGCTGCTCTAGGAGGCTGGATAATCAGATCTGTAATCAGTGTTAAACAACAATGAAGTGTAAGAAGTATTTTTATTTTTACAAATAAAGGAAAATGACCACATTCAGAACTCTATTTTTAGTTTATTCACAATATTTTCCAAAAGACAATGAAAACCTGAGTTTTATTGAGCCAATGGCTGAGCCAGAGTTTGGAGCCAAAACATTTTCAAAACCCACTAAAATGCATGAAAAACAACTGCAAGTGTAAAAAATTAAAGATTAGCATTTAAGTTGTTACTGAATGGCATTGTTGGTCTTTTAAAAAGATGTGTTTATCTTATCATTACTAAGCAGTAATTTTAGTATTCTTGTCCAGCAACACCCAGATAAAGAAAATATATTTTCAATAAAATAGTTGTTACGTCATTTGTATGTAAATCTTATTTCCATAACTTGCAGCGCTCACACAAACTCATCAATGTTTTCAGAGTGATAACATTTTTTAATGTGTTGTATATGATAGGACCCATGATCCCATGCTATTAGAAAGGCAAATGAATAGCAAAAATATTGAAAGCATACATACTCATCATATACATTTTTAAAACCTGCTTACCTTTCTAGGCTTTGCAGAACAGGTCATGTGCCATTCCAATTTTTCTGCTATTACTGAACCCAGTCAGTAGTTCAGAGTGAACTGGATAATCAGTTCCGTGTTAGGCCCAAACACACAGCCAGTACATCAGTAATAAGATGGGTGTGGGCGGGGCAATGGTCTTCTATTGCCTTCTCTCAATAGTAGTGACTGAAATGTATGCCAGTGGCAGTTTTTATAACTGATTGGATGTGGGGATAAGTTAGGCCCTATTCAAATTTCATCTGCATTGTAAAGCAATACAGTCCATTAATTTTAAATACTTTGTGTGAGTATTTAAATGTGTTGTGTGAGTTACAAGCAATACAGATGCAGTGTTAACCATTCCAGTGCTGTACTATGATGAAATTTGAGGGGAAGTCAGGTTTCCCGTTGTGTCTTACAGAAACTTTCACTGGTTGATTTGCAGGTCAGAGCTCAGGTTGAGCATTTGGTTTCTGTTTGGGGTGTTTTACAAACATGATTTCTTTTGTTAGTAGTTTATTTATTATTTAAATTATGTAGCTGTATATGTATATAAATAAACACACACACACACATATATATATATATATATATATGTGTGTGTGTGTGTGTGTAATGTTCTTATTATAATCAAGAATCCTGCAGCATGACTGATAAATTGTTCAGCAACAGTTGTGAAATTACAGAGTGCACTCGCTGTATACGGTAGTTGTTTCTGATAAAATGAACGTAGATACAAAGTGTACCTAATAAACTGACCACTCAGTATGTATGTTTGTAGCTGTCCACTCCTGCAGTGTTGGTAATGGAGGATGTGAGCACTATTGTGTCCAGCAGACAGCAGCTCACTTCCAGTGCCGCTGTCGACCCAACTACACACTTGCCGAGGACGGCAAGCACTGCACCTGTGAGTGTCCGCTCTCAAGGCCATGTCCTCACCACTGACGTTATAAATTCCCATCAGCATGTCACCTCACACTTACAGAAGCTGACATTATTGTGTTCTGTGATAGCAGGAGTCAAACACAGCCTGCTCAGTTTTGATTTGTGAACTGCCAGTATAATGACTGTAATATGAGAAATGCCTGTGCTATGAGCAAATAAGGAATGAGAATATGTTGTGTTAGACTGAGTTTCATTTCAGTGTGCTGCTGCTCTGTTATTGTAATTCAAATGGGGGAATGCGCAGCGTTCATGAGTGAAACTTGGAGGAATACTCTAGCATTTTCCAGTCTTTTCCCTTTACCCTGTATCTGAATTGTACAATCGATTATCACAGAAAATAGTTTTGATGCATTTCCTTCACTGTCAAAAAATTACTGTCCAGTTGACTTAAAATGTTAAGGTAACTGATTTCACAGCATTTTTTTGAGGTCCAAAGTTCTCCTAACTCACATTTTAATACTGTAGTGCCCAGTCAGTATAGAACCAAACTCAGCAACAGAGAATATGGTAATGTCTTCTTACAATATCAAGGCTAGTAAGAAATTTTACAACAGAAGATATTTGGTCTGAGAGGCACTAGGAAGCAAATATAAGATCTTTTTTGTAAAGCACAAAATCCAACTCTAATGTCAAATCTTGATACCCTTAATCCCTGTGTGGTGCTGATGTGTTTGTTACTCAGTCTGGTGGACCCACCACATTATTGTTTTTTAAATCAATACAGCCGTAACAATTTATGTAAAACTTACCAAATGTTTAAAGTGTCCAGCGTAGGGTTCTTCTTTAGCAGCTGTAGCCAGTCAGCAGCCTGTCCATGTGGTCTACCCTCACACATACATAAACACATACACACAGACACACACACACACACACACACACACTAACAGCAGGCCATGTAGGAGGAGAACAGAGTGAAGGGACACAGCACCTCCACACTTATAAGTGTGTAGGGGGTGAACAGTGTGAAGACACTGAAAATGTGTTATTTTATATGTTCTTCACAGAAAATGAGCAAAGGCCAAAGAATCTGAGGTTGAAATAATTATAAATCGCATCATTTGTTCTTTTGGTAAACCTTGAAAATGGGTCCCACAGACCCCAACACCACACACAGGTTAAAATATTGATTGTGCACTTAATTTAAATGTCACACATTTCTACTTATTTGGCATATACAGACCTCGTTGCCTCACAATGCAGTGGGAATTAATATTGACATATTTTCAGCTTGTAAGTCATGTTAAGCATACATCTGATCTAGTTTCATTGTATGTCTAATTCACAGCTGAAAAGCGCTGACCTGTGCTTTAATGCATAGCTCATCTGAATGCATATTTATTGTCCAGTCCCTCTGGATATTCTTCATATGGGTTTTTGCTAACATTCTCTGTGTTTTCTTCTCTCCAGTGGCTGACCCGTGTGCTGTCAGGAATGGAGGCTGTTCTCAGGTTTGTCGCAGTGATGGAGGGAAGGCCCACTGTGACTGCGGTCCGGGCTACACATTGGCTGAGGACGGCAAAACCTGTGAAGGTAAAGGGAGTGGCACTGGTGGTAGTGGTATGATGCAAGTTTAGGACTGCTATGTGTGGTGATGCACTGACCCGATCGATATCAGCAGTGATACTTAAACAAATTGGATATTGTTTAGTTGTGATCGGTTTACACTTCATACCGTTTCTTAGATGCGGTTATTATAAAATTATAACAGTACAGTTTTATTAACCTTCTAGTACAGTATAATAGCTTTTACTGTTTTATTTATGTTTACTATGTATATGTACTTTGAACTTTCTGTGAAACATGAGTGTCTTAAAGCACTGGCAACAGATCGGTAGTTGAATGAGTTCGGAATGGGATTCGGGAAAGAAAAAGTTAGATCAGTGCCTGTGTAGCTGTAGTGGTGTAATCTCTGAGCTCACAACCATTCATTTAATTTATAGGGTTAAAAATTAATTGTTTAAAATATTGAAATTTCAGTTTGACAGAGTGTAGTTTTTAAATCGCAAGAGCTACAGTTTGTATAGCATACATGTTGTCTTACATTTTAAGAGGGGATATTTAACCTAATAACACTAAGCTTGTGAACTGCCTATAGATGAATTAGACCAATCAGATGCAGCCAAACACCCATGCAGTGACATCACAACCGCAACTAACTGACACACTATGTTTAGCCATCAAGCTTCAAGCCAGAAAAAGTGGATGTGCTAGTCCTCTTGGCCAAAAACTGGCCTGGACCTCAATTTATTTTATATAATCACAATTTAAATCGCAATATTGGTCAGAAAAATCACAATTAGATATTCTATTAATTAATGATTAAATGATTAAAGCTGCTAGTGGCATTTCGGTTGCCTAAGCTAAATTGTCGCGTGTGTCTGTTTCTGTGTGTGTGTGTTTGTGTGTGTGTGTGTGTTTGTGTGTGTGTGTCAGACATTGACGAGTGTCAGGCAGGTCAGACGGAGTGCGCCCATGGCTGCCGTAACACCAGAGGTTCCTTTGTGTGTGTGTGTAACGCTGCCTATGAGCTGGGAGCAGATGGCAAACAGTGCTATCGTGAGTTTACAGTCTATGATTCTGCACAGTATATGTGTCATATGTTTATTTCATGGCTGTTTTTTATCAGGCTTTTGTGTTTCATGCATTGCAGATATTTTATATACAGCACAAATTTTGCTTTAGAGGTATTTTTTTGAGAAACATACAGACCACCTATTCAGATATTTAATTTCCATTCAAAATGGCCATTATGTGCAGGAAAAAAGAGAAACCATTTTAAACAGAAAATTACACAGAAACCTCAACAATTTACTATATTTTTTCAGTATTTAGTGTGTTCACTCTGCCTTTTTAAGAGTTTCCATTCTTTTTGGGAGACTTGCTTTCAGTTTTAAAGAAATATTGCAGGGCTAATTTTCCACATCTCTAAAGTTCAGTCTTAGAAGTTGGTTGCATTTTTTGCTTTTTACGATCCAATTAATCACACATTCAATAATGCTGAGGTCTAGAGTCTGGGATGGACAGTCCATTGTTCGGAGAACACCAGCAGGCTGTAAATGTTCTTCTCTTTTGTCGATTTCCTTTTCTCAGTAATGTCGATTTTGTATTCTGACAGTGGAAGGATGGACACAAACACCTGTGGATTTTTTTTCCATATCTGAGGCAGCTTGATTTTGTCCTCTCTCTTAAAGATAAAGCTTTAAGTGCTGTTTATCTGATAGGGACGGTTTTGGTGTCTACCAGGTCTTGCATGGTTGTTAGGAGTCCCTTTTTCTCTGTATCTTCCAATCATTTTTTAAACCCCAGTTTTAGAAACTCCTGTTTTTTGTTTTTTTTTTACTTATTTTGTTTTGACTTTCCCCTTCCTTATGCAGGATTATCTTGTATCTAAACCTCTCAGAAATATCTCCTGAAAATGTATAATTGTACTGTTTGACTGGAAATTAAATAAGTAAAGAGTGGTCTCTGACTCTTGCACAGTACTGTACTTTTGAACTGAACTTTCATGTTCTCCCTGTCACAGAGACTTTGAGGCATTGCGTACCAGTTTATTGGTCCTTGTATTGTTGTGTGTCCCTCTGTGTGTAACAGGGATTGAGATGGAGATCGTGAACAGCTGTGAGGTGAATAACGGCGGCTGCTCACACCACTGTCAGCACTCCACCAACGGCCCGGTGTGCAGCTGCAATCAGGGCTACCAGCTCGATGATGACCTGAAGACTTGCATTGGTAAAGCAGTACAGCCGGCTAACAGCCTGATAACCTTGAACTGACTGAATTCCTTTTGGGTTAATTGCTTTTTGAACTGAACTGTAATCCTTTGTGTTTGTGTGTCAGATGTAGATGAGTGCGTGGATGGAAGCTCTTGTTGTGAACAGGACTGCACAAACTACCCAGGGGGCTATGAGTGCTACTGTGCTGCTGGCTACAGGCTCAACGCTGATGGATGCAGCTGTGACGGTGTGTTGCATTCAGACACAACACTCAGATTTTAATTTCTGAATGAGATAATAAATTCATTTTGTGTCAAATTGTATTTTTGTCTATTGTCTGTATTCTTGGTATTTATATTTCTCAGAATATTATATTTTTAAAACGTATTTTTACGGCTGCACAAACACATTCCATTGATTTTTGAATTAATTTAAAGAATATCAGAAATCACTAAAAGATATATTTGTATTTTATTTACAGTTGTAAAGGCTTCAAACCCTACGTTACAACAGCTTTCTAAAGAATCATTAAAAAATCAGATGGTTGCAGAATCAGAGATTTATACCCCTAATATGTTTCCATGGAGTCTATATAATAATGCATAAACATTTATTAATATTAATGAATGTTTTGTGCCTGTATGATGAGGCCTGATGGGTTAAACTGCGATTGCAGATATAGACGAGTGTCTGGCTGAGAACGGAGGCTGTGATCACACGTGCCAGAACAGCGCTGGATCCTTCCAGTGTTACTGCAGACGGGGTCACCGCCTGGCCGAGGACCGCCGCTCCTGCATCTGTGAGTCAGAATTAGCTCCCTGCCAGCAAATGGACCAGCTGGACAGTGGATGAAGTATTTTGCTTTGACGCAGTGCTAATTAAAGTCCAGCTGGATACGAATGAACGCTCTAGTAAATTCTACACTGGAGACTTGGCTGTGTGATGTCATCATTGTCAATCTCACATGTTCACTTATCACGTGCTGTATCTACATTTCTACTGACGGTTTCTTTCTGGTCGTGAAGTAGTTAACCCTTCGCATGCTTTGAAGTGTTGTTTTTGAATAAGTTGTTAGGGTTAAACTGATAGGGAGTATTTTGACGATGTCGCAGTCTTTGCCTCTTATTTCCATCAGCCATGTAAACAGAATATCCTGTTCCTGCATTTTACAATGTGCAGTTTGTGTAAAAGTGCAAAAGCCTGAAATTCTTAGGTGAAGAGTTACAACAATAATGTGGTGCATCGTAATTATAAATGAAATAAATGCAAAGATGTACATATACTGAAAGAAATATATATATATATATATATATATATATATATATATATATATATATATACGTACATATTGCTGCTCTCAGAAGAAAACCTTGTATATCCATTTTTGTAGTTTTATAGTTTTTGACATAATTTGAAAATGCCTGTTGCTCTTTATATTGTGTGTGAATTTCAGGAGGAATGGACTAAAAGAAACGGCCCAAAAATAACTTGGAAAAAAGTCTGGTTCCATTGACTTACATTAAAAGTAAAGTAGGTTTTTTCCTTCTCCTGTGAAATTACCATTTTGGAGATACGAGGTTTTCTTCCAGCAACAGCGAAATATATATATCTGCATGCATAGCTAGCTGGCTACCAAATGTGAGTGAGTGACTGACTGACAGGCATACAGACAGATTAATTGAATAATTCATGAGGTGCTTTGTGTTGGAGATGACATGATACCGATACTGATATTTAAGCCTGCAGTATCAGACTATACTGATGCTGATCCAATACATCTTTAAAGTGACTGAGCTTTCACTAGTAAACGGTTTAATGCAGCACTTCATTTAAGGTGACCATCTAAAAGTCATTTATTCTGCTCAAACTGCTCAAACATTCACACAAACACAGTGTGAATGTGCGCTGTTTCAGGATGGATCTCTTAAAGGATTGGATAGGATTCATTCTTTTTTCCTCCAATATCTGATCCTGCTGATATGGGCCCGATGCCTGGTAACGGATCGCGCCATCTCTACTTTACATCTTTGGCATTGTTGGGCAGTTTCGTCAGCAGTATGTAACAGTCTGTAAGTCTGCATGTGTTTGTGTGTGTTGTCAGTGCTAGAAGGAGCAGTTGAAGCCCTGAACAGCGGTCAAGTGGTGGAGAGGCCCAGACCACAGCTGGCCGTCCTACAGGAGTACGAGCCTCTGGAGCGCTATGATGACTACGACGAGGACACTGGCGAGCTGCGAGCGGAGAGCACACTGACTGAGAAATTTGGTTAGATGTGGTTTTTATGGCATTTCCTTCAGTTCACCTACAGTTGTATGTAAAAGTTTAGACATCCTTGGTTAAATTATACATTTTGTTGAAAATAAGTCAACACAACAAACTTATATTTGGCATTGTTCTGCAAACTTTAGTGCAGTTTAAAATATACAGTTTGCCATAACTTTTGCACAGGGCACTTTTTCCCAAAATGTTAAATTTAGAAAATAAACATAAATTGTGCATTAAATGAAGTGTGGAATAAAGTTTTGCAATTATTTGATATGCTAAAACCTTTATGTATGAGTTGATCATTCTCAAGAGGGGAGGAAAACAGTCCTTATTTAGCTTGTGTTGAACCTGCAGTGATGTACTGGTTTGACTTCATCGCCTCAAAAATGATGTTACATTCTCTCTCTCTCTTTTTTAGTGTGTCTGAATGACTCCTTTGGCTTTGACTGCAGTTTGAGTTGTGAAGACTGTGTAAATGGAGGTGTGTGTAATGCCCGTAGAAGTGGCTGTGACTGCCCAGACGGATGGACAGGAATCATCTGCAACCAGAGTGAGCTTCTGAGAAAGAATTCAGCTCAAAATTCCACATACATAAGTTTGAAAACAACTTTGCTGAAGATGTGTCTTATGTCCGTTTTGCGTCTTACATCCATGATGCAGCGTGTCCTGAGGGCTGGTTTGGACAGAACTGCTCGTTCAGCTGTAAATGTAAGAACGGAGGTGTTTGTGATCCCGTGACTGGGAGCTGTCGCTGTCCGCTAGGCGTCAGTGGAGACCTCTGCCAGGATGGTCAGTCCAAAAGCTTCTAAATGCTTCTGAAAGACTAAACAAACCTGTATGACACTGAAACTACCTGATACTTAGTACTGTAAGCTACAGTAAAGGTCAGACCTCACAATGACCATCAATTTCACCTTAAAGAATTCAGTGCTTGATTATTTTTAAAAATACGCTGAATACATGAACCTCACTGGAGGAATTATTCAGAGTAGTGGAATACAGGCAGCTTTTTTGGACTTTTACGTTTGAAAATTGCCTGAAAACTTTCTACTGGCATAAAAATGAGTACACTGTCATGATTAATGAGCACACTCAGTAATCGATCCTAACGTTAAATCGCCACCGTTTTTATTTTTTATTTTACCCCAGTAAGCTAACAAAGTATTTTTTGTCCGTATATTGTATATGAAGTCTAATGTACTGTGAAGAAAAGAATGTAGTATGAATGAGTGTTGACAGAATGTATGTGTTGTCCGCAGGCTGTCCAAAGGGCCTGTATGGAAAGCACTGCAATAAGAAATGTAACTGTGCCAACAACGGCCGCTGTCACCGCACATATGGAGCCTGTCTGTGTGACCCGGGACTCTACGGGCGATTTTGCCACCTGCGTGAGTCTGACAATCACTCTTAACATCAGTCTCTGACAGGGAGACAAAAGAGTTACACAGGAAGATAAGCAGCTTAGATATTGTGCGTGTGTGTGTGTGTGTGTGTGTGTGTGTATGTGTATGTGACATTTTGACAGTGCATGTAAGATACTGGATTAGTTAACTGTAACTTCTTTAACTTCCTTCTTGTGGTTTAAATATTTTCTTTTTCACTAATATTTTGCTTCTGTGTTGAGCAGCATGTCCTAGGTGGGTGTTTGGACCAGGCTGCTCTGAGGAGTGTAAGTGTGTGCAGCAAAACACACTAGAATGTCACCGTCGACACGGCAATTGCATCTGCAAGCCTGGTTACCAGGGCGACAAATGTGAAGAAGGTCAGAATTCCCCAGAGGCCCTTAAAAGTCTTCATATTACAAATGTGAACAGGATGAATAAATGAGATGTTTTAATTTCACAACCCATCAAAGTCTGGGGACACCTAGTTTTTCTAAAGGATTTTTAATGAATTCTTTTTGTAATAACTTATTAATAGGGATTAATTTTCAAATACAAACTACATGACAGAAGGACAGAAGAATAAAAACAAATAACAAAAGCTCTACCTTGTGAATAAAGCCAAAGGCTATGCATTGTATCCTATTGTTGTGATGTCAGCACTCATCAGCACTCAAAGCTTTCCAGTGTTTAAACAGTAATAACATTTTTTCATATATATATATATAAATATATATATATATATATATATATATATATAAATAACAGTCTTGTTGAATTTTTTACATTTCATTTCAAACTATAATCAAACTATAATTATTACTGTGGTCAGTTCATTTTCTCCAGTGTGCTAATGCTAGAAATGGGGTGGAGTTATCTGAAACCAGGGTTGTGTTGTTACTCTTTTAACTGCCTTTGGGCCAATTTTTGTTTCAGTATGTGCTTTTAACAATAGTTTGGAAAAGAACTGTCAAATATCATTAATTAAGCAAAAGCAGCTTTTCATACGAAGGAAGATACTTTGATGAATTTTGATGAGTGTTAAAGCTAAACATACCCAAAGGATTGGCACATAGTTGCTTTATGTGAAAATCAGACATGATTTGGAACATTTAAAAAGACAACTAGATGTCCCCAAACTTTTGATGGCCATGTATTGTGGTGTAATATGATCACATATTTTCTTTGGGTCTTTGGATGCTGTTGACTGAGGGAACAATTCTCTAAAAAACATTGTTTTGTAGTGGCAAAGGGTTAATGGTGACTTCCAGTTCTTGTCATTTTAGCCTTTTAACTCTAATGCAAAACTAAAGAAGCAAACTTGAGGGTTTTTCATTGAAGCAGTCCTTTTAATAGTTTCTGTGGTATTTGGTTCATGTTGGTATGATTTCTGTCTGTAGAGTGTGATGGAGGCTTCTATGGTCAAGGCTGTGAGAAGCAGTGTTCCTGCCCGTCTGGCTCGACATGTGATCCTGTGACTGGGGCATGCCAGCGGCAGTGTCCAGCTGGCAAGAAGGGGGAAAACTGTGATCAGGGTTAGTTTAGTGCCTTTTGGTCTGCATATGTACTTTATATGTAGTACTGTGTGCTGCTGTCTGTCTAACGCTGTCTGTTGTTGCTCTTATAGATTGTTCAGATGGGGAGTTTGGGATTGGCTGCTCTCAGTCATGTGACTGTTCAGGGGCCCCGTGTGACAAAGTGACCGGCAAATGCAAATGTCCTGCTGGAGTGATGGGGAGCCGGTGTGAGAAAGGTAAGCTTGTATTGCATAGAACAAAGCAATATTTATATTTCAATAAAAATAGTGACAAAATTAAAAAAAAAAAACAAGAGATAGAGCACCATCCAGTTCTTGGAGATGTGTTGGAGTGGTGTTTGTGATCCGGAACTAATCACCCAACCTCACCTGTAGTCACCAGTAATGCTGAATGCAGTCAGAACATCACTCCAGTGTTCACACATCTCATGTAAAGCCTTCTCAGGAGAGTAGAGGCTGTTACCGCAGCAAAGGGGGGACAAACTCTCTTTTAATACCCTTGATTTTAATGTATGCCGTTATATGTACATTATACAACAGTTAGTTCTGGCCACACAAGCTGATTGGTTGATAAGTGTTCTAACTGTGCTGTTATTTCACCATAACAGCATTTTTTTTCAGAAACACTGCATCACTTCGCTGAGACGCCGTTGCAAAGCAACGACTTTGACAGCTGTAGGAGACACTCAAGCCATTTGAACGTTCTTACTTCTTATATTGCACAAACAGATAATGGACACTTTTAAGATCACATTTGACCGACAGCCGATTTGGTCAGACTCTGAAGATGAGACGACACTAAATTCACAAACTGTCATCACCACTGAGCAGCTTTTCAGTCGGCAGCTGTGACAGAAGAACAGCTAAACAACCTGGAATCAGCCAGAAATGAACTCAGTACCATTCGCCAAACAAATTGGGCTGTAAGATGCTTTACAGACTGGCTGGAACAAAACAACATTAATATTGAAAAAAAAAAGACAAAACTGAGCTAAACTTGATATTGCGGCAGTTTTATGGCTCAGTCTGATTTGGTCAGACTCTGAAGGTGAGACTACAAGTTCGGCGAATGGTGTTCGGTTCATTTCTGGCTAATTCCAGGTTATGTACGTGTTCTTCTGTCATGGCCGCCGACTGAAAAGCTGATCAGTGGTGATGACAGTTTGGGAATTTAGTGTAAGAAGCTTGAGAACAAACTGCTGGCTGTGCTGCGAGTGAGCGGAGTTCGTTACTCTGACGTAGCAACAAGCATCCACAGCTGGGTGTGATGCAGTGTGTGTTGTGGCGCATTCTTCCTTTAACCATCATAAAAAGTTTCTGTGACAGTAACCCTTCTGTCAGTATGAACCAGACAGGATAACCATTGTTTCACTTGTGTATCGATGAGCCTTGTGCACCCATCACCCCGTTTCATGGTTTGTTCCTCCTTGGACCACTTCTGACCAGGACCACCCCAAAAGCCTTGCTGTTTTGGAGGTGTTTTAAATGTCATCTGGCCATAACGAACTGCCCCGTCTCAAGTGTTGCTTACATCACTATGCTTGCTCATTTCTCCCACATTCAACATGTCGGCTACAACAACTGACTGTTCACTTACCATCTAATATAGCCCAGATTTTGACATGCGCTGTTGTTCTGAGATAATCAGTGTTATTTGATTGGTCCAAAATGTTTTGGCTCATCAGTGTGTACTACATCTCTCTGTCACTCTCTCTTTCTTCCTCAGAATGTCCTGCAGGGCATTGGGGAGTGAACTGTAAGGAAACATGTCCAGCATGTGAAAATGGAGCAATATGTGATAAACACAACGGCACCTGCTTATGTCTACCTGGGTACATGGGCAGACTCTGCCAAAACTGTGAGTACAACAATGTAATCCCTGCTTTTCCATCTTGTACTCGGCTTCTCCAAGGGCATGAAGTTACCCCAGTGTAGTACATCAGCCAAGACAGATTTGTTGTCTCAGTTCAGTTCAGTTTAATTCAGTTCAATTTAGTTCAGTTCAACTTTGATTATTCCCACATGGGTAAAACATATATAAATATATATATATATATATATAAATATATAAAACATTAAAAAAACAAACATAAACATAGAATTACATACAACCATGTATCGGAAATAAAAGTAAACCAGTCCGCAAAGTAGTTTAAGTAGAGTTGCCTTGGTGGTTTCTGTATTACATACTGTTATCTATAAGAATGGACTAAGGTAAAGGTAAAATACAGGCTTCCAGATTCCAGTTTAAGCTGTGCAACATACTATTATCCTTTTTTTGGATTACAGTATGTCATAAAGTTTTAGATGTATGTTAGTAAGAATTCAGTTCACTCAGGTGGCTATAAGCTTCCTTGTTTGCTACTCATAGCACCATGAAAAACTAAGGAACTCCAGACTGATCCACATCTTGGCTGACTGACTACGATCGGGGTATTGGGGGGGAAACTGTGTACATTTTTGGACAAACCATCAAAAAGAGCTTCATGGACAAAAAATAATAGTCAAGTGCAAGTTTTAATAACTGTATTAATATTGTCATGTAAGGATTGCACCAGTCTCTTGAGATTCTCTTGAGTTCCTGTCTTTTTAGCCCACTGCACACACGTTTCAGCCAGAGTTCGCGTGTGTCTATTTCGGCAATTCGTCCACTGTCCCAAATTGAGAATTAGGATTGAGGTCAGTCAAACTGTCCCAGTGTTTCATCATATCTGTTGAATCAGTCACATACGGACACCCTACAGTTGTCATCCTGGAATTTGTGTTCTACTTGGACAATGTACTCTTTTCACAGTAGCCATAAAACGTAATTTCCACCTGATTCAGAGGTCCTGCGGTTTTTGCGCTATGCGTTTTTTTTAAATGTTGCTGGAATACATTTTAATCGAAATGTGCCTGATCTACAAAACCAGAAGCGAGCTAAATTTTCATCTTCATAGGTAAGAAAGCAAGTCAGCCTTTGTAAGAATGTTTTTTGTGTGTGTGTTGAACGACTTTTTTATTGTGGCAGTTGTACACAGTTTTTTGTTATGAAGAAAGCTGCAGTGTTCTTTTTATATCAGAATGGCCGGCTTTAAGGAGAGATGTAACTTCACAGCAGGTGGTTTTCACTCCTCCCCTTTTGCCCATCATTGCTTGTTAGCAGCTCATTTTAGAATCACAACATTTCATACACAGAGAGACAACAGTTTCTTAGTCAATCAGAGTTAGAGGGAGAAATAATTTATTTGATCAAATTAATTCAGAATATCTAAGTCAGTATCCATTTCTCTGGCGGAATGGCTACTAGGGGGCTAAAATGGACAAAGATTAAGATTAAGTGACCCTCATTAGTCCCACAAGGGGGAAATTTCACCTCCGCATTAAACCCATCCGTGCAGTGAAACATCACATACACACGAGTGAACACACACACTAGGGGGCAGTGAGCACACTTGCCCGGTGTGGTGGGCAGCCCTATCCACAGCACCCGGGGAGCAGTTGGGGGTTAGGTGCCTTGCTCAAGGGCGCTTCAGTCACGTACTGTCGGCTCAGGGAATCAAAGCAGTGACCTTGCGGTCACAAGGCTGGTTCCTTAACCTCCAGCCTATGACTGCCCCCGAAACGTGAAAGACCAGTGTAATCCTTATCTGACAGGGTTTTTTGTATGATATGTTATTGTATATGTGTGTATGTGTGTCCAGTATGTCCCACTGGTCGTTTCGGCCAGGGCTGCCAGCTGAAGTGTGTGTGTGAGAACAGTGGCCGATGTCACCCTATAACTGGCCGCTGCACCTGCGCTGCAGGCTGGACTGGACACAACTGCAAGAAAGGTACAGCAGACACATTTGGTAGTCAATATTACATGTGTTACGTACAGCTCAGTACTTACAGCTATTATTTATTTTGTATTAATTTTTTACCTCTTACTCATAACCAAGTTGTTTTTGGGAAAAGTTAACTCACCGTTCTGTCTGACCATCGCAGTACATTAGCAATGAAATCACCCTAACAGAATTTAGGACAGGATGACTCAAGTTCTGACACACTGTGCACATATTTTGTAAAGCCACAGCCATTCCTAAGGGAATTTATTCACTTGCTGCAAGAACAATATGATGCGTCAGCTTTTTGGCATGAAAGCGTTCTTTAATGTTTCTTTTTGTGTGTATGTGTGTCTCCTGACAGCATGCGCCACAGGACACTGGGGACCCGAATGTGCGAGAGTGTGTGACTGCAAGAACAGTGATGGTAGCTGTGATGCTGTGACAGGCCAGTGTAACTGTGAACCTGGCTTTACAGGAGTTCGCTGTGAGCAAAGTCAGTGAGCTTTGATACATTTGATACTGTGTAGAAGGGCTGAAAGAAATATTAGCACCACATAATTTGTTTCGTATCTTCATATATTTGACATTTATTATATTGATATAATTTAAGCATTGATAATTATTATGAACATTCCCCAATGCTCAGTTTTAAGTCTGAATAGAATTTTGACATCTAAAGAAAACACACAGGAAGGCGGCCAACAGTTCAAGGAAATGGTGCTTTTATGTTTTAATGGTTTTGCTTGTATTTGAGAGAAATCATGCATAATACACTATGCCACTTCAAAACAACTACCTAAATGTGCGCAAGTGTTTATTAGGATAACTACTATAGCTAAACTCTATATCCCGAATGTACACAAATGTGTATGGTTTGATCTGTTGTTAATCCATAGGCTTTATCTTAACGCTTGTGTGGTGTTCAGGTCTGTGGGACCCATTTTCAAATTTACCAAGAGAATTAGATTAGATGATTTTTCATTATTTCAACCTCAGATTTCTTGGCCGTTGCTCATTTTCTGTGAAGAACATATAAAATAACACATTTTCAGTGTCTTCACACTGTTCACATGTGGTGTTGGGGTGAACCTGCGGGAATACAAGTCACTCTGTTCTTCTCCAACATGGCCTGCTGTTAGTGTGTGTGTCTGTGTGTGTATGTGTTTATGTATGTGTGTGTGTGTGTGTGTGTGTGTGTGTGTGTGGGTGGACAACATGGACAGGCTGCTGCCTGGCTACAGCTGCTGCACTGACCACTTGTGATATTTTAAACATCTGGTATTTTTACATAAACTGTTATGGCTGTATTGATTAAAAAAAACAATAATAAGACCACTGAGTAACACACACATCAACAACACACAAGTGTTAATGCCTTGGCCTTGATACTATGCAAATGTTTCTCACGTAGGTCACGTGTGATGTGCGGGTAGTTTTTTGGGGATTTTTTTTTCTTTTTAAGAAAAACATGGGAGCTGCACGTTTTCCGACCATGTCACTATGCCATGGACTGAATTTGGATTTGGGGAAATGTAGAACTAAGACGCTCATCTGTTAAGCTGTATTTTTTTGTTTACAATTGAAGTAGAGTAATAAAGTCGATAGACTGCCAGGGTAGAACATGCTTCAGTTATGCGGCTCAGCCTTTACTTTTGGTTTGAAACCCCCTCCTGTAAGTCCTCATCAGCAGTGTTGTAGTTTTAAAACTGTATTTGTAGTTTTAGCTCATATCTGAAGAGGCAGCCTGTGTTACTCATCCACCATGAACTCTACCAATTTCCATCAGATCTTTTGCATATTGAAACATTTTCAGATGTATTCCTGTACTTGCTGCTAAAATTTTGTGCTGCTACAGAGAAAGCCAACTCTATGTTCATTTCAGTTAAAGTGCCTTTTATTTTGGCTGCTTTTTGTTGTTTTCCTTCCTCGCGGGTAACGAGATCAGTTCACTAACTCTTGCTGATACCCGAAAAGTAAAATTAGTTGGAATGCAGAGATACAGGTATTTTTCACTCCAACATTTCAGTTCTGTAAAATACCGAGGCTGCTGACTGTCCCGCTGGTTTGTGCTGTTGTGAGACGAATGGCTAGTTTAACCTCCTCGCTTAGTAAATAAAAGATGCACGTCATCACCTGGTCTCTTAAAGTAGCAGCTGTTCAAAGTCTTTTCTACTAATACCAGAATAAGGAACAGAAGGACATGATCAGTTTATCAAAACTACCTCAAGCATGTATTATAAAAAGAAGAGATAATGAATTGGATTTTGATTTAGTTTGAATACTGCAGATGTTCAGGGATGCTGGTATTAATTTGGATTCAGATTACCCACAGCAGTGCTGTCTTTGTGTAGAACACGTGTGCAGCCCTGACCCGAAACATCTAATCTCATCTAACTTCTGACTCATCTTTTTCTCTGTCCCAGAATGCCCTGCTGGCTTTTTTGGACCGGGCTGTCGGCATCACTGCCAATGTGACAATGAAGCATTATGTGACCACGTGAGCGGAGCCTGTACCTGTAAGGTGGGCTGGACTGGAACATTCTGTGAAAAACGTGAGTCAGTTCAAGCTTAACCTACATGTAAACTGTAATCTAATACCAAATAACCCCGGAAACTGAAAGATCATTAACAATGTTTTGTCCTTGTGTTGTGCCTGTATGTTCTGTCAGCCTGTCCACAGGGTTTCTATGGGCTGGACTGCCAGCAGAAGTGTGCATGTCTGAATGGCGGACGCTGTAATCACCTCTCTGGAGAATGCACTTGTCCGGCAGGCTGGCTGGGTCCAAACTGCAACCAGAGTAAGCACACGGTTCTGCTCTGACTCCAAGAATGACCATAATCCTTTGAAGTCTACTAGGTTATTGCCAAAGGTGTTACTTTAATTACATAATAAATAGTTACATAATGAATTACATTTACCTTCAGTGTACATACTGGTACACATTTGACAGGTTTTAGTCTGCATGTCCAATTATTTTCTATTCATATTGATGGGAATAAATGACAGAAGCATGGCAAGAATGTAAAGGATATTTTTTCTTTCAGCAAAACAAGACTACACACAGCAGTAACTTCATTAAATTCCAATCATAATTAAATATTACCTCTTCTACCTACAGAATTTCTTTGCTTGTTCCAGGAGCTCAGAGTGAGAAATAATAAAATTTAAATATAAGAAATAATGTTTTAAGGCATACATGTCTTGGGTGACATGTGAGGGTTAAAAGAGCAGTACTAACCAGAAAGGGAAAGTTTGTGAATGAGCTTTAAGTTGGCTTGAAAAAGCCAGTTTATTACGTTAAAATGTAAAAAAAGAGACAGTCTTTGTTAAAGTGTGGCTTAGATGCTGTTAGGCAGTTGCTATTCAAGTTCATTCAAATTTCGTTGCTACCTTAAATGCACTGCCACCTTAAGTTCACCACCACCTTAAATTCAGTGCTACCTTAAATCTACTGCCACCTTCTGAAGAACAGTAAGCCAACTTTTCATGCCAACTTAATGAATTAATACATTTAGGAACTAGTTAGCATTAATACTTACCCTTACACCCAGCACCTTTTAAAATGGCCTTACTCATGGGTAATGTTGCTAAAAACTATCCAAATTGTATATTATTTGCATGCTTTTTCCACTAACTTTTCTTCATTGTTAAAGTGAGGTATTTTTGTTATCTCTCCACAGCCTGTCCTGTCGGTTTCTATGGTGATGACTGTTCCCAGGCCTGTGCTTGCCTGAACAGTGTGAGCTGCCATGCAGCTACTGGTCAGTGTGTATGTACAGCGGGGTGGACAGGACTAAATTGCTCCCAAAGTGAGTAATGGGTTTCAGCAATGTGAGTGTACAGCACTAAATAGTGTGTGCATTTGAGGCAGGCAGTCTCTTGTGTATCAAAGAAATTGTTAAAAGGTTGCAGTCATTTTGGCTTGTACTCTCACAGAATGCCCGGAGGGTTTATTTGGAGTGGACTGCAGACAGCAGTGCCTGTGCCAGAACGGTGGGTCATGCGGCCACATCAGCGGCCGCTGTTCATGCCCCAGCGGATGGACAGGAGCAGCCTGTGAACTGGGTGAGTTTCAAAGTGAGAAAGGTGTAGCGGAACCTACACAAAACACAACAGCAAATAAAAAAAAATCAAAGTAGTTAAGATATTTGATAACCTCATGTGAATGTTCTTAAGTTTCGCTCACATATAGGCAGTATAAGAGGTGGTCAGTTGGCACATATTGCCTCTTCAAGCAGAAGGTCTCTGTTTTTGTATTCACTCAGACTGAGGTACTGTAACCAGTTTACTGTTGTGTTTTGAGGTTGGTTAATTTGTTTTGCAAAAAATAAAAATAAAAATCTACCAGTGGGGTAAGCAAATTTACATAGTAAGATTTCTTCTCCCACATTACTCTAAATATCTTAAAACCCATAAGAAAATGTGTGAGTGTAGCATCTTAAATGTGATTTAAGCATCAAAGTTTCATCAGTGTGTGTCTATCTCTCTCACCTAAGTATCTCTTGGTAACATTACATTATTAGAATGTTACCCTTAATACTTCAGTTAAATTTGAGTGTGATGAAATGATTCTGGTGTAGACTTTCCATATTTATTTGCTCAAGTTTCTATGAAGACATTCCACCAATTCAGGTGGTCTGGCGCTATCCCGTGGTCTGGGATATGCTGCTCTCGCTTATCTGTGGTCTAAAATTTGAATAAATACAGTGCTGTCACGTCCAGTCAGACAAATAACAAAATTAAACAGAACACAGAACACAGAGCTACTGTAAATGTCATATGAAACTTAGACCTGACTGGCTTTGGGAAAACATAACCTTATAGCATTCAACGTGGGAATCCGCTGTGGTCAGCGCTGCTGCCCCATACTCAGGAAGCAAATTAGCAACCATAGCTTTCGGTCCTGACATCATTTGTTTTGTCTCCTGCTGGTCTTTGGCAGCTTGTTAGCTCCTGTGGCAGACATTCAGCAGCAGTTGTGACCACAGACAGTCTTCTAGACCTCCTCAAGCTGTCTGCCCCGTAAAACTTCTTCTTTCCTACCCACTCACCTCATAACGCTCCGCTCTAAAACTCCAGGGTGTAAATTTATTAACGTTTCAGCAAGAACAGCCTAACGAAGCCCACACTACAGGAAATTCCCAATCTCACAAGTTCATCTCACCTTGCCAAACATGTGAGACTTTAATTAGACATCGACTCGTGGTCAGGCTTTGGGTAATACAGCTTTTGTGCCAGTTATTATGTTTGGCTGGTCAAGTTAAGCCTGAAAACAGAATAGTTTGGTGGGAAATCTAATTTCACTTCTTTAGTTTAGAACTCGAGTTATGAGGCTAACATTGCTAACAAAGACTAAAACTCATCAGTCACCCAAATAGCCCAAATAATTTCCATAAAAATATGTCACCAAAACATCTCTCAACCCACTTAACAGCATCCAGCTCTTTGTTAAGGTCATGCAAACTTTTTGATGTGGTTTAGGGCACAATATGACTACACAACAAAACTTCACTGTGTAGCTGAACTTTGCAGGCAGCCCTTTTTAGACAACAGAGTCTGTATTCACAAACCACTTTAAGAGTGGGAGTGCTGATCTAGAATCAGTATCTTTGACTGTCGAACCTTAATGAAGACCTGGATGCGGTTTGTGAGAGTTGAGAGAAGCTCTGGTGAAGTATTTTCATGGAAATCGATTTGGTCTGTTTGGGTGATTATTGAGTTTTAGTGTTTGTTAGCAGTATTAGTCTCATAGCTGCAGTTCTAAACTTAAGAAGCAAACTCTGGACATCACACATGTCTTGGCTGATCGACTACTTTTGGAGTAAGTGATAAATTGTGTAAACTTGATTTTTCACCAAACTATTCACTAACTAGATTCTGATAGTCTAGTTAGTCCTACAAGTGAAATAGTGATTCCTGGACTCAAGTGAAAGTCCTGTTTTTTCCTGACTGATTTGTTTCTCCCTTTATGTATTTCTTGGTATTTTTAGAGTGTGCCGCAGGAAGTTTTGGGACAGACTGTCAGCATAAGTGTGAGTGCAAGAATGGAGGCCAGTGTGACAGGCAGACTGGGCAGTGTGCTTGTGGGCCAGGCTGGACTGGAGAGCACTGTGAAAAAGGTATGTTTTGTTAAAGCTACAGTTGGATGCTTCTTTTTAAGGTCTACTATCGCTCTGCTATAAGAAGCATGAAAACATCATCCCTCTGGCACCGTACATATGCCACAAAGGGATTGGTTCCTAAAACATTCCGATTCTGCTCTGTTGAACAAAGGAATGAATGTAGTAAGGATTTTTGCTGAAGTGTTAGGTTATGGCACATAACCAGGTGAAGTATGGTAAAGTCTAGCAAAAATATAATTTACACAATTTCCACCTTGCTCCAGTATGTCAGCCAAAACATTTTTGCCATTTCAAACTTTATTATCTTTTGTTTTGCATTGGAAATATGAGGATAATGTAGCTGAAAATGGAAAGGAAAGCCTATTGCCACTCAGTAGAGTACTGTATGACATACTGCTGTCTTATAACAGTGGATGTTGTGTAGCTGAAAACAATAGCAGCCGTCTTAAGCCTGAATTTTGTTAATCCATTTTAATAATAGTGTTGTGCAGTGTTAGAAACTACATGAGCAAGTCTATTTAAGATTACACCTCAGCATGAGGCTGTGTGATGATTTATGCATACAGTTTGAATGACTGTTCAGCTACATTAGCCTCTTAGATCCAGTGTGAAACTTCGGCCTCCAAACATGTCTTGGTTGACTACTTTTGGGGTAAACCATGTAACTGTTTTTTTTTACCAAAGGATATAGAAATATATACATTATACATTTTATCTTATGCAGCTGTCTGACTTTGTGTGTCTTATTAGCCTGTGTGTCTGGGCGTTTCGGGCTGGGCTGTGAAGAGCAGTGTCGGTGTGAGCACGGCGCTCCCTGTCACCATGTTACAGGAACCTGCTTGTGTCCTCCTGGTTGGAGAGGAGATCACTGCGATAAAGGTCAGCTCATCCGTTCATCAGCTTCATATGCAGCCCAGCATTAGATCTACTACAAATCTGTGCTCATTCACCTCTGATGTTTCACAACTATTAAGCCCTTAAATTTCCAGGTTTATTATGTAGTTCTTTTTCTTAAATCCCAGTGTTGAAGTAGTTCCTATGAATGTTATGGTAGCTACTATAAAACTGATATGTAAGTTATGTAGTTACGAGAGTGAAAGTGTGGAACTCTCAAGGCTTTCGTGCCTTTGTGTTGGCAGAGTTAACACAGAATCTATATAATGATCTATGATAATGATTTATTACTGAACAGGCTTGACCCAGTATGAACTCTTAGAAAACTCTTATTAAATCACTCACTTTGTTTTGCATTTTGTAATGATGTAATTTTTGAAGAGATCTTAAATGGTTATATTCTGATTTTCTCTTTTCCATCAGCCTGTCTGCCTGGCACATATGGTAAGGACTGTGCTGAGCTGTGCATCTGCCCACAGGGCACTTCCTGTCACCATGTTACCGGAGAGTGTGGCTGTCCACCCGGGTACACTGGAAACGGCTGTGAACTGAGTGAGTACTTGAGTGATTCTGACAAAGGGAGCTGGAGGTGACTTTGTACTGGGTTAATATACTATAGTAGAAGGACATTATTGAGTCTTTGTAGTCTTTTAATTCTGATTTTACACATTTTTATGTCTAGCCTGTCTGCCTGGCACCTACGGACTCAACTGCAATCAGGTGTGCCAGTGCTCTGAGAGGAATCAGTTGTGCCACCCGGTGTCAGGAGAGTGCTACTGCGCTCCAGGATACAGAGGACCAAAGTGCAATCTCAGTAAAAACCCATTTTTAACATTGTATTGAGTGCTTGACATTGCATCAGATTCTTGTAGATTAAGTATGAACATGTTTTTTTCCTATATGAAACGAAGTGTAATGATAAGTTTTTGTTGTGTGTGCTTATTTTCCAGAGTGCGAGAGGGGACGCTATGGTCCTGACTGTGAGAGGCAGTGCCAGTGTCTGAATGGTGGGGTATGTCAGGCCACCACAGGCACCTGTGAATGCCCTCCAGGGTTTATAGGTGCTCAGTGCAACATCAGTAAGTCCTTTTAAAAGTGTCCACCTAGCAGGATGTTTTAAAATGCAGTGAATTGCAGACTCTGAAGTAAGGTGTGGTTTTCACCTGGAAGTTTTCACCTGGAAGTTTCCATGGAGTATAGAACAAGACAGAAACTGCTATCAGAGAAAGGAAGTAGAATATCTGCACAGTGTTGTTCCAGTGATGCAATATTCTTCCTTTTGTGCTATAATTTTCATCTTCTGCTGAGACCTGATCCTATATATATATATATATATATATATATATATATATATATATATATATATTTATATATGTATATATATTTTCAGTTTTTGACATAATTTGAAAATACCTATTACCCTTTATATTGTATGTAAATTTTATGATGAATGGACCAAAAGAAACAGCCCAAAATGACTTGGAAAAAAGGTCTGGTTCCATTGACTTACATTAAAAGTAAAGTAGGTTTTTTCCTTCTCCTGTAAAGTTACTATTTTTGGGATGTGAGGTTTTCTTCCGTGTAGCAAAATATATGTATATATAAACTTAGTATATCCAAAATACTAAGGAAAGAGGAGAAAGAAAAAACACTTTATTTTTAATGTAAGTCAATGGAACCAGACTCAAGTAATTTTGTGCCATTACTTTTGGTTTATTCATCATAAAATTTACACACAATGTAAAGAGCAACAGGTGTTTTCAAATTATGTCAAAAACTGAAAAAAAAACATAAAAAATGACAGCAGCTATGTATGTCTGATGTTTGGCAGTGCACTACAGATAAATGTACCCATCTCACTTTTTCTTTTTTCTGCAGCCTGCCCAACCGGCCGCTACGGGCAGGACTGTGCCCGCGTGGCACTCTGTGGTGACGGGGCAAGGACTGACCCAGTGACGGGGAGATGCGTGTGCACCCCTGGGCACAAAGGAGAAGACTGTGGACAAGGTTGGTTGAATGTCAGGGATAAACAGACGACAAAAACAAACCTTAAACAGAGCATGTGCTACAGCCTACTGTGTGCTGTAACTGTATAATGTATTTGTGTGTGTACGCAGGCTGTGCTCCAGGCTGGTTTGGTGCGGATTGTTCTCAGCGCTGTAACTGCAGTAGCAAGGGCCTGTGTGACTCTGTCTCTGGGAACTGCACATGTGGACTGGGCTTCACTGGACTCCACTGTGAGAAAGGTGAGCCATTGTTGTTGTTATTATTTGTTCATTGTTTTGCATTGAACCTTACAAATTGTTCCAAAAACATCTGAGAACAAGGTCTACTTGAGCTGCTGAAATCAGGCTGTGTTGAGTGCTGGGCTTCTTTTTAGGGATGTACAGTGATACTGGAATCATGTAGGTACCGGCATACCTTTGCTTAAAAAGAAAAATATTGACACCTGACAGATGTTTAGATATATGGCTGATATCTCAACTGATATTTTTTTTGTCGTTTAGGCGATGCTAAAATATCTGCACTTCATTAATTTTACTGCAAATGTAGCTCTAAAGAAATAAATGTTACTCTGGAATTCTTATCCAAGTTCTAGTGCCAAATTTTAGAAATGATTATGAATCAGCATCAGGAAGAACACTGATATGCGATTGTTTTTCTTAGGGAAAATAAGCATTTAAAATATAAATTTAAAATGTAAAATATGCCATAACTTGTGCACACTTTTATTAAACATATATATGATAAATTCAACAAACGCACAGAAATTGTGCATTAAAATGTGCAGTATTGTGTTTTCTGTAGAGTTTGGTGATTCTCACTTAGAAAATCAACAAAATGTATTTTGAGTAGGGGTACCCAAAGTTTTGCACATGACTGCTAGCACATGAAAAATATCAGCTACCTGCTCACAATTCTCATATCAGCACATCCCTACTTCTTTTCTTAGAAACCTCTATAAAAGAACCCTTCATATCTACAAACGTTGTTGGGAGAGTGTTTTACACACACAAGACATATCAACACTATATTATGATTAACATCATCTTTATTAGAGAAATAATATGCAAAACAAAACATTAAACTATAGTCTTATAGTCTTAAAAACAAATCATTAAACAAATAGGTAAAATAATTTAGTGTGTGTATATATATATATATATATATATATATATATATATATATATATAGTGCATACTGAATGACCAAAGCTACTAGGTTTATTCCACTTCCCAACTTTTTGCTGAACTTGGGGAGGGTGTTGGGTTATTTTATGAGAGGGATGCTGCTGGTGTAACTGTTTGTAACCCGTGTGCTTCTCTGTGTGTGTTTGTATGGCAGAGTGCCCTGAGGGACGCTATGGTCCGAACTGTGTGCTGGAATGTATGTGTCAGCACAACAGTACTTGTGACAGAGTGACAGGAAGCTGCCAGTGTGGACCAGGCTACTATGGACATCGCTGTGAGCATGGTGTGTCTCTCTGTCACACACACATTTCCAACCCTCAGGCGTGATGTTAATCATCTGCCTTCACAGTAGTTTTTCCTTCGTTTCTCTTCTGAAAGTTCTGTTCTCGTGTTTTAGTTTGTCCTGCAGGTCTATACGGACTTCAGTGTCAGCAGCACTGCGACTGTGTGAATGGAGCTCCCTGCCACCCGAGCACTGGCCAGTGTATCTGCCCTGCAGGATACAGGGGACTACGCTGCGAGAGAGGTCAGACCTCTACACGTTTAACCCCACGCCTTTAAACTGCTGTTTCAGCAAAATATAATTTTCACTAACCATCAAATGTAGATCAGCCGAGGCATGTTCAGTGTCTAATATTTGCTTCCTCAGTTTTGCACTAGAGATACAATGTAGCTAACAAGTAATGGAAGCTTATAACCCACCAATTAGCATCAACACACAGTCAACATGCATTAGTCTCACCTGTTCAGTGAATGAGATACTGTTATTCATAAGAATGGACAAAAGTAGGTTGAAGAGCTAAAATCAGTTGTAGCAGCTGTCTTAAAACCTGATTTTTCCCCCCTTATTATGTCATTTAGCATTCCCTAAATTGTAAAGTATCCTTGAGCGAAGAGACAGCCAGAAACAAGAGTGCTGATACCAAGAAAGATACAAAACATAGAATTGAGACGTAACCACTAGATTAGTGTTCATTTAAATGCTTCATAAAGAGATGAGACATCTTCAGGCAGTTCAGACAACCAGTGGGAGTTCATTCCATCACCTGGGTGCCAGGATAGATAAGAGTCTTGATGCTTGTCTTCAACGTGTCCTGAAGGATGGTGAGTCAAGCTGGGCGGTACTTGAAGCTCAAAGGGCTTGAGGTACGGACACATTGGCCACCGAGAGCCAGTGCAAAACTAAACCAAGCATGTCTTGGCTGATCGAATACATTTGACCTAAGGGAAAACTGCAAATTAGGTTTATTACCAGTCACTTTAAAGAAACAGCTGTAAGTGTTCGTAAGGTAGTATGTGGCAAAGATTAAAAAGGCTTTTCGGGGTTGGCAATATGGAAAAAATGTAATACCACAATATTTACAAATGTTCTCGATACATGATACGCAGCAAAATATGTTGAGGTTTCTGAGGTTTTATAAGTAGGAACAGATAAAAAAAATGTAAAATTTCACATACTGCAATGGAATAAATCTTTTAAACAGGGCTATTTATGCTCTTCGTAATGAAACATGCAGTTGGTCCAATTTCATGATGAATGGACCAAAAGAAACGGCCCAAAATGACTTGGAAAAAGGTCTGGTTCCATTGACTTACATTAAAAGTATGTTTTTCCTTCTCCTGTAAAGTTACTATTTTGGAGATATGAGGTTTTGTTCCGACAACAGCGATAAGTGCTGACGATAAAGCGTACTGTGACATGATGTAATGTGTTCTTTCACAATAATGATAAATATTGTCATGCTGTGCGTTACACCCATCCGCAAGTAACACAACGATCTCTTTTCAGAATGTGAACAAGGCACTTTTGGTCAGAACTGTTCTCAGTCATGTGACTGTGAGGAGAGCACGCCGTGTGATCCAGTGAGTGGAATGTGTCTGTGTTCTTCAGGAAAGACCGGGATCAGGTGTGACAGTGGTAAGTCCATATACTCACCCCTCAGAGCGAGAATGCCATGTTGGTCTATTTAGTATTTTCATCTATTTTTTCTCTTGTTTGTCTTTTTTGCTGCATGTACGTGACAGACTGCAGTGTGAACCAGTACGGGCCGGACTGCGCCCTGAGCTGCGAGTGTGAGAACGGAGCAGACTGCGACAGCCGCAATGGACGCTGCACGTGTCTGAATGGCTGGATTGGGCTGACGTGTACAGAAGGTAATGCAAACTGCACGAAGATACCTTCTTTTCAGTCCTGAAATTTTATTGAATATTTAATTTAAGAAATTTAGGATTTAATATTTATGATTTGTAAATGCTATTAACTGTTTTAAAAGGAACTGCTGAATTTTCCCCCAAAAAACATGAAAATCAAGATGAATCAAAAAGCAGAGCACATTTTCCTTCCTTAACGTGTCATATTGCGTGGTAAGGTGGTGCATGGTAATGTAATCAAACGTCACAAAATGTTTTGAGGCAGGCAAAAGTCATTACATTTTGATCAAAGATTATGGAGAAACAAGAATGAGATGAAGAATACGGTTAACATAACCAAGGACATGAACTTTAAGGTAAAAAAAAGATCCATTTTGATTTCAGGTTGACTTGAAGGATGATTCCAGTTGGGAAACAGCCATATAGTTTTCAGATATCTTTTTATGATTTAAAGAAATGATCCACTCTTTCCCAAAATAAACATTTTTCTTTCAGAATTTTAAAAAATATGATGCTTTTGGAGTAGTTACAAGCAAAATGTGAAAATTCTCATTATAACTCATTTACAATTTAAACTGTGAACTTCTTGGTTAGTTCACTTTGTGTGAGTGAGATACTGAGGTTAAAGCAACTCTGATTGATTGATTGTACCTACATCCATAGGTGGACCTCCACAATTCAGCAGCAGGACCAGAAGAAAGGACCAGTCACCTCACAACTCATTATAGCCCTCCCTCTCTGAACACGTCCAGAGACTGAAGCAGTAAGAAAACTAAGGGCACAATTGCAGCTACTGGCTCATCCTCTGGGGTAGAGGATTCTGCTTCAGCTGTACATGAGCAGAACAGTGACTAAATACACGTGTAAAGTCTCAGAGGAGAGCAAAACCATTATATTTGTGTAAAATGACGTCAAGAAAAAACTCTGGCTCACTGGCGAAGTCACTGGCTGGTTTCTTGTTGACTTGTAAAGCAAACAACTAAGATCAACCCATCAATTGAAATACCTTAAGAAGCTGTGCGAACTAAATGAGGACCAGACCTAAAGGCGGATGTCAGAGGTGGCACCATATTTGAACAGGTGCCATCAGAAGACACACAGCACTTTATCTATGACCTGGACCGCTGTGCATCAAGTGTTTGGTAAAACTAGGATCAACAATTCCTCATCAGAGAATTCAGTACAAGTTTATATGAAAGGCAATAACTGATATGTTAGCACTGTTACTCTGAAAGTTGATGCAGGGCATCCCTGATCTTTTTATATGGTCACCTAAAATGCAAACGTTTCTTTAGTGATGTGCTCATATCTGTAATTCTACTTGGGCATTTATGGGTTGTCTTGTTGTTTCAGGGCATTTACATTTGTGTGTTTATCTTGAAGTGTAATACTTAACTATGTACAAATCTGATTCATTTCAAGCAGCTAATCTGGAGACTAGCAAAGGGATATTGAAATGGATTTTCCTCTGGAAAATGAAGAGGCAACATTAACATTAATAAGCTTACACAACATTATTTCATCAGGTCTGGGAGAACTGACCGTTTGCAAAATTCTGACAAGTCCCACCTCCATTCGTCAAACTTTCAGCTCATGCCACATGGTAGGTAGTAGCTGTAGTGTTTGTGCCAACAGACGACTGTAGCACAAAGACAAAATTTACATTAATCACACCAGGAAAGTCTGTCACTTCATGCTGAAGTGGCAGATTTTCATGTCTAATAAGGGGAAGTTCTGAACAACTGATGCAGCTCCTTCAGATGAGCTAATGCTAAGGTTAATGCTAACACTGAAGCTAAGAAAAATTAAAGGCACAATATATGATTTCAGTCCAACACACTTTGTCAAATTCAGCTAATATCTCCTCACAGTCCGCTAATTTAATATTCTGTGTACGCGGTGAAAAATAATCCAGGGTTCATACACACAGCCCTGACTATGTAAATGGGAAACAAAGTGTCTCGGACCAAACGACACAAAAC
The DNA here is from genome assembly GCF_904425465.1 of Colossoma macropomum. Lineage (NCBI taxonomy): Eukaryota > Metazoa > Chordata > Actinopteri > Characiformes > Serrasalmidae > Colossoma > Colossoma macropomum. Next base: position 6,722,906 of record NW_023494810.1, on the reverse strand, counting down.
TATTCCAGCCAATCAGCAACAGGGGTCGTTCGTGCACAGGCCTGAATGTAACTGCTGCACCATTTAAGGTGGAACGGGAAACTTCAAAAAGGAAGCTGGCAAAAAAGAAGATGACAGGCATGAAAAGGGATGAGGAGGCTGCTCTATTGAAACATTGTTATTTTTGCTGTTTCACAGAATCAGTAGTTCAGTATTTTTTCTCGTTGGCTAATGTTTGTGATAACAACTGGCTTTGCAGCTGTAGCGACAGTTTGCTAATCAATGTTAGTTACACTACTTGCTGTGTCGTTGCTCTAATGTTAGATTGTGTTATTTGTCTGTGCAACATTTGCAAATGATGAAGAAACAAGTATCTCAGCCCAGTCTGGTAATGTTGACAACGTGCGTCCATGAATTCAGGGGGTGGAGCCTCTGAAAGAGCACTGAAAAGAGGGGTGTATTTGTTTTGCTATCGAGTTCAAATATCAACAGTCGTTCTCCAGAATCGTTTACTGTGCCTTTCACTTCATTTTTCATAATACATGATATTTAAATGAACGTTAGCAAATACAGTGAGTTTAGTTTACCTTAGGTTTTTAAGTTGTGAGTTTGGTCTTCCGCATAATTTAACCCAAATTCTTTTCAGCTACAGGAATGAAACAAAAGCATGGGTGATCCAGATGATCAGGACAGGTGTCTGAGAATGTTCTAATAATTCTGACTGATCTACTGCCACCATCGTTCTCACTGCAGGCTTGTTCTGAGGAGTTTTGTCAGAGTTCTTCACTTAATGGAAGAAGAGGCGCTCAGAGACAGCTGTGATTGGCCAAGAGGTGTGTCAATCATTATTTTGCAAAAGGTCAGTTAATCTTTCAGAAAAAGATGTACCACAATAGAGTACAACAGTGTGTCGTAAAACAAATGATACACAATTGTTAGATATTTTAATTCTTCTCCTTTATATTTGCTTTGACATAATTCAGAATGCTGCATTATTTTTGGGGCTTTATTTGAGCGCTGTGAAGTTGTCTAGTGTGTACATGAAGTGCCTTCCTAATGAACATGGTGCTATTTCGCCTTCCTCTCTATAATCTATTCAGAGCAGGGCTTATAGAAAATAATATTCCCGTCTGAATTCATGATTATCGAGGTTATCGCAGAATAATGCAGTGCCCCTAATTTGAATTTCCAACAATAGTCTTTTGTCCACTGCGGAACCTCACATGCTTTCTTGGCATTTTCACTCTTTTTTGGTATGTATAAAGTTTAATTATGTGTATTTATGTATGGTGGACATTTTTAAATCTGTATTTGTGAATAAAGGTCACATTAGATGAGGTTTTTCATGATACACATTATTCCTAATTTGAATTTCTGCAGTAGGTTAAGAAAAACCTTCACCCAGAGAACCTTTCTTTTTTTTTTAGGTTAGACTTTGAATTTGCTTTTATGTACATCTCATTTCACTTTAATTGAAACAAACACAAAAAAAGACAATAAGCCTGATTTTCATTGCCATCGTTTTTATAATCTCCATTTCATAGATACTGAAGCTGTACATGTCTAAATTCAGATTCAAGCACAATGCAGTTAGCAATGCCTGTCAATGAAAATAAAAAAGGAGAAAAAAAAAGGCCAAAGTGATCACAACCATTTATATGTATATATGTACAAAGGTCAAACTATATACAGATTTCTGTCTCGACATACAGAATCTCTCCACACAGGGTGGAAATGTAAGCTTGCCGTTGTATACATTTTATTCTTCAAAATGCATATTCAGTGCAAATAATTGCTCGTCGTTGTCGTCATCACCACGGTCGTGTCAATATCAAATCAGGGCAACGAAGAATGGTAAAAAAATAAAATTATTTTCTCGCCCTTATCCTAAAATACTGAACATAAAAAATAATCTCTCGGGAAATAAAGAATGATTAATTAGAAATAAGCACTCTTCCCGTATCTACAGGTCTGATTTGTTATCTTCAGGGACTCTGCACTCTATCCCAGCTTCTGTGGCAATAAGTAGTACACATTAACATGAGAGGTGGCTCTTACGGATGAAAAAAGCCATGCTCTCAGAAATACCACGACTGGTATATGAAAATAAAAAAGCTCTATTGTGTAGAAATGTTAAAGTACTGCGATGGGTAAATACTGTCCGGTCTCGTTTCAGCTTTGGGAGACGAGACGTGCCTTGTGAATGAGTTTACAGCAAGCTAGTACCATTTGTATGCACCTCACTGCCAATTCGCACCGATATGTTTTTTCGAATGTAGTCCTAACGTACGACCAAACGTAGGCGCTAGCGCACTATGAACATCTTAAGTGCTGAACTAATTTCTCACTGCAGACAACAAACAGTAATGCCCTTCCTTCCTGAGAAAATCTCTTACACAGAAAACAGGGCGACGTCATAGAAGCACTAATAAAACAAGACAAACAACAGCAGACCATCTTCACAAATGGAAACATTGGGAGTCAAAGCCAATACATAAATATCTGACCTTAACGACTCAGTATTTGCTGCTGTAACTTTTCTAACTCGTATACAGTAGCGTACTGTACCTACTGCATGGAGCACACAGTGATGTGTACCGTCTTTGACGATGATACTTCACTAAGCTAACCAACATTTAAAAATGATGCCTAAATCTTAACCTAATATTTATACTGCTAACTTTTCAAACAGATCTACTCTTCATTTAACGGATTTCATGTGACTATTGAAGTCTACTGAAGTGTTTTCTCCAGTTTGCCATGCTTGCTTTATCTTTTGAACATCTCTACTATACTTAAAGCATCTTTTTTGGTAACAAACACATACAGTAACTGAAAAAAAGGGATTCATTAAAATAACCGATAAAGTGCAAATTGTTCCGAAAGTGATTATGAAGAGCTGCATTGGTATCATATGAGGAGTGAAAGCTTTCACGGATCTTAAAAAGATGACATATGCATTCATTATCACACATTTTCTATTAACTCACGTTTGACTAATGTTTGCAACGGAATATAACAAAGGTCTACACTGAGTGTTAATCCAAAAACTTGCCCATCATAGAACAAACACAAAGTACTTGGTAAAACTCACACATATACTACTCAACTGATGATCTGACACAGAGATTTTCTTGCGAAAGTTATTTTTTCCCCCCAGCAAAAAGTGAGACTGAACCATTTTCAATCTTTGCCATGTTTGACCAAAATTTGTGATTTCTGTTTGACCTTGAGCAGAAATATCTGTGCAAATACGTTATCCGATGTCCTCAAACTGTAGACGGTTCTTCCAGTGTAACTGTATCAGTTCAGTAATGGCTGTTCTGTGTAGTACATGCTTTGGGAGAATGGACCTCATGCAATTCCCTTGTGCTTACCAGGGGGTATAGATCAGTCTGAGAAGGATTGAGTGCATGGGTCATGGATCTGGACATCTGATTGCTTGTTGCTAAATAATGTGAATAACATCCCTTTAGAAAAGGTCTAATGACTGCTTATCATTCCTAATATATAGGATGCACTATGTATATATGTATTTATATCGCTAGACGGTTTGCCCAGAGAGAATATACAATGAAAAGGAGAGATGGCATTAGCATAGGTAAACGCTGGGAAGTACATGCTGTTTAATGATATTTTCACCTCCAGAGAGCCGGAGATGCAGTGAGAAATGGCGCAGGCGGAAGTGGGATATTATCTTTGGCTTCAGCCACATGTAATGTCACTGGTTCTTAACAGTAATGTCCAGTGTCCAGAAGTGAGAGACATTTAGACAGTGAATTCTGCCTCCTAACCACGCAAAAAACAACGCATGCTCTGCTTCTCACTTGCAATCATGCACTCACACACTCAGACAAACACACACACACACACACACACATTCTGTACCAGTCCCTGAGCTGCTGACATGAACCAGTCTATGCTCCTTATGGGGGCAAGCAAGCTAATGCCATTGAACAGTCTACGCGTTTATTGGCTACGATAATCCGCCAATTCACCAGTATGTGCTCTAATAGACCACAGATGACATTAACTGCAGAGCTGCTGCAACTGTCTAGGGGATTTTGTCAAATTATCAAATCTTTCAATCATAAATTGATGTTTGCCAAAATGCTCAAATGGTACCGAATCCCTTGAAACCCTCCAAAATGAACCCCATAAACCTTAAACCGCACCAAGGGCTCGTTGTGGGTCCACCACACTTCCAATTCACTCTCACTCTTATAACTTACATTATAATAATAGCAGTTAATAAACTAGAGAACAGCAGGTTAAATATCTTCAAACCTTAAAGGTTTCCCTTGCAGTTGCCAATATGCTTTATTTTTAATGAGATTATCATGGGTAGATTAGCTACTCTCAGTTCCAGCATATCTTAAGCAGCCACATCTGCAGTAACGCCTCAGTTGAGCTGAGTTATCTCCCACGGCCCTGTTGGGAAAGCACTGCTGATCTTTATTGGAGCTATGACTGTGCTATACGGCCAGTCAGCAGGGGACACTAAGACAATGCCCTGTGCTTGGGAAGGAAAAGCAGCACAGATGATGCTGTTGATTTATTTTCCCTCCTCACATATAACATCAGTGCCTCCCATAGCCACTCCTTCAGACGTACTCCTAAAGTGCTGATTGGCTCATCTGCGAAGGGGCACGTGCAATCATGACGCAGACGACACAGTGAAAGGTTTTCGGGGAGAAACTTTTGATGATGCAACCGACGTCCGTAAACGAACAAGCGAACCTTATGAGTGGCTATGGGAGATGTGCAACGAATGTGAATTGATTACCTACGTTAACTTAAGCTCTGCTTTTTTGTCAAATACGCATTCATCAGTATCAAAATAAAAAAAATGCAAAGAGGAAAACAGAATATTTCCAACAGCCAAGCAAGCGTGTGCTATTTTTTCTTTCTTTCTTTTTAACTTCAGTTTTTAAATGACTTTTTTTTCTGCAGAGTTGAATGTTTAACAGTTTACTCTATGAGCTCATATTCCCACCAGGTAGGTCTGGCTCTTTCCTTTTCTCTGTGAATATGACTGTCTATTTTTTTTTTGTTTGTTTGTTTTCATTTTTTTTTTTAAGTTTTTTCTCTTATTTGTCTTGCCCTGTATTTTTCTAAAAGGCTTCCCCTCCAGGGTCGGGAGTGCCTGCCAGTCTCATGCGCCGGTTACTCATTCAGTAAAAGCTCAAGCAAACAGAGGAACAGGCAAAGGTCGGTGCGGATGGCCCCTGGTCTCCCCACGCACTAGGAGCGGTAGTCCTTTTTACTGTAGGGTTTGTTCCCCAGTATGCTGTCCACCTCGTGCACGATGGAGGAGGATAACTTCGGGAGGACCTGCAAAAGCGCCAGTACAGTTAGTTTTAGTGATCCAGCAAAATTAAAACTGAAAACGAAAACCAAGTGCTGGATTTTGGATTTGGATTCTTTTGCACCGTTGTGAGAACTAGATTATTTAGTTTGCCCTAATCTAGAAGGTAACAAAAAAACTTTATTACTGAAAAGTGAGTCTTTTCAACAGAACATTACTCCAAGTAATACAAGATATACCAAAGTTCTAGTGCTGCTCATGTGCATCAATAATTACCAGCAGAGCAGAGCAAAGGGATCAGCATCTTTTTTTAACAGAGTTGGGGTAGTTACTCCATAACAAATGACAAATTACTTCTCTCAGACTCTAATGGGATTATTTTACTTCTTCCTTTATGAAAAAAGGGATTTCATTACTCATGACTTCTGTGTCTAATCTGGTGAGGTGAGGTTGGGTCTCTTTCTTCTTCAGCACAGGGATCTTTATCCGTCAGTTTCATTTTACCAGGTTCAGATGCTTTTATGTTGTAATGCATCATTAATACTGTTCTCTTACAGACATGAATAACACAAGCAACGGGACTCTTATCAAGTCAGTAACTGAATTTGAACTGTAATGAAAACGTGGGTTCATCTGGTGTACTCTGACCTCACCTCACCTCTCTAGATTCAGCTATTTGGGTCACTCATATTTTTTCCATGGAGTGCTGCTTTAGCATAGCAGCATGATGGAAAGAAATACAGCACTGCGCTGTTTTAATGGTCCTTAGAAAGCCACTAGGGGGAGTGTGTGATCCAATATTAGAGACTGGTAGGACTTTATTTTGATGGTCCACTGTAGACACTTTGTAGACGCCCACCTTGTCTTCAACTGACACTGAATGAAATATCCATTAAATTAAACTTTTCCATAAATCTAAACTTCACACTGTAACGCTGACCTCAACCCAAAACCTCATTCTAACTCAAACCTGGGTTCTAATCTGCACTCATAGCCCAACGTTGTTGAACCAAAACCGATTTGTAGATAAGTAATAAGAAGCCATCATAATAAAGTGTGACCAATGCATTGGCAAAATTAAGAGAATAAAATATTAAATCAGACATACGCCAAAGGATTACAGAATTACAAGTTTGGTGCCACCGAAATTACACGCTTTGTTAATTTTCTAAATGAAAATAAGTTAAAATACACTCTACAAAGAACTGTTTATTTACTACTGTCTATTTGCTGAATTTAACATTTTGGAAATAAATAAGCGCAAAATGTGGCCTGTGGAAAGGTTACGGCACGTTTAATATTTTGTGTTTATTATTTTTTTTCAATACGTTAACCTCAACCAATAAATAGAAATTGTGCACTAAAATTTTCAGAAAAATGTCATATTTAAGTTTGTTCCCTGTAGAGAAAAACTTTTTTCCACTTAGAAGATCGACAAAACATATAATTTCAGGGGTATTCAAACTTTTTCTAACAACTGTATAGAAACATATGCAAACATAATTTTCAGAAAACACAATATACTATATATATTACAATATTACAGTATACTACACAATATACTATATAATACAATATTATGTCTTTTCACAAAAATACCCAGAGGCCTCACCTGTATTGCGCCTATATTCTCCATGAGCTGATCAGTGTTGGAGGCTCCTAAGAGCACAGAGCTGACTCCTTCGTTCCTTAGGCACCACGCTGCAGAGGACCAGCACATAATCACACCCAATACAGCACCATCAACAACAACAAGCACACAATACGCCCCCCTGAACTCTCCCACACGCACGCAACCAGAATTTAGAAACAGATCATACCCCTACCCATCTATAACAACCGCAAACCATGGAAAAACTAGAGCCGTTTCCAAAATTAAAAAATACTGTAGCCACTTCTCCCACCTACACACTGAGGCATCTCACATAACACACATAGGAAAAGAAACAGCTGCCAGACCACACTGTTACCATGGCTCCCAGCACCGGGGTATACAGTACGAAGACAAAAATATCTTAATTTTTTTGCTTGCTGGCCTAAGAATGCGAGCGAAAGGAGCGCTCAGTGGAAATGGCACTGAAGGAAAGGGTAGGAAAGGAGGTGAGAGAAGCCATGTACTGCTGCAGCCCCCAAGAGACGGCACATGCAACACCTCAGCCACACACACTGGAGGGGAACTCTGCGGGGATTTCACTCCTTGAGAGAAAGAGTGTGTATGAGTGTTTGAGTGTGTGTATGTACCATCTGTGGCTCTGGCTCACTGTGTGTAGGCACTACTGTGTTTTGTGAGTGAGTGAATAAGAGCGGCCATTTGGTTGGAGTAAAACGTTAATCCATCTTTAAGCTCATGTGTGCAGCACTGATTCTCTAAAACGAGATTTCGATTCACTAATGATATGAACTACTTACAAATTCTTCCCTGAGGACTGCAGAGAAGTCTGTTAGAGAGTGGAGTGTCTGTTGCTTTTGATTCTTAATGATAACACACACGCACACACGCGTCAACAAGACAACCCATTCTTTCACACTAAAGCTACAATAAAAGGGTTTTTGGGGTCAGCAAAAGAAAATATCTGAGCCACTGTGACTTCATTCACAATGTAAGAACAAAACATCTGCCAACATATCAGAAATTCATTTCCTTCACCTCTTTACCTGATCTAGCATCAGAAATAAGGGCAAAAAATCCCCATATTCAACATTTTCGAGCCTTAAGGCACAAGTACAGGTACATTACTGCAGTACGATTAAATTACTAGCTAGTAATATGTATAATTTGTAATGTGGCCCTATTTGTGTATCAAGATTCCTGAATTTCAGTCAGTGAGGACAAAAAATTCCCCCAGAATGTGGTGCAAAATTCTGACAACAGCGATATATTTAAGCTACATTTTTTATGGCTTAGAAAAGACAAAGCTTATGAATACTAAACAGAGAACCAAATACCAACATAATGACTGAATACTTGAGCATTTTAAATATTTTGTCCATCCCTGATAATTACTTCTAATTAAAATTTCATACCTTGACGTAACCCTAGGCATACTTATGCAATATTGTTATATGTCACGATTACTTGATTAAACTTCACTTAGTTTATTAAAAAAAAAAGATTAAATTTTACCTTCTCAATGAATTGGCAAGGGGTAATTGGTAGTTTGCATGACAGAAAGAGCTGGTTTTCATATCGTTTTTTAATATTTAGTTGATCTAATTTCCAAAAAATGTATGTTGGTATATTTGAATGGATATCCATAGTTTGTTACTGTTCAGTTAAATCAATTTGGGCTTTCTAACAACTCCGATTACGCGATTAATTGTCGAACTAATGAGTATATTGCTTGACAGTGACAGCCCTACTGTATATGAACAATAAACATGACCTAGTGTTGAGCTCTTCAGCGGTGGCGGCTGTATGAATGAGTAGGGGAGCTGTTGGCTTGATCATAAATTAGCTGACTGGAGCCATAGAGGGAGAGAGGGATTTATAGTGATTGGAGGAAGTGGCACTCGCTAATGGGGTGTGAAATGTGATCTATGGTGCTGTATCACACGGCAGGCGGGTGAGAAATGCCTGTAGGTTTGAGCCAGAAGAGCCAGGCTGAGGTGTGCTATAGCGGGCTCTACTGGAACACGATCGGAGGGGGATTGAGGGGCTGATGGCGGTCATACACACATCTCGCCTGCAGTGTGTAAATCAGCGGTGGTGTGCTGTCAAAACGGGGTGTGGGCTTTACCGCTGCGGGGAGCTTTAGTGCCGATAGGAGGGGAAAAAAGCTTCTCAAACGTGGGTCTCATGAGTCAGAAGTGCGAGGGATGAACACACACACACACACACACACGCGCACACACACTGTAATCCATTGCTATGAAAACTAATTCCAGCACTGTGCTGAGCCATTAGACTACTTCACTCTCTCCAGACTTCACAAACCACCTACACTCCTCACACCCAAAACTCACACAGAGACAGGAACCCACTCACACTTCACTTTAAGGACATTTAGGGATGTGTGTATGCGTGTATGTGCGTGTGTGTGTGTGTGTGTGTGTGTGTATGTATGTGTGTGTGTGTGTGTGTGTGTGTGTGTATGTGTGTGTGTGTGTGTGTGTGTGTGTGCACGTGTGCAGGGATTAGAAACGGTTAAACAAAAACTGAAAATTAACTGTACTTTTCACAGAATTCAACTGGACGCAGGAAGAAAAATCACTTTTGTTTCAGAGTAGATAATATATTAGATAAATTTAAAAATAATAACTAGGGATGCACAATGATATTGGCATCATTTCAGCATCAGCAGATAATTGCTTCTTAAACATCATTATCGACTACTGAAGCCCTAAATGGCCATGGATTCGCATTTTTTTACTCAGTTCTTCTGTGATAGTGAGTTATTTTCATTTTCACTCAGATCTTGAGTTTTTTTAATAACTTGAATTCTATATTATCTTGACACAAACATTGTTTTATCGAGACAGTATTTATGTTGTGATAAAGCCATAAATATCTTGAAATCTTGAGAAAACAAATGAAAATAACTCATTATGGGAAAACAGAGTAAAAAACATGGTGCTTTAAGGCTTCTGTAATCAGCCTCAGACAGATGATTATATTTGGTGATGTATTTGTTCCAGAAGAGCAGAATGTTTGAGCATTATGGAGCTAAAATACTAAACTGTCAGCATTACATTCATGTTACTGCATTTGTAATGCAACAGAAATAAATGATGTGACTAAATGATTAACATTGAGTCCCAATTTCTATATTCAATAAGTCATTTTTAGAGGTGTCAAAGTGGTGGGCATTGCCACATAAACCAGCATTTAATATAGTTAAACTGTTATTTGTTATTTTATGTGGTATTTACCCCAATAGTTTTATGTGGTAGCACCCAATAGTTTGACGTAGTTTGATTTTATTTTGCTTTTGTGTATCATACACTTACTGGAAGTGCATCATACACTTACTGGAAATCCCTGAGGCATTCACTATTCCTGTTAGCCACTGATCTAGAGGCTAATAAATGCATCTGTGGAGCCAGCATTAGTGATATAGCGACCTCAGATGTTCGTCAATCTTTTTCCTTTGCTGAAGGTAAAATTCAGCCAGCGAGTGAAAATAAATTCAAACAGCTGCCACCAAGTCCTTTTAGTTTTTAGTTTAAAACTTTTTATTTAGAAAATCTCACTCTAGAGATGAATGCAGCACTACTGGAAGAGGCGAGGGAGCATGTTTACAATAGATTTATCAATGAGTAATTTTTTCATTTTGGCCGGCGTTTCCTTTACAAGTTAACAATGTTTAAATCTCTTGCAAAACCTCGACTAAACAAACTAACAAAAAAAGCTCTATCCTAAGAGTGTGACTTTTCACATTTTACTAGCACTCTGTAGAAGCTTGTCCAACCTGTAAGCAGTATCTATAAAAACTGGGCAGCGCATGGATCAGTCATCTAGACTCACGCTGGCTGACTTGACTGCCGTCTTATGTATTCTCTTCCAACACTTTTCATTTAAAAAAAAAACAAAAAACAAATGAAAAATATTTTGCGTCTTATCCCTGTGTGTGTATGTATGAATGTGTGTGTGTGTGTGTGTGTGGTGTGTGTGTGTGTGACAGAGTGTGGAAGACAGAGGGGATGAGGTTGTTCGGGGGCGAGCGAGGTAGAGGACGGACGGACAGACAGACAGAAAGAGAGAGAGCGGCAGTGTCTTTAGGGGGTTTTGCGTACCGATGGCGAGCTGTGGCAGTGTGCAGCCCAGCCGCTCGGCGATTGCCTGCAGCTCTTTCAGCTTCGCCTGCTGACGCCGGCCCTCCTCGCTCAAGATCTTGTCCTTCAACCACTGGTAGCCCTGTCAACAACACAGCACACCTGCTCAAAAACAGGGGCCCCTGCTGCACGGCGGTGCTCTCTCTCTCACACACACGCATACACACATACATACATACATACATACATACATACATACATACACACACACTGGGAGAAGAATTCACACCATGAAGCACCTTTGTGAGCAAGGGCCTGTTTTTAAACACGTGACTCTGTTTTTCCCAAAAAGATGACCAAGCCATGGGGGTTTCTCTTTGCTTGGACAACTTTAAGGGGTGAAAGAGACTTCACACACACAAAGACTGATTATGTTCAATATTTCCTCTATGAATAGACATTTAGGTACTCATTTTCTTGATTTTACCCTTAGGAGTCCAGAGTTATTACTTTCATTCTGCCATTCGACTGACATGTAATTACATAATAAATTACAACAGTGAGTAACAAATTAGATTTATATTTGATTTACATCTTGTAATAACAGGTTCCTGATAGAACTTTAAATTTTTTCTGTTTGAAGGTCAAATTATGACAGAAACTAGGCCAAAATGTAAAGACTGCACATCAAATTTTCATCATATTCAAATCATAATAAAATTTCTTCCATTTATAAAAGCAAATCAGGTATTAATTGAAAGATTAGAATCTGCATATTTGATAAAATTGCACCACTTTTTTCATTGAGCTGTAAGTGAGAAATGATTACTCTGCACTACCAGTTAGGAGTCTGGACACATCTAATAGAACAGAATAATAACAAAGCAATAAAACTATTAAAGCAATCATGGTATTACTACAGTCAGGAATACCGGCCGTCTACTAAACAGACTACAAAACCGACTGGCTGAAATGCATTAACTAAGACTTTTAACAAGACACTTAGTAATAAGAGTGACATAATGATGGAAGGATTAAAATGAAACTACTCATTTCAAAATAATCTTTTGTTGTGGGTGTAACTTACTAGACATGCAATGGTCTGAATATTCACATTTGCCTTAGAAACAACTGAAAACTTTAAACATAAGCCAAAGTATGTGTCCAAACCTTTGACTGGTAGTGTATAAGCTTTTGTTATTGCCAGAGACTTCTGTGACTTCTAAGGGTTAATGTTTTCATTTTTAATGGTTTTTAGTTGTTTTAATTTTGTGGGTGGATCAAATCTACGCATCGTCAGAATAATTAGAGTAGTTTGTGTGCGTGCCGGGACTGGATAAAGTAACCCGGACGGTACATCACTGGTTAAGATTAACAGTGGGAAGGGTCCAGTTTGCTCTGATGATCCAAGCACTCATAGATCTGAAGTACACAGAGACCCATCACTGTCCAGATCACCAGCGCAGGACATCACTCAAGTGTCACTTCATACGTGATTTAGACCCAGTGAAAGAACACAGTATGAATGACCCTGGTGCGATCACACTGAGGGGACGGGTAGATGAGGAAGGGATGACTGGTTAAGGGATGAAAGGTCCAGCGAAGACCAAATGACCAACAGCAATACAATGCTGCATGCCACTCCACCAACATACAGTTACACAGTACTGCACTGGAGAAATGCTGCTGTGGGTGTGTGTAAGACTGAGTATGTGGGTGTGGGTGAGGCAGATGCACCAAACTTGCATTAAATATCCTCCTCAGAGTTACCACAAAAACACTGTCACATGACAAAACAAAAACAAAAAAAAATGTAGAGAAGATTGTGGTCTGAAGGTTCATGCCACAACAAGGAACTTTCACAGACAAACACATCTACAGGGGAAAACACCCAAAGCTAGAACCTGGAAGATACGAACACATCCATTAGAACACCAAAGACAAGAGGAGCCACTTTTGATGCCACAAATGTTCGAGAACACTAGGAACAGCGAGGAACAGAGGGACTGATGGGAAACGTAGTACCTTGAGAGAGGCGCGGGAGTACGGAGGCACCCCGCTGTCATATTTCCCTGAGATGATCCCACAGGCCAGCGGGGACCATGTCATTGCCCCTACACCTAAAACACACACACACAGTTTGAATTCTCTTTTTAGGTGCATAATTAATAAAAGGCATAAAATTTTTTAATGTATTAGTCATTAGCTTTCAGTTTTTTGTAAGCAAGGATTAGAAAACCTCTAGTGATCAAACTATGTACATGAGCTAGACACCCATCTTTAAAACGGTAAGTTTTTGGGGGATGGTAAAAAGTGTTCATAAGTTCTTGTCTGTTAATGTAACAAGATTTTCTCAAGTACTTTTGGAGTGTTTCTATCGGTCCATTCATCATGACCATTTCACATAGGGCAAAAATACTTGAACACATTTTCACGATACACAAATCGCATCACAATATTGAGTTTTTCTGAGGTTTGATAAGGTGGAACAGACAAAAAAAGCACCAGCTGTGTTACATAAAAAAAAACAAAACTGCACTACACTAAATCCAATTAAACAGGACCAAATATGCTTTCTTTTTAGCAAAACATACAGGTGGTCATTGTTCTGTAAGTGCTGATTATATCTACAATATACTCAGTGTTTTGTGGCATATTGTGACATAATTTAGCACAGTATGATAACAAATTGTCATACTGCTCACCCCTAAAGTGGAGTTATAACGTTTTGACCTGACAACAATAATACATTTATAGCCACAAAAGTATTGATGAGCATACAGGCAGCTGGTATTTCAAAAGTAAGGTAGGTTTCCTCCATACAAGACTCCGAAGAAAAACATGCTTCAATCAGAAACACTTTTTATGCTCTTCATTAACAGTATTAACATCTAGCAAATCAACTATATATCCAAAAGTTTGTGGACAGTTGGCCATACATCCTTTTTTTCTTAAATTAAGGGCATCACGGATGTCCTTTTTTTGCTGCAGTAACAGCGTCTGCTTTTTTGAGAAGACTTTACATTACATGCTAGAACATCGCTGTAAGGATTTGATTGCATTTAGTTACAAGAGCACTAGTAAGGTCAGGTACTGATGTTAAATGATGATCTGGATCACCAACTGATCAAAGGTATGGGATGAAGCTCCAACACTCCACTGCGCCACAGCTCAGACGCTGGAGGGGCTTTATACCCCTCTAGCCGACACTCAGCTGCTCCAGAGTGTCCCGTTCTATCATGTCTAGAAATAACACCTTATTAATGCAAATCCACCACGCTACTAGCCCTGATGCAGAAGACAGCTATACTTACCTATCTTATGAAAAAGCTCAGGCAACTGCACTTCCACCTTCTCTCTCTGGAACATGTGATACTCAGCCTGCTCACAGATTGGGGGAATCTGGTTAAATTGTCGTGCCACAGAGTATGCTTCCTGCAAGACACAGTAATAGTTACTTTTATTTATATAGCACCTTTCTGACACACATATTTGGTTTACAGTTTTAAGGAGCAAAAAGCTAGGAAGACTTGTGAAAGTGTTAAACGAAAAGTTGAGACTGACCCCTTAAATATATTTACACCGATCAGGCATAACATTTTGACCATCTCCTTGTTTCTACGCTCATTGTCCATTTTATCAGCTCCACTTACTATATAGGTGCACTTTGTAGTTCTACAAATACAGACTGTAGTCCATCTGTTTCTCTGCATACTTTGTTAGCCCCCTTTTACCCTGTTCTTCAGTGGTCAGGACCCCCATGGACCCTCACAGAGCAGGTACTATTTGGGTGGTGGATCATTCTCAGCACTGCAGTAACACGGTGTGTTAGTGTGTGTTGCGCTGGTCTGAGTGGATCAGACACAGCAGTGCTGCTGGAGTTTTAACACTGTGTCCACTCACTGTCCACTCTATTAGACACTCCTACCTTGTCAGTCCACCTTGTAGATAAAGTCAGAGACGATAGCTCATCTGCTGCTGCACAGTTTGTGTTGGTCATCCTCTAGTCCTTCATCAGTGGTCACAGGACGCTGCCCACAAGACGCTGTTGGCTGGATATTTTTGGTTGGTGGACTATTCTCAGTCCAGCAGTGACACTGAGGTGTTTAAAACTCCAGCAGCACTGCTGTGTCTGATCCACTCACACCAGCACAACACACACTAACACACCACCACCACATCAGTGTTACTGCAGTGCTGAGAATGATCCACCACCCTACCTGTTCTGTGAGGGCCCATGGGGGTTCTGACCACTGAAGAACAGGGTAAAAGGGGGCTAACAAAGTATGCAGAGAAACAGATGGACTACAGTCTGTAACTGTAGAACTACAAAGTGCACCTATATAGTAAGTGGAGCTTATCTGGCTGTTATGCCTGATCGGGGTATATATGTACACACATACACACACACACACCTTGGTTCATTAGTGATCTGGCACTTACATATAGCACAAACTGATCAGCAAACTGTCAAAACATTTAATCTGCAATAAATAATGAAATATTAATAAAATAATGAAATAATGAAGAACAGTCATGGAGGTAGTTGGGGATCGCTTTCTAAAGTTTGGCTGCAAGAGCAGGTAAAGCAGGACAAGACTGTGTAGTGTTTTAATTGTTGTAGAAGCAGAAATTTTGATATCCGAGTATCCATAAGACCAATAGGTGGATATTCAGTTAACTGTGTGGAAGTATCTTCAGCTGATTTTAAGTACTGCAGGTTCCTACTTACACTACAAACAAGTTAAGCTGCTGCACTGGAGTTAGCAGGTAAGATTTAGCCTTATTTGTATTATCATAAAAACCAGCATAGAGAAGTATTTTGGTCACAGAGGGTTTTTGTGTCAAATAAGTCTGAGTACTGAGGGCTGCTTCTTTTTCAGTTAAGTATGGAAGCTGCTCTTCAGATGAGCTAATAATCTAGCGCTAACACTAAAGATAACCAGTGCAGCAACAGCTAGTGATGATTTCTATGTGAGGATTTTTCTCATCAGTTGTTGATGTGCCCAGGTTAGATTGTCAAGTGAGAACAAAGTTTTTTTTCATTATTTTTGGTTCCAGTTATTATTAGCTGGAGTAGTTAGCCTATCTACTGTCTTACTATCTCTGCCTTCTTAATCAAGTTCTTAACAACATGTTCACGTTTCACTGTAGCAATGTATTATGTAATATGCAGGGTAATATAACTAGTACAATAATAACAACAATAGTTCTTTACAGCTAACACTTAACAAATGCCCAAATAGCGATTTCAGCACTGATATTATATCACCTACAACTAATTAACTAAGTAGTCAAGTGCCCTTGCACACCCCAAGGAGGGCTCTTCCAGATGAATTCTGAATATGTTTGACTATGTTTAAGATTTTAACAGAAATGATGATGAAAAGGAAATTAGTTGTATAAGCATAAGTGTAAGCCACACTTGCTCATGAGGTTAGGAAAACGTGAAGCAGTGTGTGGTTCTGCAAAGGCAGTGAAACGTGTTTGACCTAAACTATAGCTTCAGTGAATCAATACAACTACTATATGCCTGTCAATAAACATTCTGTAGGTGGCAATAGTTACTGCAGAATGTGGAGTCTGACTCATGGTGTTGTGGGTGGATGATGCATTCAATATGACGCTTTACTGCCTGGAAGCTGTAATGGGAAACCATCCTTTAATCAACTCATTTCAAAGTGCCTCTAGGTGAGGCTGCAGATTTGTTTGGGTGATTTTCATTAAGAAGTTTCTTGGAGAAGTCAAAGCGTCCCCTGAGCAAAGCTACGAGTGCACCCCGATGTTAATGATCACAAAGTAAAATTTCTAATATGGAGAGAGATGAGAGAGAAAGCATGAGGAAGAGAACGCCTGAGCAAAGGAGTGAGAGGACGTGAGTTTGTTGCAGAAATGACTCACCATTATTTCCATGGGGCTCCAGCGGGACGTGCCCCAGTACATGGCCATTCCCTGATTGATCACGTGGGTCATCGCTCGCACCGTCTCTGCCAATCAGAACAGACTGACCCAAATTAACCAGAGGCAAAGTGCAGCATGTTACAGCGCTGCCGGCATAATGCATTGCCAGGAGTGTTGGGAAAGAATAGTGGAAGAAAGAAAACAATGCTGGATTGATTTAAGAAACAAAAGCATGCCCCTAATGAGCTCTTTGGTAGATTGTGCTAAAATAGGCTTGCAGTTCTAATCAATACATTTGAAGAAAATCAAATAAACACCTCCTAGCAGCCAGAGACTCAGGAGGGGAGGGAAACAATGGCACAGATGAAAATGAAAAACACTGGCATCACTAATAAACAATGCTCTCTGGGCTGGGCAAGATGGCCTGAAGGCTGACAAGTAATTTACAGCTGTTTTCCTTTTGGCAATGCTTGATGAAGTGCATTCATTAGTTCGAAGAGAGTTGAGGAGGAGAAGGAGAGGGAGAGTGAGAGTGAAAGAGGGAGAGGGAGAGGGAGAGGGAGAGCAAGGGAGAGTGCAGAAGTCATAAAAAGAGAACGACTTTGTCACATGTATGGCTCAGCATCAGGGAAGAGGACAAAGAGCAGAAGGCCATTAATGCTCCAGGGTCAGGTCATGTGTTAATGTGAACTTTGGTGAACTTCTGAAAGGGCAGTTAGAGAAATGAATAAATAAAGGCAATCCTTCCGCCTTCATCGGAATAGACCAGTCGTTTCTCGTTTCGTAACTGCTTGGTAACATCAGAATCTGGCTGGCAGGGGTTCCCCAGATCTAAAGGCCAGTAACAAGGATCTCAACATGAAAGTTCACAATGAAGTTTCTGCAATGGAGAACCTAATCAAAAGTGCGGCTTGGCATTTAAGAAAAGAGAATTTTCTCGACTAAAGAGCTTTTCCAAAAGGCGTGAAAAGCTAAACTGACTCATTAGAGGGAAAATCTAACTGTCCATTAAGAAATGTCAGTTGTCACTCTGATCCTGAAATGTTAGAAATGAGACCAAAGTGATGACAGAAAGATACAGAGACAGAAACTCCTTTCTGTCTTGGATAGGGCAAAATTTAATTTTTATGGTGGGCAGAGAGCCAAAAAGACAAAACAGCTAACTAGACTGCAAGCCTGATATTTCCACACATTGTTAGTATATGAGATTTAGATTTAGAAGTAATATTTGCTAGAGCATTTTTACAAAAAAGGGACTTCTGTAACATTAAACGCTCTAATAAACTTAAAATGGAAATATTAAAATATGAAAACAAAGCACATTTTCAAGAATGTCATCACTATCATATCGAATGAAAGTATGAATTGTGTGAATCATTACACCCCTAGAAGCTACATATCTGTTACATCTGCGTTGCATTTATTAATGACTGTGTGGTGTTAGAGGTCATAGATTTTATAAAAATTCATTTTAACATTAGCCCATATGTTTTGTTATGAAAAGTATAACCTTGAAGCTACACTATGTAAGCTCTGCAGATTTGGAGATATCTCTTGTGCAAAGCTATGATTGCACGCAACGTGTGGAAAAGCATTTGGTAAATTCAGCTGTGTATCAGAGCCCCCAAGCAGATCTACCTGGTGATTCTGTGAGCCCTGAAAAGTATTCAAAGAGAATTCAGTCAAAACTTGGTGAAGGACGTGTCTGTCAAGGATGTCAGTGAATTATCTACTATTGTCATCATAACTTCATTAGTATAATGTTGATTTTTGCATTTGAGACCAAAACGTGGAAATAAACCTTCTTTTTGAGCCTGTGCTTGTGATGTTTCTATGTAAAGTACGTAGGATGCAGTCTGAAAATTCAGCTTTCTTTTGGACAGCCCTGGTCTAACACAATCAGTGGATCTTTCTTCCATCAGATTTCTGATAGATTTTTAACATTGATCATTGGCTTATTTCATTGATCTTTCCACTGTATGACCTGAGGATCACTGTTTATTCTACCCTCCTATCTTGTCCTACTTGTATTCTTACTGCACTATCTGGCGCGGCCCAAGGAAGGATGGGTTCCCCTTTAGAGTCTTGGTCCCTCCTGCTGTTCCTGCCTCATGCTTTTAGGGAGTTTTTCTTGCCACTCATTAGAGGTTTGGACCAACGTTTCTAAAAAGACACTTTGTAATACGCCTGTTGTAAAAGTGAACACAACTAAATACGATGACATAGATGGAAAAACATATATTTTAGATTATTTTGACTACGAAGCACATAGTTAACGTTCTTTGGAGAAACGCTGCTCTAAGATCAACCCTTTTAATTTGGAGATATCTGGGGCTGTAAAGCAGGATGCTACTGGGCTACCATGAATTGCAATGCTGTGAAAGTGTTTAACAAATGTATCATTTTCAATAATTTACAGAAACTGCATAAGAAACAAATCCACTTCTTGTAATTCCTCACCTTCCATAGGCGTGTTTGGGTCTGGTCTGTTCGCAAACACCACGTCCACGTATTCTAATTGCAATCTCTCCAGTGAAGCTTTTAAACCTACACAAGAGTTTTACAAACTCAATTAATACATTTAATCACACCGTTCAAGACATATATTACCAAATTACAGACACCGATCTTAACTGAGCACCCAAAGAAGTTTCATTACAGTAAACCTCAGATACCAGGACCATAAAGAGCTTGTTTATTCAGCTACTCAAAGTAACCTTAACCTCCAAGATGGCCATGTTCTCCTGAGAGCAAGGCCCATTAATCATTAACTCTTGCTATATGCACCTTCAGCATTATACCAGTATTATTTGTTGTATGAACACAGTGTTGTATGTTTGATTTAGACTTACCTTCTATAATGTGCTTTCTAGACAATCCTCTTTCAGTCTCTGCCCTGGTGAATGGTAACAGCATTAAGTTATATTACTGTATATATATGGACAACATGGAAATGAAAAGCCATTCAACAATCACTGTTATAATTCTGTTACAATTATCTTAAATTATCTCACTACACCCTCAAATTGGACTAATTAAACAAACAATTTTTACGCAAAATTATACTTTCACTCAAGGTTTTGAATTTCCAGTCAAAATGGCCATTAAATACAAGTCATTGATTTTGTAGGAAACATATCTGAGGAGATGAGATGTAAGATAATCCACTTGCATTAAAAGGGGAAAGTCCAAAGGAAAAGAGAAAAAACAGGAGCTTCCAAAACTGGACTTCAAAAACTGTAAAAATACAGAGTGAATGGGACTCCTAACAAACACGCAAGGCCTGGTAGACCACAAAAACTGCCCCTATCAGATAAACAGCACTTAAAGCTTTCATTTTTGAGAGAGAGAGGAGAAAATCAAGCTGTTTCATATCTGAAAACAGGTGTTTCTGTCCATCCTTCCACTGTGAAGACGACTCGGCGCTATGGGAAAATCGTCAAAAAAATAAAAAAATAAAATTGCAAATCAAACAAAGAAGCTGCTGGTGTTCTCAGAACAATCAACTGACCATCCCAAAGTCCAGACCTCAACAACACTTAGGCCCAATCCCATTTCACCCCTCGCCCCTACCACTTAGCCCTCTGTTTTGCCATTTACGCCTAGGGGTAGGGTGTCCTGATTTTTGTTGAGATAGAGGAGTAGAGCAAAGTGTTAGGGCTACACGGCCCTCCAAACAGAGTTTTTTCAGAGACACACTCCAAACAGAGTGTTATGAGACAAAAAAAAAACTGGCAAGTTGTCGGCGCAAGTGACCAAAGAAACCCACAAATGTGAGTATTTTCTCTGTTAAAAATGATGATAACCACTGTACTATCTTAAATAATTGTCCCTCTTTGAAGGCATATGATCCCCTAAATGTAACTAAAGCCCAGCAGTGAGGAGCTGAACGTTACCCTCCTTTGCTATCACTGCAGACTGGCAGTGTTGCCCACAGAGCACCGCTTGTAGCCTGTTAATGAAGTGATGCTCTTTTTTTTTGAGGGTCCCATTTCATAGGGAAGATTTCCACCACTACCCTTTGTAACTCAGTTCCAAGGGGCAAGGAGACACTCGAAAACAAGGAGTAGGGGTAAAAATAAGAAATGGGACTGGGCCTTAATGTGTCTGGGATTACTTGGATAGAGACGCAGAAAATGCAACCAGCCCCTAAGACTTAAAAAAATTCTTTGAAAGACTGAAAGCAAGTCTCTCAAAAAGAATAGAAGCTGTAATAAAAAGACAAAGGGTGAACTCTAGAAAATCTGATACTTCATTTTCTGTGTTGTCTGCTTTTTTGTCCCGACACTGAAAAATGAGTAATGGCTTATAATGGCCGTTCTGACCAGAAGCTAAGTAAATTAAGGTTTTTAGCAGATTTTGCTGAGTCATTATGAAATCCTTCAAACAACAAAATAAGCACAATAATAGATGTCAACATACTTTCCACCCCAAAAGATTTTTGTAGTGATCACTAAACTGGAGCGCCTGCAAAAAATAAAAGAAGCAGCATCATGTCAAAATAGGTCACAATTTTTCATTAAAGGTTGCAGAAAACAGTAGCTGAGAGACAAAAAATCCAGAAAAGGATTAAACTGTCGCAGGCAAATGCTAATAAATGCGTGGCTTAATTTCAAAAGAACACACACACAACCACAGGGGGACTGGAATAGGCTCATGCTCTCTGGAGGTGACTGTTGTGTGGCCTGATACTGATGCACTTTGACTGGCAAGATGACTAAGCTGCAGGGCCGCTAGTTGAGCACTGATGCACACAACACATTACAAAACACACACAGACACACTCACACACACACACTTTCTTGATCATCTCCTAGGTAGAGCTCAGTTACTCTCTGCCTTATCATTCAAGCCCAGCCACTCTGAGCACCCATACTCAGCATTAACAGCTTAATTTCCAGACCAGGATTTCTAATAAGCAAGCAGAGGCACCTCTGAACTGCAGAAAAGGAGTTCCAGCAGACAAACATACTAACAGACTAACTGGTAACAAACTGAGGGCTACAGACATGTATCTGATCCATAATTCAGAAAGCTACGAGACCCAGTGATGGCACTGCTCCTGCCATTAATATTTCATATCTCTGCCTGCCTGCTGTACACAGTGCCACATGCTGTATTGTTCTCCTCTGACAGCCTTTCTACTGGGCCAGGTTATCAGGCAAAGATAGAGAGATGACTGAGCGGAAATTAAAAGGTGCACTTCTTCATGAGCGTACCTCCATCCCTTCTTCTTTATTATATTGCCCAGCACCACCTCAGCCCTGCAACAGAGAGAGACAGATAGTTATCAGACTCGGCTTGGTTACCAGAACCTACCAAAAAACTAAACAAAGAAACACAAGTAGTACACCAAGAGGTTGTTTTAGTGTTGAACCTTGAAATGTCTCAGTAATAGTCATCACAACCTCTCAGGTCCTGTCAGTGTCAACAGCTACTTTAAAGTGACAGCTGGACAAGAAAACTAATTTACTTCCCTCAATTTTTATGACATAGTTATCTATTAAATCTGACTAAAATATGTAGCTAAAATCTTTTTTCCTTTTAAATGCTGAATGTGGTCAAGACAGCAGTAGAGGTGGGAATTGCTACGGGCCCCACATTAAGATATTACCATGAAACTTGAGCCACAATTCTACTGGAATATTTAAAGTCATGCTCTCAAACAGTCTTACTCAATTTTTAGCCCTCAAAATAAACATTCAGAACAAAAATCATGACATTTTGCAGTGTAGTTATAGAGATATTGAACAGTCCTATTCTGGAACCTATAAAAGTTTGATTCCTACATCTCCCAGGGTTCCTCTAATCTGTTTCAGCTTAGTGGGGGCATGGCTATATTTGGGCATGGCACAACATGCCCATGCCCCCTCACCTACCACACGTTTTACCATCGCTACTTTTGGTGAGGAGCTGAATTTTGTATGAAATTAATGAACTTATTCACTCTGAGTCAATCAGTTTGCCGACTCATGTTGTTAATAATGTGCAGGAAAGGAAAGTCAGTTTTTATCACACACAGATGAAGGACTGTGACAGAGATAATAAACGTGTTCAAAATACTTTTGGAACATACTATCCAGACTGGACCAGACTGAGCTCACTTGTCTCAGCTCAGTAAAGCTACTTAAAAGACTGGGGTAAATTCATTTAGCATTCATGAGCTGATCTCACAGATAAGTGTTTTCCTTTCATGCTGCAGCCCAGCTCGCCACTGTCTTTCTTCTGTCACCTCCTCAGGGAAATTTGGTTAAATATGGTTTCAAGGTAGTTCCAGAATCAAACGTTCCACATTGTGTCTCTACCAACTCTGGGGCTAGTTACTCCCATTTGGATAGGTCGTTTTTGTCTGTGGGTTAGACGAGGTTGAGCTGGTGATTGGTAGTGCATGTCATGCAGCTGTGTTGGTTTTTGGGTGATGGGTCTTGCTCTATTTCAAACATGCCCATAATGTCATTGGTATGGTTTTTCCCTGCTTTGTTCTCTAAAATGGCTTTGACAGCAAAAAAAAAACTATATCTTTTTTTAACCTGCAGCACATGAAGCAAAAAAACCCTTGACTGTTTCACTTTAAAGACGTGTTATGCTAAATATTGACATTTGATAAACTGTGTTTTATACAAATTATTACTCAAAAAAAACAAAAAAACAAACAAACCCAACTTTGGTAAGTTTATTCTTTGTTCACTTCAGTGAGGTAAAACAGAACTAAATAAAAAAAACTTGCCTGTATATAAGTGTATATTTTCTGGTCTTTGTTTTACCTTTTATTTCCACTAAGTGTATACATGTTTCCTTCTGGATGTGAGTTCAAGCTAAATCTTTGTCAAACAAAAGAACATTATAATAATGCAATTCAGTAAATTTGTGCTTGTGCTATAATTTTCATTATTAATTTGGCCACAAAACTGTAGTTAATCTAGTGAGACAGAACAAACTTGCAAATGTCACACAAACTTTTCCATCTGAGTCATCTGTAGCCTTTTAGCTTTGCCTAATTTCATTTTGTCCAGGGTCGTTTCGCCTGATGTCTAAATGTACAAGAGCTATAACATGACAAAGATTTTCCTAAGACTCAAAGCCATGAAGTCTGATGTCTGAAACCAGAAGCTATCCTAAAACATACACCACAACATAGATGGCTTTTTATTCAGGCATGATATCTGCCTGCTGCCACGGCACACGTTTAATATCGTCACTAGTTGCTGTTACCACAGCAACGCAGATAATCGTTACCGGACACAGGCCTACACCTAACATCTTGGCCGATTGACTACATTTAGATCAAGGAACAGTTTTTCATCAAACTCTTCTTTTAAATTCCTGTAACGATCACATCCTCAACATTGAAATCAAGCAAAGGTTTACATGAACATCAATGCAGAACATGTTAACAATTAGCCAGAAATGATCTAAGTGTTGAGATCACACTCTTCTTTTTCCTTTGGAAGATTCTCCCGTCTCTTTGCTGCAGGCTCAGCTGAGCGGCACTGACAGCTTGGTGGCTGCAAGTCTTTATGGCAGCCATTAGCGATGCTGTAGCTGCTAATTGGGCCCCAGTGTAGGTATGATCAGGTCTGCATTCCGCTCCGCCAGTGGGAGCTCACTGGGCTCCACGCACGTCAAATGGAATGAGCTGTCCTGCCATAGTGTGACCTTTGCGCTGCCTCACCAGCCCGCTTCTTTCTCCCAAAATGTCCATCTTGCTGCTCTGAACATCCCCCTCATATCTCATTTCCTTGCTCCGGTTTGTGTGTGGTACAGTAGGCTGATAGGTGGAGGAGTAAGGGAGCACAGCGCCTGATAGCAGTTATCCAATTAGCTCGACCCTTGGGTCTTCTTTTTTGAAATGTTCTGGTTTTTCACTCTTCAGCCATGCTCAGAGACATGTACTTTCAGAGCAGCCAATCAGCCGGGTTTTAAACTGAGGTCTGAACAGAACGCTTGCTAAATGTATTTCTGAATATTCAATATGACACAACGTGTGAAAAAAAGTAATTAAAGGAAAAGTTCAACAAAAATCAAATGGTACACACTATTACTTGTAGAACTACACTAAGTGCACCTATATAGTAAGTGGAGCTGATAAAATGAGCGTAGAAATGAGGTGGTCATAATGTTATGCCTAATCGGTACATATATATATATATGTACCGATTAGGCATAACATTATATAT